>NC_087246.1:15282500-15907500 GCF_037042905.1 Lytechinus pictus
GCGCCGAGGGAGCAAACCATTTTTTATATACTTGTCACTATTTATAACTTACAGGGCAAGATCAAGGTCCGAGAGCACAGGACTGATGGGTTTGAGAACATGTTCAAAGCATTCACTGAACTCTTCACCGGAGCTAACACAGGAAAGGCTATCGTCAAAGTCTAGGTTTTATCTCCTCTTAAGGACGAGAAAAGAATTCGTGATCACATAAACGCTGATGTTCGAGTATATTTGAACACCGTTTCCTCGAAAAATAAATGAGGGGCAAATACTGATTTGTAAAAATTATATCAGAAAGAAGCAGTAGGTCCCAGTTTTTTTTAAGAGGAAGCACCAAAACCACTGTAGGTACGGACATTTTCGTGAGTAGTGATTGTTGTCCCGGAGTGAGAAAAGGGCAGAATATATACCCACCTAATCTTTTCAGGATCTTAAAGATATTCCTCAAATAGATACAGAATTGAATGGTGCCTTCACTAGCAGGTTGTTGTAAACAAGAACCATGACATGCAAATAATTATATTTTTATTTTCCATAATTCGTCCATGGTGGCTAATATTTCTTGAAGTATAGCAATATAAAAAACGAAATAGGGAGATGATATACGAAGAAAGAGTACAGCTACACTCTAAAGAATGTTGGTTAAAATGCTCCATGTGGGTAATTATGTGTCCAACCAACATTGGGCATTTCTTTTTGGCATTTTCATTTATCCAGTGTGATGAACATTTTGCCCATTCTAGAGTAATTGCTGCTTATTTTTAACCTTACTGGACAATATGCTTCCCGCATTGGGTAACAATTGCCCAAAATTGGTTGGACACATAATTACCCTCGTGGTGGTAAAATTTTATCCAATATTTTTTACAGTGTATTATACAGTGCGTATCAAAAAAAGTTTACACCAAATTCTGTAAAATTATACATTTGTAATATCCTGAAGATTTTTCCTCATTTTAACATTGGTACAGATCCATTTAATCAAATGACGATATAACTGTCGAAAAATATTTCGGCTTGAGTGAGCACCACTTACTTTTGAAAAGTTAGTGAAAAATGATTTGCACAGAACCTTGAAATAGTTATGTGAATAAAAGTAGACCTTAATCATGAAGAACACGTGGAATATAGCTAGTAGAATTGATTTGAAGGTCTCTTTTACCTTTTTAAACTTGTTTCCTTGCCCAAAACACTTCGAAGAATGCATTGTGCCTCACCCCACTCCACCACACACCGAGGCCATCGTGACGATATTTGCTTTACACTGAGCTGTGATTTACATGAAATGACTTAGGCTTGATTTTCATTTTGTTTATCATTTTCAAGCTTGGGAAAAGTGTGGAGAAACAAGTATTAAATAAAAAATGAAATCTAAACCCACTTAAACTGATAAAAACTTAGTGAAAAAAATGCTGGAGATGTCTGATAGAAACTTTTGTTCAGATTCAGTTATGTCCTCAGATCCAGCTGGCACAAAAAGTGTAAAATTTTCTTTGATACGCACTGTAAAAGAATGATTGTGTCATATTAAAGATTTTTTTCCCGTAAATAGCACACAAAGCTTTACAATAAAGATGAAAATTATCAGACTGCTCATTTTGTTTATTTTCATCATTTTTTGTTAATTGTTCTTGAAAATTCATACAATTTGCTCCATTAATTATTGTGAAAGTTGTAGTATCATGGTAAATATGTCCACTACGAAAAGGGATGGAAAGACAGATGGAAATAGAAAGAGGCCGGGGTGAAGAGGAGAGTAGAGAAAAGATGGAGAGAAAAGTGAGGGGTAGGAGAGCATAGGAAGATAAAGAGGGATATGAGATGAGGAAATGACTAGAATGGGGAAATGATTAGAATGAATAATTGTGCAATGCAATAACAAAATAGATATTGCACTTTCTTTCAAAATTTACTTGTTTCGACAGTGAGGTTTTATGGAAATGTCAAACAAATATTGCAAAAATGCAATGTCACTGTTAGCTTATATAAGTCAACATCAGATTGCTCATTTTTATTAGGGCCTATGCATTAAGCATTGTTTCACAAATATGGCCCATGAAAATAGATATCATTATAACTCTGTGACATTTCATGTCGATAATGATAAACTTAATTGTTTATTTCACTCTTTGAATCGCATTATCTCAATATCTGAGTAGACTACCACCCCCCCCCCTCATAAAGGTCCATCTACATCATGTACATGTACAGTTTGATCATAGGACAGATGAAATAAAAAGGGAAATGAGGCAAAGTTTCACATTTTGATTTTAATTTCCTTTAATCTGAGCAATCATTAAACAAATTGTCTAATATTAAGATGATTATTTAGCATTAAAATTACATCCAGAATTCGATTGGCCCCTAACAAGAAGTCAATCCGGATTTATTTTAAGTACACCTCGATGTGACTCAATATCTTACCAAATGGTACTGCGTTGGGATTCGAATCTGGTTCAAAGTTCACAATATATAGCCTACGGCACCTTTTTTGTAAGATTATCTCTAGACGTAGGATCTAAGTTGAAGTAAGATTCTACAGTTCTATTAGGAATGGATTATAATTCAAAAGATATTTATCTCATCACGACCGAGATGTAGGCTGCTTTGGTCGGAGGAAGCCGGATCAGAGGTCGAATGAATGCCCGTCGGGCCGTCTTGACAGAGTCACGTTACTCCGACCTATTCGAAAATCGTTCAGCCACAAATGCGTTGTCTTTGCCAGATCAGACGTATCGCTTGCGGTCAGCCTGCAGTAGCCTCCGCCTAGATTATAGGCTAGTGAGGTGCACACGTACTGGCCAAGCCAAAATGACTTTCACATATACCGGGTACACATTTAGCACCTGGGTCGAGAGTGGCAAAGTGTGGATTAACGCCTTGCAAAGGACGCCAGACCGTGGTGGGATTCGAACACACGACCCTCTGTTTACAAGGCGAGAGTAAGAACCACTACACCATGGTAGCGGGAAAAATGCTGAAAAACCCCTTTTCATATTTTAGTGCTTGAAGGATATTGGATGAACTATCAAATGATAAAAAGTTTGGATGGTGTCATTAATAAGACTTATTTTTGGCGATTTTTTTCAAATCTCATTTTAACACGAGTCTATGGGGGAAATAGTTTAGTGGTGTGTGCCGTGGAGGTTGCACACAAGTCATGATAAATATAATATCATTTTACTGTGATTTCCATGTTTACTGCTGGGAAAATTGAAGTTGAAGACCAGTATCCATCCCTCCCCTGTTCTGTACGTGAACCCTGTTTCGTGACCAATTATCCGCATAATAGACTTTAGACCTTTCAAGTTTTCGTATGAGCATGTTTGCATAAATAATGCATGATATGGGCTTCCTGGTCCATTACTACACTATAAAATTTACATTGTAGAAATCTATGCGATCTGGCAGAACCCCGGACAGAACTTGAACAAATATTCTTGCAAGATGCCTGCCAAAGGAAAGAGGTGGTTGCTTGTAAAACACTTTGATGGTTTCCCGAAGGAAAGTGACATGAGGCTAGAGGAGTTTGATCTACCAGAGCTCAAAGATGGGGGTAAGCTATTCATTAGAAGATTTACATTGTTTGTGATCCAACATCATTGGTAGGTTTACGTATATGCAAGATTCTTGTAAGATCTTCTCGATTGCTCTCTTTCGTTATCGGTTTTAAAACTGTATAGTGATGTCAATATTGAAGAATTAGAAAATAAGTAAAAGCTTTTCATAGATTTGGCATTGATTACCTGATGTTGTAAGGATTTTTTCCGTAGATATTTTCGCTACATTGTATTTTGATATTGTTCCTTTTCTGTCTTTTGCAAAAAAAAATGTTAGTAATTTAAATTATTTGCCACATATTTTTATTGCAATGTTTTTACGTAAACAATAGTAACAGTGCTTGGGTTTTTTTTTTTTTTTTTATAGCGGATTGCATGCGCTTAAGATATAGGGTAAGTATAAAGTAATGAATTAAAATAGCTAAGAAGCAAGAAGGCGCATGTAATTGACACTGAGTTTACTGTTAATTTATGTTTAAATTTGATAATGATCTAGGAGAATTTCCCTCTCTCTATAGAAATATTGTTGGAAGCCGAATATCTGTCAGTGGATCCTTACATGAGGTAATCTTTTTGAAATTACCTCGACTCTCTTATTTTTTTAATATATAAATCGTCGAGTTTTTCTTCTTTCCATTATTTATTTATTTCATTAATTTGTTAATTTATCTTTTAATTCATATATTTTGCTGAAGTGTTGTCATTTTAAGGTGTGTTTGTTTGATCATTGATCATTCTCATGCAGTTTTATTCATTAAGGAGCGAGGTTACCGACCGCCCAAATGATTATAAAATGATGATAATGAATGGAAATAAAGCGAAAATATGAAGTAAAGGGTAAAAACAGTAATGAAATGAGATGACGTAGTCTTATAACTTAGCAATACAATATTTTGTGTTCTAATTTATAAATCTTATTTAAATCTTTTGATTATCTTGCACAACATCAAATTTCCTTGGCGATGCCCTTGAAATGAAACTATAGGCCTACTTCCCAATATCACCCTACGGTGTCCCTTTTGATGATTTTGGCAAAAGATCAAGGTGCTTTAGAATGTTCAAACAGTTAAAAGGGACGTAAATTTTATCTTTGAATGTAAACCACTTTCTCGTGCTGATATTTGGATATTGGTGGTATTCATGCCGGATCATTATCAATTTCTGAATAACTAAAGAATGCAGTTAAAGAATTCATAAAAGAAAACGCGTTAAGCACAAATCACAATGATTATTGATTGTTGTACATGTATTATTCTTTACATTCTTTAGACCTTACAGTGCCAGATCACCGTTGAATACTGTCATGATCGGGCAACAATTGGCAAAGTAAGTAAAGTTCGATTTATCAGCAATATTCATTTTTCCCTCAATCTAATATTGTATTATATTAATGGAAGTATAAAATGAATTAAGATAAGTATTTGAATTGATTTACAGTAAATGCTTAGTCACATTCGGCTACATTATGGAGGGAGTGTAAAATATCATAATCTGTCTTGTAAGTCTTAGGTCAAACAATAACTTTAAATCATATTAATGAGGAATGCTATAGGTTAAGCCTCCGTGTCCATTAAACATGTTAAAAGAATAATGGACTTAGATTCCATTAAAATAATTGATACTCGTATTATTTTTTCTTCACACTTTCAGAATAAGGTATTTTACTGTTTAATATATACAGGATAAAAGGTATATTCATGACGTGATTAAACTTTATATTGCACGATCTCGTAACACAATGTTCCTTTCGTTGCACACAGCAGGGGCGTAGAATATATCCCGCATTGTCCAATAGGCATGAGGGGGGGGGGGGCAGAAAAAAAATCATTCACGTTCTCCCAGATCTACTCATCGAAGAGCCAACATAAATTGATAGAGACTGATGGTTTCATCTTTGTTTTATTTCGAAACAAGTTCGTGTATTTCATTAAGCCTAAAAGTTTATAAATATATGAGCAAAACGCGATCTGATTTTTGTTGAACGCAATGACCTAAAAAAGAGACATTGTAACCTCTGTCTGAATCTATGAATAGGATATATTCATTTTCATTTATTGTTTCTGCAACTTTTTCATTTATATACAAATTAATAAAGGAAATGCATGACACATATTAAACAAAATATTTAACAATAATAAATACGGGGAATAAATAGGAACAAAGTCATATTTTCTATAACAAAGATTTAAAAAGGTTGCAGGGGCTGTCACTATAAGCTTAGCTTGAATGAATCTCAATTGAGCGCGAAGCATGAGCTGAAATTAGTTGATATACCGTCCTGAAAGGGGAACTTTTTGTTTTAGAAATCATGAACAAAATATATGTATCTCACAAACAATAACGCAAGCTTACAGCTCTCAGCTTTTTTCAATGTACTTTTCTGAAAAGGTATTGTATCACCTTTTGAAAATGAAGAGGAAAGAGTCTCACTAAACAAATAATGTGAGTGCGATCAATGGGCGAGCTCACTTTTCGTTTTCCTTTTATTTTTCCTCTTCCCTCCTTTTCCTCTTTTCCGTCTTTTTCTTCTATCCTTCTTCTTCTTCTTCTTTTTCTTGTCTACTACTACTTCTTCTTCTTCTGTTCTTCTTCTTCTTCTTCTACTTCTTCTTCTTCTTCTTCTTCTTATTATTATTGTTGTTGTTGTTGCTTCTTCCTTTTATTCCCTTTCTTCATCATCGTTGTACGGAAGAAGTAGGTAGTCCTGTAGTGCTTCTTCGTCGTTTTATTTCCCTTTTTTCTTGCGCCGCCAGTAAGTGGAGGGGTCTTCACTCCCAGGATTCACCTGTGCACGAGAAACAAATAATCATGGAAACTATCGTCATTTTGAGAGAAAGGTGTTTTTCATTTCTTTGACAATGCATTATGTTCTATTTTCTGATTAGAACACAGTATATCAAAACTTTTCAAACAGTATATTTGTGTATATTTCATGTCATTGGTAAAGAGTCATCGAGACTCGTAATGCAGATTTCCCTGTCGGGACATGGACTCTTCCATTTACTGGTTGGACAACACATTCTGTGAGCACTGGCAAGGATCTTATGAAAATGCCTCCACTCCCTGAGGGAATACCCCGATCATACACCATTGGATCACTAGGTATGACAGGGTAAGTACACATTCCCTCTCTTACTGACAAGGATCTCGTGAAGATGCTCCACTCCCTGAGAGAATACCCTAATTATACACTATCGGATCATTATATGTAAGACAGGTTAAGAATGACAAACATCCACCCCACCTCTCCGTTCCCACATGCACCTGCATGGGAGAACCCCTAGGGGTTCAATAAAATATGTCTAGGACAAATAGTTTGTTCTATCATAAGAATGAGCCAAAAGATTGTTTTCGGGTATACTTGCATTGTACAAAGGAAATATCGAGTTGTACTGCTAGACCTAAAAAAATCTCTTGGATGCATTGTCAATGAGAGGATCTTCGTTGCATTACTGATTTTGACATTCAAATTCTACTAATTTCTTTTTTATTTTTTGTCAAAATGTTCTCGAACTTTTATTGATCCTTTCCTTTGATTCCCCGTTTCATACAAGCTAACTTGATTCAAAGGGTTTTATCTACGTTAATATTCTTCAATAGCTTGTCAGCGTACTTTGGTCTTCTGGATATCACTGATCCTAAGCCAGGAGAGACTGTCCTGGTTAGTGGAGCTGCCGGTGCTGTAGGGAACGTTGTAGGACAGATCGCTAAGATCAAGGTAAATGTGACCTCTTCCTGTGTGCACTCTTATAGCAAAAGAAAGTCATACTGTTGTCATACCCGATTGCAATGGAAGCTTTATGAACCAGACATGCTAGAGGTCGCCCAATAGGGTTACATGGATGGTAACACCCCGTTGATTATTAAAGAAGTAAAAAAAATATTTTACAAAATTAAAATCAAAAAAAAGAAAAAAAGAAAAAGGAAAAAATTGAGAAAGAAGAACTTAATTCATAAAGTGTTCTAGGACGTTTAACTCTGTATTACCCCCAATTTGCTGTCATTTTAGGCTTAAGTATCGAAGTACCTTGAGGTCGAAGTATACCCGTGTAGCCGCCCTTGGTATGATCGTTATCTTTCTGATCGTTATTAGTATTGTACAGTTACACAGAACGTTGGTATCTATGTGTGCATAAAGTATATAAATTGATTTTTACATTTAAACCATCATGGAAATCTTTAAGAAGCTCTTGCATTAAATTAGAGGCATAAGAGACAAGATTGATTGGAGCCCATTTTGTAAATGCTGTTTCTAAAAGATAACAACAATGCCAAAACATAGACACATACACATATTTTTACAGGTTATTTTTTTTTTCATATTAAAGGAGTGTCGAGTGATCGGATCGGCAGGAAGTGAAGAGAAGTTGGAGTATCTGAAGGAACTTGGTTTTGATGAAGTCTTCAACTACAAGACAACACCAGACCTTGATGCCAAGCTCAAGGAACTAGCTCCAGATGGAATTGATGTATATTTTGACAATGTAATAAGAAATTATTATCGGTTGATTTTAAGAGACACTATATCTATATAGAAATACGGGGTATATAAAGATATTGTGAATTCGGTGTTGCTTCAAGCATGGACCTACTACTCTGAGTAGTAGGTCCATGCTTCAAACAAAATTCCAAGAGTGAACTGAAGGGGCAAGGGTCTTGAAGATTGGCAGTTATTTCACCCCTTTCACTGCCGAAGTGATAATCAAAGAAGATGTACCCCTTCTTTAAATATAATGCGTGGTGGTATATTTTTGTCAGAAGGTGTGGAATAATAAGCTGATATCCATTAATAGTTGTAACAAGTTGTCGATCACTCACAGATGACAAACGAGTATAAATGTACAAAGGTCATAATGGGAAAAGTAGAGGGCCTATATTAAAGAGTAACACTAATAAAGGGAATAAGAGAAAGAAGAAGGGTGGGTTCTTACATGCATTTGAAACTTATCTATCAATAATTCATTTCCAGGTTGGTGGCGAGTTTGCTACCGCTGCACTACAGAACATGAAATTATTTGGACGTATCTCATGTTGTGGAGCCATTTCCAATTACAACTTAAAAGAACCTGAAAAACGTAAGTCAATACTGAATCACATTAAATAGACGTTGCTTTATATCGAAACTAATGAAGGAACATAATTAAAGTAGGCATGATTTGATTATGTCAGTGGAACTTATAAAATGCATAGATGAATTAGACCCCACGTTAAATTCGCCATTTTCAGCCAAATTATGCCAGAGTTAAGCTGAACCCGACTTTGAGCACTGCCCAAGCAGTCCAATTTATTGGAGAACAAATCGAGTCCAACTTTTCTTTTCCGAAAATTTTCTTGCATGTTTCAAATTAATTCACATATAGGCATATCTAGATTTATCCTAAACCGATTTATCAGTCAAGGCATTCTCTCTCTAATTTTCGAATTTCAATTTTCAAAAAATGACTGCATCCTATTTTGTCCCCACGGAAACAAAGTTTGAAATTACTTCTGTTGTCTGGTTTCTTTTCTGGGGTAGTTATATCTAATTCGGTGATGGATATAGGTCCGCGCATGGGTACTGCTGTCCAATGACTGTTCATAAGTTCATTTTATTTGTCTTCCAACTTTGAGTTTGAATACATGACAAACATACAAGTGTGTATGAAACAATAAGCAGAGTACATGATAAAACATACAGGTATACATAAAACAGAGTATGCAGAAAACATTGTTTTTAAATACATTATACAGCTTAAGACAGAAAAGAAATAATTTTAAAGGAAGACGAGGAGACCTAAGTGAAGCAATGCTTGAAAATTAAGGTTCCTCATTACGAATTCAAAGAACATTGGATAAACAACACAGAAATGGCAATATAATATAATATGATAACTAAAGAGAGAGGCGGGAGAGAAGAGGGACACATTTATGTACAAAAGGGACAGAAAAGGGGACAAATTACAGGGATTTAAAATAAGTCCAGATGGACTGTAGCTAGGGACCAATCGATTTCTGAATTTAGTTTTAATCCTAACGACTTAAATTTAAATCTCAAATGATTTAAATTTAAATCTTTCGAGATTTAAAAATGAATCTTAAGGATTCAAACTAAATCCGGAATTCGATTGGTCCCTAACTACAGTCCATGTGGACTTGTTTTAAATCCCTGTAATTTAGAGTGGCATAAGGACAGAGACCAGCCAGGTCCGGGAAAGGGGAGGGGGATGAAACGTATTGATAATTTAGCATTAACTGATAAATAACACACGAAAAATAGACTTTACGAATCACTTCCATAGTTACTCGGTAAATAAGATTTCAATTTTCGTTTAAACACTGTAGAACTGACAGCATGTGTAATGTCATGGTCAAGTGCATTCCAAAACCTGGGTCCAGTGCAAACTAGAGTGCCCAAAGTGAACTTTATTCTTGCACGAGATATATGGAGAGTGGAAGATTGTCTAGTATTGTAATTGTGTACTTGACTATTTTTCTTAAATGTCAGTGCCAGGGCTGAAGGGAGACTTCCTGAATCAAAATCATACATAAGAGATCCTAGATGCATAAAGTAAATATCTTCCACTTTCAATAAGTGATTGTCATGAAATAAAACATTTGTATGGGCACGATAACTGACATTACATATACTTCTAATAGCTCTCTTCTGAACAATGAATAATTTTTGCAATTGCGTTTTAAGTGAGTTGCCCCAGGCAAGCACACCGTAGTTTAAGTAAGGAACAATTAATGAGGAATATAATATAAATAAAATTTCTTTAGGGAAAACTGATCTCAACTTGTACAGTATATAACACCAGTATTTTTTACAACAGTTTGCAGAGATGATTTACATGAAGTTTCCAGTTCAATTTCTCATCAATAAATAACCCAAGAAATTTAGTTGAGGTTACTCTTTCAAGACAGACATTATTAAACATTACATTGCCAGGCAACATTTTTAAGGAATTGCTAAAAAGCATATAATTTGTCTTTTGAAAATTAAGTGATAATTTATTGGCTTGAACCCACAAGATAACATTCTTCAATTCACAATTCACTGTTTCTATCAGGGTTAGAGGATTCCTATGTGAAAAAAATACACTAGAATCATCAGCAAAGAAATAAAGGATAATACTGTGATCAGTAGTCTAGAATTATTCTACTAGGGTATTTGCCCGATATTGCTGTTTCCGTCGACATGACTAATTTGATCATTGAAATACGTCGGACAAGGAACCGACTTGATAATCACCATAACAATTATTTCATTATAGTATCATCAATCTATGGTAAGATGGTTTCAAGCCAACTGAAGATGCAAGGGTTTCTTATCACTAAATATCGAGCACGATTTGATGAAGCAGTCGGCGTCTTGGTACAGTGGGTACAAGAGGTCAGACAAAAATCAGTTAATATCTTTGTCCATAAAAGAAGCAAATGTGATATTAAGTGTTACATTTAATTTTAATTACGTCAGAGTGCATGACCCGGTACCATTTTACTGCCTTACAAGGTTCCAAGATGGTACATTGAAGGAGAATATGTAGGTGGCTTCTTGCCCTATATGTTTTCGAAACCTACTTTATTACTTGAAATTATCACAAAATGCCACCTACATCATGTACATTGTGTGCCAGATCTCCACTTTCAATTTAAAAGCAACCTACCCCCCCCCCCAAAAAAAAAAAGAAACTGAAAGAAAGAGAGAAGAGGATTAGTAAGTAAGATGCCTACGGAATCAGATAGGTCACTTCGTTCCCTCCCTGGTGTACATAAAAAGTCATGAATTCATGCCGCCCCCTCCCCGAAAAATAAACCGGCGCACGGCCATGAGAGGGTCCTGCATAACGCAAAATGCAATTAAACCCCGGGGGGCACTTCCATTGACGAGTGGATACCATGCGCGACCAAGGGGTCTCGAAAAGCACCCTAAACACGTATTTTCCATGGTCTGAAAATGCACCCCTTAACAAGTATTGGCGTGTGAAACCCTACCCTTAACAAGTATTGGAAACAAAACGATACTATTGGCAAGTATTCCCTGAATTGCACCCCTAAACAAGTACAGCGATATTTCAATTGTTATGTCACGGACGTCGGTCGTCGGCCTTTACCTTTACCTATACATCATTGGGTTTAGTACCTCCCACACCTCGCGCAAATAGTACTCTAAACACGTAGTGTTGACTCTTGGGGCAAAAAGTACATCCTTTATAAAACATTTTAGTCTTAGTTTTTTCATACCATCGCAAATTCGACCCTAAACACGTGGCATTCCTAGCAAAAATAGATACCTTTTTTCATTATTTTAGTGTTTTTGACACCCTTATTACGTTACGTACGTAACGTGCCCTATCTTGAAAAAGACATCCTTTTTCCTTTTTTTTTTGGTCGCGCATGGTATCCACTCGTCAATGTAAGTGCCCCCCCCCCCCCGAAATTAAACTCGTGGACAAAGGTTAAAATGGTTAATTTAAAATAGGGAATTCACGATATACTGCGGTATCCCCGATAAGAATGTAAATCCCACTCTGTCATTATGTCAGTCTGTGCATGTGTTCGGCAGTGGCGCAATTAAACAAAAGGTTGCTAGCGAGCAAAACAATTGACATTCTTATCATAAAAATCAAATTTTGTGGTAGAATTTCGACATGATAAATGTAAATCTAATTCCTCCGCTGCCATGTTGCAGCGACGAGGAACAAACCATGGTAGCGAAGGCTTACGGTTCACTACATCATGGTTAGTGATGAAAAGGACTGTTGGATGGTAAGGTGACAGAAGAAAATTGTAAGATGCGAAAGAAAAAGAAGAGTGAGACGTATCTTTCGGGAGGATGAGGTGAAATCCTGAAAAGGAATGTACACTATACGAAAAATGATGGCCTGAGAAGAGTACTTGAGAGCCCCAAATGCTAATTAGTAGATGATCGCTGAGGAGTATACAGAGATGATATGAGCCGGGGATTTGAGAGATCCTGGCAGCAATGAGTAGATGAACAATGCATATGGAGAATAGATGAGATGAGATCATATAAGATTATTATTTGAAGATCATTTAGACAATTATTAATTTCCTTTCATTATCAATTGTTACAGGGTAAGATCAAGGTTCGAGAGCACAGGACTGATGGGTTTGATAACATGTTCAAAGCATTCGCTGAACTCTTCACCGGAGCTAACACAGGAAAAGCTATCGTCAAAGTCTAGCTTTTCAGTGCTCACTGATGAATTTTCAGCACCATCTTCGTACAAAAATAAGGATGGATAATAACTAATATGTGATAGATCTATGAGAAAGCGACAGTTGGTAACAGTTGAAGTTCATGATGAAACCTGACCACCGATGGTAAGACCATCTAGGGAAGAAGAGGTATACAGTAGATAGCTGTCCCGTACTGAAAGGACATCAAACACAAGCTTAATCTCTCTTCAAGAATATTGTTTGAACCCTTAGAAGGATTGAATCATGGATGTAGGACTCGTAATTTATTGATTGAATGATGCCTTCATAATTAGTCTCGAATTATCACATGCATTTAAATGGAGACAAAATACATGGTCATCATAGTTTGTGTTTCCGCGCATGATAATTGGGCAATGACGACGAAGGAATTAATAGAAATATGGCAATATCTAAAACAATTATTAATTTGTTGGGAGACTGTTCGAAAAGCAATGACAGCGAATTCAAAAGCGAAGACCTATATCCCAATTATAGAAGCTCATTAGAAGAGGCGGTTAATGAATTTTATCTATCCAGAAATCACAATTATCTGCACAATAAGGGATCAATTCGAATTTGAGTAAATAAGTTTACATGAGTCCTATTTTAAATAATTCTCGGTTGTTGAATTTTACAAAGTTATTCAGCTGAAATACATTTACACCTAGGAATATAAGAGGATACAGAAACCTTTATTGTAGATTTTTAAAATGTAACGGAATATATGACTTATGAGTAAAAGTATTTATGATGGACGCCCCCTGTTTTATATATTAAAGTCGCAATCATTCATCGAATGTCCTTCGTTCTATGCTGACGATACAAGCTTTATATATTCTAATAAAACTATTGATTAATTCTGCAAATTTGCGATCACTGAATTTTGACACTGGCTCAGTGGGATATTAACTTACGACTTGTCATGAAAATTTGTAATCAAATGATATTTCTAAACTCCACAAGGCACGTTCGTTTCGATCACATAAAAACTAAATGAAAATATTATCCCCATATAGTTAAAGCGACAATATGTTTCTTAGTATTATTAATGATAGAGTAGATAAGCATTTGAGATCAAAATCTCGAAAAGCATTAACATTTATTATACTCGTAACGTCTACGTTTATATCTTCCAAGAAGTGTATTACTTACATTATACATTATTGTTCTTTCATATATTGCCTTAACTTTCTTACTGTAATGTAGTTTGGTAAACATATACGAAAGCCATCTTCAGTAATTTCAAAAATATGTTTTCTTCAAATTAAAATAACATGTTTTTTCCGCAGCTAATGAAGTGCAGTTTTAGATTACTTTACCAATTCTACAATATAATAAGAGCTGTGTACTTCCGACTTCGCATGACTGTTGCATGTTTAATATTGTATAACTCTATTCATGGTGATGACTATGCTGAATATATTCATGCCCGCATCACAAAACACTTGCTCGCCTCTAGTTCCTTCTTCTTCCTTTTCTCTGATTTCCCTTCTGTTAGCCCTTCTATTTTTATAAATTCATTTTATTATTTTTACTTTGTATTTCTTACTTTTTACATTGAATTCTTGTTTCGTTAAAATCTTACATGCACAAGCATATCCTTCACAACGCCTTCTTCCGTACATATAATTTATACTGTATTCATCTTCATTTTTCTACTTTTAATATTATTTTATATGAAAGAAGATCTACATATTATTATATGATATTAGTATAATCACGATTATATTGAAAATTATGCATTTTTGTGTCGGAAGCCGATTTAAAAAATAAACATAAAACTGCACAATAAAATGGAAGAGATAAGACTGCTTACTTTGTGTTATAGTAATCATGATGGTTTGTTTCTTAAATAATTACTCATGGAAAGGAGTTTGTTGAGGGATAGAAGGGGGAGTTGAAAAGTAAAGAGGAAGATAGAGAGGGGGAGAGGGAGATGTGAGAATGGAAAAGATAGATCAAGAGCCTGGGGAGATAGAGATGATGAAAATGATGAATATGATTTAGAATCAAGGCTATATATATGCAATACATTTACAAAAGAAATATAGTACACACTTTCTCTACAATTTTACTTGTTTCGATATACCGAGATTTTTATGAAACGTCTAGAAATATGTTACAAAACTGCAATCACTGCAGTTTTGTAACATATTTCTAGACAGTTTGCTTATACGATGACATCGGATTGCTAATTAGCATTATGCATTCAGCACTGTTTCACAAATATTCCTCGTGAAATTCTAATATAAATCATGTTTGTTATTTTTCTGCGTAATCAAATAAGCATTTAATTTTGCAGTGTGGTTAGATATGAAGAGCAATCATCGTACAAATTCTCTCACATTAAGGATTATTTAGGATTAAAACTACATCCAAAATTCGATCGATGGTCCCTAACTACAGTCAATCTAGATTTATTCTAATCCATGATGGATATCAGAGTTTTTATTTCGCATCCTGTCCAATAGGCCTATAACCTGAACACCTCGATGAGGAGTGGCAAACTTTGTGAGAACAAGCAGAGCTTGCGAGAAAAAGACTTTGTTGCAGGAGAAGTCCATCACGACCATGCACCCAGACGTGAACATATTTTTTTTACAGAAAGAATGAAAATAAGAGGAAATAAAATTGAATGTAATAAATGAATGATTATAAAAAACGTTATGAATTTTTGTCATTTTTTTTTATTTGTGACGTCTTATGCAAGTAAGTAAACAGCAATTCTACCTACCCGTACCCGTACGTACTATAATATAAGTTGCCCTATTTGAAAAGTCATCATGATTGACAATGAACTTTTGCCTGATATATTTAACACATCCACATAACTCATGATGCAACTGGAAATTATAATAATAATAATTATTATTATTTATAATAATAATACTGTAATAGCGCATGATATTCATGATCTCTATGCGCTTTTCAGATGAATTATTTGATATTACATAATTATACATTACATTACAAGAAATCGGAGGGGTGCTTGCATGTTACATCAGATTTTGTATGAATTCTCGCCAAATGTTCATTAATATGCTTATTTCGTTATACATTTTTATTAGAGAAACACTTAAAGTCAGGGTTGACTTTAAATTTAACTAAAAGACATCATCTGAACTTCGCGATCTGCTGTTATGCCTATAGATCTTGGGGAAAAAAGATCAGTGCAATGTATTATTTATTTACTAAGATTGGGGCCGGACATATCGAGCGAATACATGAACAAAAGATAATCTGGTTGACAATTCACTGTACCGTACATTGAATGGATGTATGGTCATTTCGGTGCTCCAGTATAGAAAATACATGTACTGTGGACCTTAAGAATTTTCGTTCGTATCTATTTGCATGTGAGCTCGGCATGCTCTCTTGATCATTCGTTGATCCCTATAGCACTCCCATCACTGTTCATTACATTGGAAGAGCATACAGCGCATGATTGATATCTGCGATTTATATAGCAGAACCTGAACTGATATTCTTTCAAGATGCCTACCAAAGGAAAGAGGTGGTTGCTCGTAAAACACTTTGATGGTTTCCCGAAGGAAAGTGACATGAGGCTAGAAGAGTTTGATCTACCAGAACTCAAAGATGGGGGTAAGCTATTAGAAGATTTAGATTGTTAGTGATCCAACATCATGGGTAGGTTTTACGTTTATGCCAGATTCTCAATACTTGAGGAGATGTTGGTCTCATGCGTCCTTCAATTCTCCCGAGAAATAATTAATATTGAATACAGACAGACAGTTCAAGAGCTTACGTGTTGTCTATTAAGAAATAGATATCAAACACAATATATTCTTCAGTTACTATAAAACTCCCCCAACATGTGCACCAGGTCTGTCCAACCTTAAAAAACACAATCCTGATCAGCTCTCTCCTCACATCCTTAATTATTTACATATTCTCTGAATATATTGTAGTTGTAGTTGTCGTCGATTTTAGGTTTTATGGCGCAATCACATTTTCTTGACAAGGGGGGCGGGCTTCTAAAGAAAAATAAAAATACTTCATATAGTTTGTGCAATGAGCCAGGTTCGTTGCCATGTCAGTGCATGAATTATTAAGCAAACATATGGCCTTTTCACACGTGAATCTTGAATCATCATTGTAATAATGATTTCGATTGTAATCGTGACTGTGATTAGCGTTCGTGATTCTAATCATGTTCTAGTTTGGTTTCACAGGTGCTAAATATTCGTCATTAGCCTTATTTTTTTTACTGGACTCATCATTCAAATTGCGATCTTTACCTTGTGAAAGGGCGGTAAGTCATTTGGAAGCGCATAGAGACATTATTCATGTGATATGCGCTATACAAGAACTGTTTATTATGATTGAAGTCCCTAGTTAGGAGTTGCCATAAAAAACACCAGAACCAAATTGGTCTTCTATTTACATAATTCAGTAACCTTATTTATTTCTTATCTCCTTCCCTCGATCTATCCCTCCCCTCTCCTTTAGAAATATTGATGGAAGCCGAATATCTATCGGTGGATCCGTATATGAGGTAATAATGTAATGGAATTTCTGCGACTTATTAACCACATTCTTAATAAATCGTTGTTGTTGGATTTTCGTTATTGTTTTTTTAATAGCTCAAGTGTTATCTTCCTTAATATATCTTTGTTTGGCAACCGTCCTGATCATTCAATGGTAATTTTTCACAATTGTTATTGTAAGCTAGATAATATAGCTTGCCACTAAAATGAATCACCACCCAATTAAAGAGTAAAATATCGTTCTTTCTTTTTAAATAAACCCTGTATGGTTTTCTTGTCCGTTATGAAATACCAATGGGACCGCCATTGAAATATCTAGAAAACTATTCTGGTCAATCCGAACTCAACGTTTTATCTTTTGATGATTTGGACAGCACAGAGCAAGATGCGGGAATACTTCCATGGTTCAAGAAACACAATCCTTACTCCAATATGAATTTCACATTTAAAAGTTTCTAGTATAAAATGAACAACGGATATCTTTCTTTACTTCGGCAAACTGAAATACTGAATAACACAGGATACATCGAAGACAAATTTGTAATAAGTTTAAGGAAAAGTTGTATACCAAAAAGGAAATATTATTGGTTGCGCATTGACCTTCTTTACACCCGTATTCTTTTTTTTTCCTATTTTTTGTAGACCTTACAGTGCCACATCATCATTGAATACTGTCATGATCGGGCAGCAAGTGGCAAAGTAAGTAAAGTTCGATTCATCAGCGATATTAATTTTCCCCAAGGCATTGACTGGGTTTGTATATTTAGGGCCCTAACCCTAATTACGCAAACCATTCTATATTATTCAACGATTACAGGTTTCAGATAATTGATAACTGCAAATATGATTTATAGTGACTGATGCAATATTGGAATATACATGTATTTTATTTAATTTGTATATATTGCGTTTGTAATGCAATTATTTATTGTTTGAATAGAAAATGCTTAGTCATATAAGCCTACCTTGAGAGGATTTACAAATATAAAAATATACACTGTACATGTAGGCCGAAGTTCAAAGTCTATACTTCAAAACCAAATGTGGAATGCTATACAGTGCGTATCAAAAAAAAGTTTACACTTTGAAAAAGCCCTGGGAATTAAAAAATATACAACATGTGGGTAATTTTTTCATATATAATCTTGGGTTTGGGTCTCATCTATCCAATGAAAGTAAAAGTTTTGACAGAATGTTACACTTGAGTGAGCACTGTCAATTTATGTAAAGCTCGCAGAAATCTGTTTGCGCAGAAATGCTCGTTTTCACGCTGTGTCAAGGGGAAAGGGCGAATTCAAACTTACCCTGCGAAACATTTCTCATACATTTCCCTTGCACTTTTAGTCAATTGAAATAAAACGGATACATTCAAACATTTTGTAACAATTTTGCCACCCAAATTGAAATTTCAACACTTAGAAAGCATAACTTTTACCCTTTTTGTGCCAGCTGGATATGGGGACATAACTGAATCTGAACAAAAGTTTATATCTGACATCTCCAGCATTTTTTCACTGAGTTTTTATCATTTAAAGTGGGTTTACATTTCATTTTTCATTTAATACTTGTTTCTCCACACATTTCCCAAGCTGATTAACAAAATGAAAGTCAAGCCTAAGCCATTTCATGTAAATCACAGCTCATTGTAAAGCAAAAATCGTCAAGATGGCCTCAGTGTGTGGGGGAGTGGGGTGGGGCGCAATTCACTCTTCGAAGTGTTTTGGGCAAGGAAACAAGTTAAAAAAGGTAAAATATATCTTCAAATCAATTTTACTAGCTAAATTCCACGTGTTCGTCATGATTAAGGTCTACTTTTATTCGCATAACTATTTCAAAGTTCTGCGCAAATCATTTTTCACTAACTTTTCAAAAGTAAGTGGTGCTCACTCAAGCGGAAATATTTTTCGACAGTTATATCGTCATTTGCTTAAATGGATCTGTACCAATGTTAAAATGTGGAAAAATCTTCAGGATATTACTAATATATGATTTTACAGGATTTTTTCTAAGTGCAAACTTTTTTTTTGATACGCACTGTATAGGTAAACGTTCTGTTAAAAAGGATAATGGACTGAGAATTCATCGAAATTCATCAATACTCTCATTGTCTTTTCGTCATATTTTCATAACAAAATGATTTTTAACCAATTTCACTGCAGGGTTAACAAATGAATATTAATATATTGCACGGCCTCGTAATACTATGTTCATTTTGTGAAAGCTATAATTAAATGGCTGTTATCGACAATTCAAGTTGACGAAAAAAAACGAGTAATTTCTATGATATTTTGTTTGGGTTGGTTTTATTTTCTCTTTTCTGATGTGGACAAATGAGCATAATATTAAATATGCACGTTACCAATAATAATTTGTATCTTTCCCATGATAATGCTAAAGAGTCATCGAGAGTCGTAATGAAGATTTCCCTGTAGGTACATGGACTCTTCCATTTACTGGTTGGACAACACATTCTGCGAGCACTGGCAAGGATCTTATGAAAATGCCTCCACTCCCTGAGGGAATACCCCGTTCGTACACAATTGGATCACTGGGTATGACAGGGTAAGTACCCCCCCCCCCCTCCCCTCTCGTACTGACAAGGATCTCGTGAAGATGCTCCACTCCCTGAGGGAATACCCCGATCATACACCATTGGATCACTGGGTATGACAAGGTAGGTACAGCCCACCCCCTTTATTCCACTCCCGATGCTACATGTACATCCCTTACTGGCAATGATCTTATGATGATGCATGCCTCCACTCCCTGAGAGTATACCCCGATCATTTCGGATTATTGGGTTTATGACAGGGTAGGGCCTGAGCCCCCCCCCCCCCCCCCCCTTTACTGGCAACGACCATGTGAATAATGATGTAGACCATAACCGATATAATTTTGCCTTATATTTTCCATTTTGCCAATCTCCATCCTAAAATTATTCAGATGTTTTCTCAGCCTTAGGCATGATGTGGCATCGTAATATGTAAGACATATTTTTTTCTTTAAAAATCCACACGTTTATTACTATTATTGCTATTATTATTATCATTATAACTGAGAATAGAAAAATATCAAATAAGAAATGAATAAACAAAGAATTAAATGGTAATATAAAAGAAAAGAAAATTAAAGAAAAAGATGGTTCCCAAATGTCATTGACAAAATGAAAATGGTCTTTTCCTTCCATCTTTCAGTGTTACAGCGTACTTTGGTCTTCTGGATATCACTGATCCTAAGCCAGGAGAGACTGTCCTGGTTAGCGGAGCTGCAGGTGCTGTAGGGAATGTTGTTGGACAAATTGCCAAGATCAAGGTAGCTCTGATCCTATATACACTTATCTCATCTTGATGTTAAAATGATATCCCTGCCTTCAGAAAGGTTTTCAATGGGCATCTTAGGTTTTCGAGAATGGGGATGTGGACATCTTATCAATACCACTAGCAATTTAGTTTTCTAGCGAGCACAAAAATATTTCCAGAAACAAATGATAATGGATCATTCACATGATCTATCTCAGAAATTATTTCACAGAATGAGTAAATACTCCTCACCAGGGATGGTGCCATGAGCGGTGCCAGAAAAGAATGATGGGGTGATGGAGGGGGCAACACCCTAAAGAGTATAATGCTACCTATTTTTGTTGAATAACAACCAGCCCTCTTTTTGTACTAACCTTTTCCTACTCGAAAACATAAATCGGTCTTAGCTCATCATTCCAAAAGATCGAATTTTATGTTCCGAAGGTTCGTCGGTCGGTCATCAGGTTTGATAATCAAAATGCTTGTTTTTCAGAAAACAAAGTATTTGTTATTCTAGAAGTTTGTCCGTCAGAAAACGAAATGTTTGTTATTCGGAATATTCGACAGTCTGAAATAACGTTCATATAACCTATTCTCTTTTCGGATTAACCTTTAAAATAACGAACCCTCGCAATAACGCTACAAATGTTTGGATTAACGAACCTTTTATTTCATTTTTTGGACTAGCAAATATATCTTGGTATGTTTCGGTGTTCCGAATAACGGCGTATACCAACAAATGTTATGGGGGCAATCTCCCATCCTTTGGCGGTCCCGCTGGTCATTACCTAAGTATAATTTGGTTTAATAATAATTATCCCGTTTGAAATAGGGATGTCGAGTGATCGGGTCTGCAGGAAGTGAAGAGAAGTTGGAGTATCTGAAGGAACTTGGTTTTGATGAAGTCTTCAACTACAAGACAACACCGAACCTTGATGCTAAGCTCAAAGAACTAGCCCCGGACGGAATTGATGTATATTTTGACAATGTAAGGCCTGTTACATAAATCAGACAATGTAACAACATATACCATCACAATAAAATGAAAATGATTTTAAGATGTAGGATATGTTGTCTCTTGTAATTATGTACCCCTTTCTAGATCAATCTGCACACATGCATGTTTATGAATATGAGCATGGGGTTGTCTTTATCTTTGTCTTTAGTCTGGCTTTATGGGCGGGTGCTTCGATTCGGTTAGATTCACGAAAAGTAGAAAGACAGAGTAGGGTAACGTTCCCAGGTGTTCTTCATTCTAACTCCGGATGCAAATAGCAAGCTCCCTATTTTTACAAACATGCTTTATACTTCGCTCAAAAGATTTCCATTATAAATACAGATGACTAAAATTTGACCTTCGGTGACCTTGTTGGTGCTTCTAATGAAATACCATATACAAATAAATGTACATTTGTTCTATCCATTTTATCAGCCTCAAATCACAGGTTTCACAATGTGAAGATTCTTTTTCTCATATTCTTGAATTTATAGGTTGGGGGCGAATTTGCGACAACAGCAGTCCAAAATATGAAGATCGGAGGACGCATCTCATGCTGCGGATCTATCTCAGCTTATAATCTCAAAGAAACACAGCTGTGTGAGTATTACAATGCATTCGTGGCGACAAATTGAGGGTTTGTTGTTATATTAGGCAGCAAATTCTAAAAGATCCAATAAAGCAACAACATCATCAGCATCATCACCATCACTTCTACGATCATCTTTATCACCATCATTATCATCATCATCATCATCATGATCATCCTTTAATGGTAAGAAGATTGATCATCAGCAGGGGTGGTTACAGGGGTCCAACCCCCCCCCCCCCCCCTTAACATTTATTTGAAGACCTTTTTTTTGTAAATTTTTTTGGGGTAGGAGACAACCTAACATTGGTGGTGAAGACCTTTTTTTTGGGGGGGGGGGTTGTCAACATTTCATTCAGTTTGAACCCCCCCCCTTCAAAAAATCCTGCGTACGCTACTGTTGATCATGGTTCACTTGAAGATGTAATTTCAACAATGGAATCAATGTTCATCTATCATTTACCTTGATTGATAAAAACTTTCATTAAATGAACCCTTAAATGTATTAAGTAACTTTTTTTCAGGTTCAAGAATCAAATTAAATGTAACTCATACTGTTGTAATCATGAATGGATGATTTTATAATTTTATGCATTCTTGGTGCCCTAAAATTTGAGGTATTGAAGCCATTAAACCTTTCACTACAATGTAGCATACATCCTATCACCTCGGAATAATTTTTCTCCAATGAAGTTTATGGATCACTTAAATATCATATCTTCATACCGCAGTGCCAGCCCTATTTGGTGTGATGGTCAGGAACCATCTCAAGATGCAGGGTTTTAATGTGATGCAATATATCACCAGATGGAAGGAAGCAGTCACCCAACTTGGCAAATGGGTCGGTGAGGTAGGTATTCTTCAAGTCTTATAGAATCATGTACACTGTTAATAATCAAAATTATCAAATACATTCAAAGTATAGATTTGGGAGCCTAATGATGAATTTTTTGCACAGCCTAACAGCTATTAATGAATTCCATTACTAGTTGCGACATGAATAAATTTAAATTCCACTACTAGTAGTGACTGCAAGGGCTTTTTAAACCTTATTAAGAGCTGCACTACAAAGAAATACAAACGCAGTGCGATATCAATTTACCCTATTCTGTCCCAAAACAGCCCTTGTCAATTGCCATAAAGACGATGTATATTAGGAATAATGAGGAGATAAAGAGGAAACATTTTTTGACCTCTATAGTATCTAAGGGGTTTTGCAAGAAAATATTTGCAATCAATTGCAAATATTCTTATTCAATTTTACAATTGATAGATCAATTTTAACAGTAGCAAATCAGATTACACTCCTTGTTTCAAGAAGCAGTTCACAAATTACTCATGAATTCACAATTAATGTCTGATGTAGGGACCAAAATAGACTTGTAATTGATCACAAGTTTCTGGCAACACCCGAATAGTGTTTATTATAATTAATATAATTTTGGCAGGCATAAAAGATCATTTTCAGAAGGCGTCTTACTGTGCTGATGTAAGGAGTTCTGGCTCACCAACTACTGTATGATTGCAGATAATTCTTTCATTATTTCGCTTTGCTCACAGGGTAAACTGAAAGTGAAGGAACACAGGACTGATGGAATAAAGAACATGTTCAAGGCTTTCACTGAACTATTCACTGGAGCTAACACAGGAAAGGCCATCATCAAGGCTTAGTTTGATTTGCGAAAATGATACTCATGCCAAGCTGCCACATTATTGACTCTAAACTGCCTTAACAGGACCGTATTAGCTAAGTCTAATCAGGACATGATAATCATGTTGGTTTGTTTTTTATCAGGCTGCCAAGGAAGTGAGTGTATTCTAGCACAAAAGGGATAGAGTTTAGTTTGAGAACATGATGATGAGGATTTATGCTTTTCAAAGGGCACTGCGCTGCATACACCATGAGCAGGTATATTTAGCAACAGGCCTATAAAGGCCCAAGCAGATCTACATAGATCTATCTAGTCCTATTCCTCCTTTTCCTCTATTTGGTTATTTGGTCTGATTTGGACTACATGTATGACTACAAATTTAGTGTTGCATAAAACAAAAATTCAATGTTTTGTTATTCGTGCAACCATTCGAATATTACATTGAATTACACTTCATGTCATTGAATAGACTCTTTAAACTTGCACGCTTATGTGATATTCAGAACACATGCTGCATAATATATTTATATCCAATTCTTCGTAAAATTTATGAATGAGAAATATATAGATCATCAACAGTTTCCCCATGAGATGTTAATAATTAATCTTCTTTACATTATGAAATAGTGTAGTACCAATATTTACATGCAGTTTTTTATTCATATAAATCATCATCATTGTGGTCTCGTGAATCAGTCTCTTGCCTTTCAATCAAAAGGGACGTGGGTTTGAATCCAAGCCATGACATTATCTTTCAGCAAGAAATTTATTCACTCTCACTGCATTTGACCAAGGTTTAGTAAATAACTACAGCAGGAACATCCTTAAAATCCTTGTGTAGTGGAAGGGCTACTCCCATAGTAATAATTACAATTAGCACCTTATCCAGTCTGTATAGTGGATTAGCTGCATTATCATTATTATCACTCAATATCTTTCAAGTATCAAGAATGATTAATCAATAAAATTGCAATATCTTTATTCCACATGTACTTAACCATTATATTATTTAATTATCAAATGTTTCTACAGAATTATATGATTGTACTATAATAGAGACTAATAAAAGAACATGATTTCTACACAACCTGTAGCTTCTCATTGTGTGTTTATTGATGTTTTAATAGCACATTCCTTGGACTTTTCCCCATTATCACAAATTCAAAAATTAATCAAATAATACAGTCTGTGGATATCATGTGCATTTATAGTTAAGAAACCAAAGTGCTATACAGTACACCTTTTAATGTATTTGTACAAACATGTATTTTGACAAGATGCATAACACCCCTATATAACAGCAGGATCCATGCTCAAAGAAGCAGCATAGATTTTTATATTACCATCAATAGACAACATGCTCAGGAAAATATATTGTATTTTTTGTTTCTATATTATATTTGTATAAAACTTCATAACTTTAAAAATCTGGCTCCAGAGAAAAACATTGAATGAACAATATTTACATGTACAGTAGATGACAAGATGAGTTAATGGTATATTTCAAGCTCCAAAGTTGTCAAAGAGAGAGGGTGTCAAAAGACCAAGGTTACCTGTATGATCTGCAATTGATTTCAGGCGTTTTTTTTATGCTTCACAGTTCACATGAAGGACGCACTGTATGTGTTGCATTTAACGCAAGTTAAAAAACCTCATCCAAAAAGTGAGGACAACACTTAAACCAGTCTGTGGCAGGCTATTCATAAAGCTGATGTTTGTCACCATCAGTCGTTCAAATCCCGGTAGGTGTTTCATAAAGCTGTTCATAAGATAAGAGCAACTTAAAGAACGACTGGTGATCCTTTCTTGTGGTAAATGGTATATTCATTGGGGATTGTTTAGCGCATAAGAAAGAATCACCAGTCGTTCTTAAAGTCGCTCTTTACTTACGAACAGCTTTATGAAACGGCCCCCTGATTACAAAGTTACAATAATGAACTTTTAGACAAGTTGACTAGGTATTTCTGTATCTTTGAGAATGAGATCATGACCAGCAATGTCTCTTACAAGACCATTATTGAAAGTAAACAATGGCATGGATGGCCTCCCATTTCAGCTCAATCAGTAACTGTGGGGAATATTCCCTAATCCAAAAACACAAGGGCATTTTCGCAATTGATTTGTTTAATTAACATATTCCAGACCTGATTACACACATACTGTGTAAACAATTCAGTATTTCAGGGCATACAAAGAAGTTTTTGTGTAGTTCTACATAAAATGAATTAATGCATATTTTTTTTATTTATGGATTATAAATAAAACTATTATATTGTCTGTTTGGAGTAAAGGGCTAAGCAATGCAACTTTATAAAAAAATCTAAGATTCTTGCCAAAATACCAATTCTACTTTTTGCAATAGATAAATATCATTATATCAACAATATGTTTTTATGTAGGCTCAATTCTTTATGCAGTTGAATTTCAAAAACACCAGATACACTTTTTTTCCATATGAGATACAACCAGTTCAAGATCTTAACCTAAGTCTGTATCCCATACGTATGCAGTCACATAAACATCTAAATGTTTTGTATCAGATCAATACAGATATTGCTCTGATCAGCATATTAGACACCTGTAGTGCATACAAAATGTATACCGGTACATAACAAAATAGTTCTGTGAATATGAGTATATCACTTCTTCTTGACCATTGATTAGAGATTCAACTGACCAATGATAGCAAATAATTTGAGAGACATAAATACCTCAAATGGAATAGCAACACAATGTTTCACAAAATGAAAAATTATCAAAATTTTGTAAGAAAAAAGTTGATTTCCTCACCTTGACTTGAACAGTGGTGAAGATAGTACAAATCGGAAACTCCCTTTCATGATTTAAGTCAAACCTGCTATTTAGTGACCATTGATCTGTAAAAACCTATTATCTTTTTCTTTTCAATATAGTTTCTCACTAGGACACATACACTAGGAACTTGTCCATGAAGATGTTTGCCTACGAATCCCACTTTTCTTGTCTGTTGGGTAGTCTTTTTTTACATCACCCTGTCAATCTCAACAAGAGGGATTCTCTCATCATCGCTTCTTAATCATTCGAAGTTGCTTCTTCTTCATCCTCTTCAGCTTAGCTGGATTCTTAATCTGTGAGAAACAAATAAAATCAAATGGTGATAAGCCTTTGGGAGAAATGGATCATACAAGTTCTATAACATAAAACCTTTCCAGAACCAAGAAAAAAACAAGGAAAATGTGGTCAAATTGTTTATAAAATCTTACATGAAAGGTCATCCGCAGTGATGCCAAATTAACAAAAAGCTTTTCAATATACTAATGGTCAAAGAATCTAAGATTTTCATATCAAAGTGCAGTTACTTTTACCTATCCTGTAGTAATAAGATTTCAGATAAATATAGTTT
The DNA here is from genome assembly GCF_037042905.1 of Lytechinus pictus. Classification (NCBI taxonomy): domain Eukaryota; kingdom Metazoa; phylum Echinodermata; class Echinoidea; order Temnopleuroida; family Toxopneustidae; genus Lytechinus; species Lytechinus pictus. Next base: position 15,309,692 of record NC_087246.1, read on the forward strand.
AACATAAAAAACAGTCAGTATCTTTGGTCAAACTATCCCAGAATAACATACTGCATAACTAAAAAGGCAGCAGTCAGCAACACTGAATAGGGAACACATCAACAGGAGCATATTTCATCAAGACAATGCCCCAGCATCAACTCAGTTCCTGTATTCCCTTGTCCTAGCCTTCTTACCATTGGCGGCGGAAGCCAAAAAATTTAGGGGGGTCCACCTGAAATTTTGAGCTTGACAGGTAAAAATTTGACAAGCACACAAAAAAAAAGGTATCAACCAAAATTTTTTGAAAAAAAAAAAAAAGAAGTTATCAACCAAAATATTAGGGGGGGGGACCACATAAATTTTAGGGAGGGTCCACGTGAATTTAGGGGGGACGCAAGAAACAATTTTGTTTTTCCCCTGCTTCCGCCGCCTATGCTTCTTACCCACAATAAATCATTCGAAATAAAAGTATTTAGCTCTGCAACTCTTTTAAATCAACCAGAGAAAGGAACCACATGCTTCAAAACATTCCTCTTCTGATTCAAGCCTACTGTAAATTCAACCTTCAACATACATACAAATCAAGACTAATGCTTTGGCACAAAAGCCTATGATAGGTTACCCACTTTGTAACTGACCTATGGGGGTTAAAATAGCATTACGCCCATGTATAAGAATATTAAAAGACTTACAACTTGGACCACTTCGGACTTCTTTTGATTTTCTTCCTTCTTCTTCTGATGCTCTTCTCTCCGCTGTTTCTTTAACTGAAAGAGAATTAAGTATAAAATACTCTATTATTTTAAAAGTATAGTAATCCAACACAGGGCAGTAAGTGTGCTAATAGTGAAAGTGAGTCCACTGCCAAATAAAAACCACTGCAATAACTAAATTAAGCAGTAGAGCACTTTTAATCAATCTCAGCACCCCTATTTTCAATTAATTGGCATTTAAATATCACTTAGGTTTTGCAAGCAAGTAAAATTAACGTATTTGAAGCTTGAATGGTATTACAATAACAAGAAAAATGGGCAAGGCTTCTGGTATGGGTAAAAGACAGATAAAACTGTAGCCAATCGATTTTATAATCTACGTGAAGAAGTTTTGTACTAGCAACAAATGTCAATTTTAGTAATTTCTAATCTACACGTAAGATAGGGTTAAGATTAAATACATGTACATGTACTTCAATTTACCTCATAGTTAAAACAAATCTTTGCAAATATTCATCAGTTCAAAGAATTAAATTTCAGTAATAAACAATTCCTCAGTCTCATCCAAACTTTTTTTTTATTGTTTTGTAAATTATCTTCTATTAATTTTACTTCAAACAAAAAATGAAGCAAAAATATCTCCAATTGTCTTGAGTTCATTAAAAGAACCAGATATAATAGTACAATTATGAGGTTTACAAATTTATTAAAAACGACAACCCAAAATAAGTACCCTGCATATATACTGCAAATTTAGATTAATCTTCGTCATTGACAAGCGATTCTAATTAATGTAAGTGGAACAGTTCCAATAGGTTAATGTATAAGATCACAGTTTTAACTGGGGTGCTGATTTTACACAAAATCTTGGCTGGACATTGGGAGAATGTTCTTTTTATTAAAACATATATCATGTTGAAACACAATTGTCTTAAACAATGAGATCTACATGTACACCCATTTGTGGATTGGTAAGGATGTGTCTGTGTGATCCAATGGATGGATAGTAATACTAACTCTTGGGCATTGTTGGGCCAATGCAACAACTTGATTATTGAAGAAAACTCACCAGGATAGCCTGCCTTTTGGCGTCTATTAGCTCTTGCTGATATTTTCTGACAGACAACTTTTCTGCTTTCTGGGCCATTTTAAGTTGCCATGATGACTTGAGAGGCTTATCTTTTCTCATGTCGGAAAACCTGAAACACAATTATAGACAGAATATTGGCAATGAGAAATATTCTCTGTTTACAAAAAACATACGCACTAATTTTCTGTTCATAAAAAATAATAATGCAATTAAAAAATGGCAGCTTACTGAGGATAGTAATATATTGGGGGTGAAACTTCTAATAAAGGTGATGATGGCTTACAATGAAGCATTTGTGTAGGTGTTAGGAGATAGGGAATGGATAATTTGTTAAAATCTTTACCAAGTATGAAATGATGTTAAAGTTGAATTAAGAAGGGGGTGAGTTTCCATAAATATAGGTTCTACATACAATATATAGTATATATAAGTTGTTCAAACACATAGCATGTCACAATAATCCTCTGCCTTCTCGATATTTTGCTTTGAAAGTCTATGAAATTAGCCACCTGTCAGAGCCCGAGAGACGAGTGTACAGAAGAGTCACTCGGAGTGTGACGTCACCGGGGGGAATTTAGTATAAGAGGTGCCTGAATGTCATACAGAAATGCTATGCAGAGAGAGAAAGATATTTTACAATTTTTTTTCAAAGCAACTCAAATCAAACAAATAGGACTGATATGTACAAATCTTTACTTTCCCTGTATAAAAAACAGTATGAATAACCACCATGAACTCTTCAATCATGATGTAAGATAGCAAACAGTGAGTTATTGAATGATATTTTCACTATTTCTCATTTATTTTATCACGATGTTCAATCAAGTGAGTAGCTGGAAAGTAATTCCGGCGGCTAGCTCAGCGCGCGCTGAACGCATAATACTAGTACACACAACACCCAGGCATTGAGTGTACTGTTATGGTCTGGTATGTCGACTTAGTTCATGGCCGTGCAGCGATCCCCTGGCGTTTTTTCTTCTTTTCTTTTGTCTTTGACTCCACTTTTATATCCTCTGGATCATTTCCACTCATAGCTCATTCCACAGAACAATCTTGAACCAAACGTATAGTATTCTTTCTCTGCCTTCTGAGTTGTTTTCTATATTTAATTACGCTAGGGGTCACCGTCACACATACAAACGCAATTCGGAAGTGAGTTGAAGACAGAAAGATATATAGTAATTAGTATACATCTCTATGGTTGAAGACAACAAGAACGGTACGGTAGCTCGACAGCTAGCTGCGCCGGAGCGGGCGGCCGGTCGGCACAAAGCAATTCCGCAACCAACTGTGTTTTTTTTGCAAGAGCCGCGTCACACGCGGATAAATATGTCATAATAACACGTCTGCTACGTTATCGACTGGTGAGAATTTAAGATCTCGATCAAATTTCATATTATTCACCTTGAAATTATTCCTTTAGGGTCTATGGTATCATTCTGAGGGAATTCACATATTTGGAATAATAGTACGGCCACAAATATTTTAATCATTTCCTCTTTGCAAGTTCTATGGCTCGCAGATACAACTTCAACTGCAGTTATTCCATATGCATAGTACACAAAACGGCACTGCCTTGTTTACTACACCGGGACCGAATACCCCCCGGTGACGTCACACTCAAAGAACACCCGTCTCGGTAGGCATTGCAGGAGCGAACTCAGGGAAAATGGGTAGGGATAAATCGTTCAAATTCACTATTTTGAAAAAAGAAAATGGGGGGTCGAATCACCTATTAGTGTTTGGGGGGTTGTAAGGTTGCTATTAATGTAAATATCTCAATATTTGGAATCGTCTTCTTAATTCAACTTTAAATTTCATGTGATTTCATGTCAATTCATTTTTGTGTGTATGTTAAAATTTACTTACGATGTAGCACATGTGTGTGCAGTAAAGTTTAATGCAAACTTTTATCCAAACCCAAGAATTGTCCATCCCCTTCTTAAAAAGGTCAAACATTAACAAGCTAGTCACATACTACTCACCGTGCAGTCTGCTCTGTCTTCCATGGTCTACCTGACTTTGGCATTCCTTTGAACCGCTTTTGTGTTGTAGATTCTTGCTTGTAAGCTTCCATTACACTCTTGATAACATCACAAGGGGCTTTTGTCTCATCAGCAGGCTGTTTTCTTGAGTTTATTACCTCTTTGGCAGCAGTCTCATCACCAGCAGACCCTTTCTTTGTATATGCAACCTCGGCGGTATTAAAGGTCTTTTCTGCAGATTCCACTCTTTCACTTGCAACTGAAGATGTGTCTAATGATTGAAAAGGGTTTGGTTCCTGTATATTTTGATCTAATGATACACCGTCTTTGCTCTCTACAGGATTTGATGCATCTGTTTTCTCATTCTCAGAGTCCAATGTTTCTTCTGGAATTGACTTTGTCTCCTCTTCAGACTTCTTGATCTTTGTAGATCTTGAGACTCTCTTTCTCGGGCTTGATAAACTTTCTGGAAGATAACAGAATCATAACAAGTTTCATATTAACCTACTACATGTAGGCCTATTCTTTAAAAATCTCTTTTTTTAAATAGACTTTCTTATGGGAACACATGAGGTGTTTTACAGTATTTTTACTGAAGATGTAATTTAAAATGGAATTGCCATGCCTTAAAAGGAGAATTCACCCTGGTCAACATTCAGTGCAAATCAAAATTTGCATCACTGCAAAGAATACCTCCTAAGCGTAACAGACTTAAATCTAAATTTAGTTATGATGGTAATTCAACAAATACCCCCAACTTGTTCAAAGTTCATTGACCCTAAATGACCTTTGACCTTGGTCATGTGACCTGAAACTCAGGCAGGATATTCAGTAATACTTATTATATACTGTCATTTCAAAAACTAAACCTTCGGTTAAGATTTGATGTTGACGCCGCCGCCGAAAAACAGCGCCTATAGTCTAGTCTCACTCTGCTATGCAGGTGAGACAAAAATGAATTAAAACCAGGGTTGGCAATATTTTTTATTCAATTTTTTTATTTAAAAAATCGAATTTATTTGATTTAGGCCTATATCAGATTTTTTTTACAAAAATTTCTAAAATAAAAATTAAAGTGGAAACACCAAAAATAGAACCAAACTAAACCTAACTAAAATTATTACTAACTTCTATTCTATTTCATAATTAAATATAGTCAATATAAGTTATAACGTTAGAATTTATATCATAAACTTATAAAGTCATGATGAAGATGCATGCGGTTTTCTCTTTTCTGCCAAAAAAAAGACAAAAATCGATGAGCCACGTCGGGGGGATTTTGCATTGTTATACCCCCTATGGTGGCTGTATGATAGCGAGCCGTCTGAGTACGAGGAGAAATATAAAAAAAATGTTTAAAAAAACCCCTGAAACAGACGGCTGCCAGTGCCAGCTGTCATCACCATACCATGCATGAATGGACGAAGCGCGGGGCAGCGCAGGCACAGTCGCACAGCTCATCTTGCACAATCATGACAAGGGCCAGGCAGCCGAGCTGCGCTGCTACAGCCTACACTAGGGCCTAGGCTACTGTCTAGTGACTGAAAGATCACTTACCCAAAGACTCTGTTTGGTCTCCTAGTCCCACTTCTCCAGCTCCTCGTCTAGAACTGCTTCTGGTTCCAACAGGCATGGTGACGTACTCCTATTCCACTAATAAATCAATCATGAGTCAAATTATTTCTTTAGAAAAAAGCCACAATACGATTTACACGTGTGAGTTGTATTACGCAATTAACATATATCACAAAAATATGAATTGATGCAGCGCCATCTACGTCTCGAACTTTATATTATCATGATTATACATACCATAGAGATATCTCTATGATACATACATATTGAGTGATGTTCCAGCTGGAGCTTTTCAACATACCAACCGTGAAACCGTGAAATATTTCAAAAACAAATATATTTTTATATCTTATATTTTTTTGAAAATATGTATTTTTAAACAAAAGCAAAAAAAACTGACATTAAATAGAAATTTGTAAAATAAACAATAACCATCCAACCAACCTTAATTACCCTTTCCACGAACAATCAGGTTTCACGCGCATTATTTACTATTCTGTATTTTTTATAGGTTGAGTTATTTTTTGGGCGAAGATTTTATGAAATTTTGTAGGACTAATAGGTGGATGGGTGACTAATCAAAATTAACGTTTATAATCGTCGCTTCATGGTTTGACCATAGAGCTATAGCTCTATGGTTTGACGTGACATGGGCTCAATTGTATACAGAGATCCTAAAACTTCTATCACAGACTTTACTCAATCGATAAATGAGTGCCTTCAGGAGTTGCTCAAGGAAAAGAAGAATATTTACTTGATGGGGGATTTCATTTCCTGAATGACACGTTGATGACTTTGTCAATATAATTTGTAATAATTCATTGCAGCCTCTGATAGATAAGCCAACATGCATTATTAATTCTACTGTTTCTCTGATTGATTATATTATATCATGTTATATATACTAACGAATGTTCATTCTAACAATACTATCTCAGGTATTTTCTATACAGATTTAACTGATCATTTTCCAATCTTTCAATTGGCTTTGAACCTTGGTATGGAAGCTATGTTGAACAAAATCATAATTATTAATCATAATCCATGCCAGCGTATTGATGCTGTAATTATTTAAAATTTGAAACACGATTTGTCTACTACTAAACTTAGGAATGATATGCTCATAAACGATGATCATGTAGTAAACTACAATACTTTTTCAAATAAAATTTAATGTTCTTGTCAAGGTGAATCTAATTTTGTAGTCAAAAATCAATTTCGTAGAAAGAAAATTTTAAAAAACCTTGGATTACTGAAAATTTGTTATGATCAATTTTAAAAAAAGATAGGTTGTACAAACAGTTTTGTCTGGACAGGAAAAACTCTACGTTAATTTCACAAAACAGTTTTATGCACATTCTGTTCGGTATGCAAATGAGGGGACCGATGACATCACCCACTCACTATTTCCATTGTATTTTGTTATATGAAATATGAAATATTTTGATTTTCTCGTCATTGTCATGTGAAACGAAGTTTCATTCCTCCCCGAACACGTGGAATTCCAACTTTTTATAAGTATATGTACTTATTCATCCTCGTCAGGATTTCCAAAGAACAGTCCTTAAAATATTTCCTTTTCAAACGCAAATATCGTAACTTTTCATCTCTAGCTACTGGATTGCATTTTGATATGTATCCATTAATTCTAATACAAATAGTTCTGAAATACATTTTTTTCTCGTTTAATTGTCAAAGTTTTTAATCACTCTCTGATTTGATATTGGAGATACAAATCCTCTTCATTAATTGTTGACAATTATTAATATATATATATATATATATATACTTTAAATGGGCGCGATTTTAGCACTTCCCCCGAGTGCCATTTGCCCTAGATACGACGCCACTAGTTGTCCGTGTTACTGATATCGAGGAAAACATTTCTTCTCGAAAAAAAACTTTAACTAAGGATATAGTCTATTGGTTGGCTGCTCTTGCCGCACGATGGGGAGGGGGGCTGCTCAAAGTGATGCTCCGGGCTGAAAATAATAAGATTTGAACAGATAAATCAGACAAAAAAAACACTGAAAATTTGATCAAAATCAGACAAGGAATAACAAAGCAATTGTATTTTAAAGATTTGCATTATTCCGGTGAAACAAATATTCTAGGCATGTCTTTATGAATATTCAATGAGCAAATTTATGATGTCATATCCCCACTTGTTCTTTTGTATTTTACATGTATTATATTAAATTAGGTCTATTCAAAGTTTTTCTACCAAGAACTGAAAAAATTGGATTGACAACTGATTTAATAAATTATTTCATTTAAAAGGAGACACATTGTTCACACATGTGTGAAAAAAAATTAACACTGAAATATGAAAGTGGATATATGTGGCATCATCACCTAACTAATGGATATTCATGATGACGTGCGTAACTATTATCACAAAATTGCTTAACTTTAAAATCTAAAAACTTTGTTATTTGTTATCCAATTTTGATGAAATGTTCAGCCTTTAATTTGCTCTGTGAATGTTATACTCTATTCATTTAGATACCAATGTTTTCAGCCCGGAGAATCCCTTTAAATGCATGCTTAAATGTTGGCCATGAACAAAATTAATTGAATATGCTTCGACGGCTGATTATTTGCAGCCCTGAAATTCATGTTATGATATGATGCATGCTTAAATGTTGGCCATGAACAAAATTAATTGAATATGCTTCGACGGCTGATTATTTGCAGCCCTGAAATTCATGTTATGATATACCGCGGACACATTTTCCATTATTAAAAAAAAAAAGTGAATGATCACAAACGCCTTTAAATTGTGATGTTAATGTAAAATGATGGTGAAAACCGGGGATGAAAATCAATGTTTTTTGTTTAAAGTTATTTTTGTGCATTCGGTTGGTATGAAAAGTAAAAAAATCTTGCTTACAAAAATGACAAAAATACATACCGGTACCTACGGTACGGTCTATAATGTTACTGGCCCGTGTCTGGTATTCTGTTTTAAGAAAAGCATAAGGGGTCTACCTCTCTTGATCAATGTGATTTATATAAGCATTTATTTACTTATTTCCTCACTGGAGTACATACATTTTATGAAGGCGGATCAGGAATGGGTGGAGTTGTTTTGAATTTAGTTTCGCAACTCCTTTTTTGTCATTAAAAATTCGTCGCCCTCGCTCGTTGTTCATTGGCCAAGAGTTATCGCAGTTCTATTTTTAGATTACGAGATGTATTTATACAGGAGTAAACGCCCAAGCGAATACACTGCCTTCTCTACCCAAATTACAAAGGATTTTAGTCAAATTTACGGCATCTCAGGTAAAATTCTTGACTCTTGTAAGTTTATTACTACTGTGAAATCTATTTTGGATACGTTTTAATCGTATTTGTTATTGTCGGCCTTGGAAGGTTCTGTTTTCTTTGCAAAATTATTTATCATGTTCATATCGGTCCCGCATGTACCATCTGATGTTTGTTAGGACTGAAGTAAAATCTTCCCATTTGCGCGCTGGGCCCACTCACACGTATTGCGAGGTTAGTATTAGTATACTAACCTCGCACCACGAACCGCGTTTGGCAGTGGATTTCTAACTAGTGGGTCGCGCGTGCTGGGATCTCACTTCTTAGGTCCACAACACACGACTTCTATGGCTTGAATTTTCTGTGCGCGGCGGCATGTAATGACAATGTCCTTGGGTGCGCTGGGCCCGGGGCATTGGCTTGCCCTAATTGCATTTATTCAATATACAAGGTTGAAGGTTATGAATGATGTATCCCTATTCTCTGTTGTTAGTACTCCCTGTGTGGTTAGACAGGAATAACCGTCGTTTCTGGGGATTTATTCAACAATTTCTGACATTTTACTGTAATCCCCATGTATGGTGAGTGAGCCAACGCAGTTCAGCGGAACAACCAAAATACAGAGACTGAAGCTTTTGGTCTACTGTGTGGTTAGCCAGGAGGCTCATAAAAGAGTAAAAATTATTCACTAACAAAAACCATGTGCTATTCAAATTAGCTGTTGAATTGAAGGCAAGACTAGAGCCAAGATCGTAATAAAGTTGGTATTAAAAGTATTATATGATAGCTCTAGGTCAGTAGGTGGGGGATACTAAATTTCTACACAGAATTTTGAAACTCATTAAATATGCTATTTTATGCATATTTTTCATAACTCACAAAATATGCTTATTTATTTGTTGAATGATTTTGATTTTTTTTTCCATCTGACAATTCTGAGAGCCTCATTAGGTCCACCAAGGTTCTACACAGAATTTATAAATTTTGACGAGAAAATTATTAATGCTGATTTATACAAAATTTATTCATAAATAAAAAAAAATGCTTTTCTGTCATTTATTCATTAATATCAATTCTGTGTCCTCAATTTATGTGACCATTATAATTCACTTCAATGTCAACTGGGCTGAATTTTGCTGCAAGATCCACATCATTGTTGTGCTAGTTACATTCATGGAGGATGGAATTTGAATAAACATAATTTCCTCTGATAAAGTTACCCAGAATGATTGAAGAGATAACATCATCAACTCATTGCATTTTCATGAAGAAATGTATATACTGTTTACTGAAGTATTGCTAAACTTTTACATTAAATTTTTTGATTATTCTCAATCTCATCAAATTTTTATGCAATTTTTAGGGGTTTTTTTAACCTTATTTTTGCACTGTTTTAAAAAACTTTCACCCTGCAATAGCCTTTTAACAACTTGCCCTTTCATGTTTTTGCTAGGTTATTTTTGCTTGCCATTGCTTTTACAACAACTCCAAATTATATTGACATGTCTATGTCTGGAGAATTTGTAATCTATTATCATGGTTGGTCATTTGAAAAATTTGTCAGTCATAAATGCAAAAATATCGATTTCCAAATTGCCAATGCTTTTTGCTGTCTTCCACATCTAATCTTGGGTGGAAGTGTAGCACTCACAATAATTCATAGACCTACGTTCATGTTCTGAGGCATGCTTGTTATTAAACCACCTACAGTACAATATTCAAATTAAAATTGTAACAGGTAATGGCCTACTTGTATTTTAGTCTGAACTCAGAAGTGCCTTGTGCATTGAATTGCATAGCCTTGGCATTCACTCCTTACAAACAATGCACACAATTAGTGATATAATGCCAGAGGCTGCTGACAAAGTTACATTTTTCATGTTTTACATAATTATATTAACGATGAATAATTTTATCTGCTTTTTTGTTACCTGTAGATCTCAATGATGCCTTCGATTTGAACTTGGATCGAGTATAAGTAAACTGACACAATGCAACAAGCTGCATCACGGAGTCTTCTTGCCTTTAAGGGCAGATGCATGGATGTCAAGTTTGACATAGGAAACTCAAATTATAAGCCTCTTGAGAAGATAGGAACAGGTATACAAACAAGCATTACTTTCATGTGTAAAATTAGTTTTGAAATTGTTATTATTTGACTTTGTCTTGACAAAATTAAAGGGGAATCCAACCCAATTAAAAACTTGTTTTTATAAGAAAAAGATAAATTAGACAAGTTGATATGTGAAAGTTTGAACCTTATTGGACAAACAACAAGAAAGTTATGAATTTTTAAAAGTTGTAAATATTGATAATCACTATACTCATGGAGACTTCAAATTGGCTACATACGGGATGTCATAGTGATGTAAGGCAAGGACTACTCTTCCATGTACTCCACTACATATTATGGCTAAAATGTCATTTTTCCGAAAAGTCTTATTTCAAATTACATTTTTCTTTCATGAGGACATTAAACAATATACTACCTGGGTTATATTTAGATTACTGCCCCAGGGGAATGGATACTTAGGAGAAAACCACAAAACCCTGATAATAAAGTACATGGCCTATGGGAAAGTTGTCCTTGCCCCTTGTCATAATTTACTTACCCAGTTGCCAATTTGAAATCTACATACTATTAGTGATCCCAATTTTAAAGCAGCTATAACTTTCTTATTGCTTGTCCGATTTCTTTCAAATTTTCACCATTCTGTTTAATTTATTTTTCTCCTTCCCAACACAACATTTTATGGCCAAGGCTGGATTCCCCTTTAATTGTGGAATGTATTTATTAGTTGGAATAAGTATTGAAATGAACTACCATTGAATACCAGGGGCCGCAGAACGGTTTTCATAGTGGGGGGGGGGGGGGGCTGACTATGCAAAAATCACAATCATATGGTAATTTTTACGTTTTTGTATCCCCCCCCCCCCCCCCCCGTTTCCACGGCCCCTGAATACTTTAAATTTAGTATAGCATGTACATGTAGTGTTATTTCCCAAGAAAATTCCTGGAATATGTACATTTTTTAATTCCAATAGTTTGAAAATGAAATGACAGACAAGAAATAGTCTGTCCATGTCAGAACTCGATGCTTTGAGAAATTATTCTATGTATTTTTTTTCTTTATTTCAAAATGAAATTGAATGTTCCTTCAGTAGCATTTGGTTGAATTCCAGCGTGACAGTCCATTTCTTGATATTTTGTCGTCTCACTAGGTGCCTATGGAGTTGTTTGTTCAGCGCTCAATAAGAAGAATGGCGAGAAGGTAGCTATAAAGAAGATTCCAAACTCTTTTGATGAGCTCACCACTGCCAAGAGAACCTTTAGAGAGTTGAAGATCCTGCGCCACTTCAGACATGAAAATGTCATCGCCATTCGGGAGATCCTCATGCCCAAGGAACCTTTATCAGAGATGAAAGATGTCTATGTGGTCTTTGACTTGATGGAAAGTGACTTACATCAAATAATCCACTCCAATCAACCATTCAGTTTAGAGCACATCAGGTTCTTTCTGTATCAGATTCTAAGAGGTTTGAAGTACATCCACTCTGCTGATGTGATCCACAGAGACTTGAAACCGAGCAACTTGTTAGTCAACGAGAATTGCGAACTGAAGATTGGAGACTTTGGAATGGCACGAGGACTGTCTACAATAAGCGCAGATAAGAAGAAAATGTTTATGACCTCATATGTAGCTACGAGATGGTACCGTGCACCAGAGCTTTTGTTTTCTTCAGATGATTACACTCTAGCTGTGGATGTCTGGTCTGTGGGATGTATTCTGGGGGAGATGATTGGTAGGAAACAGATATTTCCAGGAAAAAATCCTATTGATCAGCTCTCTCTCATAGTGAATGTTCTTGGCATGCCCCCAACTCACATGCTGAAATCAACAAGCAGTGATCAACTGTACAACTTCTTTCAGAAGAACTTTGCCAACAAGACTCCCAAAGACCTATCTAAACTCTACCCTAAAGCTGATCCTCAAGGTTTAGATTTGCTGGCAAAAATGCTTATATTTGAGCCATCGGAGCGCATAACAGTCAACAAGGCACTCCAGCACCCATTCCTCGCTACCTACTACAGTCCTGATGATGAGCCAGACTGTTTCCCAAAGTTTGATTTTTCCTTTGAGAACCGAGACATGACAAAGGAACAAATCAAGCAGCAGGTTGGCAAAATGATTCTGAAATACAATAAACCAAAAGGATGGGTCAGTAAAGGATTGTTGAGTCTTGTTCCAAAGACTGACGTGACAGGTGGTACTACTACACAATCAGCTAATAATTTTGGCTCTCTCCAAACTGTAGGCCCTTCTTCTAGCAACCACAGTAGCCTCAAAACTATTGGACCTTCATCAAATGGTAGATGTGGACTTCAACCTATTGGTCCTTCATCCAGCAATCATGGAAGCCTACAAACTATTGGTCCATCCTCTAACAGTCTCCAAACCATTGGGCCTTCCTCTAGGAATCTGCAAACTGTTGGCCCTTCTTCTCATACTCTTCAAACTATTGGTCCTTCTGGAAGCAGGAATTCTCTTCAGACTGATGGTCCATCAAGCAAAAGGGACACTCTGCAAACTGTAGGACCATCATCAAGAACAGCAACTCTTGAGACAGTAGGTCCATCCTCTCATAAGGACTATCAAGGGACAGTGTGTGAAGTGAGAAATGACAATGATGATGATAATGCACCGCTCTCCTCCGGTGGTTCACCTCTCATCAGAGAAAGCTTGCTCTCTGGTCTTTCACAAACCTCACCCCTGTTTGGAGGACTCACTGACCTGTCACCAAAGTTTGTTGCAGCTGACAGTCTCAGCCCAGAAATCTTCAAACCTCCAATGGAGCCTAGCAGAATTCAGTTTGAGAGTCTGGATTCTAAACCTGATCCAACTCCTAATGTTTTTCTGGGATTACCTGACATTGGATCTGTACCTGGCTCTGTAAATGACGTTGAAATGCCTAGTGCAAAGTCCACAAGTGGTGACAGTGTGACATCATTCTTTATGTCATCAGAGAAAATACCCACCCAAGGAAAGGTATGCAGCCAAGGAACAACGTCCCTTCTTGTTTCTAGTGACATTGAAATGCAAAGTGCAAAAGGAGAAGCAACACCCCTTATCGGAGAACAAATTTCTAATGAAGCAGAATGTACTGAAGAGAAAGACCGAAAAGATAATAGTCAAGGGAGCACTTCTGGTGTACCCCATACAAGGTATGTTAGTTGTTTAATTCAATCGACTAGATACATTAAAATTTACAGGATTTTGGTCACTAGATTATTAATCTTTCATTAGTTCCACCTTTACATTTGATTTAGATATTAATGCGAAAAATGATAGGGAGAAACATTAGAAAGATTGAATCATTTTTAGAGAAAAACCTTTCAAATATCAGAATATATGTCTATTATAATCTAAAATCACTTGTTTTCCAGTAATTTATTTATACATTTGTTCTATCCATTGTACATTCTATTCATTGTGCTGAATTATGGCAGCGTCCTTCAGGAAATATATCGTCTTGGAGCTAATATAATATATATATGGAGGAAACCTGTCGATAAAGATCACTTGACTGACGACCATTGTCTTCAATGGGTGGTCTTTATGCAGAGGTTTTACTGTATAAAGTCAGAAATTCGCCAGCTTTCATAGGGAATTTGAAACTGCTTGGGTGTTAACCCAGTAATAAATTCTGGTCATCACACTCTGCATAGAGAGGAGCTCAATGACCATCATCTCTTTATCTACTATCATTATACAGTCCCAATTTTCTCCTGCAAGACAATGCCCCAAAGCAGAGTGAAGAATTTAAATAGTGGTGTAACTAGTTTAGCTGTGCTTTAGAGATGAAGCTCTAATGAATATATATCCAGTGCTTTTCACAAATGTTTGCTTATCAAAGCTGATGAATCTATAACTTATCAAGAATTGTATTGAATTCTGCTCTACAGCAAAGAAGCAGATGGTCAGCGAGACCGCTCCAATAGCACTGGACAGAAAACCATCTCAGAAGACACAAAGGCTCTCATCAAAGCAGCTCTCATGAACTCTGCTCTCAAGAATCATAAAAAGGAGAGAGTAGGTGAGTTACTGCAACTTTTATTTTATCGAAATCCCAAACTAAGATGACATGGGTGCAGTGAAATCATTGGAATTGTCATTATTATTGTCAATCATTGTCAGCATTTATTACAGAGTGTAATCTTCAGTTGATGTCATGCTAGGTGTAAAATGGTATGAATGCTCATAATGATGAATTCATGATTTTTTATAGAGAGCATGCATTTTCTTCATTGAGCCTAGTAGGTGTTTCATCTTTGATAAATCATTGTAATTCCTTCTGGTTTCCAATGCAATGTACCTGACAAACTTCTGTCTGGCATTCGGAAGATGGTGTTTTCCATAAACTTTCTTTATATTTGATTTTTTTTTTCATTCTCTCCTATCTTAGAATCTACTTCAAGTGAACCAGGCAAAGGAGGTGGAAAGATGCCTGTGACAGCGTTATCTCGTCAGCGGGAACGAGAGGAGAAACGCAAGCAGAAAATGCGGCGATCGATGAAGAAGAAGAAGAATCGCAATGACAAAGAGGAAAAGAATGTACCTCCTGCTCTTTTGACAGAGGAGGATAAAAGTATGTTAGAGAGATGGAATCGGATGCAACAAAAAGAAGCTACTGCTTCAAAGTCTCAGGATGAAAGCTCCAGAAGAGTGAAGTCTGAATCAGATGTGCCATATGAGCCAGCAGCTAAGTCTCAGGTTCCAAACAATCCCAAAAGATCTGACGTTGTGCAATATTCAATCAAAATTGAATCAGACGTTTCAAGTAGAAATGATTCAAAAAGTTTTAAAGTGTCAGGGAGTCTAATGGAGTCTCCAAAATTTGGTGCAACCGCAAGTCCAACTCTCTTTGATGAGATATCATCTTTGAATCAAGAAAGTTATCCGCAATCCCCTGATTACCTCTCCCAGCTAGACCTACCTTCAGGGAATAGTTTGTTTGGATCTGTTTCTCCCTATTCCCTTAATGTGGAGAGCACAAGTGAAACAGGTAACTCATCTCAAAACAGAATGCCTTTGGGAGCTACATGTGGTCCTCAAGAGGAACTACAATTTAATTCCACCCTGCAAGCAACAAACCAACAAACCATGCCCTTCTCGCCCATGTTTGTTGCAACATCAAGGAATCGCTCCGGCAGTGATGTGTTCCTCAGCCCAAAGAAGTCTCCAAAGCAGCAGTTCCTGTACCGCTCTCCTGCAGATCGACAGACGCCCTCACCACCCAGTCACATCCCATCTCCACCATCATGCCTACAGAAATCACCACCTGATTACAGGTCCACAACTGCACAAGCCAATCCTGTAGGGTTGTTTAACAACCAAACCACCTCCTTGGCAGGTCAATCACAAGACCCTTCTGTAGGCAGACGTAATGATTCAACTTCTTCAGACATCACCACCATCATCAGACAGCTTTCTCGCTCTGTTGTGGAAGACACATTGCCCTCACTGTTATCTGTGCCTTTACCAGTCACGCCAAAGGGAGATGGAGGTGGCTATGGGCTCAGTCTTGATATTGAGGAACTGATGGGAGAATCTCTTGACCCCAATGTCCAAATAAATGATGGGTAGGCATACGTTCAATTTCTATTTGAAGAGTTTGTTTGCAAACGGGGTTAGATCCAATTTAGACCATTCCCATATGGCAATATTCTTATGCGAAACTAAATTGTCATGATATACTACCCTACCATGTGCACATAAAATTTACCTGTCTTCATATTTTTTTCAAAAAATTACTATTGTGGATCTAGCCCCTTTTGCAAACAAACTGAAATGGATCCAACCACTTAGATAAAAAAGTGGTTTTTCTTTGCCATGTTTGTTCACTTTTTAATGGAAATTTCCACTTTTCTTTGGTATCATCCTATAGAGCTACTAAAAATCTATACATTGAGACCCCCCCAAAAAAAAAATCAAATTTGATGAAAAATAGACCTAACCCCTTTTGCAATTGAGCTCTTCATTGGTCAATAAAGTTAACATAGTTATCTATCAGAGGAAAAATTATACGAGGGCCGGGGGCGATTTAGTCTTTTGAAATACTCAAAATGTCCTGGAAACTAAAAAAAGGAGTCCTTGAAATGCCCATTCACCGTAATGTTAAAGCCCCTCCAATGTTGCAGATTTAGGCAGTAAGTTGTGAAAAGTGGCCCCCGAAAATTAGAAAATAATTTTGCCTATTATCCTTACAAAGGTTTGACTTTGACCCCCCCCCCCCCACATTCTTCTTTCTATTCACACCAGTGTAGGAAATACATAAGAGTGACGGGCCATTTCGGCCCAAATTCTCTCGTAATTCCCAAAGTGGAATGATTTGGGGCAACTGCAACTATCTTCGCAAGAGTAGCCCTATCTAGCCATTCAAGAATTTTAATATAAAGAGTATTTAGAGAATTAATCATCTACATATGGCAGAATAATTATATTTTCTTCTATACCATAATTGTGTGTTGTATATAAAAGTATTCCTTGAAATAGCCCTTAAAATTCAGTAATCTGCCAAATGTGAGTAAAAAAAGAAGAATATTTCCACCCTTAATGCACATACATTGTAGATTATTCCATATTTAATGTTATATTATTCAATTTTTAAAGATGAATATATTTCAAGTCTATATCAAAATCTACAAGGCCAGGGTACTACTGCTATATTGTAAAGAGATGCATTTATAATAAGTTCAGAAGAGACCATGTACATGTAGCACTCAATCATAAAACTGTGTCTTGTTTTTTTAATTAGCTCTGATGAAATGCATGAAAGCGATGGTGACATCAGTTTTCATGTACATGAAGAAATAGTGTTCTGAAAGTAGTTGTGATTAAACAGACTTCAAGTGACCCTTTCTTGGAATTCTTTACATTTTTAATTAAACAGTCATTGAAATATATTATCTACTCTCTCTTTCTCACTGTTTAAATGATGTTAACAGCAACAGATGTGATTCCGCTCCTCTCTCTGCCTCACTCCTCTCTGATTGGCTGGACGTCCGCAACCTGAACTCTGAAGATATGAAGGCGATTGAGCAGGATGTGCGTAACCTGACCAATGAGAACTTACGCGATATACAACGTGAGCTCGGACTCACTTCACCTGTAGGTATACCGATCATACCACCTTTGGGTGCAGGGCAGTCAGACAGGAACCGAAAGATGTAACTGCCAAGAAATACCTGCCACTTTTACTTATGAAAAGATGTAGATTATCAGCAGTTCCAAATCCATCATTAAATGTTATTTGTGTGTATGTGCATTAAAAAATCATCTCTATGTGTCTCTTTTTCATAAAACTTACACGAATATGGTTATTAGATCAATGTAATTTCAGGTAACTTTTTTTTCAATCACTTTGTTAAAACCAGGGTGAGATATACACATGCTTAAATTTTTTTTTTCATCTGCAAGAGCAGTGCGCATTTGAGCTTGCATGCAACTTGAGCGATGCAATGAGCGAGTGCGCCACACATTTTATTATGAAATATACTTTTTGGGGGGCAAAATACACTTTTTTTAATCACAGAATACAATTTTTTATTCCCAGAGGTTGGCAGGTCTGGATCGACCCACTCTTTCATTGGTGGAAAGTGACCATTATATAGCACCAATTTTAGAAATATGCAAAGTCTGTAGAAATAATGAGTGAAATATCAGATGATCAAACCCTAGTGTTTTTGTTATTTCAAAGCAGCAAATCAACACTGTACTAAATCAAATTTTGATCAATTTTTATTTTGCAACTTAAAGTAGACATAAGCTTTAATTGAAGTTTTGTTTGCTTGTCAATCCATGGGAGTTGTGCAGTACTGGTTTTATATGAAGAATTACTTTCAAAATTGAAATTAACTGCAAGCTATGTCTCGTGAATCGTCAATGATTTAGATAAAATAATTGAATAAAAATTCTTCAAATTTCAATGTTAATGAAAGAAAGCATTAATTGTGTCATGAGCATTTTTTCTCACTGCCAGTAAGATAATAATATTCAGTTGAAATGATAGACTCATAATCATATGTAGTGTACATATAAAACATGATTTTATTCACTATTGAATAGTTTACCTGATCTTTAAAACTGTATATAAAAGAAAGGCATCTAGTTATCAAATTTTTAAACTACGTATGAATTTCAGCTGTGTGCCATCTTGACTTGATAAAAAGTGGTTCTAATCATCTGATCATATTTCATGTAGTAAAATAACAGAAAAGCAAATGTGCAGGAAAAAAGTCCGAAGGCATGTGGCAAACTGTTGTATCATTGTAAATCCTATCTTGTGTATTTTTCATGTAAAACTAGTTGTGTGCTAAGCACTTTCTGTGTAAACAATTTTTTTTCTTTGCGCAAAGCAATTGAGAGAATCAATAATTTCTCTACATCATCACATTGGTTTGTGCAATTTTGGCCCTGTAATATTGTACAATGAAGCAGAACTGTACGTCTCTAGCAAATCAATAACAAAATTTGCAATCAGTTGTAAATATTGATGGTAACTCTGTAATACAGGGCCCTTAAGTATGCATTATTTTGATTTCCATGGGAAGCCTTTATTTTTGGAGAGGGGTGTGTGAGCTTTTAATCAAACAGGAAAATTGATTATCAATTGTAATTGTAATATTTGCATTGATAGTGATGTGTGATCAATGTTTGACACAGCTTTGCCCAGCAATAATGTTGGGATCTACTTTAAAGAAAATTACAGTGTATGTTTTTGTGGTTTATGGTTAAACACAGATGATGCTACCCTGAAGGAAAAATTTCCTGAAAAAGTTATATTTGATCAAACAAAATATGATAGATAATTACATGAAAAAAAATCTGAATTGTGATGGAAAAAGGTCACGTCGAGGAGTTTATGACGTTTCAGAATGCGATCATCCTTGCAATTATTTCTTTATAAATGATGTTGCTGTGAATATAGCTTTAAGTTTATTTTTACTCCACTAAATATTATTGGCCTACAGAAAGGCTTTATGTGGCATGTTAAACATGTATGATATGTAGCATAGAGTTAGGCTGAAGATGTGGATTTGCTTTTATGCATTAAATTAATCTTGATGTAGTGCAATTACAGTTCTTGTTAAGGTGTGCATTTCTTTAAGACTTCACAAACAGTTTTAAGTTGCTTGTCTCATGAACTATTTAAAGTTGATACATGTTTACTCATTTAGATAATATGATTGCATTTATCACTTATGCAAACCTGGAACCTTATTTCTTTCAATTGATTTTAGATTATTTGAAATACAGTCTTTATATGCTGAGATGTCAAGAAAGCTTAGGGCATTTCATTGTTTGTTAGTTAGTCTCATTTAGAACTGCAGTGTCTGTGTTAATTGCTTTCTGAAAAAGCACCCTAAATAGGGAGTGTTAAAAATGATTCCAATTTTTATAAGCAGGAAACCTGACAAATATTGTTGATTTTGATGCCATGAATGTTGATTTTCTTTGGTGTTCTTTTGACTCCTGAAATTTTTTTCCTGTATTTCAAACTTTTTTTTCTGTATTGATACCCTGAAGGGAAATTTTGAAAGTTTGAATATTGATGAGCCTCAACTTTTTAGTTGTCAAATATTATTTTGACAAAAAAGTGCTGCATGAAATGGCAATGACCTTTTTTTAATTTTTTGGCTTTTTCAGAAAATTATTGCCCCTCCGAACAATGTAAGGGTTACTTCACAAAATTTCCAGTGAGTAAAATATCATAAAATCATTTAAAAAAAATTACTCAGAAGGATATTTTCATGAGGACATATTTCAGTATGCTCTCTGTTATATGGATTATTTCACAGGGTGAAAGAGTGCTTAAATCCATATCAGCCACTCACTGCTTAATAACTACTCTTTTTTAATCTTTTGTTTTCACATTCGCTGACACAGACACTGCATACAGGTGCAGGTCTCAATGAGACTTAATCTCTTTGGTTGTTTGGAATGAATTTATGAACAGGTTAATACCCCAGACAAGTTATCTCACAAACATGTTAGGCATCGGTTGTCTTTGAGAAACATTGTAGAAAATAGAATGATTTTGTCATTGATCATGTGTTCGTGAAACGGGCTCCAAGTGTACATTCAAAATGGTATAGAGGATATATGAATGACATAGAACAACAGAACTTGAAAGAAGTTAATAAAATGTTGCAATGCTAATTTTCAACCCAAGATTTACTCTGTGTGATGATGTTTTGTGACATAATTCTGCGATGGACTTCATTTTATATCCCTGGTGATGTGTGACCGATATGTCAAACTATTGAGAGTAGGTAGGTACTAATCAAAATAGTTCTGAAATTTATAGTTTACAGGCCTAAAAGCCTGTTTATAATGACTGTCACAGCAGGATGTTTTAGCCAACTCATGTCGACATAGTCAAGCTTGTTTATTGTTAAATCCCATTTCTTGTCAAGAATTAACTCTTTATATCAAGAAATTAAATTTTCATTTCAAGAATTAATTTTAAAAAATCATGTTGTGTTTATTAGCATATGACAATGTTCGAAGTCAAGAGAAGTGTCGTTCATAAATTTACCAAATTCACATTTTATTTTTGGGGAAAAGTAATGCTTGCATGCCTCTGACAATCAATGCTCTAGCATTGCATGTCTATGGACCCCAGCCCAGAGGAGCTAGATGAACATGCAATTTTCAGAATATGAATAGGCTTTTGATATGTATTGTGCATGGAAGCTATGGGTGTGTGTGGCTGTGTGGTGTGGGTTGATGTTGTGTGGTGTGGGTGGGGTTGTGTGTGAGGGTGGGTGTGTGTGTGTTGTGCAAGTGACAAGATATCTTGCAGGGGGGCGTGGATATGCAAATGAAGATAGAAGATCAGTGAAGGGAAACGCACTTGTCAAATTTTCCTACTGCATTTCTCTTCCCCATTTTCTTTGTTTATTTCAATATTGTTCAAATTTCCTACCTCATTTCTCTTCCTTGTTTTCTTTCTTGTTTATTTCAATTGCAAAATTTCCTACCTCATTTCTCTCCCTCGTTTTCTTTGTTTGTTTCAATTGTTTGAACTTCCTTCCTCATTTCTATACCTTGTTTTCTTTCTTGTTCATTTCAATTTTAAATTTCCTACCTCATTTCTCTTCCTTGTTTTCTTTCTTGTTTATTTCAATTGTTCAAATTTCCCACCTCATTTCTCTTCCTTGTTTTCTTTCTTGTTTATTTCAATTGTAAATTTCCTACCTCATTTCTCTTCCTTGTTTTCTTTCCTGTTTATTTCAATTGTAAATTCCCTACCTCATTTCTCTTCCTTGTTTTCTTTCTTGTTTATTTCAATTGTTCAAATTTCCTACCTCATTACTCTTCCTTGTTTTCTTTCTTGTTTATTTCAACTGCAAAATTTCCTACATCATTTCTATACCTTGTTTTCTTTCTTGTTCATTTCAATTTTAAATTTCCTACCTCATTTCTCTTTCTTGTTTTCTTTGTTGTTTATTTCAATTATTCAAATTTCCTACCTCATTTTTCTTCCTTGTTTTCTTTCTTGTTCATTTCAACTTTAAATTTCCTACCTCATTTTTCTTCCTTGTTTTCTTTCTTGTTCATTTCAATTTTAAATTTCCTACCTCATTTCTCTTCCTTGTTTTCTTTCGTGTTTATTTCGTTTGTTCAAATTTCCTAACTCATTTATCTTCCTTGTTTTCTTTCTTGTTAATTTAATTTGTAAATTTCCTACCTCATTTATCTTCCTTGTTTTTGTCTCACCTGCATAGCATAGTGAAACTCTGCATAGCAGAGTGAGACTATAATATAGGCGCCGCGTTTCCGACGGCGGCGTCAACACCAAATCTTAACCGAAGGTTAAGTTTTTGAAATGACAGCATATAACTTAGAAAGTATATGGAACTAGTTCATGAAACTTGGCCATAAGGTTAATCAAGTATTACTGAACATCCTGCATGAGTTTCAGGTCACATGACCAAGGTCAAATGTCATTTAGGGTCAATGAACTTAGACCATGTTGGGGGAATCAACATCAAAATCTTAACCTAAGGTTAAGTTTTTGAAATGTCATCATAACTTGGAAAGTTTATGTATCTGATTCATGAAACTTGGACGTAAGAGTAATGAAGTATCACTGAACATCCTGTGTGAGTTTCAGGTCACATGATTAAGGTCAAAGGTAATTGAAGGTTAATGAACTTTGGCCAAGTTGGGGGTATTTGTTGAATTACCATCGTAACTTTGAAAGTTTATTAGTCTAGTTCATACAACTTGGACATAAGAGTAATCAAGTATCATCCTGTGCGAATTTCAGGTCAGATGACAAAGGTCAATGAACTTTGTCAATTTTTTTCGGGTATCTTGAATTACCATCATTGCTTTGAAAGTTTATGGACCTGATTCATGAAATTCATGACATAAGAGTAATCAAGTATCATTGAACATCCTGTGCCAGTTTCAGTTCACACGACCAAGGTCAAAGGTCAATGAACTTTGGCCAATTTGGAGGTAATTATAAAGTTTATAGATATAGTTTATAAACTGTGTGGATATAGGGGTAATCAAGTATCATTGAACATCTCTTGCGAGTTTCAGGTCACATGACCAAATTCAAAGGTCTAAGGTCATTGAACTTTGGCCAATATGGAGGTAATTATTAGATCATGTCATAACTTTCAAAGTTTATAGATATAGTTTATAAAATGTGGATATAGGGGTAATCAAGTATCACTGACAAGTCTTAGGTCGTATGATCAAGGTCGAATGTCATTTATTGTCAATGAACGTAGTATTGTATCATTATAATTTATGAATGGTGTTTTTTGTGAATAATTTTTTATAGTAGTTTTCAAAGTCAGCACTGCTGCTATGTTGAATCGCGTGATGCAGGTGAGACTGCCAGAGGCGCTCCACTTGTCTTTCTTGTTCATTTCAAGAGTAAATTTCATACCTCATTTTCTCTTCCTTGTTTTCTTTCCTGTCTATTTCTTAATGGCCAAGCTAATCTGTCTCAATAGCAAGATAGATCAAACCAGCTATTTTTTTCCATAATTGGATCATTAGAATCACAAACTTTTGCCAAATTTAATTCACAGTAGTTCTGAAAGATTTGCAATTAATGATCGAGTGAGAACATCATGAGTCACTAAAAATGGCGGTATCAGTTATAACAAAAAAATTAGATATTTTAAATTGTGTGGATTTGATGAAAAACTAGCTCTTGAATAAAGATGGATATTACTTTGAAAGCGTGATTTACATTAAAAAAATCATGTCAAATATGAAAGATATAACTTCGACATTGTTTGCCCTGTACTGTCAGTATTGTGCAAAAATATTTAGCTTTTCTTTTACTTAGATAAAAATAACCTAATGTTATATCTTTTTCCGTCAAATTTTAGAAGAAATTTTCATTTGTTTTTTTCTTCACTTTCTTAATTGGCATCGACTTGACCATCAAGCCAGATTGAGGTAAAAGATGAATTTCTGGATTCATGACTAATTGCTCTGCAAATTCCAAATAGAACCAACAAAAGGGATGCTCCAGGCTGGGAATAAAGTGATTTGAACAGATAAAGAAAAATCAGACTTTGTTTGTTTTTTTGCCTGTGAAATTTGGGAAAATGTGCCACCCCCAGCATGGCCCCATGGCATGTCTACTCGGAAGCACCCCCCCTCCCATTTTCACCCCGCCCGAGCCCATTTATTAATTCCCTTTATTTCCGTGCCAGAGCCGCGCCCTTGGACTTTGCGAAAATTCAACTAATGAGGGAGCTCTTTTAAACAACATTTATTTTCGGTAATTCTGTACGAAAGCTGCCGTGGGAATTTTGAGAAATATCCCAATTTTTACAAGTTCGGTCTTTTCGATATATTCCAGGTAAGTGCATTTTCAATATTGATTACGTATTGTGAATAATCAGTGTAAATAATCTCGATAATGAGGAAGTGTGGCAGGAATATTGTCCAAACAACAATCTTGGGAATGAATGAATGATTCCCACGGCACGGGCACGGCACGGTTGCGTTAGCCTTCGGATTCGGTATCGCATCCGCATGGAGCGGGCCGGGGACGACGGTGGTTGGTGCATGGTATAAACTATGATGGTGTGACGTGACTAAGCCAGGCAAGCTGAGCTGAGTTGGTCTGAGTCTGACTCTGAGTCTAAGATCTACAGCCAGTCTTGAACTTGGATGAGTTAGACAGCTGGTAGCCAAGGCTCCACATTAACTTTTTTTGGTGGTGGCCCGTTCGGGCCACCAAAACCTTCAAATAATTTTTTTTGGTGGCCCGATGTTAAAGTTTGGTGGCCCGAAAAAAATAAAGAAAAACATTAAAAATGAATAAATGGGTATAAATGGTTTAACCACAGTAAAAAAAAATGAAAGAAAGTAATAAAACGGCAAAAAAAGGTGTGAGAAAATTCCTTCCCTCTATTTGCCAAAATGTTGGAAAAATTCCCATTTCATATTAATGAAATGCCTTCCCAAAGTATTTACTTTCTCAAGAGTTGTTTAAGAAGTCATTTATGAACAAGAAAGAAAGTAACTGTCTGATTATTTTTGGCTAGAAAAGACCGGAAAAGACACAGCTTCGAAAGAAACCAAGTAACAACATTCATACAAATGCACACGTAGGACTGTGATGTACTCACCTATGTGTTTTTATGTGTATTATTTTCATTTGGAAATCGGTCTTTTTTAGTCAAAAGAGAGGTCATGATTCCTCTTTTCAATGCTTGCAAATAATCAGGATACACCAGATTTTAGCAAAAAGGTCTGTAGAAGGGCATTTCATTGGTGTAAAATGTGACTTTGACTTGGATTTTCACAGTTCTGTGGAAGATTTCTTGGCAGCAACATTTCGTATTGCAGCTCCCTGAGTCTGAATAGGCTGCTAACGCACAGCTGCTTCAAGCATGCAAAGCTCACGCCAGCCGGCCAGCGCGGCCGGCTGGATAAAAGCTACTTAATGCTATAGCGGTAGGCCAACTATGTGTGTGTGTTTGTGTGTAGATCACCAAAAAGGGCGCATGACGAACTGGCTTGCAATTTGAACTGTAGAAAGTTGATAAATGCGTGCAAAATGGGGAGAAAAATTGCGCTATTCTGAAAATTATTGGTTGCCCGATTCGGGCCACCAAAACTTAATATTTTTTCAATAATGGTTGCCCGAGGTGAATTTCTGGTGGCCCCGGGCCACCGCTAATGTCGAGCCTTGTGGTAGCCATCTGTTTCGAGGAGTTTTTTTTTAACATTTTGTTATTGTATTTCTCTGTATTTGGTGAGTGGAGCCAACGCCACGGAGTTCAGCGGAACAACAAACAGACCGAAGCTTTGCCTTTGCTTGGCTTTGTTTTGAAACTTTTGGTTTAGAAACTTTAGGATGAGTTGGCCTTATCCTGAAATAAGTCACCTCTCTTCTTGTGTGTGTGTGCGCTCGTTGCGTACATGTCTTACATGTTGGAAGTTTATTTGTTAGACCAAAACAAAAGCTTCGGTCTCTGTTAAATTGGTTGTTCAGCTAAACTCTGTTGGCTCCACTCCCCAAATACAGAGACCGAAGTTCTCTTGCATTGCGTCCCATTCATGTGTGTGTACCAAGAAAAAAACCTTATTGCTCCCAGATTTCTACTTAGTAGATCTAGATCTACTTTTCTTCTAAAAGATCTAGCCCTAGAAATAGAATCTACTTCATTTCCGACATTTCTACAATATTGATTTCATTTTTAAACAAGAATTCATTAAATAAAGAGAGAAAAATATGAAAATACAGGGATTACTTGTGTGTTATTTACGTCGCCATCTTGCTTCTTTTTGTACTTCGCCAAAGTTATAGACGCCTATCCTCGAGATATGTATCTGTAACGTTGGCGAAGAACACTGAAAGACTAGTTAATTTTGCTAACTCCATTGCTAAACAGGATTTTAGGCCCAAGTTTGCCTGTGACCTTCACAGCGTAAGACACCGTGTTGACGTAAACAGCACGCCGGCAAAGTGTCTAGCGATATCCAGGCCATGCGATACGCTGTGCCTAGCGATCAGCTCCACTACATGTAGTTAGAGAGAGCTGCAGATACAGCAATACGATGAAGGGGCTCCAGACAAGTCGCCCTCGAGACAGGTCGCTCTATTAAAATGTTAAATGTACGTGAGATCGTCTCCTCTCACGAGTAGGGAAACAAGTCAAGTCACCCTCAAGAACGAAGTAAGGGTGACCTGTCATAGGGTGTCCTGTCTTGAGGGCGAATTGACCCGGATTCGGGCATACATGTAGATATCGTCCCAATATTAAGCAGTATTGGGCTTGCTCAAGAATACTAAATACATCTCTACATGTATGGTGCTCACGAAGAATACTATCGCCAAAGCCGCTCAAAACAAATATTTTACAGTAGGAAAATAGCTATTCTTTACACAACACAGCGAATTCGATTGCGACGTCTGCACGATACCCGATATTGAAAGCAAATAGAAATAAGAAATAGAATTAGAAATATGACAAAAAAAGTACGGTCTGGGTCTCGGGGATATTTTTAGGGTCGGGCGAGTTACGCTAATACAACAATTTTGGGGGGTGCCTTAGGATGAATATGACATTTGGTCTGTACCTAGATGTATGTGATATGTGGCATGTGAGGGAAAATGTCATTCATGGATATCTGAATGATTTGGGTTTTTTTAGGATTAAATTTAGTGATCTACTAGTTTATGTATATTTTTATCTTTTCAATATAAAAATGGGGATATAGTAATTGTATATGGGCTATTCCACGGTTACTCACGTTACATTTGGAGACACCTTGACTCATACTTGGAGCTGTTACTCCGTTATTATTGATAGGAACTAAACATCTCCTTATCACAACAAAGTACACAGTCTGACTATCCTTTGTATAAAAACAAAACTTTGGAAATTTTATTATGCTCCTGGCAAATCTTTGGAATGTGTCGGTTACTCACGTTACATGATTTGGACATGCATAAAATGAAAAGTCGACATAAGTGAAAAGTCTCCTCATACAAGGCTTTTATGAAAGTTGATTATATCCATTTCAAAGAAGTATATTAGGGAGACAAACTTTGTACATAATTAAAAAAATAAAGAACACATGGTTTTTACTTGGGGTGCAGATAATATGGTTACTCACGTTACGGTTACTCACGTTACATTTTGTCCATGTATAGTTAACAACACAAATGTCATAAAAAATTCAATAATGTGTGTAAAATTCATTGCTAGGAACATCAAAAAGAGATTTTATACAAAAAATTGGAAATATTGGAGCTTTATTAGGGAGTAAGAGGGAAAAGTATGATTTTGCTTACTAATTATGCATAAATTAGCATAATTGCTTAATACCAATTTGCATGAAATAAATTACTGTATAGTATTGTAGATTATGTCCAAGACAACCTGCGTGCAAATTTTTGGCGTGATCGTGCGGCCAATGGCCGAGATCTCAAGGGGGGCCTGGGAGGCCCCACCCACCCCCCCCCCCCCCCGGGCCATATTAACTCCCAAAATACCCAGCCTAGATAGGGTTACAGGTAAGGACATTCAATGTGTTGTTCGAACACTCTTTAAAGTTTGGTTAATCGAAACCAAGTCTTACTAATGCACTCTCGCATTGTGAATACTTGTACTAATATTCAATTTTTTGTGTGATTGTATGACCACTGATATTTTGATGAACAAAGAGTCACATCAAAGAGGTGTACCCTCATTTTGCTTTCAATTAATCAAAAATAACTTCACAACTCACCATGAGACTTAAAACTTGACATCCCACTGAAAATATTACCTCACTGCATGATTTTTACTGGTTACTCACATTACATGATGGTTACTCACGTTACAAGGTTACTCACATTACAGTTTTTCTTCATCATTTTTATAAAAAATTGTACTTTTTAATGATTTTGATAGTCATTACTGTATCAAAGATTGTTTGAAGGAAGAGAATTTAAAATCCCACCAATTAACTGTGAAGAATTTTTCTCTCAGAAAACAAAGTCAGTTTTTTCGGTTACTCACGTTACATCACCTGAGCAGGTTGCAATATTCATTTTTGAATGAGTACTACAAATTTACTTGAAAAGCTGCTGTGTATTTTAGGTAATTTGACTCTTCTAAACTTCAGAAATATATAAAATGGTATGTTGTTGCAATAACAAAATGGTAATAAGGCATATTTCATTTTTCACTATTTTTCTTGTATTTTGATACAGAATGGAAGACACAACTTTTGACCATTTTTTTCCAAAGTATACATAAGAAAATAAACTTTTTATTTCTTGTTCCTGAAACTATCATGCATGAAGGACTTAAAGTATTAAAAAATTCAAGAAAATATTGAATTTGAATTTTTAAGCTCATGTCCACCAACCTGTGGAATTGCCCATATGCTTAATCACTTTAGTTTTTATCTCTTGAATATTGTCTGTTTTGTAGTACCAGTAATTTTAAATATATTTTTTTTATATATTCTTCATTTTCAGTCGTTATTCCACATATATGTTTATCTTTTCAATATAGTTTGTCTGTTTTAATATGTTTGTCACCCCCTGTTTCTATTCAACTTGTAAATATTTTTGTCTTTTTGATTGTTCATTAGGAAATAGAAAAAAGGTGAATAAAAATCTCACAAATTTTCCTATGTACTTCAAGTCTTACAAGAAGTAAAATAGGGATTGGGATATTAGACCTATAGTGTAACTTCACTCTTCTTTAGTAGTTACCACTGCCACAATGCAATTCTGCACTTTGTTTGAGATAACTCTCTTTTGTGTATTGCCTTGAAATGCTTACGCTCTTCTCTTTTCATTTTTTTGGTTTTGCTATCAGGTTCCGACTAGCGTCTCCATTCTAATTGATTACAGGAAGTGGTTCCAGGAAAGCCTTTGATTTTAATGTTGGATTTAAGCCAATGCATGGAGCAGGGAACCAGTTAGAGCTGATCTTGATATCCATCAACCAACGAATCACATGTTTACTTGAAGACTAGCACCTGACGGCCTTAATTAATTGAGAAATCTCTGCTTTGGTACAGCATTGTTGAATTCTGAATGGAATTTTAATTGTGTTGATCTACAAAACAATTGAGATGGCATTGTCAACGATGAAATCATTTCAACCAGGTATCAAGCAGGCTTTGAATTTTAAGAGAGCATCAAAAAGCTGGAGCCTAGCTGTTACTTTCTTTCGTCCTCAGAGCAATTTCTCAGCTGTCCACGAATACAGCCCAGCAAAGGAAAAGTCCAGGCCAGTTGTGTCCTTTTACAACCAGAGTGCAATCGATGTTGCTGCAAAAAAGGTACATGTGCATGTATGATTTTTTTTTTTAACCCCCCCCCCCCCCCAATTAAGTGCATCTAATGTGTAATGCCCTAAAACAGTTTGTTATGTAAAACTTGTGAAGGATATAAAATGAAAGTGTGTTCTAACTTCTATTTGGTAAGATTTTGTGATGCAAAAATGAATATCTTGGTTTTTTGTGGAAAGCCACTTCTAAAGCATGGAATGGGATGAAAATTTTAGAATCAGTCTTTGTAGCTTTTTGATATAACCAATAAAACTAAATTGTTTGATGAATTTAAAATAACCAAAGGCAATTTTTAAAAAAATTAGACAAATTTCAAAATGAGAGTGGATGCTAGAAAACAAACAAAAAAATGAATATTTTTTAAAACAAATCATTATTTTTGTATTGGAATGTCCATGGAAGGTGCTACTTGAGTATATTTCAGTATAGTATAATGTGGGTATTCAGTTATCACCAGCTGTAAAACCATATGCCACATATAGGGAATCTATACGTCTTGATTTTAATGCATGTCAAGGCAGATTTCTTGCCTGAAACATTAAAACCTACTTGGATATATGTGATAGATGAAGGACCCAAATCATCTTTGCATTGGTATAAATGTACAATGCCACAATATTTTATTATATTCTGGATGTATAAAAATAAGGAAACCCAACTTCAGTGTCCTGAGAAAAATATCATGAATGATAACAAAACTTGTATGTTCTTAAGTAGTGTGTCTTATCTTATCTCATTCAAATAGTACATCGCTCATGTTTCTATAATGTCCACACATCACTTAAGACCAGTGTAAGGGGGGGGGGTACCACAACCCAGAGAGTGCTACAGGTTGTAAATAAGGAGGAGAAACATTCATTTCCTAAATAATTATTTACACAAGAATGATAAACTCATGATCTTGCAATAAAACCATACCCCAAAATTCAGATTTCTATGATGCTCAACCTTTTCTCTCTTTATAACTTGCTTTTTCATTCTGTTCATTTCTGTTATCAGCCCTCTGTTCGTCTAACACCAGCTACCCTCCTGTACACTGGGAAATCACCTGATGGCAATCATCTATTGGTAAGTTAGTTTAGATTTATAACACAGGTTCTCAGTCTGTTATGGTGACACATTAGAAATTTTTACTACGCCACTACCATCATCCATAGTCCAGAGGCCCCTTGGAATAGTATGAGGACTTTTAGTTGTCCAAAAACTTATTTAATGTGAAAAAGGTTAATCAAAATTCAACACAATCTATAAAAAAAAAAAAGTATCATAGATATATTTTTTCTATTCTCAGTTTGAAGATGCTGCTCTTCAAGGTGTAATATGACACAAGTGGCTTGCAAGCTGTAGGTTTATTTCTATAATTCAATTTGTGTTCAAGGAAATGTGGAAATAAATGAATTAATCAAGGTCATGTCACTACCAAATTTGATTAGGGTCACCATATCCCAAATGTAGCAACTCACTTAAACTAAGAGCCACTGCATTAAATTGCGGTTTTGATTACTAAGAGTAAGACGTAGTGTATGGTTGTTACAATCACTTCCAGATATATTAATTTCCACTTTGTACATGTGCATGTAGTGCACCTGTGAACTGCATTTTGGTGTGCAGGGAAGTTATCTTCAATATGAAAAAAATATCTGCAATAAAAACAGTATATTTGATGATCCAATCAAATAAGATCTCTTTTTCCACATTTCTACTGCACATAATTTTTTCATTGAGAAAGTAATGACGCCCTTCAATACATGCCTTTATTGTTAATTTGTTTGGAATTATTACATGTTGGTGTGTTGGTGTTACACTATTGACTGATTTGACTCGTTGATAAAATGATGAAGATTATTATGTGGTCTGAGTTCAATTATGGAAGGTTTTAAGGTTATGAGTTTAAAAAATTCATGATAACTACGTTTGATTTACTTCCATTTTAAATGTTAAATATATTGACATGGACAGGACCTGTTGGTAACTGATTATTGTATTCACAATGAATTCATTTTACATTTTATTATACACAGAGGAGTGCCCAATATCTACACAAAGAGTTGCCAGTGCGGGTAGCACATCGTATTGCAGAATTCCGGGGTCTACCCTTTATTGTTGGCTGCAATCCCACAATCCTTCATGTTCATGAACTCTACATCCGTGCATTCCATCTGCTCTCAGAGTTTCCATCAGTAAGTTTTTGTTTTTTCTATGTCGTACTTCATCAATAATAAACACCATTGTAAATAAGATAGACAATGGAGATGCATTTCATTTGAGTTTGTTTTTTAGTTTTATGATGTACACATACTGACAACAGTTTGTATTAGGCCTGGGTTAAACTGATATGAAAAGCTGCATGCCAGCTGCAGACTGCAGCATAATAATAATAATAATTGGGATTTATAAAGCACTTAATCAATCTATGATTGCTCAGAGCGTTTCACAATTATTATTACCGAGTCACTGGATAGCATTTCAAGCAGCCTGTTAGGCGCACACTTGCTTAACCAACCACAATAACGGTTGTTTCTTACTGGTACCCAATTAGCACCTGGGTGAGAGTGGCAAAGTGTGGATTGACGCCTTGCCAAAGGAGGCTAGGCCATGGTGGGATTCAAACACACGACCCTCTGATTACAACCGCTACAACACAGCGCTTCCACAGCAGACCATATAGTGTGGGGGCATGATGGTCTTATGGTTATGACTCATATTTCAATCTGAGGGATGTCGGTTCAATTCCAAGCCATAGCGTATTTTCCTTCAGCAAGAAATGTATCCACATTGTGCTGAACTCAACCCAGGTGAGGTGAATGGGTACCTGGTAGGAATTCGTTTCTTGAAACGCAGCGTGGGTAACAGCTGCTCTGCTAAAGCCAGGGTAATTATGCTGCATTACTGTAGAGCTCTTAGAGACTTCTGATAAAGTGTTTGTGCTATATACGGTATAAGCAAGTATAATTAAATGGGCCCAGGGCTGCATGTCTTTTGCATTCTTACCCTTACTTGCCACCTACAATGTATTGTCCCATTTATAGACCATAAGCTAGTGAAATCTGTGCATCTCTGATGGGCTTATAATGCCACTCTCCACCCAAGTGTAGTAAATGAGTACCCGGTAGGAAGGAATTCCGTGAAAGCTCGAGCGTCCAATCAGGATAGCCGTGCTAAAGCCGGGGTAATAGTATGCAGCACTTAGAAACATTTGTATTAAGCGCTATATAAATGTTGCATATTATTATTATAAGATCAAATCACTTTGTTGAAAATCACTATTTGTTTAAATAAAACATCCCCCAGATTTGCAAATATATTTATCTGTTTATCAATGTATTTTCATTACATTGTAGACGAATGCAATATTGTCATTAATAAAGATCTGCTACAATTTCCAAATACCATACATCGCTGTATTTGAGATCTGCCAGCTGAACCAGCAATGTTCTTAAGATGCTTGCATTTGTAGCACAACGTTGATGATATTGAGTGACTTCCCCATTTTAATATTGTAATTCTATAAATTGAAGTGAAACATTTATCAGTGCTTCTAATCATAAAGATTGTATTGAGTGTATGTTAGCATGTACATGTACATGTAAGCTTGCATACTGTACCTGGTTTACATAGTGTGCATGCCAAGTGGAGTTGCTTACATTACACTGTATTGAGTTTCAGTGTAATGAATATCATTGACCCCTAGACATGTAGGCCTATACATATTAAATACAGAAATGTTTTCGATAATACAGCAGTATGCTTCTCAGTACACAGCACTTTGAAAAATACAATGTCAATCTTTCTGTGTGGTTTTTATTATGGTTTATAGAAAGGCACGTGATTCATATCTAATTTGAAATTTATGAATTTATTAAAAATACATGTACATGGAATACATATTTACATGTACACCTTGCACAGAAGCATTTGTAGTTGTATATTTGGTTTTGAGGTTTACTTTTATAACCAGATGCTTGAATAGTTGCATGTTAGTATTCAATGCTAGTACTACTGTTGGGTTAGCCCCGTACGGCACTTGACTGCTGATTTCACGATTTAAATTTTGCTCATATTAATCTGTTCATGACCCCACCCCCATTTCCCATGTTTTTATGGTCTACATGTACATGTATATTGTATAGTCTTACCCTAATTATAGACCTTGTGCATTGATGCCATCGCACCACCATCTAAAAGGCTGAAGCCATTGTAGAAGCCATTTGCCTCGCATGCATGGATGATCTTCAGCTGGCACATCTCTGACAACTCCTACACTTATTCCCATGAGGAGGAGGCTGTGACTGAGATTATGACAGCACATTCATAAAGTCTATTGCAGATATGATTGT
The DNA here is from genome assembly GCF_037042905.1 of Lytechinus pictus. Lineage (NCBI taxonomy): Eukaryota > Metazoa > Echinodermata > Echinoidea > Temnopleuroida > Toxopneustidae > Lytechinus > Lytechinus pictus. The sequence goes on from NC_087246.1 coordinate 15,343,991, forward strand.
GTAATCTTTAGGGCTACATTATCTACCAATACTGGTGTTTATTACTTCATTCTTAAACTGACAAGATTGTTAGAAAACTGTGGAAGTCAAGTCAACATTTTTTGTCTCGCCTGAACGAAGTTCGGCAGAGACCTAGTAATCACTTTTCCTGTGGATCTGTTGGTCTGTTACAAAATTGTTTTTGTTCAACTTGCTCTCATTTCTTTATTTCTGCATCAAGTATGTTGACACCTGTTACATATGATCTTTGGGTAATGCCACATGTGTCCATTAGGATGATGGGGTCAAAGGTCATCTAGGGGTCAAGCGGTCATAATCATCCTTTTTTACACTTTTTGTTCAACTTGCTCTCATTTTTTAATTTCTGCATCAATTATGTTAACACATGGTACATGTATGATGTACAATCATTGGTAATACCACATGTGTGTCCATGAGGGTGATGAGGTCAAAGGTCATCTATGGATGGATGAGGTCAAAGGTCGTTGAGGGGTTAAGAGGTCAAATGATATGAGGTCATGTCCATCCTTTTTTTAAATTTTTTGTTCAACTTGCTCTCATTTCTTTATTTCTGCATCAATTACGTTGACACTTGGAGTTATTATTGATAACAACTTGACCCTTAACCAGCATATCAGAAATGTTTGTCGTTGTGCATCATGGGGTATTTGTAAGATAGGGAAGTTAAGAAAGTATCTTGATAAATCATCTACTGAACGTATAGTACATGCCTTTGTATCATCCCATTTAGATTACTGTAATGCTTTACTTGCTGGTTTACCTCAATCTAGTATAGCCCCCCTTCAAAGAATTCAAAATACTGCAGCTAGATTGGTAACCCTCACTAAGAAATTTGAACATATCACCCCTATTCTCTACTCCCTCCATTGGCTTCAGGTTCATAATAGAATTATTTTCAAGCTCCTTCTCCTTGTCTATAAAATCATCCATGGTCTCGCCCCATCCTACCTTCAAAATCTTATCTCTCTCTGTCACTCATCCTCTGCAACTCAACGTCTCTGATCTTCTTCTACTGCTCACCTTCGACTATCTCTAGGACCCCGCACTTTTACCCGTTATGGCGATCGTGCTTTTTCTGCTCTTGCCCCTAAACTCTGGAACAATCTCCCCATCTCCATCCGTAATGCATCCACTGTCGAATCTTTCAAAACACTCCTCAAATCTTACCTCATTAAGCAGTCCTCTTAATTCCATATCCTGTTCTCTTTCACTGTATTTTGCTACCTCTTTTTTCTCTTTCCAATGCGCTTAGAAACTGTTGTATTAAGCGCTATATAAATGTTAATTATTATTATTATTATTACATATGATCCTTGGGTAATACCACATGTGTCCGTGAGGATGATGGGGTCAAAAGGTCAAGTTTTTGTTCAACTTGCTCTCATTTCTTTATTTCTCCATTAATTGTGTTTACACTGGGTACAAATGATCCTTGGATAATACCATACATTGTTGAGGATGATGGGGTCAAAGTCATCTACAAATGTAGGGGTCAAAAGATCATATAACATATTTTAGTGATCGCGAAATCAGGCAAGCCTATGTGTTTGTGAACCACTTTATTGAATACAAAATACAATAAAAATACATAGAACCATTTCTGTGAAATTTAGATCTGCAGTAAAATTCAACAACATGAATATAATAAAATCAGGAGAAAGCAACAGTTTATGAATTTTTGTGTCATCATCATAATCTTTGTCCTCATCATTGTCATTATATTCTCATCTTCAACATTGATCATTCATTATTGCACACCGCAGTATGCATTTTCTCCATTAATTTTCTATTTGTGTCATCTTCCACATTATTCATCATCGCACACTGTGCATGCATTTTGGCTGGATTAAATTCTAAAGTTTTTTATTTGATTTTATTGAAATAGTTGATCATCCACTGTCATCATGGTGTGTTTTAAAGTGCAGCCAGACTCTTAAACAAAGGTTCAAGATTTCATGTTTATCTACACCAATGTATATTCCATCTCTTCCCTCATGCTCACAGCAGGGGAGTGGGAAACCATGAAAATAGCAAATTCAATATTATTGAAGTGAGCATGTTGGAATGTTGTACATATCATTGAATGATTCAGGATGCTACCTAAAAGTTCATACATGTTTGTACACTGTATATCAATTTGTTTCTATGTACTGCTGTGTACACCACATCCATTTACAAATGAATCCAGTTGGAAAGTAATGAAAGGTATTTCATAACCAATCTCGCCTTGTTGACATCTATGTCAACAAGGCAAGATGAATTATTTTGCAATCTCGACAAGTCGATTGCACTTTAAGTTTAAAGGTTCTGTAACGTTTGACCCTATTAAGAAATTAACTTGCATAACAGTATATTTGTTTAGAATTTTTAATACAACGGTTGATTGCATAATGCAATAGAACTGTCAAGTGTTTACATTCTACCCAATGGCTGAGCCACGAACTCCACAATGTGTCATTCTCATGAGCCCCAATGAGATCTATTACATGTAGCATAAATAATGATAGTAATTAAGTAAATTACCAAAGATAACTGTCCAATTTCCTGACTATTTCCTACCTAATTGTTTGGAAGTTGAAAAGTTTTCAAGACAGGTGTACAGATCAGTCATTAGATTCGGCAATATTTATCATTCAAATAAAGGAGGGTGAGTCCACAGTCATTCATCCTTATGTCAACTGATTCTAACAGGCCTTTAGTGGCTTAGATGCCTGTAATTAAAATAGTTGATAACAAAATAAATACTTGGCGCTAAACTTATATACTTATTGCATACATGTATGATATATTTCTTTATTCGCAAATTGCATTATTGCTATGCTGTAGCAAGTGACTAAAGCATACATGTAGTATCATCTCGGATAATTGGTAATAATTTGTTTTATGACTGGTCTGTGTCTCACAAGAGTTTTTATGTCATATCTTTTATTATTTTATAAATAGACCACTTCTTGTAGAATAGTTAGATCGAGGATATTGATCTACTTTTCCCTTCTCAGATCATGTATGTGATGAACACCCTGCCTGAGTTTCAGGTGACATGACCAAGGTCAAAGGTCATTTAGGCCATTTTAGGGTCAATGAACTTAGACCATGTTGGGGGAATCAACATCAAAATCTTAACCTAAGGTTAATTTTTTGAAATGTCATCATAACTTAAAAAATATATGGACCTAGTTCATGAAACTTGGACATAAGAGTACTGAACATCCTGCCTGAGTTTCAAGTCACATGACCAAGGTCAAAGGTCGTTTAGGGTCAATGAACTTTGGCAAAGTTGGGGGTATCTGTTGAATTAGCATCATAACTTTGAAAGTTTATAGATCTGATTCTTGAAACTTGGACATAAAAGTAATCAAGTATCACTGAACATCCTGTGCGAGTTTCAGGTCACATGATCTTGTAGAAGAGTTAGATCAAGGATACTGATCTACTTTCCCTTCTCAGATCATGTATGTGATGACCTTAAAATCACTGTTATTACATTTTATTGTTTGTCTAGATCCGAGACATGGAGACAGAGAGACAGTACTGTAAGATGGTGAAGACACTATTAGATGACCACAAAGATGTTGTGACCCATCTAGCTGAAGGCTTCAGAGAATGCAGAAAACACATCACAGTAAGTGAGCCTATCAGGTACATTATGATGCTGTTGTTTATGTTATCAAAACACCCTATACAAATGTACATCTATGTGCAGAGTATTACAAAATAAGATCATTTACGAGTACTATGAGATAAAGATTTTTTTTTAATCATGACCCAAGAAATTTTACCTCTTTTGGGTATTAACAGCTTACACATGCATAGCTGCAATCTTTACCATCAGACTTTTGGCAAAGCTAGTGATGCTGCATGGCAAAATTGTTATGTCGAAGAACATGCACATTATTTGTGGTACTCATTCAGTAACTATGAATGGGTATACCAGCTACATATACGACAAGGCATTTTTTTTTTACTTTACACATCAGTTATGAGAACCTGTCCAACTTCCTATGTGCAATCTATCATAGGCTATTCCTAATAAATTAAGGCATACCTTCTGTAAGTCAAAGCCACTTTGGCCACATCTTCCAGCAGGACTCTTGGGAGGAATTTTATGTAAATTGTCAGCACTGACTATTATTGACAGCTCTAACAATTTTGGTGAATTCCTTTTGATTGGCAAAGAAGCGTAGCTAGGGTCTCTGACTGAGAATGACTAGTATGCTGACAAGCTTCATGAAATAGTGCCTTGATGATTGTGGGCTTATCAGTTAATTAAGTTAATATTCACTTCAATTCTTCTTACAGGATGAGAGCCTGATACACAATTTTCTGGATCGCGTCCTCACTTCAAGACTAGGTATTCGGATGCTGGCAGAACATCATCTAGCTCTTCATCAAGATAAGGTAACAGTCACTTGATGACCATGTATGGTGGAGAATATTGATTTCTAAAGATATTCCTCTATATGTTTGTACAGAGGCCTACCTCAGCCCATTCTATTATTAAAAGAGAGTGGTTGTCTCTGGTCAGCATCACTATTAGGGACTTTTCACAACCACTACTCAGACACTTTATGGAATGTTGAGAATCTATTGTCACAAGCCCTTAATGACAAAGCATCCTTTGTTTAAAATCGGTGAATAAAAACAGCAGTGACGTCCGGGGGGCCGTTTCATAAAGCTGTTCGTAAGTTAAGAGCGACTTTAAGAACGACTGGTGATCCTTTATTGTGGGAAATGGTATATTCATTGGCGATAGTTACGCGCGTAAGAAAGGTTCACCAGTCGTTCTTAAAGTCGCTCTTAACTTACAAACAGCTTTATGAAACACCCACCTGGACTCTGAACAAACAACATCATTGCAATTTTTTCATCAGCTCAGAATCTTAGGACAATCTGCTCTCCAGGTTCACCAGTTTTCAACAAAGACATGTGAACTGTTCATTGTGACTTGACAGGCATTTTCTATGTCGAATGTTGTAGAATCCGTCCCCATTGCAATTGCAAAAGCTCACTAATGATAGGTCTGGAAGGTGTTTTCCTAAATGAATTAAGAATGTGTAAGCCTTGTAGGTGATTAATTTGGCATTGCTGGCTTTCCACAATTGAGATTGATTGTGATCAATTGCAAGACTTCATTTAAATGGCAGTGCCAGGTTTATGTAAATAAGCTGTGACACACTATAAAAGATGTCTGTCTGCCTATGTGTGTGTGGATAAGGCCCTGTTTCTTTGCCGCGATTGAGATTTACAAAATAAAATCCTTACAAGAAACCTCAGTTAGCAGGAAAAGTACTTTACTCTCTCAGTTATAACATATTTTTCTAACCGTCAACACACAGATTATTAGTAATGGATTTAATTACTTAGTAGACTCATGCAGTTTGAACCAATAGATGATTAATTTCTCTTTAAGAAAAGGGTCAATCTTAAATAATTATGTAATTTTACATTATGTCAAAGCAAGTAATTTCCCTGTTTTTGCCTTTCTGTTATCCCTTGTTTTACTTTTCACCATCGAAGCACATTGTGACTCATTCCTTCTTTTGTGTGTGTGGTTGGTGTACAAGAATAGTCTGGTTTTCTGATATGATGAAAAAAAATTATGTTTGACATGTTGGTATTATCAGAGTATTGTTGATGTTTTTGCTCTCCAGAATGAGTCCATTGGCATCATTGCCACCAAGATGGCCCTCAAGAAAGTAATTGAGAAATGGGTCTCATTTGCAAGGTAAGGATGAAATAACCTGAGCTGGTGACTTTTTTATATAATTCTTCATCATTCAGAGCTGGGTTCATTGCATTTTTGCTCAATGTTGTGACATTGGTTGGTTTTGTCACATGAAGGGGCTTAGACCAATTACTTGTTCAAATTATATATAACAGATATAATAGCAGCAACAGCAAACATGAGTAGTTGTAGAAGTAGATGTTATATCATCATCTATCAGATCTGATAATGTTACTTAAATGATGTATCTTAAAAGGAATATAGTAATATGTGAATGTGTAATCAGATGAAAGAAACTTTACACAAACACAAACCAGTGATCTTGGCTAATTATCATTAAATCTGATGTATGTGATGAAATTTTCTAATTCCAGAGAGCAATGTGAGTTGCGATACGGCTATGCTCCTAGTGTGAAGATCAATGGACACACTGGAGCCACTTTCCCATACATCATCCAGCCCTTAGACTACATGCTTCCAGAACTTCTCAAGAATGCCATGAGGTACTTCACCAAATCACAGATTAATGATACATCATTCAGTCAATATCTTACCACATAAGAACTGCAATTGCAATTTGATATACTATATGTACTTTCCTGTCAAAAGGATTTATTTCATACAAAGAATGTTTTGTTACCATAATTGTTTTCTGCGTTGGCTCTGCTTTGCAGATTGCCCTTGTAATATTATTCAATGTACATATACATTATCCACTCCTTGGGGAGAATTATAATGACTTGTCAGGTAGCACTCAAACATGGACAATAATACCCATGTGTACATGCAGACTTGCTGTTCCCCATACTACTCAAATTAATCTGTAAAAAAACCACAAGAAAATATAATCTTGAGAATTCTGTATTCTTGGGCAATAATCATGATTCATTCCTACCACAATTCTTCTTCAATATCTCTGCTCTTGTGGTATAAGTATAACAACATACCTATTGTTGGAATCTGTGAACATCATCAAGTAAATACCAAATTTGAAAAAAAATAATTTCTCACTCCCTTGAAACCAGTATTTGCCATGAATAATTGGTCTTTAGAATTGTGAATAGTTTGTAATTTCTGTGCTTCTTCTGCAAGCTATTGTTGTTTTTACGTACATAATTCTTCTGCATATTTTTCTGATATACAGAGCAACAATTGAGAGTCACTTGGATACACCAATGAATCTACCAGATGTAATCATTACCATAGCCAGTAATGACATCGATTTCATCATTAGGTGAGTATAAATTGAAATACTGTCCTCATCTCTGTTCTATGTTGAAGTGTTATTCTCCTCATTACAGTTCATTATTTTGAAGATTAGTGAGACTCCAAGAGTAAAAAAGGCGGAAGATTTGTTGACTTATATTTTATCCATGTACTCTGACACGGTGACAAGCGACTGTCAATAATCCCTGTTTGAGCACAACCAAGATTTCCTCTGTGCTTGACAAAGCAGAAGACGATTTCAGCGGTCTTTTTCTGACCATGCGCATTCTGCCATCTTGTTATGACAGAAATATGATTAAATGCAACCTAATGATAACCTCTTGCCCTGTAATGTAAACTTAATATTTAATCTTACATTTGATGTCAACCATAGATCAGACATAGCATGTAATAAAAAGTTACAATCTTAAGATGGTTGTATCTCTTTTTAATTTTAGGGCACTGTAATATATGTACGTTGTGTTTTTGTCACATATTTCATAGGCGCAGAATGAGTTTGATTTAAGAGCATTTGAAAACATTTCCTCCCTTTTAAAAATGGAGTGAATTTCAACTTTAATATCACTAAAATAGTTAAGTCTTACTCCATCTGGACCCAAATGGTCTTATTATACCTTTTTTGTCTCCAACCAGTTCATGTTATGATAACTATTTGGTCTATTATGCCATTTAATCTGTTTAAAATTGTTTCATATTGCCCAAGTTGAAAACTTTGAAACAGTGCACTGGAATCTGACCGGTGGCTGCCAGTCACTGGTGCAATATCATGCAGACCAGTCAATTAATGATAAGGGAATTCATAAGAAATGCAGAGTCAAACTCTTTGAAAATTAGTCAATTTATAGAATTAAATTTCATAAAAGTTTCATGTGATATTATCAACTATTAAAGTGGCAGTATGGAAATAAGATTACCATGTAGGACTTCTTAAATTTCCCTGCTTGAATTTATCGGCCTGTAAAATTATGATACTGTTGCATTTGCAATGCCACATATGCTTACAACTATGATAAGTTACTACATTTCTTCACTTCTCATCCTGAGATGACACCTATTTCTAGCGGTCCAGCGGAGTAAGTATGAGTTGCAAATAATTATAGGTGCACTCATCCATAATGCATTACATGCCAATAAGTTCAAGCAAGAAAATACATGTAGAGGAATCCTGCTTAGTAATCTTAGTTTCATACTTCTACTTGGTCTATTAAAGTTTTGACATTTAATATCATGTGAAAATTTTAAATTATAGATGAGGAAATTTCATTTTTAAATGGGTATTTTTTCAGTCTTTGGTGACATTAAATTTTTTAATGTATTTTTTTATGTCACTGGTCCAATTATCTGTTTGTTCTTAAAAGAGTGCAAGTGATTAATTCATTTCTATCAAGATGTCCCCATTATATTAGGCATTACAAGAGTTGAATGCATTCAGATCCATCTCATCTTCTACTGCCAAGTATGATTTCTCTGTGCATTTTGGGGTTTGCAACCATTTTTGTTTCTCTGTTCAAATATTATAGAATTTGATTAACTAGTGTCTGTTACATATATGAAACGGAATCAGATTACATGAATTTTGTTGCATAGAGCTACCACCATTGATTGTGTGTATGCAGAAGGGCAACTTATGATTTCTTTCTCTAATGGGAGAAACATCTTAGCAATTCAAATATATCTGAAAATGTGTTTTGCAAGTTTTCCCAGTAATATATTCTCAATTTGTGGAAAAATTGTTAATAAAAGAATGAAGAAAACAGAATATATATTTGTTTGTGACTTATTGGTGAGTGGATGATACTGTATTTTAATACAAATCTATGTAATGCTATTGAACTCAACCCAGTGAACAAATTTAATTCATTTGAAAAAGATGTCGCCATTAGGTTATTACAATGAGTTGAATATATATTCTTCTACTGTCAAGTATGATTTCTTTGCATATGTTTGTGTTCTTTCGGAAGAGGAACTATGATTTTCATATTCCCTCTAAATGGAGTAACATCTTGGTAATTAAAAAAAAAATGTTTTTTGCAAGTTTTTCCAGTGATATTTTCTCTTTGATTTGAGAAATATTTGTTGATAAAACTAAAGCAAGAAGAAAATTGGAGAGTGAATTGTATATATGTACTCTGTATTAATCAAACTAATGTTATTGAACTCCTGAATATTCCCCAACCCAGTATTAAAGGGAATAGCCCAAGTCCAAATGGTTCAACATAAAATACATGTACACAGTTGAAACTCAGTGGCTGAAAATCTCACACAGAAGAAAAGTTTAATTGTAAGCGGTGCATATTGCTTGTTTTTGCAGACTACATGAAATATCATACATTTCCCAAATGATGCATCTATATGTATTTGGAGTGTGCATGTGTGTGGATGTGTGCATGCTTTAAAAACCTAGATTGGTGTTTAAACCTTGAAGATGTTTAGAAATAGAATACTATGTGAAGCGCATGGACCAGGAGTACCCGGTACTACCTGCCATAACAGGATTTCATTTGATATGTTTATTTTTGTTTCTCTTCAACCATATTGTCATTTTGAATGTTGCTTGATCCAATGTTCTTGAGACTGTTAGACGGATGAATGAAAATCCAGTAAGTTCAAAACAACAAAAAACTCACTGCAAGTATATGGGATTATCTACTGTATTTGCTTTTTATTGGAGATGTATAACATAGAACATTGATTTAGAGAACCAAAACATGATTAAGTTACTGATGCATATGAAATTAAACATTTTTAACTTTCCATAGCAAAAGTATTATGTAAAAAGCATGGTACAAAGGATATGCGTAAAAATGAACATGTTTTTATATTTTCATATGAGCAATGTACTATAATGACAATAATCAACTTCAACTGGAATAATTCTGTACATGTGCATGCTTATGTACATTTCATATTTTGCATTAATATTTCGTTTGACATGAATTCATTAGTAAATGTTGAATTTGATTGACTGTCTAATGGTTTTGACCTCACCTCTCTTAGTCTGTCTCTCTCTAATATTTGGCATCTTTACCTCCAGATTTACAAATTGAATATTTAAGCTGTTTAGTAAATCTTACATGTTCTAGAAGCATTTTTCATCAACGATACTGCCTTTTGAATATCTATTTCAATAATAATCACAGAACTACAGTTTATATAAGTTATAACATAATCATTTCCATATGAAAGCATACATTTAAAATCTTCATTACTGAATTCAATATCCTTCTGTATGAATGCTACAGGGAAAGGGAACTTTCTTAAAATGAATACAAAGTGCATGCTTGTCTACAGATTATGAATCAAATCACAACATGATTGGATATTTGAGGAATATATGCAGTTGGACAATCAGAGGTTGATGTCACATGTACTGTATATCACCCACAAATTGAGTTTGAAAGTCACATTAAATTGAGCCTTGTAGAAAATGTTTAGTAAAGAAATAAAGGATTGTACAAAAGTGGAGTATAATGGAGCAAACTCACAAATTTTGACATTACATTGACTTTCATGTGTTTTGAATGTACACTCTTTTGAATTTAAAAAGGATCATTCTCCTAACTATATCTTGAAAAGCCAAAAAATGATTCATGTCAACATGATTACACAAGCAAGTAATATGAGGTTCGAAGATGTACCTTAAAGTTTAATTTGGGCCTCAAATTATTTGATTTTCAGAAAAACGTAACAAATTATACAATTTGTTTTCACAGGCATGTGGCCTTTATATAGCAGATTCCTTTTTTGCCTAAATCCCCAACCTATCCCTAGTCATGGGTGGAAACCTTTCCTTTCCCTTCCTCCCCCCCCCCCCCCCGAGAAATTTCCTGATTCAAGAGTTGTCGCAGAAGTACCCCTAGGGAGGTAATGTTGTCACTCCATAGTAAAGTTTTTTGAGCTGTACTCAAAACTGAAAAATGGAAGGCTCAAGACAAATAATATGGAGAGTGAAGTTGCCATCAGTCAGAGGTCATGTATTATTGACAATTTCAAATGAATATGTGCTGTTTAATAGTTAAAGGACAAGTCCACCCCAACAAAAAGTTGATTTGAATAAAAAGAGAAAAATCCAACAAGCATAACACTGAAAATTTCATCAAAATCAGATGTAAAATGAGAAAGTTATAACATTTTAAAGTTTCGCTTAATTTCACCAAACAGTTATATGCACATACCGGTTGGTATGCAAATGAGGAGACTGATGACGTCATCCACTCACTATTTCCTTTGTATTTTATTATATGAAATATTCAAATTTTCTCCTCATTGTCAAGTGAAACAACGATTATCCTCCCTGAACGTGTGGAATTAGCATTGTTTGATACTACACTGTATATGGTTCAGTCAAGTTGGTCCTTATTGTCAAATCTGTAAAAAATGAAATATTGTAAAATTCAAACAATTAAAAACAAAAGAAATTGTGAGTGATGGACATCATTGACTGACCCATTTGCATGTCACTGAGTTGCGCATATCACTGTTTTGTGAAAAATAAGCGAAACTTTAAAACGCCATTACTTTCTTACTTTACATCCGATTTTGATGAAATTTTTAGCAATATGCTGGTTTGATTTTTGTCTATTTATTCAAATCAACATTTTCTTTGGGTGGACTTGACCTTTAAGTCCACCCCCTTCCCCTCACCAAAGAAAAATATTTGATTAAAAAAAGGAAAATTTAATTATCAAAATTGCATGTAACATATTTTTTATATAAAAAAATCATAAAATGTTAGAGTTCTGCTTCTTTGCACAAACAGTGATATGCACATCATTGTATCATTTGTATTCAATTTCAAAAATTTTTACTTAATTTTTTTTCTCTTATGACAAAAAATATTATCTTGAAATCTCATAGAACATGTCACATGTAAATCATCATTTCATGTGAAATTCCTCTCAAATCTTTCCAAATTAAAAATTAAAAAAAATATATTTTATATAATAAAACAAAACAAGTGGTTGTCTTCATCAGCTCCCTCATTCTCTTGACAGCTTGGATGTCAATGTCAATTTTATATGAAACTGTTTTGTAAAAATTTGCAAAAATCTATAATGTGACAGTTTTCAATTTTGCTCAAATTTTCTGTGTAACATTCTTTATGTCTCCTTGCATAATCAATAATCCAGGTTAAATCAAAATTCTGTGGCCCATATTCTAAAATCTGGTTTAAATTAGGCCATGGTCTAACATTGTGCTAAAATTATGGGAAGCCCACAATATTAAAATTGCATTTATGTTACGTTTCATATCTTTACTTGGCTCTTTTCTCATGTTATAGTGAAGAGAACAATTTCAGTAATTATTCAGTCAGTAAAATGTATGAATAACTTGTGTCAAATGAGCTGACAAATTGTACTGTTCAATGTACTTCTCACAACTGGCTATCCATAGCGAAACCACATAGACCAGAGTGTGAATTAAGCCCAAGTTCAGAATGCTGGCCAAGGTGTTCAGAAACCATGGTACAAATAAGTGCTTGGAAATCAAATTAATGCAGAATACAATGAAATATTTCAAAAAGTCAAAGTCAAAAAAGGTAAGCATCAACAGGACAAAGGCTAATCAAGATCAATTATAGATTTAACTTTTATACCTACTATCTACTTCTCACATTTTTAAACTGGTAATTGACTGCAGTCTCTGTGTTACAGGGCCTAGGGGTAAGTATTGGAAAGTAAATATTGCAAAAAGTTCTGTTAATACCCAGAACATATATGGTTATGATCGAAATGTTCACATACACCTATTCTGTGGGAAGAACAATATTTTACTCAAATTTCCATTTTAAGAAGAGTTGAGTCTCTGAATGATTAGTGACACACACTTGGACATTCATAGTCCAACATTCCAAAAGCAATCAAGAGGGATAAACAGTTACATTCATTAGTTTTCTTTTTTTAATCGGTTGTATAATCTTTTGGACCAAACTGTAAGTAACTTTTCAACATACATAATTATATAATACTCAAGTATATAGTCCTCTGGAGCTGTTTCATGCGGCTGTTTGTAGACTTATAACTTAAAAGCTGTATGAGTGTCTGGAATATGGCAAGCCAAATGTGGGCCTCAACATGCAGATGTTGAATGAGATTTTACCGTTAAAACACATTTTCATGGAAAGTACAGTTTTGCTGAAATACAATTGAAACGGGCAGATCCAGGATTTTGCAAAAGGGGGGGGGGGGGACACATTTTCCTGAGAAAAAATTTGACAAGCAAGCAAAAAAAGGCTTTGCCGCCCCCCTGGATCTGCCAGTGAATTGAAATTATTTAAAGTTAAAGTAATTTTTTTTTTATATGTCATGATTCATTAAGCTTAGGTTCATATTTTGACTTTTCATGTTCCAGTCTGTCATACATGTACATGTCATGTGATACTTTAAGAAACAACCCTTGACATTACACATGTTCAAAGCACATGGAAACATACGATTCATTTGAGGCCCTACATGTATGTCAGGGATAACATAGGCTAGGAAAATATTTACTGATATTAAATTGTGTTGGGACAGGTTTTTTTTCAAAGAAATCACACAATTACTACTAGGCCATGATTATAAACGGAGGTTTCATATTATGCAGTGTCTACAATGAAGTATTAAAAAACATCAGCCAATGAGATTAACTTTCCTGATGTTCAAATATAAGGTACACATGCTCTCTTGAATATAGAGTCCACAAAAAAATCCAGGATGCTCTTCATTCTTGGGATGTACTGGACAGTCCTCCTTGAGCTCCATCTACATTGGATGTCCCAAGTTCATGAGCAGGCACCCCTGTACTATCATCTTGCATGGGATAGAACAAAGCTGCAGATGTATCAGCAAGTGTGGCTTTCTTTGGCGTACGCTTGCGCCTCGACTGCTTGGACTTTGAGTCCTTCTTATCACTCTTGTCACCTTTCTTTTCACTCTTTGGTGACTTTGATTTTACCTTCTTAAATTTGACCTTGAGAGGCGAGTTGCTGTTGCGATCGGGACTCTTTCTCTTCTTTCCTGTCATCATCTGCGCTGATACCAGCTGCTTGGCAAGATTCTTCTTGAACTCCAAGGTGCACATCTTGCGTGTACCAGACAGAGAGCCATGGTTTGCATTCATGTAGGTCTCCTTCATAATGATATATGCGTTGGCCATACATGTGTCAAAGATGAACCAGAATAGATAGTGCCACCATTTGTTGGAGGTGCGAGAGGAAGGATACTCAAGACGAAGCTGGTTGGCGTGTGATACACCATGAAGATATTTGTTACAGTTAGACATTGCTTGGGGACAAGGGACTGGCTTTACCCAGCCATCTCGCTGTTTCCTGGTCACATTGTCAGTTACTGTAGCATCATCTGCTGTTGACAGCACATGAACAACTCGCTTGTCTTTCCAAGCATATGCGCAGGTATTGCCCTTCTGAACAACTGCGGATTGACCATGTTGTGTAAAAGACTTGGACCCAAGCTGAGCCTCTGGAAAATCCTTGCGGTCAGCTTTGACAGTTCCCCGTCCCCTGATTCCCAGGTCAAATAGTCTCTCCAGGAGATAAGGACTACAGAAGAATCCTTTCATGTTAATTATGGCATTAGAATTATGGAGATCCTTGGTGAGATCTAGCACCACTCTTGCTGCTAACCCACCTTCCATTTTTCCTGCCTGTGACTTGCCAGTATAGAATTGAAAGTCATTCACATAACCATTAGTGGAATCGGCTCTCATCCACACTTTGATCCCTACTGTTGAACCATCAGCTGATCTCTGCCGCCAACCTAACTTGCCTTTGTAAGTAATTATAGTTTCATCAATACACAAGTTCTGGTGTGGATTGTACGATTCTTTGATAGTGTGTAGAACTGTGTCCAGAACTGGGCGAATGGCATGAAGTTTATCATGATCTGGAGCAGTCACAGGCGGGTTTGTGGTCATGTCATTAGCACTAAAGTTCCTTGCTATGTTCTGAAAGCGATTCTTAGGCATGATCTGCGAACAAGCCAGGTTACCAAAGAGCCAATCAGTGGACCAGTACATATCTTGATGAGGGAGGCTAAGAATGCTCATATAGATGCGAATACCAAGATAAGCTTTCATTTCTGTCAGAGTCAGTGGTTGCCAATGCGCATTGGCTTTATCACCTTGGCTTTGTTCTGCAAAGCGATTAGTCTCTATCATTAATTGCTCAATGAGTGACTCAGGGAATAGCAAGTTAAAGTAGTCCAGCTCTGGTGTACCAGGTGGAAACAATATCCCCGGTCCTGGCTGGACAGCATTGAATGGTGGGGGTGGAGTAGCTCTGACTTGATGAGTCCAACCAGATGGCTGATTGGCTTGCTCATTCCTTCCCTTGTGTGCAGAGGAAGCTGTAGAAGTCGGTGCTCCGACTGTGGAAGCAGGCGGCGGAGGTTGGCCACGAGGAGGCATCTGGAGACCATGAAATGGCATGTGGGAAGCACCTTGGGAACCCATGTCAGCAGCCTGCCTTGCTGCTTGTTGGGCAGCCTGCTGCACCAATCCCAGTCCTATGCTCTGGGCAAAAGCTTGCTGGATCATAGTAGAATTAAACATCTCCCTCCTGCTACCATCTAAGTTTGTGTATGTCTTCTCAATGTCCGATCCACCGCCTTCAGATTGTTCATCAACACTGATGTCATCGGAGTCTATATCTGAACAGTCAAAAGGGACAGGAGGATGCATCATAGAGCCAGTTCCACCCATGTTGCCTCCCATGTCTGGTCCCATGTTGTGCTGCATGTTGGGGGGTACATTTTGCATACCACCAGGCATGCCCCCTTGACCCTGGCCTCCCCTGGTAGTATCATAAACACCACCTGCCAACTGCTGAATATTCGCCATCCTGTACATGGAGAAATAAAAAGTATAACTTTTTAAAATTATTTCCATTCATTTTTCCGGGTTTATCTATTTGAATATTATCATTTGCTGAATTCCCCCGTGAATATTTAAATTTGAAATATCTCTAATTCTTTTATTCTGCAGAACAAAAGTAATGGAATTGAGCCATATAATTTATCTTACTGTGGAAAGTGTTTGTTTCTTGTCCAGCAGAAGTGCCTCTTATTATTTTGGGGGTCAGGTACATGTAGAGTGGTAGACCTTACCTAACTGAGCAATACCACTTATGACATCAAGGTGCAATGGTTGAAAAACGCTTTGACAAATTGTGACCTCCCAAAATGGTATTGGAATAATTTCATTGAAATGTCTTGAAAACACCCATATTTTAAAAAATTATCCCGGACTGTGGAATATGAATGAATGCACAGACCAGTTTTGAATGTATCCAGGACCGACACAAAGCGTTTTATAGTTGATTTATAGTTGGATCAGTTTTCAAATTGATTGTAGTAATCATTCTGACATTCTTTAAAAAATAATGATATCTACATGTATTTCCCGCCCAATCTCCCTCCTGGCCTGAATTATTTAGCATTAAATTGGGTTGGAGTATAAAATTCAAATTTTATTCTTATCATTTTGTTTTGTATAAGGTTTTTTTTTTTTTTTTTAAGGAGTTAAGCGGGAGAAAGTTTGAACAGAGTAAGAAAAATAGTAGAAATATGTGCATATAAAAGTTGCACTCTTTACCTAGAGCTATGGAAATTTCAAATTAGCCGCATAGGCCAATGGGACTTTAGGTAGCAACCCCTTAATTTGCTCCAATACACTAATTGACAAATATACATGTACGGTATATATATATATTTTTTTTTACAAACGTTTTTTTTATTGGCAGAATCATGTTTTACTAAGACTCTAGAGCACTGAAAAATATATCCGTAGATACATGTTTGTTAGACCCAACCTATTCCTACAATGTATGGCCCTGCATCATCTGCATGGAAAGCAGGGGGTGCTGTATAAAAAAAGCTGCACATGGCCATAGTGAAGGCAGCATCCCCTGGATGTTGTTGGCCATTTGTATATGCTAATTTGACCAAAATCAGGGAATAATTTTGCTTTACAAAGTTGAATAGCATTTTTTGTCATATGAGAAAAGCTCTCAACTAGCTAGGTAATGTACATGTACTACAGTCCTGTAAAAATATGCTTGCTATGTAAGACTTTATGCATAGCAGTACCGGTAGTCTAAAAAAGTGGAGCAAATTGCGATGCGATACCAGGAAAATTATTCCTTGAAAATCAACTTATTTTTGGAGCAAACCCCCCCCCCCTTTTTTTTTTTTTTTTTACTTGCTTGTCCATTTTTTTCTGAATGATGAATCTGACCAAAGGCAAAGAAAAGTCAAGAGTAAAGTCCAAACAAAAAAAGCAACTTCATTTTTAATTTTAGAGTGAAAACTTATTTTGGCCAAATTTGGGGCTTTGTCCCAGGCTAACCCCACCCCCCCCCCCCAACATTCAGTGAAGTCTGTACTACTTTATAAGACAAATGAACGTGATCGCGACCCTGACATGCATGTCCATGGTCCATGACCATAGCCATCGATGGCATGAGGAGTCACGTACGCCCAGCCTTCGTCCCAATTGAACGTATGGGACTACATCATAAACTTACAGCATCTCTACACCAGAATACACGTAGATAATTACATGCACGGAGTCGGAGTCGTGAGGGTTAAACTCCCTGGTATAAAACTGATTTGTCTTTCTTTACTTGTAATCTTTTCATGACTTACAAGGCATTGATTACGGGGAAATACTAGGGCTTAAACATATTATTTAATATTCTTACCTGAAGGATATGCGAAGGGTTAAAAAGTGTAATTTGTGGCATCCACATTCAGTTTCCGCTGAAGTCTATCACCGCCATTGCCTTGGCTCAGCTAGCCCATTATAGCTTAGGCGTACCGCCGGTACGTACGTATTATGCATTATTTGCAGACACGGAAAACACTGCACAAACTTTGTGTATGCATAAACTCAGATCATCGTGTACACACGTACATGTACCAGTACCAGGGACTTTAATCTTTATTGTTGTCCATTCTGCAGGCCAGGCGGAGCGGTTTTGTAAGTGTGGGGGGGGGGGGGGGGGGGGCTGACCATGCAAAAAATCATAATCAGGGTCAGTTTTACGTTTTTATACACAGTTTTGGAAAAAAAAGTGCGGGGCCCCCGTAGCCCCCCCCCCCCCGTTTCCGCGGCCCCAGTTTAGGTGTGCACTGTTTAGGCAAGCAGGGTAGAGCTGATAAGGATTTGGGGGCCAGGCTTTTTTCTGACATTCAGGCATAACATAGGGGGGAAGCGGAGGGGGTCTATTTCTTAGAAAGACCCCTATCGCCGCCAGGAAAAACTCCCAAAAGGCATTACTTTGATTAAGATAAAAGGGAACATGGTGTATCCCTTCCCTACCCCTGGGCAAATGAAAAAAAAGTGTTTTTTGTACATTATATTCAGACTTACTGTAATATTTAACTACATTCGAATACTCCAAAGAATATTTATTTTATGAATTGTTTCAAATAGACCAGTTTATTATTTTATTAAATGATATGCGTCATTGGCCCGAAAGAAATATTATTCTAGACAAAATGGGGTTAAAATAGGCCTTGAGTGATTCTCCGACAAGAATGTAATGCATGCAAAAAACAGGAATGAAAATTTAGTGGCCGCGGTGGGGTGGATCTAGTGACCATAAATCGACTATATAGTGTATGTCCTGCGTTTGGTGGAGCTATTTATTACATTTATTTATTCATGGACTTGGAATGTTTGTGATTTGAAAAAAAAAAAACATGTTGCGTTTTCAGGTCTACCTGAAATGGTGCACCAAGTCAAAAGAACGAACAACTCACTATTGCAAAAAAAAAAAAACGAAAATTTAGTGTATAAAACGAGGATTAAACTCACCAGACAAGCAGTGGCGTAACAGGCGGGGGGGGGGGCAGGGGGGGCAAGCTGCCCCCCCTGGCGGAGCTCACCGGGAAAATAAAAAAAAACGGGAAAAAGAAAAAAAAAGGGGGGGAAGAAAGGGAAAGGGAAAGGAAAGAAAAAAGGGGGAAGGGAAAGGAAAAGGGAAAAGAAAACTAAGAAAAAACATAAAAAAGGGAAAACGGAAAGATAACGGGAAAAGGAAGGAAAAAGAACAAGTGACAAAGAACAATTCGCCCCGATATATAAATACATTAGCATGATTAGTAAGACAGGGAAATAAATTAAAGATGACAAAAAGGCAAACAAAAGCGGGAAAAAAAGGCAGAATGGAATTAGCCAAAATCTAAATTGGAAAATAAAGAATAGGGACAAGATAACGTACACTACCGGGCTGCCGAGGATTGAGATAACGAGCGGGAAGAAAAATGGATGGTATATAGCATAATGTCGTATGAAAGTCTATCATAAACTTGCTAAATCTCCAAAGGCTCTGTCCAAGAGTCAAGACCCCGTGCAGTGGGGGCTCTTCATCTGTAACCTTCAATGGGTTCTATAACGGGCCCCTATATGGACCCTTCCTGCATTAAGCTTTACGTTGAAGCACTGGCGTACCGGGTGTGGTTCCACAGCCAATGGGAAATAAAAGAAAGGAGGCAGCGAAATGAGATGAATGAAAAAAAATATATGACATGATATTTGCTATAATGATGTAAAAATCTATCACATAATTAGAATTTCATTTTAACAGGCCTTTTTTTTCTGGCTCGCTTCGCTCGCTGGCAACTTTTTACAAATTTTCCCACATTTGCTATGGTGTGCACCTCACAATATTTGGATGATTACGATACACAACTGCATTGAATTTATGTGTTGTGTTAAAGCTATATAAATATACACGCAATTTGATTAAAATAAGTGGCCATCTATAAGGTTTAAAATGGCTTTGAAATCAAGAGGTTCCGGGGCTCTGCCCTGGACCCCACCCATAAAGCACTGTTATATGGATGAGTTTGGACCCTGGCCCCAAAAGTTCTACAACCAAACAAACAAAATGAGGAAAGAAAGGAAAGTGTATTATATTTTTCTGAATATCACGTTTAAAATCTATCTTCATGTTAGATTCTCATGAAAATGTGATTTTTTTTTATCTCGCTCGCTTCGCTCGCTCGGGACCTATATTAAGCTACTCCTTGCCAAAAGCGCCATACTCGGCCCCCTCAAGCATATAGAGCTTCGCCCTGATGCTGACAATCATAAGTTCATAACAAAAATCCTGTTCACCGTGGCGTACAAAAAAAGAAAGAAAAAAGGAAAGAGAGGAGGGTGAATATGATATCATCTTTTTAACATTATGTCAAAATCTATCACAAAATTTGATTTTTTTCGCTTATTTGCCCGATACGCCATATCGCCCCCTCAAAATTGTTGCCTTATGACGCCATTGCCTGTTCAATGATATGACCGGGAAATTTTTGGCTCTTGCCCCCCCCTGGCCACCGACCCCTGTTACGCCGCTGCAGACAAGGAAATTTCAAGTAACACAGGTGCTGATCGATAAATGATCACTATACTTGCGTTCTTTCCATTTCTTTGAATAAGATTTTCAACATCTGGGATACCATTCAAGGAAGTTAAACATACTACCGAAACTTTTTTTTTCCCTTTTTTTTTCTAAGTGAATAAGATGACTATAATCGGGTTTAAATTAATCTTTTGTTTAGGCTTGCATATACCAGAGATGCACTTGAGATTTCATGACCATGCAATCAAATCCAACTTTGGATAGCTGCAAATAATTATGTCCAGCAAACTGGTGGGGTCGATCAGCGGCCACAGCTCTTTTGTTGACGGCGGGGGAAATACAAAAGGAGGAAGAATAATTGTAAGAATAATAATAATAATAATAATAATAATAATAATAATAATAAACAGTTCTTGTATAGCGCATATCACGATTATGAATAATGTCTCTATGCGCTTGCAAAGGACTTGGATATTATTACCCCAGCTGTAGCTTGGCAGCCGTAATTACTAAGATTAAGATTACTAATAATAATAGTAATGATAATAATAATAAGAAGGAGAGGAGGAGGAAATGTAGAGAAGAGAAATAAAAGAGAAAGAGGAGAAAAAGAAAATTAAAAGGAGAAATAAAATGGAAAAAAATACATATTCAGGGGAAGCGATGGCTAATGCGAGCATGAGAGCAATTTACGGGTGACAGGTCAATAATTATTTATCGATATCAAAATTTCGCTCGCACTACACACCCTGCTCAGCTCAAATGATTTTTTGATCTTGCAAAATGCAAATATTACTTTATTCCCTCATTTAAACATTCCATTAAATTCCAGTTTTTAGATCTAAATATTACTCAATTTCTGTTGGTGTTTCGCGCTCGCATTCTTTGTTTTGTGAGATTGGTATTATGTAAAATAATGATCCTTTAAAAAAATGACCCTTTATAAAAGGCTTGCGCTTCGCTCGCATTTTTGTTAGATGAATCTACGCACCGTGATTGAAAATTTGCTTTTAATGCCCCGTTTTCAGGTTTGAAGAGTTAATAAGCAATTTAAACCAAAAAGTTTAATGAATAAAATTGTTTCTTCTTATCCAGATATGCGAATGTAGAAAACGGATAATATTCATCCCGATGACAAAATCTCAAGTCTTCCAGGTGATCGATGATGACGTTAGAGCGTTCCTTCCATTTCTCTGAATAAGATTTCCAGTATACATGGTATAGCCTCATTCATGGAAGTTATGCCTTATCATCAACATTACGAAACTGAAAAGTTATTTTCTCTCAGTGTTTTATATGTTCAGTTCGGAACTTTCAGTTCAGGACATGATGATTATAATCCATGCACTCGCATTATTTGTATAAGATGCGAACCCTGTTTGTGAATTTGTACAAGTAGTCCTAATAATTATGTTACTTAAAAAAAAAAAAAAAATCAGTTTCTACTTCGTACTTGCAATATTTATTTATTGTGAAACCAAAGGTGTTTATATAGAGCGTCCATTTTTTCAGGAGCACCAATGTGTAAATAATCAGCAGAATCCTAGCATATACGGTTTTGTGACCATCATGATACTTCGAAAACCGAGAACGTTCGCAGAAATCATAAAAGGAATTATGTGTTATCAGACATACTACCGAAAATGAAAAAAGGGGTTCCTTTTGTTTTGAACTAGATTAATAATCCATGCATTCGCATTATTTGTTTAGTGTGATACGGTTCATGAATTCGGGTTAAATGATCCCTTTCCATGTTTTTTCAGTTAATTGTCTAATTTGAATGCTCACGGTGATATACAGAAGGGGCTCACAGAATTTTCCTTTTGATTAAGTCAGGATATGAATATATTTGAGGTTGCGCTTCATGCTCCAATTATTTGTTTATTGGCTGTTTCTCTAGCTGGTTACGTGTCTTGTTCATGAATTCCAACTAAGTCCTTAAAATGTCACCTTTTCAGGGAAGAATAACAAAAGAATGATTGAATTGAATTGAATTGAATGTATTTATTGTCCTGTGTAGTAAATTCATTTCACATCGGATTTACAAAATTACAAATACATATGCACATAGACAGAATGAAATAGACTTACAATACCGTGGGATTACATACACAAACAAAATGCCGTATACGTTATTTCAAATATAATAGAAAAAAGTACAATTGCAGATGTATAAATTGATTAATTGTTCAAATATTAATTGGTTTGTGATTCCATCTCCAGCCCGAATACGGGGGGGGGGGGTGGAACGAGTATTGCGAGACTTTAAATTAAAGGTGAGTATTAAAAGGGGCGGGGTTCACAGTAAGCTAAGTGCAATTCCCCATTCTATCTGACAACTGTACTATTAAACACATGTTGAGAATTGAAATGACTGCCTAAAACGTACTCTGTTAGTACGGGAGACACAGAGGCGAACACCAGACCTATTGAAGTTGTAATATCAGTGTAGAGGGTGAGATGGATCTTTTAAGATAGCCTCAACTTTAGCCAGTAATCTCTCGTTGTACAGAGTTTCAATTGGGGGTAATTCAAGACCGATTATTTTCTGGGCAATTTTCCGTGGGCGTGTTGTTCGATTTAGTGATGCGCTCGTATATGATTACGTTTACACTCTGAATTCCAAGGATTTACGTAGAATTGATCCAGATCGGCTGTGGACAGTGACCGGCCGAATTTTGAATTTATTTTAAATCTTAAGGATTAACTTATAAATCTCTAAAGACTTTAATTCAAATCTTTTAGATTTATATTCAAATCAACAAGGTTTAAATCTAAATCTATATTCGGCTGGTCACTATTCACAGCCGATCTGGATTTAAACCCCTGAAAAAAAAATTGGAAATCTGTGTTTTTTTCATTAATTTCTCCCAACTCCCAATTTTACACAATGCGTGTTTTACATCATTCAAAAATCATATAATTTTCTTTAAAATGATACCATGCTTGTTATGATCATGCCATCACGAAAAGAGCAAGCTTCAAAAGTGTTGGATGAGGTCTGAATTGAAAAGCTGCAAAACAAGCAAAAAAAAGTTTGGAAATCTGAGTTTGGCCATTAATTTCTCCCAACTCCCAATTTGACACAATGCATATCTTCCATCATTCAAAAGATCATTTAATTTTCTTTAAAATGATACCATGCTTGTTATGATAATGCCATCACGAAAAGAGCAGGATTCAAAAGTGTTGGATGAGGTCTGAATTGAAAAGCTGCAAAACGAGCAGAAACAGTCATGAAGGGTCAATACAGAACATGATTCTTTTGTCTGTGTCAATAGACATGATAGAGATGAAAATCCATTCAAATCAAGTCCCTGCTTCTGTAGTGATGGTTCTGTGAGATAACATGGTTTGAGTCGTGGTTTGAAATACCCCATGCATGTTTGTTTGTTTGTAGTATGTGTTTGCTTGGGCAGAGGTGTGTTTGACTCCATGTTAATGTTGATGTTAAGGTGCATGAAAACAATTAAAAGAAACCGCTGAGAAACTCATCACCACTGAAAAAAGAACAGTGACTTTCAATAATGTGTCATTTTTCAACTTTTGAATTTTGACCTTGCCCCACATTTCAAGGCATGCATTGCACCTCCATGTGAACCATAATCATATCATGTAGGGTATCATTTTAAAGAGAATTAAATGCTCTATTCATTGATATTAATTATACATTGATATTTACTAAAATCGAGGAGGAATCATCGATCAAAGTAAAAACAAACCGCTGAGAAACTCATCACCACGGAAAAAGAACAGTGACTCTCAATATTGTGTCATTTTGCGACTTTCAATATTGTGTCATTTTGCAACTTTTGAATTTTGACCTTACCCCACATTTCAAGGCACTATATACACCTCCATGTGAACCATAATCATATCATGTAGGGTATCATTTTAAAGAGAATTAAATGCTCTATTCATTTCCAAACTTTTTTGGAGGAGTTTATTTTAAATCCTTGGAATTTAGAGTGTAGTGAAATAAGACTTATTTCACTTCGAGAAGCCGATCATTAATTTTTTAAGGAAAATTTTCCGCCCTCCATGTTTGACAGTCCCAGCCTCCGCCTCTGGAGAATACTGTTAGCTGTATACCACAGTCCTCTATACTTATAAGATGAAACATTCAACAAATCTCCCTTCTATCTGTATGGTGCGAATGTACCGACCCTCTTTGTAACTTTTTCTTTTTTTCCCCCGTTAAAGTTGCATTTTAGTTTTCATTATTCAGTAGAATGAATCTTAGCCACCCCTCCGAAACCAAAAAACACTTTGTTTTATGATATAATGCGGTTGTGGAGCAATCAAGCTGAAAGTGTTAATGCTGGAATAGAAACTAAACTTGAAAATTGAATGAATTTCAAGTAATGAAATCTATACGTCATTCTAGGTCATCAAAGCTAAGTTATTTGATGTACAACATCAAAAACCTTAATCAGAATGAAGATTTTTTTTCATGTCATTTTTGTCTCGCCTGGGCGCCGCTTTTCCAACGGCGGCGGCGGCGTCGTCAACATTGAAATCTTAACTAAGGTTGATTTTTGTCTCGCCTGCGTAGAAGAGCGGGACTATAGTCGCCGCTATTCTGACGGTGGCCGCGGAGGCGGCGGCGTCGTCAACATTGGTTGAGTTTTTGAACTGTCAGTAGAAAGTATATAGACCTAGTTCATGAAACTTTGAAATAAGGGTAATCAATCACAGTGACTGACCACCTTGCATGAGTTTCATGTTACATGGCCAAGGTCAGAGATCATTTAGGATCAATGAACTTTGACCATGTTGGGGATATCAACATTGAAATCTTAACCAAGGTTAATTTTTTTGTCTCGCCTGTATAGCAGAGCGAGACTATAGGCGCCGCTTTTCCGACGGCGGCGGCGGTGTCAACATCAAATCATAAACGGAGGTTAAGTTTTTGAAATGTCATCATAACTGAGAAAGTATATGGGCCTAGTTCATGAAACTTGGACATAAGGGTAATTAAGTATTACTGAACACCCTGCCTGAGTTTCAGATCACATGACCAAGGTCAAAGGTCATTTAGGGTCAATGAACTAGGACCATGTTGGGGAATCAACATCAAAATCGTAACCGAAGGTTAAGTTTTTGAAATGCCATCATAACTTAGAAAGTATATGGGCCTCGTTCATGAAACTTTGACATAAGGGTAATCAATTATAACTGAACACAATGTCTGAGTTTCAGATCACATGACCAAGGTCAAATGTCATTTAGGGTCAATGAACTTAGATTATGTTAGGGGAATCAAAATCTTAAGCAAGGTTAAGTTTTTTTAAATATCCTAACTCTGAAATTTAGGGTCATTGAACTTTGGCCATGTTTGTGGTATTTGTTGATTTCCATCATAACTTTGACAGTTTATGGATCTGGTTCATGAAACTTGGACATAAGAGTAATCAAGTATCACTGAACATCCTTTGTGAGTTTCAGGTCCCATGACCTAGGTCAATGAACTTTGGCCGTGTTGGGGGTATTTGTTGAATTGCCATCATAACTTTGAAAGTTTACTACTAGTTCATAAAATGTGGATATAAGGGTAATCAAGTATCACTGATTGTCTTGCACAAGTCTTTGGTCACATGATCAAGGTCAAATGTCATTTAGGGTCAGTGAACATAGTAATTTATCATCATATATGGTGTTTTTTGTAAATGATTATTCGTAAATTCGATTATTCGTAAATATATAGTCGTTTTCAAAGTCAGCACTGCTGCTATATTAAATCGCGTAATGCATGCGAGACTGCCAGAGGCTCCTCTTGTTTTGAAATATGCTAACTTTTAATGCAAATGGATTTACATGATTGTTATTATCATATCAGTGATGTTTTTGTCTCACCCATCGGAGGTGAAGGCAAGACTAAAGAGATCCAAATGTCGTCCGTCTGTCACAAACATTACGACAGATAACTTTGCAACCGTAAGTCACTTTCAACCAAACTTGGGTTGTAGATGCATTTATGTTATGGTGCAATCGGAGGTCACATGGTAAGGTCATTTCAGGTCAAACGTTAAAGGTCACGTGTAAGATTCTCTTGTGACACATAACTCTGATATCCACTCTCCACATAACTCTGATATCCACTCTCTCCAGAGAGTGGCTTTAGCTTTGGTTTGCTTTTTTTAAACCAAATCTTATTGAGTATTGGTCTACAGTACTGGCATTGGTAGAAAACTAGAAATCAAACAATTATTTATATCACCCAATTACATTTTTATCTCCCATCCCAGGATATCAGATCGAGGAGGAGGTATCCCTCATTCCATGTTGAAGAAGGTGTTTCAGTATCACTTCACTACAGCTAATGATGATGAGAGTGTGAGTGATAATGGTGGAGCATTCGGTACTTTGATGGAAGCCGTTAATCAGACTACAGCTGGGCCTCTCTGCGGGTGAGTGCTGCATATATTTGCAAACATACCAATCAAGAACCTATCAAATCTTATATATCATTGATTTAAAAGCCACATCATACTGCAAAGAAATATATATAAAAATCAATCTTTTACAGGATTTTAGTTTGAGCAATATTTGGCTTGCCACAGATTCTGAAACAAATTTTTACTAGAGCTCAAATGGCTTTAAGATGTTATCATGCAAAGGCTAAAAAAATCATTTTTATTATGTGCTCAACTTGGCTCAATTTTGGGGGAAATGTGGAACCTGCATTAAAACTTTCACTTGATTTTTTTTTTACTCAACAAGGATGAATCATTATTTTGTTACTGTTTTAATGTTGGCACAAAAAGCTCTGCATGTTTTTTCAATATGGATAAACTCGAAGAGATATTTTGTCAAAGGGAGAAAAAAAGTGGCGTTGTTTTCGTTGGAATTAAATATGTAGTTTCATATTCTTTCATATTGATGTCATATGTTTTATGTACTAAGTGAGTTATGTTAAGTAATGCATGAATTTTCAAAAGGTCTAAAAGGCAGAACTTGTTTGATTTTTTTGTTTAAAGCCTGAAGAATCTTTTTCAGCTGATTATTGTTATTATTATCATTATTATTATTATTGCTGTTGTTGTTGTTGTTATTTGTTTGGCATCTTCTGTGCGTGGAAGGCAAAAAAGCGACCTGAATGACTGTGACCCACGAGTCTCTCTTCCTGATGTGCAGTAGTACATATTTGTCATGTACAAGGAGATGAGTCATAATTTAATTAGAATTACCATATTCTATGTTATTCTCTTCAGATTTGGATTTGGACTACCTGTATCAAAGGCATATGCAGAATACCTAGGAGGATCAATATCACTAGAGACCATGCAAGGAATCGGAACAGATGTCTTCCTCAGATTGAGGCACATCGAGGGCAAGCAAGAAAGCTTTAGGATTTAACTTGAAAAGCATCATCAAGCTCTCAAATCATAAAAAAAGAGGTATGACATCTTGAAATTCAGACCCTTTGGCATCATGTCAATTTGTGGTACCAGTATTCTCTTGTTGTTGGCTAGGCTTATACCAAAAAGATGCAAGTACCATAAGTTTGTGTTTGCGAGAAAAAGATGATCAGAGAAAGGGCCATTGATCCTTTATAATTCAGAGACTGAAAATTGTACCCTGGTACATTCATTTATGTGATGAAAACCATTTCCAAAGAAAAGCTGTATAATTATTGTTTGAGATCACATTTGATCTCTTTTGTGCAGATATGTAAATCCAGTGGATATTCAAAGCTTCTTTTCTGTATTCTTAAATCGTATCTATCATTCACTTGTTTGTTTTTACCTTGTTGAAATGATGTCCAGTTGTTAAACGATTACCAAGCATCTAAATAACCTTATGATAGGACAAAATGTAAAACAGTGAAATAAAATAAGTCTCTAAAATGAAACTGATAGGTGACATTCCTATTACCCAAAATATAGCATGCATGGTCATTGACATAGAACAAAGAAAATTGCAATGTTTTAGATCTTTGAACTTAATTAACCATTTGTTGATCTAAGTCAACTTTAAGATTGATTTTCCTGTCAAGAATACTAGCTTACACTCCTTTTGAATATAGATAATATTTTTTGTCTGTAGTTTTGATTTTCAATTTACCCAATAACAACTCATTAGACATAACAATGTTACCATTGACTTATGCTGCATTATTTTTTTTTTTCTTCACCAAATCTTTCAACTAAAAACTTAATGAGACTTGATTTGTGACAATGTGTCTCTTGTGACCAAGATATTGGCTAGACAAAGAATTTTTGTTTGTCAAGTTTTATCAAAATATGGTGAAAATAGGCTGATTTAATGGTTTTAACTTTTTTTACATTCATGAGTTCTGTCTTTTGAGATAAGTATAAGTATAAAATTGAATATGTTGTAAGCTTGTTGTAAATTATTTTAGCTAAGTTATATTACATGAGCTCAGGTTTTGTGCATTTCCCTATTTGGATATGGTGCTAGAAGATGGCTAGAAGATGTATAGCTAGTATGCATAAAACAAAAAATCAATGTGTGCATCTCGATAAGGTTAAAGAGTGGCAATTACCAGAAAAGACTTTACTCTGCCAGTTAAAACTTGGTGTTTTATATTAAGATTAAGAGCTTCAAATATTAAGGGGATATTGCAAAAAATAATTGTATTCTCTTTGGGCAAAGAGGTAATTTGTGAGTAACATACTAGTGTCATGTCACCAAAAAGAAGGCTGGTGCAGAACTCGATCAACATGGAGATTGATCCCGTTGCAAATGTTATTGTTTGGTTCATGTTCCAGCTCTACAATGCCAAATTCTATGAAGCTTCTTTCTTACACTTCAGCAATTAATGTGCTCCATTATCTGGTGTAAGTAAACAAAATATATATATATATACATATACGACTAGGAAACAAAATGTTCTTGGATATTTGGTGGACAGTTGTATGTATGCTGAGGTCAGATCACGGATGTAGCTGCAGTGACTAACTTTAATGAACATAGGCTGAACCAGAGAATTTTTAGAAATATGTGTTCTCTTGTATGTTTTTCTTAAAAACTAAATTTCAACAATCAATGCATAGAATTCATCAGTTTAACTGATTTATCTGTAAGGCATTTGAAAGATTGCCCACTATGTGGAATGCTTAACTAATCGAAATGTTATTATTAATATAATCATAATTAGAGGTATTCCGATTGAACAAATTGTAAACTTACCTGATATAGCACTATAGGTGGGACATATAAACTGATATACTGGAAGGATGTAATTATAATTTGTTCATTTGTACCCTTTATAAAATTTACCTTTTACTCAAAAGATTATTTTTAAAGATACAAAAACAGGATTTTTTTTTTAAATCTCATACAATTGCACCTAGTTCAGACATGGCAAGGCACAGCTCAGTTAAATTTCAAATTTAGCCATGGTGATACAAATGCCCCCTTTTGTGCTGCACAGGAGCATTTAATGAAAAAACTTGTTGGATGAAAATGTTGATGAAATGCCCCCCTCTTTATTATGATGTCACAAGTCATAATTTTAATGTCGAGTTTTTCTTAGCATCTTGGAATAAACATAAATGTCCACTATAATTCTTTGAAGAATTTGATTGGTTCTCAACATTTTTGTAATCTGAATAAAATTAAATATCTTTTGAATCTGAGGAAACAAAATTTGTGCCTCATATCCCATTGACTTTGAACACAAAATGATGCTGAACTTTAATGTGCTATGTTTGAATTAGCCTTTACATGTAGATCTTGCCTTTATTTGTTACATATGTGTTTCACTTTGTATTTTGTAGGTCTTGATGCATCTAAATACTGCTGATAGTGAATTTATTTTGAATGAATATTGTTTTATCTTTTGTTTGTTTCATTTGTTGAATACTTTGGTTTTATATTTCATGTTGTGTGTAGATAAGGGAATATCTGTGTTAGTTATTAATTTTCTATCCCCTCCAAGTCATTGTATTTCAATCATTAGTATCAGGTATGTAGTCCAGGCTGGTACTTTGAGTCACAATGCAGATGGAGGAAACCTTCTCCAATAGACTTTGTACTAGTGACTCGGGCCGAGTCCGAGAACATGGCTGGCAAAATGTGGCCTCAAGGCCGGTCCTAACTACATCCTTGATTAGCATGGATGAAACCGATGCCTGGTGTACAGATACAAGATACTGGCCTTCCATAGACTTTGTAGTGTAGATTTTGACCAAGGCTGGCAAATGTGGACTCAGGGCTGGCCTTCACCATAATAGAGTGAAATTAACTTCATTACGGAAGGAACAAAGGTAAATGTCTGGAGTGGAATTTACAAGTTTGATTCAGGAGGAAATACAGTGTGTTTATATTTTAATTCATCCTTCATCAGATAATTAGTCTGGATTTTCATGCCACCAAGATATTCAGTACTTTTTAATAACAAGACCTGTGTGCTTTTACTCATAGATGGCTATACTACCTGTGTGCACACAACATATTCTCATTCAACACTGCTATGCATACATATACCTTGTAGTGCAATGGGTTTAGCTTTCTTTTGACTAATTTAATATCAAAGGAGAGTCATTGGCCATTATCAAAGATTTCCCCTCTCCTTAAAGCAAAAACAAACTATTAGAACTGTTAAGATATCATTGTATTAGTAAATTTAAATTTCAAAGTTTTATTTGTTTTACTTTTACAGGTGTGTGTGCATATAAGATACAATGGTGTGAATTTTTTTAATATGATGCTTGTAATGTTATAATTTTATAACATTTGAATGATCAGTTAAAAGTCTTAGATTAGTCCTAGCAGAAGAGCATAACCTTTTATCTGCTGTCTTTCTGTCTGATGGAAACTGAGTAGTAAAGACCTTGTGTTTTGTTTATGTTAGTCACACCCATCATAATTCATTCATGAGCTAGAAAGGGTAGTACTAAAGAAAATCTGTATTCTTTTGCGCAAAGTTTTTCATTGCTTATGCCACCTTGCCTGGAGTAAATTATTTATTTCTCTTTTTTTTTTCTTTTCTATTCTTCATGCAGTCTAGTGATATGTAACTGATTAAGACTGTCAAGTATTATTAGCATTTATTTTTATCATGGAATTTATGTTTTCAGAGACACATCCTGTTATGCCTTTGAATTTTGAAAAATATATATAAATAGTAGTTAACAAGCTATGTGTTCTGTTAATTAATGATAAAGCAATTATAGTTTATGGTACAAAAATAGCATTGGGGAGAAATTAGTACATTCAATGTCAAGTAATCATTTGCATGAGTGTGCTAAATTATGGAAATGGCGTTAAAAATTTTTGGCGGGAAATATGTGAATTGGCAACACCCTGGTATTCGAATTTAGGGGAAAATCACTTTTTACATTTTATGAGTAGATAACTTATCAAGTGGTGTTCTGTCTAAATTTGCCTTAAATCATCCCTACAATCAATCACTAAAGCTTGATGTGATGAGGCCCTCTCTATCTTTAAACCTATGTTTAACACATTATTGACACAAGGGTATTTTCATCACCTTGAATCATCTTTAAATTGCTGAAAAGCGTGCAAATCCATCTCTATAATACCTTCGGAATGTCTCCTCTTGCATAACATGATGTTCTTGCAGTATCCAGTTAAGAGTTATTCTTGATGAATTACAATAAGCCAACCTGTTGTAAATCTCGTTATATTTTCATATAAACTATCTCAAAATACATATTAGCTTGCGCACAGAGTATTTATGTGCTGTTGTTAGCTTTGTGCATATTAGACCTCTGACACTATGCATCCTGAATGAAGATATAAGAAAAGATAATACAATTTTATTGTAACTGCGAAGATACATCAATATTTATGTGAAGAAAATATCAGAATATGAAATGCATTTGCATTCTCATATTTAGGATGTGGAGTGATGCAAAAGCCAGATTTCTTTCCATATTAGGACGGCATGATTCTAGATTCATTATACATGCAGCAAGTCCCCAATTTCAGTAATAAGGTAAAATGCAGGACTTTGGGGAGTGTTTTGAGCATTTCAACTCTTGTATTTTGTATATAGAGAAAGAGTGGACTTATTGAAAATGGCAGCTTGTATAATGGACGTGTGAAAATTTGATTCATTGAAAAATAATGGTTTGAATGAAAGGTTGATTTATTCCTGTTATAAGGAATGAAATTTTTAAAGGAGAATGGGTTGACATGCTATCTGGTATTCATCTTAGTCCAAGTTTCACAAAACTATCCCAAGTTTTAATGTTTGTGTGACATCCAAAAGAAACATCAAATAAGTTTGATTTGATATGATGGTTCTTGTGAAATAGACCCTAGCTTTATACCATTAAACATTAAAAGACACAAATAATTGCAACATGTATCATGTTGGTTTTCTTTCCTTTTTTTCTCTAGCAGCTACTACAGTTCATGTATTGTAAAATAGCATTTTATGGTTATTTAAAGTGAAAACTAGTATTGCTTTTTACCAACAATGTGTGTAACATGAAAAACAGATATTATGCCAAATATTGTACATATTGGATAAGGTATATAAGAGCTTCGGGCATTATGTAGTAATACATGTACTCGCAGCATCAAGCCAATAGAAAATATTAAGTACCGGTACATGTTTATGGTCTGAATAGTGATTTTCTATCTCTTTACATATCTATCTAATTTGTGAAATATTTTGTAGGTATAAACAGACATTTTCAAATGTAGCATGTTCAAAGATTTTGTTTGTTTGGATTAATTCTTTCATCTTTGCTGATAACAACAAAAAACATAAATGATATCCGAAACAAAATGTGTTGAATGCAGAAGATATTTGTTTTGTTATATCAAAGGTAACACTTTGCTATGCTATTCGTTATTCAAATTAAATGTAGAATTAATCCCATATTTGAATGGATGAACATATATAACCATATATACCCCATGTTTTCCAAAAACTTGATAGTACATAAATGGTGATTATAAATAATTACAAGTAGGCCTATAATAGGCCTTGGTTTTGAGAATGCTTTGTAAAACATATGGTACATTTTTTTAAATCGTGCTCTGAATCACAATGTGACATGTCTTGTGGTATATAGGATGTGTCATGTAATATGTTTTGAGTATTAAGACAGCAATAAAAAAAATGTATGGACTGTATACTACCATATTACTTTTCTAGGCCTTTTCATAGAGTGCTTTATCATAGAAATCTTTTGCTCGTCATAGCTTAACAGGCATTCAAGTCAAATATTCTCTTTGAGATAACATTATGTAATGCAAGCTTTGAGTGACGTGTGTTGTAATTACAAGTAAAGCATCCAGGAATAGCGATCAAGTACTAGTGTGAAAGGTATTACATCTTTAAAATGTCGGGTAGTAATGGAAATCTAATCTTCATACTAGATGTGTTGACATCCCGAGTGGACATGCGTTTCATTAGGATGTGGGTGTATCTGTGAGATTTGTGAAATAATTATGACCAAGTCATTTCATGGTACACCATGTATTTTTTTGTTGGCATATGTTGGTCCTGAAACCACCCAAATTCGACGTTTGTACAATTATGTTCTCGTCATCTTCCGGAGAATGCGACAAGAACACACTTGTTTTTAACATCGAGTTTGGGTGGTCGTTTTCAGGACCAACATATGCCCACGAAAGAGTACATAGTGTACTGTGAAACCACTACCCTCTTCTTCTTTGCCATAGAAACCTTCAGAAGTTAGACCAAGTAATTTGCTATTTGTCTCCTTGACTATGCTGAATGTCAAAGTCACATAATTGTATAGCTTGTTTGCCATACCTTTTTGTCATGAGTAATAATGAAAACAAAGATTGCATAATCATACAATACTTCTTTGTTTCATTCTGTCTGGCCAAAACCAATGATGAGCTGCAAGTGATATTGTTATTTCATATATACATGTATGTGAGAGTAATCATATTAAAAGGCTTGTACATAAAAGGCTGATATAGTGTGGAAATGTTGTTTCTGTTTTGAGCATTGGGTCAAATGGCTGCATGGAGGAGTAGGTAGAGATGTAATGGGGTGAAATATTGATGCTTCAGTTAATGGTGTAATATGCACAGTCAGTATAATAGAGTCAGTTTAGACAAATTTTACTTTGCACTTTGTCTGGCTTCTTTTCACTTCATTTACATTTAATTAACATACCCATGCTGGAAATAATCCAGTTTCAAGTACATATATACAAACTAAACACAGAGTAAAACTAATACATAATGCAATCAATCCTGATGAAATCCTTAATAGGGTATATACATTATCAATAGACGGGTAGTATGCATACAGTTATTTAGAACAGTGCTTCTCAACCTTTTTTTTAACGTGGAGAAGGTTTACGGTTCACCATGTAATATGAAGAAGGGAAGGAATTATAGGCAGAAAGATTGAATTTGAAGAAACGAGATAGGATGAAAAGAGGAAATTAGAAGTATTCTTTCTTGAAAGTGTGTGAAGTCCTGAAAAGGACTGTAAACCAGATGAGATAAGCTGAATATGGCTTGAGTAACCTCTTTTCACTTCATCTTCCTACTACTCAAACCATCGCTACTCAAGCCATATTCAGCTCATCTCATCTGGTTTACAGTCCTTTTTAGGACTTCACTCACTTTCAAGAAAGAATACTTCTAATTTCCTCTTTTCATCCTATCTCGTCTTTCAATTTCAATCTTTCTGCCTATAATTCCTTTCCTTCTTCATATTACATGGTGAACCGTAAACCTTCTCCACGTTACAAACTCCACCATGCAAACCTACACAGATCATCTGATTCAGCTTTTTTTTTTTTAGGCCTACCTACCAAAATTTTAAGAAAACGTCCATTTTGATGGAAAAATGATTCGTGAAATTTGAACACAAAGCTCTGAAGCACATTCGAAACAGACAGTTTGAGAAAATCTGCATTTGAAAATGTCCGGTAAATAGGCGACAATTAACTACATACACAATATGCATGCACATGAGGTTCACATTAAAGTTAGTTCGAAACCATCATAGTGTGCATGCTTTGCAACATGCATGATACCTAAGAGTGTTTTAGTTTTGTTTGACCCATGTAGACTGATCGGACATACTATGTTCAGACAGCTCTGTGAAATATACTATAGTTTTTCTCCTATTTTTTCTCCCTCTGGAACTTCTTGCGGCCTACCTAAGAGAAGCGCTGATTTAAAATATTGAATTGTTTCACTTATATTTCCTCTTCTCAGGAGATGTTTTACACAGTTGATACTTTACAAAGTAAAGTGTTTACAACCTGTGTTAAAACTTAAAGTCATCTTTTATGAGCCAATATGCACTCAGTAAGTATTCGACATCCCCCTCCCCCAGCATAATGTAGTGGTGTCCTGCACAGTAAGGAATTATATTTAGTCTAAATTATCATGATATTCAGAACCTCATTGTCATTACAGATACAGCCAAGTCTGCCATAGTCAAATTTCTTATGTACAGAAATCTGTTTGGCTTTGGCAAAATGCAATGTTACTAACAATGAAACAATTACACTTTTTTTTCAAGTAGATGTACATAAAGTAGATATTTGTTCACATGATTCATTGCATAATTTGTATCTATATTTTCCTTGGAGTCATAAATAAAAGAAACATATTACCAGGAAACTACTCAGGATACCGAGATATTTGAGACAAAGATTAAAAATCAAGTTTTATTACTCATTTTTTGTTAATATATTGGACCTGAAACCATTACCATATGAAAATATATTACCCACTTAACAATTGTAACAATGACATCTAGTATAAGACATGTATATCAAACTGTTTGGTAAATGTAAACATTCTAAGAGACACTTCACAAGTGTTTCATCGCCAAAGTTAACCCTGGAATAGTTTGATGCAAACAACAAAGTTTCAATTGGTGAAGGGAAATATTTCCTTCTTGCAGTTGCCTCCTCTCAGGAAGAGTGATCATTTGGTTTGATTAATTAATGCAACGTGTTTAATCTAAGGCATTTTTAGACAAAGTATGATAAAGCTCAACAACAAAGCTCAGAAAATTCTTGTACAGCGTCAATGGGATACAATACAACAATGAATGTTGCAGGAACGAGATACCATTCCTAGGCGGGGCGCATGAGACATCCTCTCCACCCCCCTCCCTTCAATATTTGATAAACATCCAATGAATATACACTTTGATATAAATTTTTAAAAAAATTCATCTGTGCCAGTTTTCATAAATTGTGGATCTGCCACTGAATGTATGCGGGTTTATGAGCATAAAGAGGGTAACTTAGATTACAATGTCTGGTCGCTTTAGAGAATGCTTCTGAGCTCTGTCTCACCATGTCCAAACAAGTCTTTACAGAACTTTACAAAGTGCATATTCATTATATACATGAAAATAGATGTACATGTGACCTAGGAAAGTCATTGTGCCAGCTAGCCCACTGAATCTTCCTCGAGTTAATTGACACAACTAGAGTCATTGCATGTAGCAATATCAGGAAAGGGTTTCATGGAGAGTGTTACAAGTGATTTTAATGGAATAGCTTGCTCTCAGCCAATCAGATGCAAGTATAATTCTTCATAAAATGCTCCCCAAGCGACCAGACATTTTCCCCTGTGGCACTTCTTCCTACTTTGATGACATATTGGGTTGGGATAGGTTGTGATAACATCAATTTCAGGGGGTGTTTCATAAAGCCATTTAAAAGTTACACATAACTATGCATGACCAGTGAACCATTCTTGTGCTACATAAGATTCTTACTAATTTGTATTCCCATTAGCTAAAGTTGAAATGCAATTTGTCCAGATTAATATCATCATCTTTAACAGGCATTTAATTTTCGAGTGTATTTAACAAATGTCAATATTTGACTAGATTAAAGGGACCATTTTATCATTTGTTCATAACTTACAAAGAGCTTTATGAAACATCCCAAGGATAATGTGACCATTGGGGTATGGATTAGTTTTAAGGTTAGGAATAATGTGTAGATCTTCCATAGAAATGATTGTTACTTGATTAAATGACATGGAATCACCCAATCAGTGGCTGCTTGTTCTACACATTCTCCTTGGTTTGTTTGTCACCATCTCAACTCCTTTCTGCTCAGTGAATTTCAGGCAAGCTTCTTGGGCCAGGTTGGGACAGGAATGAACGATGAGCTTCTTGAGAGTTGGGCAAGACTCTAGTTGGCTAAAGACAGAGAGTGTCATTTTCCTGCAACCAGCAATGTTCAGCTCTATTGTGAAAAAGACAAGAATTCAGAAGTCATATTTCGATTTGTTGTTAAGTAACAATTATGATGATAGAATACTTATCACAAATATGAATATAATAAACTAGAAAATTCTCAGGCATACAAGAAATAAAGAAAGAAAAAACGTCTGTAACAGATTTAAGGGAGTATCAAATATGCCAATTCATACATAAATTGAATGAGAGGTCCAGTGAAGGTTTCAAGAAATACTCATGAAGAACAACATTTAATTGTAATTCATTAGAAAGAAATTGGCAGCGAAAGTGTTTTTACTCTCCACTTTTCATTAGAGCTCATTTGAATATTTCGTTTTAAAATATATTCCATTCAGAATTCTACCATGAAACAAGAATAATACCAAGGATATACATGAATCTTTTTTGAAATGATGACCAAATTAGCACTGATCCTTGAATTGAGATTTCTGAAAATTTTGAAAATGCAAAGTTGCCGTTCTAACTTCACTTAAACTATTTGTAATGATATATTAAGTTTTTAAACACAATGCCTTTAGATTTATATAGTATCATCATTTTTTTTGTGTGTGTGTACTTATATATTCATATCAATATCTTATATCAGGAATTTTTACCTCTAAGAGTCATTCTGACGGGAGACTTCTCATCAAGAAGAATCCTGATGCTAGCATCAGTTAGGTTACCACAGAAACTAACATCCAGGTGAGCAAGAAGTGGTGCATACTGAACAATTGCTGACATGGTTGCATCAGTGATGTCTGCTCCAGACAAGCATAACCTCTCAATGTTTGAGAGACGGGAACGTTCATCAAAATAACCTGGTCTGTGGTCATTGGGAGGGGAGAGTAGAGACATGAGTGAAGAGTCATTGAGGGTGCTCACCCACTGTAGGTCAAGTGATGTTAAGAAGGGACAAGCTACAGAGGCTAGGCTGTAAACAACAGGCCAAGTTGACCCACCAAGACTCAGTTCCTTGAGGTTCGGGAGACGCGGGAGGAGCCAGGACAGTTGCTTGGCGCTGATGTTTGTCCAGGAGAGATTCAGTGAAAGCGGTTGACGCCGGACAATTCCACAGAGTGCAGACTTTGTGAGGGGAGATACACGGGCAAGACTGATCTTCTTCCAGAGTGAAGGATGAATGCACCATCTGTTCCATGTCTTGCAGACAGCCATGCATTCGTTGAGAGCATGTCTGTCAAGGAACTGGAAGATAGTCATCCAGTCATCCCGATGGATGGGATGCTTTGTTTCATCTGCCATAAGAACAAACTCAGCAGGAGGGTTTGCAGAAGCCGGTCGGACAACAAACTTTGGAGCAGCACAGGCTGGTATCTTCTCCATGATGATCGGCTTTGGTTCTACCTGAGCTTGAAGTTTTGGTGGCCTACCAGGGTGTCTCTTCTTGGGCTGCCAAGTATGCCTCTTTGCCATTGCTTTCCCTTTGAGTGATGACTTCTGCATGTGATACTTAGCCTGGCGCACCTTCTTCTTGGCCAGCTGCTGGGTGTTTCCTCCGCGATGCCTTAGTCTTGTCCGGAGTGTACCTTGGTAGGTGGACGTTGATGCCATGGAAGGTCCCTGCGGAAGATGTAACCACAGGAAGGCGAATGTCAGTTGGTTCATAGTTTGTACATTTAACTTCACTTGACAGCACAAGCAGGCAACACATAACATTCACAAACATCTGTCTTTTGCATGTTCTACAGATGAATATGTCTACCACCACCACCACCATTGTAAAGTATTTAGTTCAGGTCCTCTTTTTCTCAGATGTCACCAACTTCCAACTTTGCCATCTTATCTCCCTTGTTGTTATCCATTGTAGCATCATACTCCTGCGTTCAAGGAATATCATGACCTCAAGCTCCATGTGAATGCTCCTTCTGCTGACAACACTGGTATTTCCATGTTCTGCTGCACATATACTATGCTTATTTACTGACTCGAATGAAAATTGCTAAAACAACTTCAGACAGACAGTTACATGTACTGTCCTCATACGTGAAGACCAGGGGGGTGTTTCACAAAGATTTAAGTATGACTTAGAGTCGCAAATTAAATGCAGACGAGTGCATGATATGCAATGTGCGATCTTATAGATCAATACATAGTAGTGCGCATCCTCTTTGCATGATCTGACCAGTGCGGTCATGCCTTTTACACCGCACACAACTAGAAATTTAAGTGCAACTCTAAGTCATACAGTGAAACACCCCCAGAGCCTCAATTCATAATACTTTATATAGATAACAACCACAGTAGGCAATTTAATTTTTAGGAATGACTTTTCAGAACCTTCTGTACTGCATAAATCTGCAACATTAGGTATTTTCCAGGGCTCCTTTTTTCCAGGGCTCTTTTGAGCCATTTCGGAGGAAAAATTGCCCCAAACCCCCATGTAATTCTTTTTTTTTCCCCTGACGCATGTAACGTTTCTTTGAGCAAAATTGGTTCAGAAATGGTTAAAATATTTAAAATCTTATATTGAATATTGCATGTGGGTCTCGTACAAAGCCACTCGTATGAAGAATCAAAGAGATTTCTGTTCCTGCGAGTATGTATATGATCCATGTGTATATGTATGTTCGATGAGGAAAACACTCCACAGAAA
Organism: Lytechinus pictus; assembly: GCF_037042905.1. Taxonomy (NCBI): domain Eukaryota; kingdom Metazoa; phylum Echinodermata; class Echinoidea; order Temnopleuroida; family Toxopneustidae; genus Lytechinus; species Lytechinus pictus. The sequence goes on from NC_087246.1 coordinate 15,384,093, forward strand.
TCATTGTAGCATTGCATAGACCATGACCATTGATATGTAAAATTTGAATTATTTCACTAAAAAAAATCACCTGGGGGGCCCGTTGCAGAAAGAGTTGCGATCAAACGCAACTAAAAAAATCTTGCGCAACTTGATTTTCAGCCAATGAAGCACCCGTATTCGGGACTTGCGCTTGATATTTTGACTTGCGTTTAAACACAACTCTTTCTGCAACAGGCCCCTGGGGCCCCCCAGACTACGTAAGTGGAATGTCAAATGATGTTTTGCGTGGATTTATTTATTGAATTCATGTACATTGTGAGACCACTTTGAAAAAATTTTTAACCCTGTCTCTGTAACAAAAATAAAGGGACAGATTTTTTGTACTTTTTAAAATAAGATGAATTTGGATAAGAATGAAAGATTTCCTCAGTGGTATTGCCCAGATCAATATCAAACCAAATATCAGCTGACTTCCTTTAAAAAAAGTACACATACCACAGTTATTTCAGTGCAATGTACAGAAATTTTAATTCCAAAATGTCAGGAAAGAAAAAAAGATAAAGACAACATGAGCATAGGATGCAATAATACAAGAAGCTTTTTATCACAAAGTTGATTTCATCAACATCACATTTTTAAATGATTTTTATTCTACAAATATGCTGTTCTTTTTTCTTCAAGGTGGAAACAAAAAAGAATGGTGCTTCTATGCCAAATGCTCAGTATCAATAACTTGTTTGCATAGAACAGAATGCTTTTGTGCCTCATTTTTCCAATTCTTTTGGCAAATTGATAAAATATGTGAGCCTAGAAAATATCAGAATGAAAACCAATTAAAACAAACTAACAAAAATCATCTCTTTTTAAGGAATGCATCTGGCTGGTTAATCATAATTTCCTTTTCCATATCCAAGGAAAGGGGGGTGTCATATATTTGCTCCTAGAAACTTTGGAAAATTCTACTCAAACAGAGGCAATCACTCATTCCAAACTGATAATGTTACAGGTCACTGAAATGTTTAGCCTAGCATTGAGACCAGCACAACACTTGTTTAACAAATGAAAAAAAAAAGATAAAAAGAGATTTTTAAAGCATTTGGTGGATAATACTCTGGATTACAATTTTAGGGTATTAAAAAAACATCAAAAATTGAGAAAATGTTATCAAATTTGAGTGGTCATTACAAGAAGATCCATAAATATCACTGTGATAACCAGATATGACAGACCGTGGATCATAGCTTAAAGCAGGTAATAAGTTAATGCACAAATTTACACACGACTGGTGATCCTTTCTCGTGCTAAATAGGATACCCATTTTTTATTATGTTTTAACATGATGTAACTTTCTATAATCATAGTCAATTCATGTTGAACAACAAACTTCTTTACAACAAGAATTTTATAGCTCAGTGTATGAATACAAGTGTTTGAGAATATGATTAAGCACAATAAAAGGTTTACCAGTCATGCAAAGTCACTTGTTACTTAATACCTAAAATGTTATGAAATACCACCTCGTATTCCCAATGTTAAACGAACATAATTCTTTGATGCAAAATATGATCCTGAAATTAGGGAAACAAATTGAGTATGAAAAAAAGTCAGAAAACACAATGTCATATTTGCAAACAGAGTAATACAGCAAACAAAAGAAATTGATTCAAAGAGTATGAAGAGAAATTGATGCATAAAGATAGTACTCTGGTATCAGTGTATGTTTCTCACATAAAAATAAGCATACAAGCCTCATTTTCTATATACATGTACTGTGAGCATATCATTCACACTCACAATGGCTTCTATAGAGTATCCACAATACTACCCTAGCCAATACCTTCTCTTATGAGCAACAATGTCAAGGGATAACTTCAGACAGTGCACTTTGACCTTAGGAATTTAAATTTTTCTTTCAATAATGGCTCAATCTATCACCATAAAAAATATGATGGAATCACTGAAGCAGCATTATTGCGGCAATCGCTCATGTCTTAGTTTCTTCATATACACATACCATTCATCATTAACATTAGAGATCTTTGGAGTTTGGGTTCAGAATACTGTGGGGTTAAATCCATGGTTAAGGTGAGTTTGAGGACAAGGTTTCAAAGTTATTTTTTCATCGGACATGTGAGCACATTGTGCATAGGTTAAAATTGTCAGTAGGGAAACATCTCGGATTAAAGTACAGAAGAACAGAAGAATGTGACCAAAAACAATGATCAACATTCTCAATAAAGTCTCCTTTGAATATCATGATACAAAGAATATTATACAAGCACAATTAAACTTTATTTTTTATCACAATGAAATACTTTTTAAATGATTTTAGGAGGGTTTCTAACTCTTATGAAGATTTGAACCTGGGGTTCAATTTTTTTAATATATCTTGTGATTTTTACTTCCAAAAACTAATACATTTCAGATAAAACTTTGTGATACCCCATAGGTTAAAGATAGAATGTAACAATAAGTATATTAATTGGAAATAAAAAGGCCTTCTTCCAGATGCCTCAAGACTGAACAACCAAATACATATCAAATGTTGTTGCCTTTCAAAACTCATAAAATATAAATACAAGAAAAGAAAATGATTGGCTCATAGCATGTCAAATATATAAGTCTATTCCTTACTTCTTATTTAGTCTGAAAAAGGAATAAATAAATGAAATTCTGCCAGTTTCAGTGTGCAATACTATGATTTCAAGAACATGAAAAATGTCCAAATAAATCAACAAGAAAACACAATGAATGTAACAGGAAAAATTGCTGTTTTTTATCTTCTTGGCTACAAGAAACAAAGACTTTCATATTAATAAAAAAATATTTGATGATATGCTTATTTCCTTAATCCACATCACATCCATCCTGAGAAAAAAAAATCCTGTTTTTTGTTGTTGTTATCTTATAAAGTTATCAGGAGTCGAATTCATGAATGAGACCCCTACTTCCTATATATTTACATGTAATTTCTCACTCATATAACATCTTTTTTTCTAGCATCGTCACATCTTGGAGAGAAAAACTCAAATTATTTTAAACACATTTTACAATGTATTTTTGGCAGTTTGTACAAGAGATAACACTTATGAAATCAAAATTACAGGCATATATATCTTCAGCTGTCATGAGGAGAGGATGATAATTGATGACCACAGAATTGTGAAAAGAAATGTGTAGTTATATCGGTAACAAATAGCTAAATCCCAGTACTGTGATTGCACTAAGATCCAATTGCTAAACACATCACAGGCCAGCGCACACATTGCAATAGCTCTAAATCAACAGAGCCTCCTCTTTTACATCAGTGCACGTTGTCTTGGCTGCATCATCTCTAGAAATTGGTCATGATGGCAACCTCTGAGACAAATCTGATCGGCTGAAATTATCAAAATCACTGAATAATCACCGAAGATTTGGCAAGTCAAATGTCTGAGATTTAGTCTGTGATTCTTATGCAACAAATCAAGTCGCAGTTGCAGTGTATCACAGGTTAGCAATCTCTGTGATTTTGTTGCAATCAGATCTTACTTCAATTGCATCACATAGTGTGAGTTGGGCTTAACTCATTGTCTCATCATACAACATTTTTACCTAAGTTTCCGGCAAAGAGATAGTCCTTTTATATATGAGGTAATATGTGGAATATATACAGTGCATTACATAGTTTGTTTGCCTTAAAACTCTTCCCACCCTGCATGATTGACAACAGTAGTGGATAAGCATGTCAGCAGTATTACATTCACCATGAAAGCTAAAGATAATATGCCATTAAGTAACACTCACGATGGATGGAAATTTACAAAACAATTTGGCTGCTTTGCCACACTGTAAACACATTAAAAAAAAAGTTTTTGACTAGAGAAGGTTTAGCGTAGACATAATCATAATCGTGAATGCTATAGTCAACCTTTGCATATCAATTGGAATCACTGCATTATCAATATGCAACTATACCCAGTAAAAGCATATGCTTGAATACAGCAGACAGCATATGAGCAAGATTTGCAGTGCAACAAGCAGCAATCTCATTAGTTCTTGCTGTTGCAAACGAGGTGCTGCCAGCAACAGCCAACCACATTATGAGAAGCTCAAAGTGAGATAGTGTGGGACAAAAAGTCATTTGCATGGACATGGCAATGTGATTGCTTGTAAATATTTAGCCAGTGACTCGCACTAGCAAAATGCTGTATGCTGGATGGTTTATGTATAGACCATGCAGGAAGCACAATTTATTGTGCTTCAATGCAATCCAGCAAATAAATGTAAATATACAAAGGTGTGACTTTGGGGGATCATATCACTTATAACGGAAACAGAAATTGAATGCTATGCAGCTCTGCTGGATTCATATAAAACAATTGAGAATAAATTCAATTGCTCCTCAGTGAGGTTTAACTCTTATAGACCTTGTCTTTAACCAAGTACTACATGGACAACACAATCATATTTCTTAGCACATACTTTCACAAAATAAAGTTCATCCTATTACGCGCAGTTATATAAATCTGATAGTAGATTATGTACAATATACAATGTATGAAATGATGAAAAACAATGGAAGAATGACACTGAAATTTTGAATACTGTTTTGGGGATTGAAATCTTTCATGTGTAGAATATATTTTTAAAAATGCACCTTCCATAAGCTGCATGGTTTTAAAGCCAATATAAGGGATACTTCTATAGTTCAAAATGAAAAACAAAAATCCAAAATCTAAAGTTCGGAGGGAATCCATGAAATTGGTTTGTGATGTTAAAAAAGAAATCTCTGCCTAAGCCTGCAAGATGGTGCCAAATGCAAATTGTAAGCCAAATATTGCAGAGTATTAATTGATCAATCAGTTAGAAAGAAATTATGTCAATAATGGAAACTGTGGTCAGTTGGCACAATAATAAAATCATTCTCACCCATTTTATAAACATCAGTTTTTGCATTATGATGTTTTGATTTCCTTCCAATCAAGAGACTTTTTGTGACTGAAATGATTGAAAGGTTACAAAATGATCACATGGCATATCTTGCCAACCTTTAAAAAAAAAAAAAAAAAAGAGTGACTTTCAACAACATATTGAAAAGGTACCAAAATAAAATTGAATCTGTTTATGCCCTTGTCTCAGCAATCTGAGTTTCTTTTTCTCACAAATAAAAGCAAGATCAAGATTTTGCTTTATATGTACAAGTAGTTCATTGGCATACAAAATATGTAATTTACACAAATTCACACACAAAACATTTAATTGTTAAAGAGTTTATCAGAGATACAGCCTATTAGGTACCTTTCCTCGTTGGCTCACTCTCTTTCCGGGTGTGCCAGCATCAGGACTCCCATCATCATTATCCTGCAAGTTTATAGAGAATTTTGTAAAAAAATGTTTTAAAATAATTCCAATCCAATGCCAATTCCCTTTCAATCTCTATTAAAAGTTTAAACATTTTCACTTCTATTGTAGTTCCAAACTACTCATTCCATAACCTTCTCCAATGCTAATCTCACTTGAAATACATCCCCCCGGGCTGTACAGATGAAGGGTTGTATGCAACCAACACTTTAAGAATAAGGAAACATTCTCTTCTATTAGGAAAAAGAATGAGAATCTATTTTTTGTGACCCCCCCCTTTTTTTTATTTACTGGTCATATTGGGGGAAGGAAATAATATTCACAATAAATACTTACAGCTTTCCTTTTTCTGCCTCTTGCAGACGCTGACTTCTCTGAACTACCATCAGACTAAGAAAAGAAAAGAAAAACAAGAAAACTAATGAGAGGGGCACAAAAATAATGTTTCCAAAAATGAATATTACTGCATGAAGGGACTTATTTGTCAATTGATACATCGTAAATCATATCTTTATAATTAAAAATAACATTGTCATCATCACTACACAGGAATTTAAAAAAAAACTTGATTTTGAGAATAAATACCATTATAACGGAAACTATCATAACCAAATTGTATCTCGATTATGTTGTAAAAGTTGAATAAAAGTCCCTTTAGGAAAACAAAGAAATTGTTCTCCTATCATGCCAATCAGTCTATCGCCACACTACCTCTTACAAAATATTTTTTTTTTCCTCTATATATACTTCCTCATGAATGACATATCTGACAATGTGACCTGTCTATTACATATTCAAAGGTTAATGTTGTGATAGACTTGATGAGGCAGAAAAATGTGGGGATAACTCAGGATTGAATAATCAGATTGAGATTAGGGTATTCTGGTTCCAGATTCTTCATGGGAGCAAAAGTTACTATTAAAACGTTGTTGATTCCTATCCTCATCTCATAATCAATATGAAAAGATATGAAGCATTTTATGCTTGGCCATTAAAGATTATAACATACCTCATGACCAGACTCCTCTTCATCCTCATCATCCTCCTCCTCGTCGTCATCATCTTCTACCTCCACACACTTGGGGCACTCCCAGCTGTTTGTCAGCTCCTCGTTCATGACACCCTCTGCCTCAAATCCTTGCTCCTTCACACATGCAGGATGGGTGATATCATGACAGACATAGCACTCAAAGAGAGTGGTGTTCCCTTCTGCATCGCAATCCTCTTGCTTGCATATTGAACAGCTAGACTTGCCTGGTAGGATGGGCTTCATGAGAAAGGGTTACATTCATAGTTAGACAGTGAATAGCAATATGATACACAGACAAAAAAAAAATACAATAAATCATTTATCTACCAGAAATATAAACAGCTCCTGTCTCCAAGTAAGTAGCCAACTCTACCATCCATAACCACGAGACATAAAATAAAATTCAGTCTACACTTGAGTACAAAGATATAAAGCCCAAAATAAAAAGTGTCACTTTGACACATGGGTCATATGAGAATTTTGGCCTTTACGTAAGAAACTAACTTACAGTTAAACATTGTCTCTTGATACAGGATTGCTTCATTCTCCCAGGACCTCCATATTTCTTCATGTCCAAACAGTAGTTGCACTCTCCACAATCTGCCCTGGTGCAGTTGGCACAGTTCTTGCAGCGTGTACGTCGCTTACGATTCATCGTCAGAGACTTGTTCTTCTTTTTCTTCTTCACCCGCTTTACACCAGAGTGGAGTGGTTTTAGTTTGACAGGAGGCTGGAGTGAAAAAGATATGAGAAGAGGGGGTTTTATTTTATTTAATACTGTCTGTACAGGTAATAGTATACAGTTCAATTGTGCTCAAGAGTTAGTGAACCCCACTACAAATCCACTCAGTGCTGAGTGTTGAATGTAGAAAACAACATTACAATGTCCAGTGAGCCCAGAGAAACAAACTATATTGAATGTAATATTTTATCACTTGACTTCACAATAAAATAATTCAAAAATGGCAGAACATGAACACTTTAAATATGTTCATTTTCTGGTGGGATTCACTAACTTTTGAGCACAACTGCAGGAATTGTTTTCAAGTAAAGTGCAGTAACCGAAAATGACATGTATCCATGTGACCAGGCATCCCAACCACAACAACAACAAAAAAATGCACAATAAGATTTAAAATTAAAGGACTGATTGTGATAGAGGAGAATCTCAGCTATACAAGTCAATGGCATTGGATGGTTGTATAAACCCATTACAGAGTACTGCCATGTATCACAGTGTTTGTTTGGAGAAAGAAGGATTTAAAGTTTGCACTCTATACAACCACTCTGTTGAATCAGGCAATGCACTAAGGTAGATTAGTACTCACAGAAAGGATTATCTAATTGTCCTGAAACTTGGCCCACTCATTAAGCATATCCTTTTCATGATTACAGTCTACTTTCTAATCAAGGATGTAAAGCCTCATGGAAGATCAAAGTGAGACCTTCATTAAGGGTTTTTAAAGTCACCAAATCTAATCAAACACCAATACCAAGTAAATATCAATATTCAAATTTATAGTATAAAGTCAATCAAAACAGTGAATACTCATGTTACATTTAAAAGCCAAAACTTCACATCCAAACTAAATACACCTTTATTTTTTTATCAGAAAAACATGGGATGGCATATATTGATGTAAATATAGTTAACCAGACTTAGAAGAAAAGTCAAGGGAGCAAGCCGGTGGCTCAATGTATTTCATTTCGAGGAGGATGAATCATGAAACTTGCAAGAAAGAAAGAAAAGTACACCGATCAGTAGAAGTTATGTACAACTTATTTTACAAGAAATCTATGTGCTTCTGTTTTGGATCTTTGCATGCCAAAAATTAATGACCTGCCACTGACATTATCTCTGAGATTATTCAAATAGTCTCTAATGGTGACAGGTCATATAATTTCAGTCCAAAATGTTGATCAATGCCTACCAAGTGTTTATAATACATAATTATGCAGTTATCTTTTGACATTATGCAGTAGTTGTTTAAAAACTTGCTTTCATTTCATACTATACCTTAGGAGGAGGATCTGGCCATTTAACAACTGGGATTCCAGTGACTCCAAGACCTGGATCATCATCTTGGTGTAGCTCTAGCATCTCCTAAATAATCAAACACAGTATATCAGGTTCATTACATAAATCTGTTCCAAGAGAATTTTAAAATTTTATGAATAGTGTGGAAAACAAAATGGGATTTTAAACATCTTTTAAGTCATCTACTGTTAATAATTCTAAGCAGTATCTTAGAGTAAATATGCCACCTGAAACTATGTTTTCTCTAAATCTGTCAATTTTTCAATATTTTCTGGAGCACTTTTTGTATTCTACAAGCATCGTGGATACAAAGACTGTTTTTATTTGATACGATCTATCATTTAGCATGAGTCACCATACCTGCCAATATTTAGAAATTCAAAATCTGGACAACCAATGGCAAGGGGGGTACAGTAATAGAGTCCCAAGTGGGGGTCAAGAAGGCAGTGCCCCCTGAAGCTCCTGGATTTTAGCAACTTTAACCCTAAAGGGACTGGGCTATTTAAAATGTTCCGACGACTGGGGGGGGGGATGAATGGGTCTATGGTGTTTTTACGACTTTTTTAAATCTTATACCATAATTCAGCAGTCAGGACGTTCTAATTTTTTGCCATTTTGACAGTTGAAAATCAGGACAGTTGGCAGGTCTTAACCTATTGACTACCGATTTCTATGATTCTCATAGACTTTGTATAAGGACCACTCTTTTCCAGCAGGCAATGGTTTAAACAGAACTCACCCTGGCATCTTCTAAGAGTTGATCAGGATTTTCAATGAGTTCTGGGACACTGCGTTTACTCCTTGGTAGACTCTCCAAGAACTCCACCAAGTTGATCAAACCTTCCATTTCGGCCCATGACAGGTGGATGTGCTCCTTGACTCCGCCTAACGATGAAGTCGATGCAAACTCCCCTCCCCCACTTCCAGTTGGCTCAAATTTGATCTCAAATTTCTCTGTGGAATCTTCAAATGAATAATCCTTGTCATCCGAAGTATCCATGTCCATAGTTTGTCCCATTGCCAGTGATTTCAAGATGGCATCCGACATCTCATCCTCGTCTTCCACCTTCACGTTTCTATGGCGATGATTAATCTGAACTTCCTCCTCCTCATCCGCCTTCACATGCACATCAATTCCATTCTCTTGCTTGATGCTATGTCCATTGTTTGTATATGCTAATTCTAATTGTTCCAACTGCGAGTTTCCAGATTGTCTGACATGCTGGCGACCGAGGAGGACTTCAACATACCTAGCGAGAGCAAACCAGTGGATCTCAAAGTAGAATGGGTAGCGGAACTTGGTTGGCACCTACAGGATAGAAAATATAAGAAAATGGAACTAGAATTCTACATTTACCATTGAATTTTTATTAGATATTATCTGTTTATGTACCTCTTAAACTGCCCTGTACATTCATACTATTGCTAACTGTATTACATGATTGATCATTAACCATCTGCCAGTTTGACATATTCTCCTCAAAAGAGATTTCAATGTAATTGAATAGCTTAATATTCGGTACTCTAAAAAAAAACATAGTTTACACTAGACAATGACATTGGTACGTTCATGGTTCAGGCTGGATTATCAGGAGAACTTTAAGTAATCAAAGATGCTTGTTTTGTAAGTTTGACGTTTTTTTTCTTATTTACTTACCCTTGTTCTGTCTTCAAGTTGCCAAACACCAAGCTGCTTCCGAACATTGAATGTGTGCAGGATATTACCACCAAACACCAGTGAATCTTCAGGCGTATAAACTGCGTGGATCCAACCTACATAAGACAAAGACAAATATTTCTGAAAAATCATACTGAAAACTTATTAAAGTATAAAATCCTGATAAACATGATTTCATCCTACAGCATACAGATGCTGTAAAATTGAGGAAAAATTTTAGCTTCAGAATTTTCTTATTTTACATCTGATTTCAAGGAAATTTCCAACATAATGCTTGTTTGATTTCTTTCCCTTTTTATTAAAAAATAACTTCTGTTGGGATGGACTTCCCCTTTAACACTGTCTGAGAATGAATGATGAATGAAATTTTAATTCTTAATAATTCAAGCTGGAGAAGATTGTACCAAAAAAAAAGAAAAAGAAATGTGTGGTCATTTCTTGGAGTTGTCACGTTCATTAATTCATTGCCTACAGATCTCTTTTGTGAGGGCTATTATCGGGGCATTATACTTTTGAGTGTTGACCCATTGATAACCATTTTTTACTCTCCAATTCTTTTTTTCATTTTTATCTTTCATTAAATATTAAACTGTAATTTGTACATTTTGTACAATTGTTATGCTTTTTTTTTGTCAAATAAATAATAATAAATCTTCACCACCATAGACTAATAACATAATGTTCTAGGACTTTAGTATACATAAGGAGTGAATACCTGTAGGGATCATGAAGGTGTCTCCTGCCTCCAGGCGGATCCTCCCACACTCCATCACCCGGTCTCCAAGGAAGATATCTCCTTGCTTCCCTGACAACACCCAAGTCTCATACGTCTCCAAGTTCTCGTCCGTCGGTGGGATCAACCAAAACACCTGGTAGGAGAGGTGGGGAAAGGCAGGGATAGAATGAGGGAGATAGAGAGGGATAAACATGGATATAGGGTGTGGGGTTGGAGAGAGTGAGTTATAGACAAGAAGGGGTGAACAAAAGAGGGAAAGAATGGAAGAGAGAAGAAAGGAACAACAAAATACAAGGAGTGAGGGGAAACAAGGAAAGTGGAAAAATGAAGAAAGAAATATATTAAAAAGGAAGAAAGAGAAAATAGAAAGAAGGGAGGAAGGGAGGAAGGAAGAGAAGAAGAAAGAAAGAAATGATGGGAGGAAAAGCAAAAACAAAGGAATAGAGGAAATAAAAAGTAATAATTAAGTAAAGGATAAAAAGGAGGGGGAAATGAATGAAAAAAACTTAGGAGAAACAATAATCAGTTAGCAGCATTTGATCTATTAATCCTGAGACATTACTTTGTGATCTGTTAGACCTGACTTTGCTCCTACATGTAATCTCTGAGGTATGACCCAAGGTATTTAAACTATTATCTGGTTATCTTTAGGAGGTCAAAGCCACTGGTTCAATGGATGTTTTCATACATACAAGGTGAAACAACACAAATTAAACATCATCACTGCCCCTTTGATGTAAATACACCTCCACCCCAAAACCAAAATATTAAAATCTGTTACAAATTGAATGGGTATTTTCTTTTGATTAACAGAAAAAGTATTCTTAGAAGGAAAAATAAGTATTTTTGACAAAAAAGAGTATTTTTAAAAATTTGTCTCAACGTAACAATCACCAGCCTGTTGTAGTGAGATCGCTGAAAAAACATGTGGAATGAGAAACGACTCTACTTGGAAACTTGATAATTCACCCTTTTCAACATGTGCTCGTAGGCAAGAATTTACTTGTTCTTTTCATGCAAAAAGTACTGGTGTATTCATAGCAAAAAAGAGGAACAAATACTCTAAAAAGGGAACGGTTGGCATGTCTGGATTAATGATGGACCACAACGATGTAAGAGATAACTTACCTTTGATCCTCTGAGTATGTGATACCAGACAGATGTACCACCAAAGTCAACATGGAAGTCTGTGTAGCACCCTTTTACACTCATCAAACAATACCTGTCAATTAATATATAAATATACATCATTTACAATAGTGGTGATAATCACAAAATAAGTTTGATTAAAAAAACCTGGAAAATATTTCTAAAGGAATACTTATAAAAAATAATCTCAACACGTATATCACTATAAATGTATATTATGCATCATGCGGTTCTGTTGGACAATGATGAATTACTCATTAATTAGCAATTGAGCAAGGCATTCTGTATTTATACAGGTGTCATTCTGACAATTTACAATACATTACACAAGCATGTGTATGTGCGCTTATTCATGTTGGTGCTTATAAAGTGTTAGTTGATTTTCAATAACCTTCCTTTTTTCCAATGATTGGCTTGCTTGTATGCTCAATAAGAATTTCCTATTGTTAATTTACTTTGATTTAAAGACTTTCTCTTAAAAGTGTATATTACTGCTCACTACAACTCCTTGAATTTGGCTTAAGGTCATATCATATGTATCAAAGCCTCTGTAGTGTCTTATTAATTTTAATTCAAACTTACTTTTGGACCTTGGGATATTTCATTTCAGCTAGAATATTGGTGCTATCTCTCTGGGTATCTATTAAATGACGAGGCCAAACATTATTCACCCAATCAATCTGACGAACCTGTCAAAAACACAAAACATTTCTCTAATTAAACATTAACAAATAATTGTATGAATCAAATGATTAACAATACCTTGTACATGTGTTGCTAGTCAGCTCCACATTGAATTTGATATTGTGCGAAATGTCAGAGACAGACAGAGAGGGGTCAGGAGGCCCAAGTTAGAGTCAAAGACCTTTAAATCAAGGATGAAAACACATGGATTTCTTAATTCTTAATTTTATGGTTGTTTATTTCTACAACCATAAACAAATTGATTTTGAAAAAAATTGCAAAAAATCACATAGTAATATCACTTACCACTTTTGGCTGCTGGACAGCATCTGCTAATCTTGTGTGACTGAACTCAAGACTAATGACATTGTAAAGCTCCTTACGATCAGGGCTTTCATAATACCTGGCAAACTGAGCCATGGTCATTTCAATGCCTTTCTGTGTATTCACATCCATCACATCAACAACACGACGGCTCCCTGAAATATAATATATTATACAAGTGTGTGTGTGTGTCTTGTTAAACGTATTGTTTTTAAACATCTTGTAAAATCCAAAAGATAATTGTAATTGTTTTTAAAACATCTTGTAAAATCACCAATCCCATATTTTTTGTAATCTCACAAGATTCGTTTAACAACAGGTAAAATGATTTGAATTGAATTTTTATTTGATAACCTTACTTAGAACCCAATTAACAAAATTTATTCACAATATTTCATTTTCAACTGATGAGCAAGAGTTATCATTTATTGTACAACGCCTACTTAGCTTGTTGTACGCGAGCAAATGGGAGGCTGAATGTCAAACATTCGTACCGTTGCACAAAAGACGTACCATCCAAAATGTACCATTGCACGGCTTTAGGAGGGGACGTCACAATACGATTTAATTCATTGCGCTCAGTAAAAATGAAGGTGCAATACGCGTATAAGCCTGCTGGCTAACTGCGCAATGCTGCCAAAGGTCATGTGCGCTTGTGGGATTTTGCTTTCCGCTTTTAGTATTTTCGCTCCCTTTTCATAGATTACTACAGGGATAAACTCTTGTTTTTTCATATTTTCGCTAAATTCCAAGGCGTTGTACAACATAAATAGCGAATATTCTTATTCGTGCAATGGTGCGAGATTTCGCATTCGGTGAAGAAAAGAGACGCTCTATTCAACTCGGCTAACGCCTCGTTGAATAGAGCATTTCTTTCACCTCATGCGAAATCTCGCACCATTGCACTCATGCCTATTCGCTATTTGTATAATGACTATATCAAATTAATAAATTCAAATCATATACACCATATTAAACAATCTAAAGTTGATAAATAAACGTATAAATAAAAATGTTGAAATACCGTTGTTACTAAAGAAATGACATCTGCTCATCATGTGATTAATCACATTTAATTTCTATATAACTAACAAATGATCCTGCCCATAGTAACATTGCATGAACTATTGACTACATTGAGCATGAATAATATGGGGTAAAGGGACATACATGGGCACAGCTTCATTTCACATTTCACATTACAATTTAAAAAAAATTATAACTTTCCATTTAGTGTAATTTATTCTCAATGATAGATACTCACCAACAAATTGCTTGACATCGCTAACAGTGAAGGTACTATCCGGTGTCCTGAAATTAACAAGAAAACCAGTTGACTTACACAAATGTCTCGAAAAAATTACAGCTGATAGGTTGTTGACTTATAGTCCTGTATTAAACCCTAGCTGTTTCATAAATATCTTGCTAATAACATGTATGCTGGAATTAGATAGTTTTAACCAATCAAATTTTAGTATTTCAACCGCTTTTTATACACAAATAGCTTGATGCTTTTGCCATTCTTAAAAAAAGTTTACTTTTCTGATAGTTTTCTTGTTTCCTCTGGCAATGCACGTACTCTCAATAAAGAGCCCACTGAAAAGGATGCCATTCTATATGTAGTCAATGTCTTGTTTAAAGCATACATTTTATTCATTACCTGAACTGCACACCCAATTAAATTTTAAATAAATTTCAGAAATTTGTACCAACCTGATGTCAAGATGGGTAGATTCTTTAAACAATAGAGGTGTATCAAAGCCATTCTCTTGAAGCCACTGAAGTGTGAAATCTATTAACAAATTCACAAAAAAGACACTCCATGATACTCAGATTCATCCATGAAATTAAAGGGGAATCCAACCCAAATAAAAACTTAATTTTAGAGGAAAAAGAAAAATCAGACAACTTGATAAGTGAAAGTTTGAATAGGAAAGTTATGAATTGTTAAAAAGTTGTAAATATTTGTAATCACTATACCCATGGAGACTTCAAATTGGCTGCATATGTAATGTCATGGTGATGTAAGGCAAGGAATCTTTTATGTATTCCCAATATATAATGTCTAAAATGAAATTTTTTTCAAAAAGTTTTACTTCAAATCATATTTTTATTTCATTAAGGACATAAAACAATATACTACCTGGGTTATATTTAGATTACTGCCTCAGGGTAATGGGTATTTAGGAGAAAACCACAAATCCCTGATAATTAAGTACATGGCCTATGGGAAAGTTGTCCTTGCCCCTTAATTTACTTACCCAGTTGCCAATTCAAAGTCTACATAGTCTTCTAAAGGGATCTCAATTTTAAAGCAGCCATAACTTTCTTATTACTTGTCCGATTTCTCTCAAACTTTTGTTTCACCATTCTGTTTTATTCATTTTTTCCTTTCCAACACAACATTTTATGACCAAGGGTCCAAGGCTGGATTCACCTCTAAAAATGCATCTACTAGTAGTTGGAATAGATTTAAATAAGGTGAGGAATAGAATGGGTAGTGGAAAATGGTTGGAGGAAGAGTAACAACGAGAAAGGCTTGTTGCAGGAAAAATAGGGTGGGGGAAGTTGTTACAGGGAATAAAGAGGAGGAAAAACAGAAGGAATTAAAATGAGAAAAGAGCAACTTGGGAAAACAGGAATAGGGAAAGGATGAGTCTGCACTCTAGAATGGAAAAGAGTGGTCATGGTAAATTTAACAGGTTGTGTGTGTAATTCTTTCCAATATAGATGTAACTGGCCCCAGCTAAGTGAGCTAACACATTTACTCTCTAGTACATGTACATGTACTTTTGAGGCCATAATCAGGTATGCAGAAAATTGAAAAATTACAGTGGTTCATATTACAAATATGAATCAGATTTCTTAATTTAATTTAAGTACTCGGTATTTGATATAAATAAATTTTGCAACATGCATTTGTCATCACAAATATAATTGCATGAATGATATACTTTTTGCAGTTTTTAGCTCTGAAAGGGGAAGTTCATCCTGAAGAAAAAATTAAAAAAAATATTGGTGAAGGTTTGAGGAAAATCCATTAAAGATTAAGAAAACTAAATTTTAAGATTTGGATTTGTGACGTCATAAATGAGCAGCTGCCCCATATGTTATATAATACAAAATGCATAAATTTCAATTTTTTAATTGTGATGACTTATTTTTGTTTTCTTTTGATGAACAGGTTTGAAATGATTTGTCTATTGATTTACTGAAGGTACAGTAAAAAAGTAAAAAGTAAAAAAAAGTTTCACTGATTTTTTACCATATACATGTATGAAAGCTGCTTGCATATGTGTCACAAATCAAATAATTAAAGTTCTTACATGTGTAACTTTTTTATTCTTTGATGGAGTTTTCTCAAAACTTTGGCTGTATTTTTAATTATTTGTTTTCTGTTATTTTTACAATTAACTTTTTGTCAGGGTGAACTTCCCTTTTAGTACTAAGCACAATCTGTGTCTCAAGAAAATTTAGTTTTAAACCTACCTTGGCTACTCATAGTCTTGACCATTGGGAAGTTGTAACGATCTGTTGTCAGCTTATCGTCCAGAGTAAACGTCCTCCTCCCTTCAATCTCATCATCTTGATGCTCGCCTTCGTCATAATGACGACGGACCTTGTGGCGCTAGATAAACAAATTGATCACGTGATCGGGAGGTCATTTTAATGATTTATTCATGATATATTCTAGCAAACTTTTCTCTTCTTCCACTCTTCTGAAATCTTTTAAATTACTTTACTTACTTATTCTGCCATTTTCCATCAGACCCAAACCATTCACAAAAATTAAATTGTGTGGAATTATGTAATCTTAAAAACTATAAACCATAACCATATAAGAGATGGGTTTTTAATGCCTTCCTGAATAAAGTTAGGGATGAGAATATCTACTTGTAAGTGAAAGATCATTCCAGTATTTTGAAGCTGACAGAGTACACCTTCTATCACAGGCAATGCTGGTTACTGAATACATGTATGTGAAATGAAGAGGGTATATTGGTCGGCCTTAATACAGGGAAACACTATCACTTATCCAAAGCTCATTGAATATAGGAAGAAGATAGACCTACACTGTACACTAACATTTGAAATTCAAAGAAATGGAATGAATAGCTCTGAGGATAATACTACAGATAAATGCACATTGTAGCCTACACTAAACAAACAAGCTAACGTAACATACATGCATGCACTATATGCCTAAAATTGTCATGATTTTGTAATGAATTGATAAATTGATTTTAAAATGACATTTTACAAAATGGCCTCAGTAGAGGTGATTTTCGTACCAAAATTAACAAACTCTTTTAACAGGAGATTTAATGATTCAAATACATGTTTATATCATGAATTTTGAAAGTTATTATTTGTTATTCATCAAATTAAGGATTGCAAACATATGTATGCATACAGGGAAATCCATTTGAAATCAGACATGATCAAACAAGGAAATATGCACACTGGTTTTCTCCAGTATTCCACGTCCTTTTAATTTCAACACAAATCGTAAGCCATTATCCATATTGAATCATACTTCATAGGTCTTACACATGTGTGGTTTCTAAGTGGTCTACTCATGCGGAGAGGTGTGTGCAGCATTGTATCAAATGTGTATTAAATGGATCAGTTTAGTAGAACAGTGGGAAAGCTTGAGTTCATAATTTGTAAAGAGGCCTAATGTTGGCATGTACTACAACAGTGCATTTTAGCATTGACCATAACCAGGCAATAGACACGTGTACTCAAGAAGCTGATCCTTTCACAAAGAAAGCATCTTTTCCATTCATTGCGAGCTGTAACAGTTCAATGCCCGGTCCATAAAAGAGGTCACTCCAATCATATCTTCATGCTGCAAGGCTAAAAGATACTGTACAAAGGAACCATCCTGAACCCAGACCCCCCCCCCCTCTTCCCTTCTCTCTCTTCGTCTCCCCCTAAACTCTATCTCTCTCATACACTCTCTCTTTCTCTCATTTGTTCACTCACAAGCCCCCTCTCCCCTTTTTATTGTGCTTCTCCCCCTCCCTCTCTATCTGCTTTCCCTGCAGCTGTGCCATTGTCAAGCTTCCCACACACAGCATGCAGCCAATCAAAGACCAGCAACATGACCAGCAATGCAAACCCCCATCCCCTAGACCTTTGTCCACCAGACAAACAACACAAGTGCATGTCGCATCTCCAACACAAAGAAAACTCACCCACATTCACAGAAAGCACTGATCCAGCTTTCTCTCAAACAGAATGCTTTTACTCCTACTCCAAACTGCACCAAGCACAACACTAACACTCTTGTGAATGAGTCCAATACTTTCTATATTTTGCCTGTTGTTGGGAGTCAGAGCTACATGTAAAGAGATCATCTATCAGGATATACCAAAGGTACATGTAGCTATAGCTATTTATAGATTTGTGAATATTGGTGTCAGTTTCATTTTCAACATTACTGATAATCTGTGTATCATACATGAACATATTTGTGTAGTGTATGTATGAGTGATATTCTGCACTTGAAATCTAAATTAGAATTTAAAAAACTATTAGTGAGTGCTTTTGAGAGATACATGTACATATAAGGCCTAGATATATTTTTCTCCTTTTTTACAAGTATTATTTATAATTTCTTCTCCCTTTCCATCCCCCCCCCCCTCTCTCTCTCTCTCTCCCTCTCTGTCACACATACCCACACAGATAATTTCTTTTTCTCTTTCTCTATCACCTCAGTTACTTTTATCTTCTGAAGATTTTAAAATAATCAAATTTAATACATCTCAAAGTATGATTTTATTTTAATGTCCAAAGATTATTAGCCTGAAATATGTACATGTATTCACATCAATAATCGTCAAACAAGAAATATGACTTTGTTTAATTTTAGTACTGGTAGTTTGATAATTTTACTAAATTTATTTATATATTTGGGGAGCAAAATGGTGATTTTTGCTTTTACATCTCCTTTTGAGCTTGAAAAGTGTTTATGTCACCGAGTATATATACTTTTAATTCTATTTTTAAGTGCATGTTTGGACTTCCTTGTGTAATTATAATATAACATATTAGATAGTTTACATTTTGTGAAAGAAAATTACACAAGGAAATCCAAACATGCACTTAAAAATAGAATTAAAAGTCAGAGGTAAAATCAGGAAGGTTTCACTTACCCAGTATTAATATTTTTCACTAAGCATTTGTACATGTATGCACAACTCAGTGACATGCAAATGAGAGTGTCAAGGTCCCTTATTAATTTTTGTTATTGTTTGATTTTTTTTTAAATATACAATATATCAATTTTTACAGATTTGACAATAAGGACCAACTAAACTGAACCATAAAATTCCTGAACAATGGTAATTCCACATGTTCAGGGAGGAATAAATCTTTGTTTTTAAACGTGACAATAAGGATAGAATTAGAATATTTATATAAAACACTGTAAAATACAAATTAAATAGTGAGTGGGTATTCATCGCTCCCCCATTTGCATTAATTGCCTACTGACAAACATGTAGAATTTTTTCTGAAATTAAGAGAAACATAAAAATGCAATAACTTTCTCATTTTACACCCAATTATGATAAAATTATCAGTGTTACGCTTGTCTAATTTGCCCTTAAAATATTAATGCAAAAAATTAGGCAATCATTACATGAATTATACAAATAAAATGATATCTTTTTTTTATTTCATGTCTGTCGTCCTGAAAAGTTTTGCAGTCCCTCTGTTACCAAACAACAGGGTCAGACATTTCTAACAGTGTATAATTTATTGGGTTTATGAACAATCATTTAATTACATGAAAAATAAACTCTTACAATTTGGGGATTTGACAAAATCAAAGGCACATGATTTTACAGAATTGTACTTGACGTTTTAACCAAACCCTCGATTGCTTCACTATTTAGCTGCTGAACATTATCAAATTTGAAAACCAGCTTGATGTCAAGGAAAAATTGATATCAAGATGATACAGGAACGGACTTCCTTATGATGTGAGGATTTATTTTTAATTTTGCCTTCATCTTATCATATGTCTACATATTACAGGTTCATCACTAGAGAAATGTCTGCTAAGTCTGCTTATCAACGGTGGCATGAATGGAAATTGCGTGTGGTGTCAGACTCAAACCAACATGAGAACATCAAGCAAAGACAGCGGGAACAAAAGAGAAAAGAAAGGGCAAAATTCAAGGAAGAGGCATCCAACACCCAACTGGAAGCAAAGAGGGCAGCAGATAGACAGAGACAGCGTAGACGAAGGGCTAGGCTCAGGGCTGCCAAAGAAATGGAAGCTGCCTCGGGAACTGGTCCTGTAGTTGATGCAGGCAGTATAAACCCAAGGGTTGTTCAACAGATGACCAACAAAGGCAGAGAACATTCCCACTCTAAGTCCAGCCGGCCTCAGATGAAAATAAGCGTCACAGGACTCATTTCTGCCAAGAAAGGTAATCGCATTCCAGACAAAAACATAGCAGCACCCACAAAAGGCCTGCACAGTTGGGACAATCTGAATGGACATGGTAATCAACAATTTCATGGCAGAATGGAAGCCAAAGTGAAAGATGTCAAACAGAAGAGACCTGTTGCACGGAACACTAGGTTCCTAGGTGATCTGCTTGTGCCAAAGAATAACAACCTTCTGTCATTCTCATCACCCCTTGGTCCAAACACTCAACAGATCCCAGAACAAGATCAACCTCTATGTCTGAAGACAGTACCAAGGCTGGCAAAGACTATTGATAGAGATTACAAGAGAACTCTCATAAGTCCTTCAGAGCATCTAAAGAAGGTAAATTCTTCTTCTCCAGACTCTTGGAATACTGACTTAAGTGGCAGGAAGAGGTCAAGGAAGCAATCAGTACCACTAAAATATGTTGCCTTGCATTGATGCAACAAACAGCAAAGAGAGCCCTTGACTTGTAACAAGATCAAGGGCACTTCAATACAAATAAACATTACCATTCGGGAAATTCTTTGACAGGAATCCTAATTATAACTCAACTAAGCAATTGAGTGAGGTACATCATTAAAATGTAGCAGATAAATAGAGAAGGGTTTTAAAGGGGAAATCTAGGCTGAAATGAATGTGTTTTTATTAAATCTATAGAGTAAAGTTAAACAACCAAAACAGTAGAAAACACTGATGAATGACATGTACAGTAGTAAAAAAAAAAGTGAGCTGATGATGCCATGCCCTTGTAACAAATTGATCAATACGAGTCAGAATAAAATCCTATTTTTCACAATCTTTTAACTAACAGAAATTGAATAAAAATGTGATTTCATATACACAAAAGGAAAAGCGCAAAGATGACATCAGCACTTATTGTATAGCATTCATGGTGCTTGCCAGCATGCATGGAATGTATAAAAATAATAATGGTCCATTTACATAGTGCAGAGCTCTACTATATTATACTCTACTGCGCTTGATACTTGGTATCATATTATTACCCTGTATGTAGCTGAGCTAAAAGGCATTCAAGCATCAAGGAATAAGTCCTACCAGGTACCCTTGCACCTCTTCTGGTTCGGGCAGTGGCGTAGACAGGTTCGTACACCTGGGGGGGGATGACTGGGCTGCCAACGCTAGTGAGGGCGCGAAGCGCCCGAGCGAGGGAGCGAAGCGACCGAGCGGGGGGAGGGTGTGGGAGGGGGGTGTCCCCCCTCCCACGGTAGGGAGCTTTTGCAATTTTGAACTTGAAATCGTGCAATCTGATGCATACTTAATGAGGTAGAATAACACACACAAGCGCGCCCGCACACACACACACACACACACACACACACACGGGTGCGCGCACCACACACATACTACGCCTTGAATGGACAGACATACATCGACAAGATCTACACACCGTGGCATACGAATACAGAATGGACTGACACATAGTATTGCATATTGAACCACACTACGTATTTATTTATCTCTGTGAATTCTGCTGTTACACCTCTTCAGAAAAAAAACCAATGTCAACTGTGTACACGCAGGTATAGTCTTTGTTGTCTTGATATGGGTATGTGGTTATGAATGAAAACAGCCTCTGTGGCCATTTGTGAATAGAACACATAAACAACAAACAAATAAAAATATGTCTGTTCATTATAAAGCATAATGAATACGTACATACTATGCTTTTTTTTTCCTCAAAGAAACAGGCATAGTATCCATAGATGGATATTGGCTGGCGGCTCATTAACATACAGATACAAAAAACATAAACAGTATCACTATGATCCATGGAGTAACAATACTGCTTTGTAAGTTTGTGAAGAAATCGGAACCATAACGGCATTGCATCGTTTCAAATTAGGGCATTATTTACTTCTATTTGATCTCAGTCTTATAATAATAATAATAATAATAATAATAATAATAATAATAATACAAATAAAAAATAATACTAATACAAATAATAATGCTAATACTAATAGGTTCCTTTTATCTCGCATTTCAAGACAGGGTAAATTCACACTGCGCTTTACATGAAACAAACTTCTTTAAACATTTCAAACTTATGTCTTCATGCATCAATCAACATACTTTAAATGAATACAAAACAAAGTGCATCTTAAATAAATCAAAAATAAATAAATAGTTAACAATACAGAAAAGATGTAGCTGCTGCAAGCTTAACAACAAACTAATGTATACCAGTCAGTCCTGATATTAGTATTAGTGTAACAATAGTCATATAGTGGGAGCATGAAGTTGAACAATTCATGATTATACATAATTATATATGTTTGTTTGAATAATACTTGTTATAAAGATAGTAGTATGGTACTCTCTGTCACGAATTATTATGAATACTGTTGTATCACATTCATTTCCTATTCTGTTTTAGATTGCGCTGATGCATTTTGCACACAATGTATAATGCCTATAACACGAGTGGGCCAGACCACACATGTATTTCAATAAAAACCGACTTGAGAAAATAACGTGTATATAAATATATAAATAAATAAATAAATAAATGCATATAATGTATATATATATATGTATAAATATCATATACCTGTAATATAATCTGATATAAACTAATAAATAAATAAATAAATATAATACATATCATATATGAGAAGGTATTGCTAGTACTCGGTTCGTGCCTGAAAATTAGTCTCGATGAAAAGAAAAAAGTTGTTGCTTCATTCCCATACCAAAAACAGCTTGATTAACAGTTGCTAATCAGATAATAGAGACATGCGGTAAGTTGGTAAACTTTCTTAAGGAGCATTCATGGCTCAACAAACAAACATATCGGTCTCTTAGTCAGTTTTACTTTTGTAGTCTTGCAAATTTGTGTCTTAGAAACCAAATATCTTGCGCCTCTTTTCGTTCCTGCCCGCAAACTCCTTGACAAGACGCTGTAGGGATATGTTGTCAAGCAGGAGGTGGTGGCTGTTACAGACAGCTACTGCATTGAGCCTCTTCTGAGTCATGGTGCTTCTCAGCCACGTCTTGAGTCTCCTTAGAGCGGAAAAGCTACGCTCGCATTCGCTTGAGGTTACTGGACACACGAGAAGCAACTTCATGAGGGTAGCTACTTGGGGGAAGAGGTTGCGGACTTCTGGTGTCATGGCTTTGTACGCCTCTCTCGCCTCCTGCACACTCTTCGCCTCCGTCGTTTGTCGGTACATAGCCAGTTGTACTGCTAGCACATCCTTTTGTAGTTACGGATATTGCTTGATGGCCTTCTCGTCTAGAACCTTGCCTGAGATCAGCATATCTCCAAGAACCTTGTAGGCAGCGAGGTTACACTGTGACGAGTCGTACCTGTCGTCCATTTGTACAATGATGGCGTCAATGAATGCCAAGTATTGCTGCCTGAAGTGTTGTTCCGGGCTGGTTGGGTGGAATGGCGCGGCGGTTCCTGTGAGGCGTCTGGGTGGATTTCTTTTCCTTGGAACACTTAGTGGATCCAGGTCCAGCTCATCCGCTTTTGACACTGCTTTCTCGAACAGATCGTGGAATTCCTCATATGTTCTCCATGCCATCATCTGACTCCTTGTCACTTTGACTGCTTCCAGCATACCTGTGTGTGTCAAAAGAACATTACATGGCTTACAATTTTTTTTGTTAACACACAATGAAATATGCATACTGAGGTTTAATCTAACCAAGAGAATACATTTACAATATTTAGTTTTGAAGACTAAGTTACAAAATTAAAGAGTCTCTTTGAAATAGCGTACCTGAAACGATAGCGGAGCGGGATTGACAGGACCGATTCAGCTGTTCAAGGGCAACGATTGGCTTGGTCACCATCTCTAGGCTCAGGTACGTCGCTCCTTTCTCAAAGCGATCAAGAAGACCGTTCGCCTTCACCGCTGATTCCGAGGTGCCTGATGACGCCATTTCCCTTAGGCTTTCCAGAACAGGCTCGTAGTTGTCTTTGACGGAGAGAATTGCAGGCGACCTACAGAGCCATCGGGTCGGACAAAGGGGGCGAATGGTAGAGGGCTTTACCGGCTGATCATCGGAGAGGCTGTCTTGTGCAATGTCCTGGAAGATGCCCTGTATAGGTTAAGACGAACGGTGTAATATTTTATTATGTTTTATCGTAAAAAATAATTAATATTTCATATAATATGTGATAAACTAATATATAAAATATAAGGTACCTACATTATACTCAGTATAACTTCATGAATCTGAATGAGGCACGAATGAGATTAATTGTGAATTCATGTACCATGAGGTATGTACTCACCTTAAACTTCCCGGATCTCTTGAAGAGAACACCAAGCTCATGAACCCATTGGATGGCATCTCGAACTGCGGGGCAATCGGAGACTGCATGCTGCATAATGAGATTAGCAACGTGTGATGCACAGTGAAAGTTCAGTGCGAGGGGTTGGCGCTCCTTCACTTTGGCTTGGCATCCTTTGTACTGACCCAGCATGTTGGCTGCCCCATCATATGTTTGGGCTCTCAAATTGTCAGTCGACAGTGACAGGCGGGTGATTACATCGAAAATCATTTTCGAGATAATTTCCCCAGATGTGGACGGCAGCTCATACAGTCCCACAAACTCTTCATGTACATCCAGATTGTCATCAACGTGGCGGAAGCAGATAGCTTCTTGTTCGACTCCAGTGATGTCCTGTGTCCCATCAACCATTACTCCGAACGGTCCATCTTTCGCAATCTGTGCCGCAAGTGTTCTAACTATATCTGCACCGAACATCTGGATCATCTCTTCTTGGGCCTGTGGAGATGTGAAGCTGATTGACCGCTTGAGATATCTGTCAAGTCCTTCATCATCATCGCGGAAGACGTTTAGCAACTGTTGGAAGTTTCCCTCCTCAGCTGTGTGGCCTCTAAATGACAGACCCTGTCGCAGAAGGAATCGCAAGCTCTTGAAGACCTTCATCAGTGCTCGTTGGGCTGTTTCCTGCTGTTGACGGCGGTTGGCGTCCATTTTGACATCGATTTTAGCCTCAGGTTTCAAGGACATCGCTGCCTTTGCGACTCTGTGACAATTTGAAGCCTGGTGGCTCTCAAATCTGGGTGATGCCTTTTTCCAGTTACAAAAGCCGACTGAAACAAATGCTGGTTCTTTGTTCTTGGCCAATTTCAAGAGTCCGCGTTTTTCTGCCTGTGCACAGTAAAAACACAGTACCCGTTTCAGGGAGGGTTCGTAATGGATCCAGGGGTAGCTTTGGTACCATTTGGCTTGAAACAGAATTTTCTGCGTTTTAGTTTCTACTACGGGAATGGAAGAAGTAGGGGGGTGATTGGGGCTAACCCAGTCGTCAAAACCGGCATCAGCTTCATCATCATCTTTCGCCTCAGATGCTCCATCACCCTCAACGGCACTTTCTTCTGGTTGAACTTCAGGAAGAACAGGCCTATCTCCGACATCATCCGATTTTGATGTAGACGGCTGTTCGTCATCATGTTCTTCTTTCTCATTGTGTTTGAAAAAAGAAGTGATCTTTGATGTTTTCAACTTCTTATTATGAGCCATCCTAGAATCCTAAAATCAATTCACGCTGTGAATTATGTAAGTGACACACTCACATATATTTCCCCCTTAAAAAGTTAAGGAAGACAAGGCCTCCTGCTGAGCGGACTCACCACGTGTTTTTGTTTTCTAGCTAACTGCCTTAGCGCGTCCCTTCTCTCCCCGCACGTAATGCGCACATAACACGGCGTACGCTCGTAATCCGCATCCCTGATTTTCAATAGCTTCTTTCACACGTTAAAAGCCAATCTTGTGGTTATCTTTTGGTTTCCACACCACGAGATTGCGCGCACTGCAAAATATGCGCGATTAATCTTGTGGTTATCTTGTGGTTTCCAAACCACAAGATAACCACAAAATACTTGTAAGATTTTCTTTTTTTTACCGTCTGAATTGGCTTTCACCGTGTGAATGCGGCTAATAACAATAAACACAATTACAATAATGATGAGGATTATTATTATCATCGTCATAATTATTATTATTATTAATATTATAATTGTTATCATTATTATTATTACTATTATTATCAGCATTATGACTTATTAAGTAACCAATATCATTCCCCAAAACCTGGGGGGGATGATTGTACATGCCATCCCCCCCACCTTGTGAGGTGGGGGGGATGCATCCCCCTCATCCCCCCCGTTGTCTACGCCCCTGGGTTCGGGTGCAGTACAATGTGGGTAAATTTCTTGCTGAAGGAAAACATGCCATGGCTTAGATTCGAACCCGCGTCCCTCTGATTGACAGATGAGTCGTAACCACTAGACGGTCCATGACACCCCCACAAACTTGGAGGTGTTTTATCACATTATTAAATAAAGTGGAATGCCTCTAGCAAAGTAGCAGTAAAAAATGTATGCATTCAGAGCATTACAAACGGTTAACCTTGGTTAAGGTATGGTGTTGGAGATGCTGCTACCGCTGCCATGCCATACATCCATTATTTCATCTGCTTTATGGTGAAATTTTCAGTGATTTGCTTTTCATTCTTAATCGTTTTTTTTTCAAATAAAATCATTTTCAGCCTATGGTACCCACTTAGGTGTAATGGGCTTGTTAAGAACATGATCACTAATAGTTTCATTGTATTAAAGAACAGATCTTGTATAGATCTAAAATAAAGGGTTAAATAAATTTAGTAAATGTGTTGTTGGATCAGTACATTCTGTCTTTTGAAATAAATTCAATGTTTTCATTTTTTTTAATACACTTTTTAGCTACACAGACTGCTTTTCAATTCATGCTGCTGAGAAAATATCATATCTGACATAATAAACAACTGCAGTATTTGTATAACAGAATGTCTGAATAGGGTAGACATTCACATTGTATGAAAATATGTGATGCTATTGTATGCGAGAGTAGGTGAAGAGTTGATAGGAAGCAACATTGCAGAAACTTTCCAAGGTGCTGAACATTTCATGGATTAATATATCTTGACCATCACCACTTGTATCAATTTTTCATTGGATATGAAAATCATACAGATTTATTTTTCAGAGAAACAAAGGAAAGTGTTTTTTTTTTTTTATATTGACAAGATAAATTTGTAAAAACCATTTGTACAGTACGTATACCAAACTTGTATTAAGCCTCAGGAAAATAAAAATTCTGTGGCTACTTTTTGAGCTTACCACTCAAAATTTATTACATTGTTTTACAGCTTACATAGATACATGTAAGAACTTATTGGTATTTCCAGGGAGCTTGTTTAGTTTTCCAGGGCTTGTATGGGCATTCCGGGGGCAAATTCCCCTTTAAGCCCCATGAAATTTGTTACCTGCATGTTAAATATAATGTACAGTTGTGGTGAAAAGTTAGTGGACCCTTCCACAAAAAGCACTCCTTCATGCTGAGGGTTAAATGTAGACAACAACACTACAATGTTTGACGAGCCCAGAGAAACAAACTTTATTGAATGTAATGTTTCATCACCCGAATTCACTATTAATTATCTAAACATGACAGAACTTGAACTCTTTTATACATTTTTGGTGGGGGTCACTAACTTTTGAGCACCACTGTATATGTAGTTTCATCATTTCCAGGTAGTACTATTTCCAGGTCACAATATTTAAGAATCACAATTCGATAGGCCTACCGTACTTACTGTAGGGCAAACGATGAGGATATGTATTATAATAATAATTTGTTTTTGAAATTGAAGTACAAACAAAAAATCAGGCTTACATATTTCTCTTGTCATAAGTTGTCTACATTTTTTGACGATTTCCAATGTTATAAAAATCCTGTAAGTGTTTTAATGAATAATAAAATTTGATTCAATTTCATGACATGCTATCTTAGTCTGGCAATTATCTCTCTACATGTATTCCACCATTACATAAGTCACTTATAAATTCTTTACTGCATTATTTCAAGAACGGACAAATTTTGACAGGAAAATGGGGAGGAAGGCTTTGGTTATAGCATGATAACAGGGATGCCAATTTAAAATGATATTTTAAGCAGAAAACACATGGCATTGTCCACTTCATACATACAAAAAAGTGTTTTCTATGGCAGAAAAAAGTTGTGAGTAGGATTTTTTCAAGATTTGACATCCTTGTGGCTATTCAAAAGAATTTTATAATTTTAAGTTTTGATTGAATTTATAATTTGAACCCTTGTATCATCTTAATTTGAGAGGAAATTCCAACAATTTATCTTTGTCATACAGTATGGTACTCCAAATTTATAATCCTCTGTGTAAAGTTTCAGGAAATAATGGAACAAAAGTAGGGGGTGGCAAATGGTGTATTCTTGATTGAAAAAGTTAAAGTGTGGCACCAAATTCAGATACCAATAGATATCATAAAGAACTGAAGTGTCCTACAACATGTAATGTATGAACAGAGGGGCTTGAGAACATGTTTTTCTATAAACGGCTTGAGGCTGAGCATGAGGGTCCCGCTGATCAAGGAATTCAATAATAAAATCAAATATATTCATAAATTCTGAATATTTTATAAATTCAGAATTCAGTGATAAGGAGAAAAAATCACTTGCAAAAGGACAAAAGGCAGTTCCTGTTTTTTGACAAGTTAAAAAAAATGGTGCCCATTTTCAAGCAGTCATAAAACAGTTTTCCTATGATGGTGGTCCCCAAGTCTGCGCACCTAACGATTTGACATAAGATTCAACATTGAATTTCTTTTTATAAATCTTTCAGTTAATAATGTTCCTTATATTTTTGTAAATGTACCAAATATCTTATAAAATATGAAAGAATAAACAAAGGAATATAAGATTTTCTTGGAAAAGACCTCGGGCAGTCATTTTTAGATTTGAAAACAAAAATGGTACCCCATCATGTCTGCGCACCCTTCAATTCGCACACGATTCAGGGGATTTTGATGAGAAAGAATGCATTTTGAGGCCGTCACATGGAGTGCCCAACATTCATTATTTTCCCACCATTTTGAGTCGGATTTTTAATGAATATCTCTCTATGTATTGCATATGTACAGTTTGTGTCCACTGCATATCTTCTTTTACAAAAATCGCGCAGATACTCGTGTGCGCAGAGAAGGGAGACTGTGCAGACTTGGGGGAACTTGCCATACAAAGGGGTTGCTTGATCCATGATATTGAAGAAGATAGCAACTTCAATGTCCCTCTTAAGTTTGATTAAAGTTGTAAAAAAAATGAATAACGAATAGTACAATTTGGAGTGAAATTTAAAATCAGGGGTGGAAAATAAAAGATTATTAATATTTTTATTAAAATATATATGCCTAGACCATTTTATCAATTCATGCAAAAACACATTTTGATGTTTCTTGGGAAATCATAACTGTGCCTAGAAAAGAGAGGATGAGACTTTTTTAATTTTGAAATATTTTTATCAGTTTCTAAAAGATTTTGCTTTCAACTTGGTGACTTTAATGTGGGAACAAACAAAGGGAGATCGTAGCACATGTTCTTATTTGTAAACATAGAGTAGACACGTGAGTTTGACCAATGAAAATCGAGAAAAGAAAAGGGCGACACCTCCTCATGAATATCACCATCATTTCTAAAATCCAACAACTTTGGTAAAATCTTAGCCAAAATGAATGGAAGTGTTTTAAAACAACCATCAAAATCATCTCATGAAAATTATCAAAAGACTGGAGCACAAATTCATCATCAAATGTTGTGAAAAGTACGAAAAAGTCACGAAATTGTACCGTTCTTCAGTGGCAGCTCGAACACAACGACGTGCTTACGTCATGTTCAACGTGCACATCGCACGGCCAAGATTCCCGCGAATACTCGCTGGGTCCTCGCTCTATGTGGGCTGACATGGCGATTTGTGCAACTTAAAATCGCAACAAATAATAGTTTGTAGCCCGATTACTTATATTTTTAACATCTACATTGTAAGGGATGGATTGATCCTCCACAATAATAATCTATACGAGGTAAAATGTAAAGGTTATAAAGATTTTTCTCAAAATTTTCAATTGTCAAAATCGCAGCACTCCGTTCTGCACAAAATAAACGACACTGAATTCTCATGTGCCTTCGACAAAGCGGAACATTTATGACCATTAAAGATGAAAATCGAAGTCTTACTCACCAAAGACCGACCAGTTTCCGTTTGCGATGTCATACTGATTTCTCAAATCCAACGATAGACCACAAATATAACAGGATTCCTAAACCAACATTGTGTTTTCATGTGTATTTTCACTTTTGGTCAAAACCGATTCTTCATGGCGGCCCTATTTCGTCACGTACGCTTAATTAACATACGATTTGCATACTTGCATTAGTAGTCTACAATCAGTCGTGAATCGGTACAGAAACCAAAACGAAGACACTGGGTGAAGACCATAGAGATGTATATATATCTCTATGGTGAAGACATCGTTTTCTACCCAATTTAATATAATGTATCACTCATAATTTTTGTCAATTAATTAATAACTTTATTTTCCACCCATTCCCTTTGCTCTTTGGATTTCATGAGGGAGAAACAATCCCAAATAGCGCTTAATTGTAGGAGTGAAAAGTTATCACGGTGTATATATACCAACATGTCTTCTTTATACCGATGTTTTTTACCCGACTGCTAAGAAAGCACGTATGCCTGTGAGCAAGCAACCAGGGGACCAACGGCTTATTGTCCTTTCCGAGGGACCTGGTAATGAGGATAAATGCCAATTACCAAAGGGCACTAGCGCACCACTTGATGGGAATCAAACCCGGTTCACCGGAATCCGAAACCCCCGCTCTACCGACTGAGCTATATATAATTCAACCTGAATTTCAACTTGGCCCAGTAGCAACCTCAGCATGCACAACCCAAGATGCAACATCACTGGGTCTTTTATCATTTTTTTAATAGCGTAACACACTTTTGAAATAAAAAAATTTATGTGAAAAAATAAACAAAAAAAATCAAGGTAGGTGTGAAAGAGAAAAGGAATACTAGCTGATTTGGCAGCTTATAAAATGAGATAACTCTGCCTTGCATTTCTAAGCCTACTTCTGACAAGAATATGACTTTGAGGTTTTGTCACCCCCCACCTCTATTATTTTAAATGTAGAAGTTTATGGGTGTTTCAAGAAACTTATTTGCAATCATCAATTAAGAATTTCAATTGATAATTGAAAAGACTTTAGCAAATCCAACCAAATACTCTTAAACACCAGCTAGTAACATTTTTTTTAAATTGCATTCTTTGGACAGATTTTTGCCAAACCTTCATCAAAAACATGTCTTTAGTTTTCTGCCCTAGCTCTTATATTGCATTAAACCTTTGTGCATGAGTGACCTTCCCCTTATAACTAATATGAAACATTCCTTGGGTCTGCAAAAAAAATTACCCCCCCCCCTCTTGAAAAATAAACTGTTCTGTGATGCTTAAAGGGATGCTCCTGGCTGAAAATATTTAGAGTAAAATTCACAGAGCAAATTGCTGAATATTTCACCAAAATCTGATAACAAATAGTTAAGTTATTGAATGTAAAATTTAGCCATATATTGTGAAAACAGTTATGTGCACGTCATCATGAATATTAATGAGATAGGATGTCACATCCCCACTTTCCTTTTTCTTGTTATTACATGAAATAATTGTTTCATTTTTTCATACATGAGTGCAGGATACGTCTCCCTTCATAATGAAATACGTTGCAGCCATGAATATCTAATGCACTTGATCAGTTGTTATTCCAATATTTTTGGTTCTTGAAGGAAAAAATTTGAATTAACCTAATTTCATATAATAAAATACAAAAGAACAAGTGGGAATGTGACATCATCGGTTTGCTCATTGAATATTCATGAATACAAGACCTTTTTCACAACACAGGAATAATGTAAATCTTTAAAATGCCATAACTTTGTTATTCCTTGTCCAATTTTGATCAAATTTTTAGTGTTTTGTTTATCTGATTTTATTTAATCTGTTCAAATCATATTATTTTCAGCCTGGAATACCCCTTTAGGCGCGGTCAACAGCTCATATTTAGTAATTCACTCGGAAGCGTAAATACTGACAATTTCAGACAAAGAAAGACACAAACATATCTCAAACTTTATATACTGCAGTGTGTAATTAAATTCTTGTATTTCATAATAATGTGGTAATAAATCAGATATAACAAAGCATAAAGTTAATAAAATAGTACTTTCAATGGCAATAAATTACATCAAGCGAGTATCACACAGAGACAAGTTTGCACCTGAAAAATAGCTAATTACTTTCAGAATCTTTTGTGAATACTTAGTAAATTATCAAGTATCATATGAAAGAGGATTTTTTCTTAAAATTTTTGTATAATATTTTTGTATGTGATTTAATACTCACATCTTGATGAGCACACACTATTGTTTATCAAAGAGTGAAAAAGAATCAACTTTTGTATATTGATTAACAGTCACATTACAAAAAAAGCTGTTGATTAATCCCATGTACAGAGACAGTAAATGACAACATCAACTTTATGCATGGCAACACAGGTTTCAAACAAAATTAGCATGACGTATCAAAATAATATTTTTGTGGAATCACAAATTGTCCATATTAAATGAAACAGTGATCTATGAATGATGTTCGCTGAGTGAGTCCTGTGGGAGAAACAACCCATTCACATGCTATTTATATACAAAAAATATATCACTTGATATATTTGGAATAAAACACTCTTTCATACGCTTTGTAATAATCCATTCACAAATTATTTTTAAAGTTAGCAGTTGTCCCTGCGTAAAAAAAACCACACATACGGATGAGCAAATAATTGGCACAAAAAGATTTGTTGTTTCTAACTACTGACAGGGAGATAAAGCTGTTCATTTGGTCAAAATGCTCATGTGTTCATCACTATGAGGTGAAAGTGAAGTTAGAAAGGGGAAAACAAAATGATTAATCAAAGGTGTTTATAGGTCGCCTCATGGAATATGAATAAATGTGTTCATTTTTAATTTTGAAAAGATTCTGGGGGGGAGAGACAAAGTGGTATGTACATGCATGTATGCACAAGACCGTAGACGGCACGGGAGACAAGTCTTTTGCAAAATTTTAAAGTACCAGTAATAAATAATTGTGTAAGACATTATGATTTTCAAAGTGGAGTTTGACTGAATTAAGAGACTGAGGTCTGTAGTCTGAGGTCCAGTTTAACTTAGACCATGGTCTAACTATGTGCTAAAATTATGGGAAGCCAAAAGAGTCGAAAATGTGTCGACATTAATGTTTCTGATGATCACTGTGCTCTTTCATCATGCTAATGATGCTATGATGGCAAAGAACACTTAATTCATTTATTATTCCGAAACAGTTATATGAATGATCTAAGTAACAGAGAAGCTGATAGATCAAACCTGGGGAGCGTTTCATCAATATTTTCATCCGACAAGTTGTCAGATCTGACATCTTTCCTTGATTCTGATTGGCTGAGAGGCACTGTTCCTATAGTAACTGTCGGATAAACTGGTACTTGTCGGATAAAATGTCCGACAAGTCCTTTCATGAAACGCCCCCCTGTACTGTTAGAGATTTGCGTGAAAAATGGCTATCCATAGTTAAACCAGAACTTTCAACCAGAGTTTAACTTAAACCCACATTCAGAATAGTGCCTTAGAGAAAAAAATCAGACCCCCCCTCCCTCGACCCACCCAACACATTAACTTTTCTTCAAAGTCAGAAGAAATCAACCACCTTTATATGCCACCTCATTTATGAAATAATGGATCTATCCCTGAATGTGCCCTTTAAACCCTTATCCAATACATACGAAAGTAGAAAGTATTTAATAATATGAATCAATACTTTTACCACCCCACACAAAAAGAAACAAACAAATGAACCAATTTTGAAT
Organism: Lytechinus pictus; assembly: GCF_037042905.1. Classification (NCBI taxonomy): domain Eukaryota; kingdom Metazoa; phylum Echinodermata; class Echinoidea; order Temnopleuroida; family Toxopneustidae; genus Lytechinus; species Lytechinus pictus. Next base: position 15,418,353 of record NC_087246.1, read on the forward strand.
ATCCAGGTAGAAAAGAAAATGTATGACAATGACATACCAATTAATGGTACATTACCTTATGGCAAGGAGTAACAAGCATAATCCTGCATGGTTCATATATTTACATTCTTGCTTTTTGTAATTCAAACTGGGAAGTGAATTTCTAGCTTTGGAGTTGATAAATGAATTAACATAGAGAAATAATGATAACTAGAACATTCAACATCACATGTTGAAAATAACCATACATGCACCATCCATGAAACAACCATTCTAATCTTATTATTCTTAACTCTATGAGCAGAAGATGCATTCAGCAACATAATCTACTATTGTCCAATAATCAAGAAAATAATGTGATGTTTCATAATGTTGTTTGTTAAAGTAAACTTATACAGCATTGCTGATTAACATGCTTTTTCACTGTGACACTTTGAAAGTTTCTAATAAAAGATATTGGGCCATGCACTCATTCCACAGTACATACATGATCACTAACTTCTTTAACATAGAGAGGTGCCAGAAAAATCATGTTATAAAGTACATGTATATTATAGCAGTGTTTTTTTCCACAAGATTCAACTTTATGAGATCAATAACAAAATTGCAACTTGCAATATCTTGAACAGTTCCTTTTCATGAAATCAAGGCACAGACAAGGCAGTATACAATAGAAATAACCGATTACATGTACATATACACAGTTTAGTAAATTTAACAGTGACTAATAAAATGCCTAAAAAGGTTTGCAGTTAATCACAAAGAGCAATTGCAAAATATGATCATTTATTTGTTGATATATGCATAATGTTAACAACCCACAATGGACCTATCAGAATAACTATTAAATTTGCAATATATCATAATCCTTTGTATAATAGGACGCAGGTTAAAAGGGAAACAATTCATATCAGCTGGTATTCAATACCTGGTAGGCCCTATGTGATCCTTTTACAAGCATGTACATGGAAGCCCAACCAAGAATTTGAGTCCAATTTTAATAACCTGGTTTCTGGTTATAAACTAATTGTCAAGTGTTAAAAGAGTACTGAATATACAAGCTAATAGCAAATATTTCATTCAATTTCTGCATTTGATATCAGAGAAAGACTTTATGAAATTTGAACAAATGCTATATATTACACCAAGGGGCAATTCCATAAAATATGTATGTCCGACCTCATGTATGTGAGACCTTCATGAAATTTTCTGTCTCTGATTTCTAGTTCTTTCGACAGTCTGTAATGCTCTCAAATGATCATGACTTGGTCAGTTTATGAAGTGAAGTAAGACTTGGTAAAAATGGGGGTCAGATGTAATTTAGTCAGATGTACAAAAAGGTTATGGTAATTATTTTATGGAATTGCCCCAAGGTTGACTTGTGCTGCTCTTCTGTATATTGTTTTCTTTCTTTTTTTTGTGGTAAAGATTTACCAGGAGTTTTCTCATACTATTTTGTGTTATTATAATGTGCCAATAAATCATAATTGTAAATCATTCTTCAAGCTTGATACAAGTAGAGCTTTTCTTTTGGTGAGTTGTGAATTTTGAAGAAAAAAAAACAAATCTGCTTTACACAATGCACAATGTACAGTTACTACAGTATAACTCAAAAACTTTCAATAGTACATGAGGAAAAAAAAGATTAAGGCATATTGCATATTAACTGATTACAAACTATCAACCCATACATGTAAAATGTACCACTCTCCAATCAAAAGAGAGGAAGAAGAAAGGACCATGCCACGATTTTCTTCATAATTACCTATACTATTTCAATCAATTTTAGCTTTATAATGAACCTCACATTTGCAATGACAGAAATGCCATGAAAATATTATATAAAAGATTAAACTAAGGATTCTATTGCACAAATACAGAAGGAAAAACTCCTTGTCTTATAATACAACTGCTCCACTCAGTCTACACAAGTGTGAAGTGTATGCCCCCCCCCCCAAAAAAAAAAACCATGACATCAGAAATAACGTGTACCATGTTTCTTTCCTACATCATGCTGTACAAAACAAGTGCAAATTATTAATAAACTAATGCATTTATCTCATATGTACAAGGCTCACATCTCCAATATTCAACTTATGATCTTTAGAAAAATAAATATGTTTAACATAACATTTTTCTGCACATATTATAACCGTCTTTAAAATTTCCACTAAAAAGGGTTAACCTACTCAGCACCTACAGAAAAACAAAAAGTGAAAGGATCAACATACTTAGCAGTTAATTTGCAGAAATTACTAACAAAAAATGTTGATAAATGGGGGACCTCTTAACCAAGGTTACATCATAGGCACTTACTTACATATTCCTACCAGGCAAATATCAAAACTCAAAATCTTATATTCTAATCCAAATGATAAACAACATGAGGAATAGCCTGACAAACATGCAAGGTTGTGCAGGAATAGGGGCAAAAATACAGCAGTTCAAATTGGTCTTCCTTCAATTCTAATCTTAACATTACCAGTATATCAGACATGATATTGAAAAGGCAGCTTCATGCAAGAGAATGCATACTAATACACGTTATAAATACACTGTATAAATCTATACTTTACATATCATAGATTTCCTGACAGCCATTGCTCGATCTTGATTGTTTGTGGCATTTGTTACTTGTTTGCTTCAAATTTTTTGCTTGATTCTGCCTTCTGTTTATAATTAATACATATGTGTATTTCAAACCATATTCCATTAAAAAAAATATATTTTAAAGAATTAAATTGACTTTTCTGTATGTATATGTAATGAAATAAAAAAAAATCCAATCTGATTAAATGTTAAATATGAATCATTTAAGAAATTCCATCTTTGGCTATGTTTTTTTAAAGATTGGTTTCATGTTCACTGATTTTGTTTCTTCAATATATATTCCTTTAAGTTACATCAAAAGTTGAAAACCAACTTAAATAATGAACATGCCTATACTGAGTGTACCTAATAGCTTAGATTTTTAAATAGAAAATAAATAAAGGTGAAAAAATCCTTATATTTTACACATGTAATTAAAGTTGTTTGTTAGATAGTATTCTGTACAAAATAAGCTGTTTACAAGACAACTCGATGATCTTTGTTTGAGAAATTACAAGTTTAAATGCCTTTTATATTCTTTCACTGCTTCCTGAAACCAATAATTTTGTGCTGCAAACTAGATGATAAACTGAACATTACTTTACCAACCACTTTGAATATCAAACTGAGGAGCTGTGATTTAGAAATCAGCCTCTTCAGATAGCAAGGAGTCCCTTTTACAGGGTACAAAATTACACATAGGTCATTTCACCATGATCTACATGTAGGTCAACCAGCAGTTAGAAGTTTATAACAACCATTAATGTCACTTGTTTTAACTGTCATGTGACATCAGAGTAATCTGCTATCCACCAATCTTAATCAGTTATACATGTAGGTTCCTGCATACACGTATCTGTCAACACACTCCAGCCTGCAAACTTTACTTTTAACTCTAATTCTCTTCCCAGGCCTTCACCATTTTATGGTGGCAGCAGTGGGATTTGAACTGTAATTCAAAACATAAAATATACAATCACTTACAGTACACTGTACAAGCAATTTTAGTTTGGAATTCTATGGCACATCCAAAATACAATCAATCGTAAATATTGATGTATATCTTTGTATTACAGGGCCCAGGCATGAAAATATAATCGTCTAGAAATTCAACTTTCATTTCACTTCAGCATGAATAACCTGCCATACTGCTCCAAATTGGCAAAAGGACCAACCCAAATAGGAGTGGATGTTTTTTAATTTTACCTGATTTGTTCAATCTATCTTTGTGAAATACCCAACTCCATTTCACACAATCTGAATTTGGCCATTGTCCAGCTGATTGTTCATACTCTCTAACTCCTCCAGCCCTTTGGTCTGGCTCTTGGTCTTGTGCGAGACCAACCTCCGGTAAAAATGGAATGCGAAGAGGACGAGAATGACCAGGACAGGAGCTGTGATGACGGTGGCTGCGATAGCTGCACTGTCATACTGAGCCATGCCAAACTTGACCCATGCAAGCAGGATAATCTCCACAAGGAAGAGGAAGATGCCCAAGACTGTGGAAAAGATCCATGACATTTCTATGTAGAAAGCAAGGCTGTTGTGTGGGGATTCCTGGACTGCGTTCACATTGTGCACATTACTGACTGCTTCAATGTTCGGAAGTATGCAGGTACTGATGAGAAGCGCTGCCATGTGAACAACTACCAGGATCGTTGTGTTAATACTAAATGCTATCATGAGGGGGTCATAAGCATTGTTCTGTTTATTCTCTGATAACTGTACTTCCACCATGGCAACCTGAAAAATGATAAAATTCCATTTAAAAATTGTCTTTTGCTTGTACTACTAGGCCATCCCTACAACTCAGCCTAAACGATTAGAAATCTAACTACATGTAAAAGAAAAGCTTTTAAACCTGGGAAATCCAACCCAAATAAAAAGTTGTTTCTAGAGGAAAGAGAAAAATCATACAAGAAGATAGGTGAAAATTTGAAGTTTTATCAGACCAACAATAAGGAAGTCATGAATTTTTAATGTTGGAAATACCCATGGGGACTTCAAATTGGCCTCATTTGTGATGTCATAGTGATACAAAGCAAGAGCTACTCTTCCATTTACTCCAATGGCTAAAATATGAATTATTTTTCAAAAGTTTTTTTACCCCTTTAAATATATATTTTCTTTCAATGAATCCACTGTTAAAAAACGGTGGATAAAATGGCGTATTTAACCATGGCAATAGGTGTCAATTTTGTGCACTGTGACAAAAGCCCATAAAATAATTACAATAATGATTATTTATAATCAAGTTTTAAATTTTATTATTTGTTAAATAATTTTTATCTTGGGTCTATAGATTGTTCTTCAAATTGGCATTTTGTAACATTGCTTTTCGAAGCTACGTAGGGGAGACCGGGGTTAGTTGGAACGCGGGGTAAGTTGAAACTTGAAACATAGTAATTTTCTTTAACGTCTTTAAATAAATTTCTGCAATACTGCCCTCAATTTATTGTCATTATCAACAGCCATCCACCATATTACAGGCAACACATGTGCAACAAGCCTGGTGAAGTTAGAAAGGAAGTTGTTTTTTTGACCTTCTGAGTAATTTTTTTCTCTTTCAGAAATGTTTTATTATCTCAGAGAAGTTTACAGATCAAGTTGGCCAGTTTGGGGGTATAAAAGACACTTGTACCAAGCTACAAAATGAGGTTATTAATATGCCATGGTGAAGTCCCTTTTTGTGCTGTAAGCTTATAAACGTCAAATGGGCCTCTGGGGTTAGTTGGAACAAAATTGAAGGGGCTAGTTGGAACATGTTCCAACTTGCCCCAAACATAATTATGAATAAAAAAACATTGGATATGAGAAAAAAATATATAAGTATTTCACACTCTTCTGAACGTGTATTGTATACCATGCTTGTTTTGTTTATCAGTTAGGTCTGAGTGTGCATTTAAGGCTTATTGTAGCCTTGTAGGCCCCTAATGCAATATTAACCCTCATCAAACTGGGGGGGTCAATTTGAGCCCCCCCCCCCTCGAGAAATTTCGTCACTACGCCGTCGCGCAAATTTTTTTGACTACACTGCTCGCTGACTTTTTTCTTTCAAGTCTTGCGCATCATTTGAGACCAAATTTGCGATTCCTGGGTGCGCGGTTTTGAAATTGCGCAACATTTTGTACGTGCATGTCGGACCCAATATTGCTCAAAAACGTTATTCCATGTACAAGGTCAATGCAAATGTATGATTATTTTTTACTTTTGTTGGTTCAAATAGATTTATTTTATGCTATTTATGATCGCAAAAGAGTCCCGACAAAGTTCATCGGAAAAAAACCAAGGCTCGAAAAAACAAAGAAATACAAATAAAAAAAACAAATACATAAGAAATTATATTTTTTGCAATTTTTGGTGGATATTTGTTATAAATGTGAAAATTGATACTCTCACCAAAAATTAGAATTCTACTAGCTTAATAACTAGAGTTAAAGGCAAAAACATTTAAAAAAAAAAAAAATTTAGGGCAAATTTCATATGCTTATTTGCATAATTAATTAATGAAAAAAAATATAAACAATTAAGTTTTGTCTTGTAAATTTGACGCAGAAGTACATGAAATTGCTGATAGTACACTTAATAGCGTTTAAAATCAAACGCATCCAAATATGCGGAAATCTACTACACAGTCTGCTTGCATGAGTGGCTGTATAATAGAAAACAAAGTTCAACAAATCCACACTTTAAATATTTTGAACTTGAAAAAAATAAAGCAAATAGGCTAAAATCATGTAATATTACAATTTTAAGTATTTTTAGTATAATTCTTAATTGACCATGCAGTGTTCCAACTTACCCCATACCATGTTCCAACTTATCCCGTTTTGGGGTAAGTTGCGATATTTGCGATGGTCTTGTTCAAGGTGGATTTTTTTTCAGTAACCATAATAGAGTTAAAATTTTATGGGGTACATTTGAAGCCCTTAGATACGGTATATGCTTCAAGCTGATATATTGTTTTCCTAATAAAATCTATTTGGATTTTACAGCCATTTTTGTCAAAAATGTTCCAACTAACCCCGGTCTCCCCTACATGCACGTCATAACGAAGTGGTTCAAGCCTATGTGCGGCACGTATACGAATGGATCAAGGGATCTACACAAGATTGGTCTGGTAAGAAACCTCTCATGTTGAACCATTTTGTTAAGATATTTTTGCACCTTCATACGCATTAGGCGTATGAAGGTGTATAGATATTAAAATGATAGAAATTTACATGATTTCTATCTTCAAAGATGGATTTCCTAGGGAAAGCCATCTTTGTTTACATGTGTCTCTTATAATGCCTATGGAAGGGGGTTCAAGGCTTCGTGATTAAGAAGGATAATATGTCAAAGTATTAAAAATGTCATCACGAAGTCCTCAAGGCTAGGTGGACTTGACCTTTAAAGAGAAATGCCAGTAGTTGCAGTAAACACTGATTTCATGAGAAAGTCTGTAAACCAGGCTTAATTGTCAGTATATCGATGATCTAGTCTCTAGATCTGGTACAGTTACATACACTGAACTTTGTGAAATCTTGAAATCTACGCTGAAAAATGTTCACACTGAAAATCACCAACACAGATAAGCGCACGTGGGACAGTGTATTATTATTGCCTTGAATGTCGGCCCGACGCTTGACCAGAATCCTGTGCTTTTTTGCTGATTTCTCAGCAATTACACAATTTCTTCCAGCATTCTTTGGCACATATGTTTTATTCATATAAACAGACACTTTGGTGGTCATTTCATTGGATTCTGTACGAACTCATTTTGATATCGTTACCACAACTGGCATTTACCTTTAACTTAGACTTAGTTGATCAAGATCGAGAGCTTTTTTTCTTTTATTTTAATGACCAAAAATGCTATTCAATAAAGCAAAATTTTTCCCTGATTAACCAAATAGTACGAAGCCCCAAACCAAAACATTTTTGACAACGAAAAAAAAAAATTATTACGTAAGTACGTAGCATTATTACGTACGTACGTAGTATACGTAGTATTTATTACGTACGTACGTAACAAGCACCGTCGTCGAACCTTCTTGACAGAATGACAGTCGGACTAGAGTTTGACTACTTGGATGTCAATCTTTCAATTTCCACGCCTTTTGTGACTACATTAGATCTGCTGGACACTAGTTAAGGGGGGGGGGGGGGGTCACCCCTCCCATAATAGTGTTGGCATTATAATATTTATACATTTTGTGATCGAGCTTAGTCTGTTTGTGGAGTAGAAAGAATAACAAAATTAGCATAATGTACGTTCAAAGAAGCATTGTCATTATCAACCACTTCCTAAATTTTTTTTTTAAGTGCAAGGGTCAGCATAGGCGGATCCAGGAGAAAGGGCAGCGCCCCCCCCCCCCCTTCCCCCTATTGGCGGCTTCAAAAAAAAACTTTGGGGAAAGAAAGAAAAAAAAAAGGTATTAAAGGAGAGGGTAAAAAGGAAAAATAAGAATATGATGAAGACGGGTCACGAGTGAAAAATGACGGGGGGGTCGAAGACTTTGAAAAAAATCTTTCATGTCAATTAATAAAAGTTGATATGGAGCTAAAAAATATTCAATTTTAAGTCAATACACAAAACATATTCCATTTCAGACATAGAGCTTTCATTATTTTGTCTGATGTGCACTCGCATTATTTGAAACGTGTAGTATAGGTCCTTCGTGTATTCAAAAAAGTTCTCAAGATGTCCCTTTTGTTCAGGTCTGATCAAGCTGATTGTAAAAAATTATCAGCTAGCACTGCGCGCTCGCATTTAGGTTAGTGAGAATACTTCTGTATGAATTCCTAAATTTCGCGTTCTCATTCGGCCTATTTTTAAATAACAAATTTCCTTTTTATGAATTCACAATCTCATTGTCCCTTTTTTCAGATCGGAAATCAACAATATTTTCAGCTCTCAGGTAGAGGAACTAAAATAGTTATCCTTTTCATATGACAAAATGTGCTAGAATCCGTTCCTATAGGTAAAAAAAATATATATATATACATACATATCATATTTTACAAAACTGACATCATCAGCCCACCGAATGAATATTCATAAAGACATGCCTAGAACTGTTTCAACAAAATAATGCAATTCTTTAAAATTCAATAACTTTGTTATTTGTCATCCGATTTTAATCAAATTTTCAGCATTTTGCTATGTGAATTGTACTCTACATGTATTTCTTAAGATAGAAATATCTCCAGCCTGGACCATCCCTTTAAGTCTTTTGTTAACCGTGCGATAACTTCTGTGGGAAACCGGTGAAAACACGTACTTTATATTTAATGAAATTATGGAAATACAAGCATTGTTTCGAGGGAACAGAACTTTTTTAATTCTTGACCGTTTTCTGTGATTAAGGTATCAAATGAAAGAGCAGATATTGAAGTTTTAAGGTATGTGATTTTCTTTTTGAAATTCAGATACCCCCGCCAAATGAGTTTTTGCACTTTTTGGTATCCTTTCTTCAAATTGTTTTTGCTCACTCATGCCCGAATGAGGAATAATCTAAGTAGGATGGGGGGGGGGTTGGGTGTCCGGACACGTAACAGAAATGAAGCCTTGTTTTTATCTCAGGAATAAACCAAAAATATAGGTTGAATAGTTTTTTTCACCATCAATATTTGTTCTTTATAATATTTTCTTATATTCTGTGCTAAAAAGAATTAAAGACATTGCTTGTAAACTTTTCAAAATTGAGAGTAAAAGTCATGTGTCCAGACACCCAACCCGTCCGGACACACAACCACTGGGTATATGGTACATGTAATTTCAGATGAAAGATGAGATTCTAAGCTTTACAATGGTAGGTCATTTGTCTATTGTATTTGTGATTAAGTTATGATAAATCATCGCTAAATCTCGGTTTCGTTTTGTGGGATGCACTGTATAGTCCGACTATACAGGTTCCCCGACAGGTTCGACGCGGTGCTTATTACGTACGTATGTAATAAATACTACGTACGTACGTAATAATACTACGTACGTACGTAATAATACTATGGTAGGGGGTCCTAATGCTGCGCGGGTCCTAAAGCTACGCACCACTCATCGCGCATGCAGTTTTTATGGCAAATGCGCACTCTGTGTGTGGAACTGTGACTGCAGAGTGACGAACAATTCCTATTAAATTTTTTCTACAGAGGCTGCAGTAAATCTCTAAATGCAGAGAAAACCCACACCTGTTTAGAATTTTGGAGTTATATTCGCTTAAATTTCATTTTACCCTATAATAATATGAATATATTTTAGAAATTGAGGCACAGGAAATACTATTTTTTGCATGATAAATCGAGTGCGTAGCCTTAGGACCCCTTCTACATCGGGTGGCGAAATCAAGAGGTGTTCGGAAAACACGGCGGGATTTTCGTATTAGTGAGTTTTGCGATATTTTCTTTTTGGTTAATGATCTTTAGAATGTTTGCTACAAATTAGTGAAAGACATTTGTTGAAATATTAAAATTGGGATAGTTCTTATTGTTTGAAAACAAAGTGCGTAGCTTTAGGTCCCCCCTAACCCAGGTGGCAGTTTCCTGACATCTGGGCACAAACTGGAACCTCAAAAAAACGAAAAGTTCTCTCCTTCTACCCCAGTCTCGATCGGCCATTTTGTTACAATTCATAACAAAAATGGCCGATCGAGACGGGGGTAGAAGGAGAGAACTTTTCGTCTTTTGTGGTTCCAGTCTGTGCCCAGATGTCAGGAAACTGCCACTCGTTAGACCTTCATCCATATAATCCGTGGTAAGTGCATAATTTCTGTTTTCACAATTCATTTGGAGAAATATTTAGACCATAAATCACCCTAGTCCCGTGAGTATGGTAAAATACACGGTAAGCTCCTGGGCTCCGGCCCGCACAGCGGGCCGGAGCTCCCTGGGTTAGGTCCCCCAGGCATCTAACCCAGAGAGCTCCCGCCCGCGCAGCGGGCGGGAGCCCAGAAGCTTACCGTGTATTTTACCATTGTCACCGGACTAGGGTGATTTATGGTCTAAATATTTCTCCAAATGAATTGTGAAAACAGAAAGTATACAATTACCACGATTATATGGATGAAGGTCTAACGAGTGGTAGATTCCTGACATCTGGAACTTCAAAAAAACGAAAAGTTCTCTCCTTCTACCCCGTCTCGATCGGCCATTTTTGTTAAAAATCGTAACAAAATGGCCGATCGAGACTGGGTAGGAGAGAACTTTTCGTTTTTTTGAGGTTCCAGACTGTGCCCAGATGTCAGGAATCTGCCACTCGTTAGACCTTCATCCATATAATCGTGGTAATTGTATACTTTCCGTTTTCACAATTCATTTGGAGAAATATTTAGACCATAAATCACCCTAGTCCGGTGACAATGGTAAAATACACGGTAAGCTTCTGGGCTCCCGCCCGCTGCGCGGGCGGGAGCTCTCTGGGTTACCAGGCATCATACGTACGTACGTAAATAATTTTTTTTTTTTCGTTGTCAAAAATGTCCGGTTTGGGGCTTCGTGAAATAAAAAATAGGCACCATTTCAAAAAAGACAAAAGAAACAAACAAAAACAAAAATACATTTCATCTGTTTCATGGCTTTGGATTTCGAGGGAGAGGAATGAAGATAATACCATGGCGAAACCTGCCAGCAGCGCAGACGTTCTGCTGGAAGCCTTCAGCTTGGCTCGACTCAGGTAGAGCTTGCGCCAGTTGAGCGCCTGGGCGGAGTGCTGGTTCGACATCTCCTTCACGTAGGATTGATAAATCCAATCCGAGTAACTAGCGTCTTGCGTTTGGGGCTGAATTTTGACTGATTTACTTCACGTCTCCCGATTAGAATCTGTTGTTCAAACAACCACACTGATCATAGAACGCCTCCTGTCAAGTTGACCTCTGATCGTCGAAGAATTTACATGCGATTCAACATTATTAACGATGATTTCTGGGTGATCTCAGGATAACACATGCACACAGTCACACCGCAGCGATACATGTTTATGCTAGCCTCGTTTCAAAATTCAATTAATTTTATCTTGATAAGATCAGATCTAGGAGCGATGAAAGGAATCTGGGACCCCACCATTACCAAGAAAGCTCCCTTTTCCCCTTCAATCACTGGCGGATCCAGGGGGGGGCACAGCGGGCACGTGCCCCCCCCCCCCCCTTTGAGAAGAAAAATTAAAATTTGTAATGTAAAAATGCCATTAAAACAGAGGTGTGCCCCCTCTAATTTTGAAATTGAAGACCTTTTTTTTTGTCAATTTTTTTTCGGGTACGAAATATCCTTAATTTGTGGTTGAAGTTTTTTGTTTTTTTCCGTGTCAAAATTTGCCCCCCCCCCCTTTTTGGAAAATCCTGGATCTGCCCCTGCCTTCAATCTCCCACCAGCTATACTACATACGGTGTACAATCTTATAAATCATCAATCCATAGAAGTGTCAATATTCAATCACATTCTCATCTTCTCTCCCACTAAAAGTTACAGCTAACGTTACTCTCCCAGCTTTTCTCTCTCTCCTTTTTTTCTTTCTCTCTCTCTGTCACACTTACTTTTCTTCTTCTATTCTTCAGTTTTCCTCAATCACAATCAACATTACATTGATTTAAAAAGAAAAATAAAACACGACGGTTTATTTGTGGGGTGTGACACAAAACAGATTTGATTGTGTGAAGGGGGGGGGGGCACTCAACCCAAATGGTGCCCAAGAAGTGTTTTATATTACATTTTAAGGTTAATCAAATTACCATCTTATTGTTCAGCCACCACCAACACCCCCCCCCCCCGGCCTTTTCCCTCAATCATTTGCACAGCACAGTATGCCTACAGTCCATTCTGCACTATATTCTAAAACTACATTTACCCTTTTTTGTATTACTGTAGGAGTTGTTAAGTAGTTCTGGCGGGGCCTGTTTCACAAAGGTTTTGATTATGGTAACTACCATGGTAACACTAACAAGACTCAGCAGCCAATCAAAGTCAAAGTTTCCATGATAATTACCAAAACAATTAATCTCTATAAAATGGCCAGGCTCCTGTTGTGGATAGTTGACTAAAAATGTCAATGTCATCATGCAATGATATCAGACAACATTGCCCCCCCCAACAAAAAAAAAATGGTGAGCATTTCAATAATAATTAATGACATGACACAAAACAGGATAAACTGTAGGTTTCAGCTTTAAAATTTGTTTAATACATGTCATTGAAAAAAATAAAGCACATATCTTCAATGGGTATATATCAATCATGTAATTAGAAATAAAATCATATTCAGCTCATGATGACACTAATAAACTTGTCTTCTGATAAACACAGACAAGGAATTTTGCTAAAAATCTGAGCCATGTTTTAAAGCAGGGATTCTGCTACAGATCATAGCTAAATTCCATCATGTTTTATCAGAGAGTAAAACATGAGGATTAGTCATGAAATGTGACACGTGGGATTCCTGCATGGGAGTTTAGACAAATTCTTTTATTTAGTTATATGTGCCCATGCAAGTCTAAATATTTGTATTTGTATATCAGGAGTCTCAATACTAAATATCATTATCATTAGCAAATCACGCTAAATCAGTCATTCATATTGAACTTAATATAATAAATGAATAAAGAAATAGACAGAAAAATATTTTCCACCACTGGCAGTCCTAACTCATATGCATATCAAGCAATCTTTACAGTGGAAACTGCAACATTAAAAAAAACATTTGATTGGGACTTTAAACTTGTCTTTATTGTTGTATATCAGTTAAGTTACAATTAACCACTACAGGTCATGAAGAATTGGAATTCCCTTTATAATAACTGCAGGCTGCAGTATAAAGAGAAATTGAAGGGAAAAAGGGGGACTATTTCATAAAACTTGTTATAAAAGCAAATTCGAATGAACAATTTATATCTACTGAAATCATTCAATTTGATTGGCTGATAGTAGAGTTGTTATAGAAATTGTACATTTGTTATTATAATAAGTCGAAATGGGACCCATGTCTGTATTTTTTATACTATAGAGAATGTCTTTCTGGTGAATGGCTGAAATAGCCTGAATAAAAACCAATCTTTTGTTAGCCAGGTGGGCTGATATTTCCTGATGTAATTCTCTTTTTTTCTCTCTCTCTCAGTCTGGATATAACTTTATTTTATTAAATTAAACATCATGACTCCACTGAAATTTTTGTTGGCATGCTTTTCATGGTTATCCTGCTTACTATGTAGCATGACCTAATAATATATCATTCATGATCACTATATAGCGCATATTCAACCATCACGATAAGATATCAATCTATCAATCAAAATATAATGAGTTGAACCAAAATTATTAAAATTTAATCAAACTGGGATTTAAAAAATATGTTAAACGTATTCTGTCATTCATAAATTACTGATAAAGAATGGAAGGTGAAGATCAATAGTGATTAATCAATTCGAATTAAGTTCAATACCTTACAAGTCTGGGCCCTACTACAGTCATTTAGGCACATATATTTACCTTCATCAGAGGAACATAATCTGCACACACAGGTCAACATATTGCAATCCCTCTAAAAAGGTGGATATAGAGCCAGTTCCTGATTGCAGGTCCTTGAAAGGGGGAGTCACCTTCCCATGAAAATACGAGTTTGAATTGTGCTCAGGATTTGTGCTTTCCTGGACATAATCATGAAGATCACGTTGGTTATTTATAATATAGTCTTCTAATAAAAAGAAAAGTGGTTCTTGTCACTTTTTTCTTTATTATTATTATTTGTAAATTTTTATGATTTTATTTGATTTGAAAAAAAATAGCAGATATAATTGAACCAAAAAAAAATATTTCAAACTACAGTCCGACCTCTCTTATCCGGCCTCCCCTTATCCGGATCTCTCTATTATCCGGACGCACTCTTGCCGAGATTTTTTTTTTTCAATCCAATCTATCATGTGAGGAAATGAGATTTCAATCTAAACTCAATCCTATGCGCAAACTCTCTTTGATTACATATATTTTCCAATATAGTCTACCTACAACAACAATATTTTTAATGAAAAATTCTTCCCCAAATCACCGAAAGGACTTAGACAGTAAATCAGGGCACATCGCAAATATTTCAGCACGTTTTCTTTTTGTTTCCCGGGAAAATCAACGCATGTCTCGCTAGCTAACGTTAGGCCTCAATACGGACAGCGCCATCTATCATGTTTGAGCCTACAGTCAGTATAACAATGGCCGACATTGCGAAGCTGCGATACCCGCTGCGATGATCTAATTGTAAAACTTAGTTTTCATTGAGTCTCTCTCTTTCGTGGTATGCTCGATGTATACCTCAATCATTTTAGCAGGTAAATTATCCAACAGTTTTGGCCATCGACCGATATAATTTCCGTAAAAAATACCGCCTATAATTTGCACTGACACTGCAGTGAATACTGTCTGTATGCCCAATACAATAGATAACATGTAGCTACCGCCGTTGGGCCGGGGAGGCAGTAGCTTCGTGTATTTAATATTGGGTCTCCCAGATCCGGATAAATCCCTTATCCGGATTGGTGCTGGTCCCAACGTGTCCGGATAAGAGAGGTCGGACTGTATATTAAGAAGTCAATGTTACGTAAATTCAAACCCAGGTGGGGGCTTGCACTTTTGAACATTGACCACAGGCTGTTGGTCGAATCCAGGAGGTGGCCGGACACTGCGTTCCTCTTCTTTCTTGCTTGCGCTTCCTGCCTTCAAACCAGCTTCCTCTACTCTCCTTTGGTAACCGTCAAGTTCCTTCCGTACTCCACCTGACCCTGCTCTATCAGCACCCCTCCCCATGTCTTGTGCAGAACCACCCCTCCGTGCCCCTCCCCTTGCACTACCATGGCCTCTCCCTGTTCTCCCTCCCCTCTCCTTATATCCAGACCTTGGATCCTCACCCTGTCTTTCAACAGAATCCTCTCTTAGGGAGCCTCCATCTGAATGATCAGATCTGGCAGGCCTCCTACGATTTTGACCATGATCAGATCTATGACCATCTTTCCTATGATCATAATTTCTATGATGGTAATTATTTCTGTGTTCCCTGTTTCTTATTGCTTTCATGTCATTGCCACTTTGGTTTTCTTTCCTTTGAGTATCCTTCCCTGTACTTGTCCTTTCTTGTTCAATCTCAACATCCTTTAATTTCTTTGTTTCTGCTTCTGATGATACCTTTGTTTCTCCTTCCTCCCCAGCTACATCTCTCTTCTTAAGTAAGTCTTTCTCATCAACACCCTCAAGATGGCCCTCCATAGTCTCTTTGGATTCAGAGGCTGATGGTGCCTGTCCTCCACTGTTTCTCTTCTCAAACTTGCTCCTCAGTTGATCACCAATCTCCTCTTCCTTCTGTTTTATGACTTTGTCACTATCTTCTTTTGATTCATTTGACTGTTTTACCTTGGATGTCCACCTCTCCCCTCTCCTTTCACCTTCTTTCTGTCCATTATTCCCTCTTCTTTCCACTTGTCTATCTCTATCACCAGTCCTTCTTTGATCAGATTTCTGATGACCTCTACTTGATCCTGGCCTCTCATCCCTCCCGGAATGTCGCGGTCCTCTCGGATGTGACCTATGATGACCCCTTCCCTCACCAAGACCTCTTGAGCCCTGGTGATGACTGTCATGTCCTCCTCGTCGACTATGATGTTTGTTATGGACAAAAACAGGTTTTCCATCTCTGGGCTTTGTCTCAGGGTGTGATGCAGCAGACTTGGAGTTGTCTTGGGATGTCTTTGCAACAATTGCAGCTGTTGCAGAAGGTGATGAACTCCTGAGTTGCTGGGAAACCATATCATCTATTGACACATTAGGAACCTAAACACAAGGTTGTGAACCAAAGAAAATATCATTTAACAACTACATCAACATTTCCTGTAAATCAAGTGTAACTGATTATCTTAAAGACCATGGTTAACGAAAAAGGTCTTATCTTTAAAAAATCTGAACTTTGATGTGTGTTGTATTTAATATACACCCAAGGAGGAAATGGAAATCAAATTCATGCAGATATTTTCAAGATATCTGTGACTGAATCATTTAATTTATCAGACAATTTGTCACACTATGCCTTAAAACTAAAGAAAATATTGACCTCGGTCATGTGACCTGAAACTCACATAGGATGTTCAGGGATATTTAATTGCTCTTATGTCTAATTTTCATAAACTAGATCCATAAAAATGTAAAGTTACGATGACAGTTCCACAAGTACCCCCAACATGGCCAAAGTTCGTTGACCCTTAGTGACCTTTGACCTTGGTCATGTGACCTCAAATCGGGCAGAATCTTCAGTGATACACTACTACCCTTCCATCAAAGTTTCAAGAACTAGGTTCATATACTTTCTAAGTTATGACAACATTTCAAAAATTAACCTTGGTTGAGATTTCGATACTGATTCCCCCAACATGGTCTAAGTTCATTGACAATACATGACCTTTGACATTGGTCATGTGACCAGAAACTCAGGCTTTCTAAGTTATGATGACATTTCAAAAACTTAACCTTGGTTAAGATTTCAATGTTGATGACGCCCCCACCGTCGTCGGAAAAGCAACGCCTATAGTCTCGCTCTGCTATGCAGGCAAGACAAAAATATTGGTGAATGTTTGAGGAAAATCCATTAAAGATTAAGAAAGTTATAAGGATTTTAAGTTTGGGATTTATGATGTCATAAACGAGCAGCTGCCCCATATGTTATGTTAAATAAAATGCAAAAATTGAACTTTTTAGTGGTCCGTGATGACTTATTTTTAATTTTCTTTCTAGGAGCAGGTGTGAAATGATTTGTGTATTGATATACTGAAGGAACAATAAAAACCATTTTCAATCTTCTGATAAAATGACAATTGATTGATTTGTTACCAAAAGATATGTAGGAGAGCAGCTCGCACATGACATCACAAATCAAATAATTAAAATTCTAAAAAAATTCATAATCTTTAATGGATTTCCTCGAACCTTTGCCAATATTTTCTCCTTTTTTTCTGCTATTTTGACAAATTAATTTTTTTGTCAGGGTGATCTTACCCTTTAAAACAACTCTAAAAAAATTAAAACTGCAATGAAGCAGTAACATACTCTTTACATTGTGTAGCATTGGTTACACAAAAGGAGGGTTGAACCCCTAAATACAATTCTAAAATAAATTGTTGGTATTATGCCCATTATCCTGATTGGGAATAATCCTACATATAAATCACATACAAAAAAAGAAACAGGGAGGGCATTGAAATCTGGACATTTATTTGAATATAATGACTCTGAATTTCCGATAGTACCATAAAATATACAATGTTCCTGGCATATTGACAAGGTAAATGTTAAATCGTATCACTAATAATACAGAAACTGTCATTGGGCACTTGGAACTTACATGTCTAATGCTGATAAGATGTTTATTGCTTTCTGCCTCTATATCAATTTGGCCTCCCTTTGCTTTCTGGCGATCGAACCCGACTTTCATCTCCTCTTGCCACTGGCGCAACTCTGGTGTCATTTCAATATCAGGACAATCATCATAGTTTGGTTCTGGAGCATCCTGCAGCTTCTCTAGGAGTGTGTCTTCAAGGGCTTCTCTGCAGACAGGGCATTTGGGCTGTAAAGATGTAAGATTAGGGGTGATGATTAAGCCATGATCACTGAACAACCAGAAAGAAACTAGACATTTTTTTTAAATCCATGGGCCCCATGCCTATAGCAAGGAAATCAATATGCATAATGTAATATAATATAATATAATATAATATAATATAATATAATATAATATAATATAATATAATATAATATAATATAATATAATATAATATAATATAATATAATATAATATAATATAATATAATATAATATAATATAATATAATATAATATAATATAATATATAATGAGCTGCTACCATACATCTGAATTAACATAAATTGCTCAGAATAAGACCATAATCTAATAAATATGAGTATGTAAAGCTTACCTCTTCTTCCTCATTTTCCACTGAATGTTGAAGGAGCTTAGCAAGGCAAAAATTGTGAAAGTAGTGGTAGCATGAAGTCTTGGTGAAGACTTCACTTTCCTTTACAAAATAAGACAAAAAAATAAACAGTTATACACCTCCTGGTTAGTATTGAAATGAGGAACCCAATGACATCACCCACTCACTATTTCTTTTTTATATTTACAATATGAAATATTTAACTTTCTTCTCATTACAAATGTAAATGTTTGGTTCCTCCCGGAAAATGTGTAATTGCAATTTTTGTTACCTAATGTGATTTAATGAATTTCCCTATAGTCAAATCAGAAATAAAATATAAATAAATATTGTATAATTCACACATAAAATACAAAAGAAATAGTGAGTGAATGACATTGGGCCGTATGCATAAAGACAAGCAATTGCTTATAAGCAAATGCTTTAAGCAAAAGCAAGAGCTGGTCAAGCAAAAGGGCAAGTTCAAGCAATTGCTTAAATTCGTATGCACAAGCTTTTGCTTGTGCTGAAACCTTTTGCTTGCACTGCCTAAGCAATTGCTTAT
Organism: Lytechinus pictus; assembly: GCF_037042905.1. Taxonomy (NCBI): domain Eukaryota; kingdom Metazoa; phylum Echinodermata; class Echinoidea; order Temnopleuroida; family Toxopneustidae; genus Lytechinus; species Lytechinus pictus. The sequence continues at coordinate 15,437,410 of NC_087246.1, forward strand.
GTGTTGGACAAAGGATCGTTACGGTTGTGCGAACATCGCACAGTAGGACAACGACGCTTCATTCCCGACCTGGCAAAAGTATTTTTTATTACGCAAATAGGGGGAAAACAGCGCAGAGCATCAGGGGGGTTTCTGTGTAGATCGATGGACAAAAATTGCCGTAAAAAGTCTAAAATAACAGGAATTTGATTAGATATGAAATCACAACATAACCTCTGGAATATGGAGCTTGAAACGGTATGAAAATTTAATCCTTAAACGAGAATGCCATGAGTAAGCAAGAGCTCAAGCTGGTCTGGAGGTGCTTGAAAAAATGCAAGCAATTGCTTATAAGAACAAGCAAAAGGTTCGTTTTATGCATACGTTTTTAAGCAATTGCTTGATCTTTAAGCAATTGCTTGCGGACATCAAGCAATTGCTTGTGCTTGCTAGCAAAAGCATTTGCTTGCAAGCAATTGCTTATGTTTATGCATACGGATTCAAGTAAAAGGCTAGCACAAGCAATTGCTACTTTTTATGCATACGGCCCATTATCTAGTTTCTCTGTGATGTGTATATAATTGTTTTGTGAAAAATAAAATGTCTAACTTTCTTATTTTACATTGGATTTTAATGAAATTTGCAGCATCATGCATTTGCAATTTCCTCTTTTTATCCAAATTCAACTTTTTGTTTGGGTGGACTTGCCCCCTTAACATTGATAGAGTAGAGTGTAGATTTATGTTTTGACAATGGACATCTAATCCATTCTCAAAATAGTAAGTGAGATTGCTAGAGTATTACAAGGGGTGTATTACATAAATGGATGTGCTCAATATTTACAAATGATTTTAACTTTTTATACATGGTTTGCATAGACTTACAGTTCTGCTTAATTCTACAAATGATTGCATTTTTTATGCTACAGAGCCAAGGTATGGGACTACATTTATGACTAATCTTACCTCAAATTGGCACTGACATATGGTACAAGGCAAGCTAGGTGAGTTATTCTCAGTCAAGGAATCTTTAGCAGTCTGCAAAGAAGATAGAATGAAATCAGTCAAAGTTTCATAGCTTTTGTAATTCAAATCATCGAGATATTGTTTTCCAAGAACAATAATAATTACAATAAAGTTTTTCACCTCATCGACTTGGGAAAGAAGATCAGGGGGTGATCTTTTATGCTTTTCACACTGCACTTTTTTTCCTTAACCCCGGGAAATTGGTGGGGCTAAGGAGGGGTCTTAGCCCCACCAATTTCCCGGGGTTAAGCTTAGCCCACTTCGTTTTCACACTACGTTTTAGCAAAGTGAACTAGCACGGTAAATAGTACGGTACTATCTGGCCCTGCAAAAAAGCAGGGTTAGCCGGCTTATTGTGGTGCTAGCACCACAATTGCGGTGCTTAGAGATGCAGTGTGAAAACGAAACAGGGCTAAGGAAAGTGGGGCTAAGCATAAGCCAATCACGGAAGTCGAATTGCACGTTAATCACGCTCTGTATGGTAAAATCATCAATATTCATGAGCTGAGGGATAGTCCGGGGTTAAGGCATTATCCCCGGCTGAGCAGATAGTATAAGGTAAAGAAAGACAGTGTAAATCGAAAAAAAGATAGTATGGGGTTAAGGATAGTCTGGGGTGAAGGATAGTATGGGGTTAAGGATAGTATGGGGTTAAGGAAATGCAGTGTGAAAAGCATATAAGGTGACTAAAATCATACTTGATTTCCCATTTATGAATGGTGTGCATTGGTCAGATCATGGTCAGTGGTCATGCTAATGCATATTCATCTATGAGATAACATGTTTAAAAATCCACATTCCTTTATATTGATCAATTTTAATGTTAAATAAAGTGATAAATTACAACAAGAGCTTGGTTATATTTACCTGTATAAGATCGTACATCATCTCATTTCCTCTCTTCTCTTCAGCAAGTGTCTTCAAATCTCCTGATATCCTGCATACAACATACAAAGAATACAGACAACCTCACTTAAGTTCGACTTGTATTGAAACTGAAATTTTGCAGAAGTCAAAATGATTCATGATCAGGGGGAGACAGTAATATCCATTCTTCTGGGGATTTATTAGCAATTCTTTACATCTTTTATTATCACCCCCAGAAGCCAACGCAGTTCAGCAGAACAACCACTTGTAAAGAGACTGAAGTTTTTTGTCTAGATCAGTGGCACTGTGGCAGATCCAGGATTTATTACGGTAATATGACACAGTAATTCCCCAAATCTTACTACCCAAAAGAACTTTACCATATATATAGAAAGGCCATACATTTACAATATTCCTAAGTCTACATATTAATCCAGTGAGAAAGGAATGAAATATAGGGAACAACATACAAAGGAATGAAATATACGGAGCAACATACAAAATAATTTTAGGAAAAACATACAGGGATAAAAGGACAAAAAAATATACAAAATAAAACCAAAACCAAAACTGTAACATGAATCAGCAACAATTACAAGAACAAAATAAACACAAACAATAAAAAAAATGAAAATAAAAACAATATTATTTTTAAAGCTGGACTGACCTTTCAATTTCATCCTCTGACAACCCCCTAGGGTTTCTGAATTGGAAGTTTGCAGGAACATCAGGGTACTATGAACAAGATTACACAGAGAGATGGTGTATTATAAGCATTCAAAGGGTATGTCAACCAAAACAGTAAGTTTACTTTCTTTTATAAAACCATAGAAATGAGAGAGAAGGTAAAATTAACAATATTCTTGCAAAAATCCAACAAGGATAATGTTATATAGATAATAGTTATAGAGTATTCTTCTCTTCATGTCATCACTTTCAAGCTGCTCTTCCACTTATGAAATATTCATCCATAAGAAATTGGCAATTGACAGAATTTTTTTTTTTTGTTCATGGTTATACCTATGTAAATATGATCCATTATAAAAATCTTACCTCAGATGTTACTAAAATGACAAGGGAAAGACACACAAACTGAGCATCCTTGTTCCCAGCTGTAGCAGGGTGGATGGTAATACATACTTCTGCAGAATTAGGTCTAAGTAAAATAATGATGAAATTCAAACATCAATATAAATATAAGGATAATAAATAATATCAATGATAATAATAATGGAGAATAGGAAGAAGAAAAGGAATTTTTCAATCACTACACACTGATCATTTTTTGTAAATTTCATTAAAACAAACAACCACAAAAGTGTTCAATTTCTGATATGCTTATAAAGCACTCTAACTTAAGTGCACTGTATACCAAACTGCACTGAACAGGATACCTAATTGAATAGAAGTTAAATAAATGAAAATCAAAAATTCAAAATATACAAAGAATGTTCCTACACAAAAGTGAAAAAACAACATATAATCATGAAAATCAAATATATTTGCAAATATATTATCTTATGCTTCATCAACCACATTACAAAAAAATATATTAGAAAAGATACCTTTCATAAGACATTTGGTTTATCCCTTTAGAATGTCAAAAGGTAAAATCTTAACATATTTTTGTCAATCATCAAGATGCATCATGCATATACTTTAGAAATTTGTACTCACTTTTTGTTGTAAACTATTTCCTCTTCACATATTTCTTGCAGTACCTCTAGTTCAGTCAGGAATGTACTAGATAGATAAAAAAATATAAGGAGGTAAAAACATCTAGTGCAAAATAAAGTCAAAATGGATCATTTCATTCTCAATACCACCATATGACAGAGTATAAATGTTTTTTGTTTTTTTTTCTATTTTTGTTGCTGTAATTAGAGTCTACAGTAGGCCTACACTCAGTCTAGACTCAGTCAGAGATCAGTCAAGTTAAAAAGCTAGCCATTTATCAACATTCATTTTCAGACAAGCACTCTGCATTTAGCACAGTTATATGAACAAATTAACAGTGAACAATATCAACGTTTCATTGAATAAATAAAAGAAATTTTTTTTTTTTTTTCATTTTCATTCTGAAACAGTGATGGAGAGTGGCTGGAAGATGAAAAGGAAAATAATGAGAAGAGGAGGAGGAGAAAATACAGAATGATAAGTAGAGGGAGAAGAAGAAATAACCCAAAACAAGTGGAACGCCTCTGGCTGTCTCACCTGCATCACGCGATTCAATATTGCAGCAGTGCTTTGAAAACTACTATAAAATAATTATTCACAAAAAACACCATTCATATGATGATACAATAATACGTTCATTGACATTTGACCTTGATCATGTGACCTAAAAATTGTCAGTGATACTTGATTACCCCTATATCCACATTTTATACACTATATCTATAAACTTTGAAAGTTATGACAGCAATCCAATAATTACCTCTAAAATGGCCAAAGTTCAATGACCTTAAATAACCTTTGACGTTGGTCATGTGACCTGAAACTTGCATGAGATGTTCAGTGATACTTGATGACTCTTATGTCCAAGTTTTATGAACTATACCATATACTTACAGAGTTATGATGGTAATTCAATAAATACCCCCAACATGGCCAAAGTCCATTGACCTTTGACCTTGGTCATGTAACCTGAAACTCGCACAAGATGTTCAGTGATACTTGGTTACTCTTATGTCCACGTTTTATGAACTAGACCAATACACTTACAGATATATGATGGTAATTCAACAGATACCCCACATTGCCAAAGTAAGTTCATTGACCTTTGACCTTGGTCATGTGACCTGAAATTCGCACAGGATGTTCAGTGATACTCGATTACTCTTATGTCCAAGTTTTATGAACTAGACCAATAAACTTTCAAAGTTATGATGGTAATTCAACAAATACCCCCAATTTGGCCAAAGTTCATTGACCCTAAATGACCTTTGACCTTGGTCATGTGACTTGAAACTCAGGCAGAATGTTCAGTAATACTTGATTAACCTTATCATATGTCCAAGTTTCATGAACTAGGTCCATATATTTTCTGAGTTATGCTGTCATTTCAAAAACTTAACCTTTGGTTAAGATTTGGTGTTGGCGCCTATAGAAAATATTAAAAAAGATCAGACAAAATGGATAAGAATAGGAAAAAAACAAAAACAAAGAAAAGGGAAAAAGAAAAGAGAAAGATGAAGAAGAGTGACAAAGTCTACTAGATTTGATGAAGAAGAGTGACAAAGTCTAGATTTGATGAAGAAGAGTGACAAAGTCTAGATTTGATGAAGAAGAATAAAGAGAAAGAGAACTGCGCACATACATATGTATGATCTGATGAAGAAACTCAACTTCTCTTAAAGTGGAAGTCCACCCTGACAAAAAGTATATTGTAAAAATGACAGACAGAAAAAAATAATAAAAAATATTGGCGAAGGTTTGAGGAAAATCCATCAAAGAAAAAAAAAAAGTTGTTTAGAATAAATTATTTGATTTGTGACACCATATATGTGAGCAGCTTTCCTGCAATTGTATGGTTTAAAAAAATCAATGAAAAGTTAAAATGGTTTTTATTGTATGGTAGGGGGTCCTAAAGCTGCGCGGGTCCTAAAGCTACGCACTACTCATCGTGCATACAGTTTTTATGGCAAATGCGCACTCTGTGTGTGGAACTGTGACTGCAGAGTGACGAACGATTCCTATTCAATTTTTTCTACAGAGGCTGCAGTAAATCTCTAAATGCAGAGAAAACCAACAAGTTAAACTGTTTGGAATTTATGAGTTATATTCGCTTAAATTTCATTTTATCCTATAATAATATGAATATATTTTAGAAATTGAGGCACAGGAAATACTATTTTTTGCATGATAAATTGAGTGCGTAGCTTTAGGACCCCTTCTACATCGGGTGGCGAAATCAAGAGGTGTTCGGAAAACACGGCGGGATTTTCGTATTAGTGAGTTTTGCGATATTTTCTTCTTGGTTAATGATCTTTAGAATGTTTGCCACAAATTAGTGAAAGATATTTGTTGAAATATTAAAATTGGGATAGTTTTTGTTGTTTGAAAACAAAGTGCGTAGCTTTAGGTCCCCCCATCATACCTTCACTTCAGTAGTCTAGATCTATATCAACACTCAAAATGATTTTACACCCGATCCTAACACTTAACAGCAAATAACAAATAAGTCATCACGAACCATTAAAAAATGAAATCTATGCATTTTATATTACATCACATATGGGGCAGCTGCTCATTTATTACATCACAAATCAACAACTTTAAATTCTAATAACTTTCTTAATCTTTTAATGGATTTTCCTAAAATCCCTTCACCAATAAGGCAATATTTTAATATATTATAGATTAACAAATTTTATTAATTCAGTCAGCGTGCAGGGTGAAGTTAATTCCCATTTAGAAATCATGATTATGCCTTTTTATATTTAATTATGAATCAATCTATAATTTCTTATCAAGTCAAAAACATTAATTGTCAAGGCCGCAAATAAGCCATTCCTTTGGCCTTTTTGCTTGCGCAACATAGATCAGGCCCCTACAATATTTTTAATTTGTGGGACCGTAAGACACCAAATTTCACAATCGTCTGACTATCATCATTGAGATTGAGATTGGGTCATTTGTTTACTGAGCATGCCGGTAATCTCGTAATATCACATTCATATTCAATACATCAGTTTTTGAAAGCTAGAATTATTGTAACTTTGATTAACCAAACCACATTGATACCAAGAATAAATAGTTACCTTCCATCTGCATATAGCGAGTTGCAACTTTCATTCATTCCGGTCAGACAGGCAGATTCCATTTTGAATTGCGCAAGAATCAATCAGCCAGAAATAATCTCATCGATCCTTTCTCAAGCCGCGCCAGCCAGCGCAGGCCAGGCGGTAGGCGCAGGCCGCGCCGCGCCGGCCGGCCAGGCGCACAGCTATAGGGCAGAGGCTGACACTGTACAGAGATCCAGACAGACAGTATGATTGAAGGAGCCGAACTTCTACTAGGCAACAGGTACGGTATGTCCATAATGAGATCGAGATCGGGCTTGAGTCGAGATCATCTTAAATTTGGGAATGTATTGTTATATAAATGTAAAGACGTTCAAATAAAAATTCTAGGATTTTATTTTGTCCACCCTAAATTGTTGGGCATGATGACTGATGACGATGTTGAGCTTAATCACTTGGCCGTGGGCTGGCGCTGGCTTGCCTTGCATTGAGAAGTTGAGTTTAAAACATTGTTCTACTTTGACCTTTGTAGACGTCTAACTTTTTACTGTAATTATATTAAAATTAAAGTAAGTTTAAAGTTAAGTACTAAATCAGTATGACACTAAATCAGATGATACATATGCATGGCTTTGATGATCAATGTAAAATGTTGATGATCATTGTGAAATGTTGATGATGATGATTGATGATGGTGGTGGTGGTGGTGATGATCGATGATGATGGTGGTGCATGTCGGATGATGATGATGATTGATGATGGTGGTGGTGGTGATGATTAGGATGATGATGATGATGATGATAGTGGTGATGTCAGATGATGATGATGATAATCTCATCAATTGTAGGAATCTTCTGGGGAGCATCGTTTTGGGGGGATCAGGGCACCTGCCCATGCACACTGGCTATATGTGCTTTAAATCCCCCTTAATACAAAAGAATATAAATTGAGGAGCCAATGCGGATGATATTCTGATCAGCTCACTAATACATGAAGGACATAGACTCTAGTTTAAAATATATTGCTCCTTTAAATGTCATAACTTTTTTTCTATTCTGATTTTGACAGGAATGGCACTAGTACTAGTAGGAGTTTTATGGGAGCAAAACAACCTATATAGATTATGTAATTTTTTCCACTTTAATCATAATGGTACTATATCTATGACTCGGACCTATTTTTTCAATTATGTTTTCTCTCTTTCTTTTTCTTCCTCTTTTTTGACTTGATCTCTTTTTTTTCAGTACTTGGAAAATCATGGAGGTGGTCACTCACTATAGCCTATCCACCTGTGACTCCACCCCTGTATTTTGATTTTTAAAAAATTGCAGTGATTTTTTTTCAGATCATTTTATTATTGCTTGGAGTACCCCTTTACAAATGTTTGCTCTTTTATTATCTTTTCCTCAACATTCAAGAGAAAGTTTACTTCTGGTAAAAAAATTAATATATGGGAAAAAATTGAAGAGGTCAGGAAAAATAGTTTATAAATATAATGCACATGAAACTGATGCTTGATGTTCAAAACTCACCAAGAAAGATGAATTGCAAGTAACATAAGTTTGATCGGTAGCCCGGAAGGGTTTTTCCTTTATGTTTCTCTCACTTTTGAAATTGTACAAAACCTAAAAGTTGTATTTTCTAGACCCCTTGTTTTGAGATCAGACATACCTGTAACCCTATGTTTGAATACTCCACTGGTCAGCTTAATGGTTCAATAAGTGCTAGGAGCTAATGAGTTTCAATTCCTGTCTCATTTTTATCATGTACAGGTAAAGCTGTTAGTAACTGTGATACTTCCTTCCTGTTTCATACTGTTTGATATCTGGCAGAAGATCAACCATGTCAATTGTGACTGTGCAGCTTGGGCAATGTGGAAATCAGATTGGACTCTCATTTTTCGAGACCCTTATGTCCGACATTGTTGGCATGAAAGTGAATCACAATCCAGATTATAAAGATGAATGTCTTGAGAGGTTCTTCCATCAATCACCTGATAATAGATCCTCAAAGATTTCACCCTCAGCCAGAGCTGTCATGGTTGATATGGAAAGCAAAGTCATACAGAACACTGTTGTTACAGCCAAGCAGTCGGCTACCTGGCAGTATCCAGACAAGCAGCAGTTCTGCAGGAAGCGCGGGGCAGGAAATAATTGGGCAGATGGTTTCTACGGTCACGGATCTGCTGTTGAGGAACAAGTTCTGGAGATGGTCCAGCGGGAGGTGGAGAAGTGCGACAGGTTTGGTGGCTTCTTGAGTTTGATGAGTGTAGCCGGTGGAACAGGATCTGGTGTAGGAACACGCATCACGCAATGTCTGAAAGACCGTTATCCACAAGCCTTGCTGGTGAACCAACTGGTGTGGCCACATTGCAGTGGGGAGGTCATCCTGCAGAACTACAATGCTGTCTTGTCACTGGCTCATCTTTATGAATGTGCTGATGCCATCAACATCATCCACAATGACCACATGCGGAAGATCTGCTCCAGCTTCAGCAGCACTGGAAACTCAAGCAGTGGGGTATCATTCACCGATATGAATAGACTCATCGCAGAGCACATGGCGCTATGGCTCCAACCTAGCCGCTGCACTGGCAGATCATCTACACTGTGTGACCTGATGGAAACTCTAGTTTCACACCCGGACTATAAGCTACTAACTATGTATTGTGTTCCACAGATCTCGGAAGCATCCCTTCCATACAGTACATTTGCTTGGCCTGGTCTTATGAAACGTCTCCATCAAATGGTTGTCAATGCATCAGTCATGGAAGAAGGTATGCATACTGTCATTTGTCTGACTACTAATTAATACCAAAAATGCCAAAACATTTATGGGCAATTCCATGAAATAATCAACAGCCTCAAGCAAGAATCTTCCTCAGCATCTTTTTTTCCTAATAATCTAAATTCTTCATAGAATAATATAAGGAGTTTCAGACAACAAACTTATCTCCAACTTTATAAGTGAGCAATGAAATCCAGACATTATCCTCACTACTCTTATCCAACCCAAACATGGTTCGAGAGATATGGTCATTTCTAATTCCAATAGCTGAAGAAAATATAGTTCTTGTGAACAATGTTTTACAGTTATAAATGGAAGATGATTGATCAATTTCTTTTTATATTACAACCAGTGAAAATAAAAATTCCTGAATATGCATTATGGTGCAACCCAACTAGTAATTAAATTGTACAAATTTCAAAAGATTAATTGCTAATTTACAAGTCTGACTGACTTGTGTGAAATAGAGATTTTCATTACGATTTTGAGAAAGATCTTACAATTTTTGTTTTCAGGTCTCAACTGGCAAGTGAAACCTGGTTCAGAACAGAGCAACAAGTGCATCAGCAATTACCTCATCCTTCGAGGAAAGGACTCCAATACGGTTGATGTATCTCAGTTAAAGAATAGTGCCCTCTATATTGACTGGATCCCTCCAGATTATACCTTCACATGTTCCCATCAGTCAAGACAGTATAGAGGATATGAGAAATCAGCCTGTCTGATGAGCAATGGAAAGACTCCGGTTGGAAGCTTGGACATGATTGTGAGGAAAGCATGGGATATGTTTGCCATGAGGGCCTATGTTCATTGGTATGTCAGGCATGGCATGGAAGAAGAAAAGTTCATTGACTGCTTTGCAAGCTTGGAGCAAGTTCTTGATAACTACAAGCAGCTATGAAGCAAGTTCGAAGCTCACCAAAATGATCAGTTTTGAGTGCCTTTTTGAAAAAAAAATCATAACTTGAGTACTTTATGGTTAATATGAATGTTATATCTGGGCAGTATTCTGTTTGTTTGTTTTTCTTTTCTCTCACTTTAATTGGCATAGTTATCAGAAATGAGGTACACCATAAGCCAATTCATAGTTAGCTGAGCTCATGATCAACTTTTTCTCAAATGACCTTTCCCGTTGTATAAGGATGCACACTTTCAAATGAAGATGTTGCATAAGCTTTCCCCGATGTGCATCCTGTAGTATTCATAATCTAAAAAAGGAAAGACAAGGCATATAGACCAAGTGACTAGAAAAATATGTCAGTGATCAAAATTGTCCGCTTTTAGCAATATTTTGGACTACTGTCAATAGCAATGATATTGTACACTTTGTTACTCTTCAGCTTTGATGTAATGAAAAAAAAAAATTAAAGGGATACATTAATAATCATCAAATTACAGATGCTTTTGTAAGTGAATTTTAAAACCACATTGAGGGTTTATTTCGATTTTACTACTCATGCTCTTGTACAACTGCAAAAAACCTCATTGGCTTGATATCACACATTTATGACTTACTTTCTGGTCCATGGGTGCGAATTAAAGCACTTGAACTAATCACAAGTGCACCTCAAAATTTGTTATTACTGTTACAAAATAATGAAGATAGGATTTAAAAGAATGAGATAATTTTCAGAATTTCAGCTGAGAGTCCTATCTTTCAAGTAGTGGTGATTAATCTGATCAATCCCAACTACAGGTATAGAAAGCACACTGCAAAATTGGATGAAACCAATCAATGGCATTCTCTGTTTCCAAAGAAATTATGGTCTATATGAAGAATTATTGAATTTATGGATATATATGGTTGATATTAATCAGATCAACCACAACTCTTTGTACCTTGGGACCCTGTAAGTTTTAAAACATGAAGTGTGGGCAGTTTCATAGAGCTCTTTCATTCAAGACTGAATTATGATATAATGAATTAGGGCCAACTAATTTGGAATCTCAATCATTCTATTGATTTAAGTTGAAATTCACACGTTTTTTTAGCATTCTTACTGTCAATGCAAATATTATATATATAGTTCAGAGTGCATTATTTGAAGCCTTTTGGAATTGTTTTCAAATAAGTCAAATTTGAGGAATTGTCAGAACTTTTGAGCTGATTTTCTAAATGACTATTCCAGGTATTTTAAAATTTATGCATAAATTTACAAATATATGAAACACTTAGTTCTATGAATCCGTCCAGCTGAATTTACTCTGTTGCACAAAATACAGACTGTGAATATCACAGTATAAAAAAGTAAACCTTGTTATTTCTATTTCTGTTAGGCCTGTGCAGTAAAGGTACAAGTATGAGAGATACAGAGAGCATTTGGTTGGGAATGGGGAGGATAAAAATATATGCAGAATAGAGGTCGAGTGTGGTGAGCAATGAGTGCAACAAGTGAAAAGGGGTAAATGACACCCTTCCTCAATTACCTGGTTACATAAGGTGAGAACAAGTCTTGGAGGTGTAATTGAAGAGAAGACACTGATGAACCCACATGTTCATCTTTTCTCTTGCTGTATTTTGTTTTTTTGTTGATTCTTTCCAGACATCTCTTTCTTCTGCTTAATCTATTCCACCCCTATATTGCTTTTTTCCCTCCCCATATCTGTTCTGCTTTTTTCTCTTCTATTTCTCTATTTCTACATTATCTTTATCCATTTTTGTTTTTTCCTCTCTCTTTCCCTCTAATCCCACCCTCTCTCTCCCCCTTTCTATCCTCTTTAATCCATTCTCTTAGCCCAGAAGGTCCTTCTAGCCCTTCCATTTTCAAATGATTTCATGTCAAATTTTACTTGAAAAACAATTCTTATTTCATAATACCTCTCAAACCAGATCTCATGAAGATTCATAACTAAAGGAAATGACTACTTACTTCATTGCTAAGATATAACATATACTCAAAAATGTTATATTTCTGGGATTTTCTGATAATATACCTTACATTTACAGTACATATATTTCTTTTGACCTGTAATACGAGTGATTGGCAATATCATGCTAAGATAATTCAACATCAAATACAAAAACATTATGGATCTCATCAGATTTTCACATATATATAAAACATCTCCATTCACAAATTATGGACAATATGGGCATGGATATACACATTGGACATTTCATATTCAATATCGTATAACAAGCTTGAACCAAGCTGCAGAATTCCACATTCCAATCATTCAAAATTACATCATAATAGGCTAACATTCTATGCCATGAAAACTGAATAAGATTACAAATCCTAAGGAAAACAAATTTTAGGTTGTTTCAAGTCGAATGATATAGGGAAAATTGACTCGAGCAAGCTCATTAAGTAAAATATTTTCTCATACGTACAATGGTCAGAACTCTGCCAGGTCCGTCTTTCCCTTTTAATGTGTACTAGCTGTAAGGAAATGCTATATACTAGTATTCAACATCGCATGTAAGTCACACTACTTGTCTTTGTTCATTCCGCATAAAACATGCAGTGAGACTTGTTTAACTTGTGAACTTTTCAAGATAATAGACTTATCTTTTAAATCTATATTTACCATGTTACGAATTTTGAAATTGCAGTCTCCAATCCAATAGGAATAGTATGTAAAACACCTCAATGCATGTTTTCAATTTGAAATTATATTATAATATTGTAAACTATAATATTTATGGTAATCAGTAACTATTAATTCTAATAATGATAAGCATTTATACATGTATAGCGCCATCCATTCTGAGGCATGGAAGAAACATAGACAATATTTTAAAGAGAGAGGAGTTGAGTAGAGTGCCAAGATGTATGTTGTAAAAATACTTCTGTTTAGATTTATAAGTCTCTATTGATGATCATCATCATCTATTTCAGTCACCATTTTCCCTCTTACAAGGGAGACTGACTCTAACACCATGATGACACTCCCTCCTTCCATTCTTTTTTTTTTCGTCTTGAAATCTAAATCCTTCCAGTTCTTTTTATCTTAATGATATATTTCTTAAATTCGGTGCTGTAGCAGAGAAAGCCCATTCACCACTGGCTACTCATGGTTTGGGGGTCTTTAGAAGGTGATATCAGGCTACTAGTTGGTGTATAAGGCCAGACTAGGTCTTGTAAACATTTTGGCGCAGAACAATTCACTTTTCATATAAAGAGAAATATTTCAAATTCTATACGCTTCCAAAATGGCGACTAAGGTAACCTTTTAAGAACTAGAGAAATGTATGATATTCAAAACCCTGGCACCTGAATTTTAAAGCATATTTAAGTTTGACATTGCATGAGGATATACATTGGAAATAGATTTCCAATATCCTAACAGGATAAAAAATGAATGTAACATAGCAGACTTTATGATCAATTTTTTTTTAAACCTGTTAACATTACGAAAAACTCTAATAAATTGACTGACAAATCTCCTCCACATGTGCATCCATGCACATGGTAACGCCAAATATGAATATCATTATGACTCATTACTAGTTTGATGTTGTTATCATTATTCATGATAAAATAGACCTCCTTTTTAACATGAACTGCATTAAGACAGAGAGCTACACCACAAATTCGGATTTGATAAACAATTTCAAGAAAACAAATGACAAGCATAAAATTAATGATTTTTATCATTGGAAACTAACCATACATGTAAAAAGTTGCACCTCCAAACTCACTACAAGAATGAAATCTACATATTTTGTGAAGCGTAGCACTTTCTACCAAAAAAATAATGATTTACAAAGATTCATGTAACGTAACATTTGTAATATTTTACAAGAAACAAAACTACCCGCAGAGATGCAGCATAGTGAGTATATAAACTATTCATTGAAAAAAATCACTACCCTAAATATTGGTAATCTGATAGAACAACTGTTCTTTGGTAATATACATATGTTGCTTTTCTCACTTTCATTTGTTTCATTGTTTTTTTACATAATTCTTAAAAAATGTTTCAAAAATAATATTCACCATATCCACGAAATCCACAAGAAAACAGAATGTCATAATCTGATTTTTTTTAGATAATCAAAATCAAAGAAAATTTGTTTATTTGCAATTAAAATATATTGATTTGAAATGTGTAACAATGTGGAATAATGTATAAAAACTATATTTGACAACTATATTAAGCATGACATCTATATTTCAAAGTTTGCAATGGAATGAATGTAACATAAAACAGTTCCACATGCCATCACATGATTGAAAGAAATGGAAAGGAAGAGCACACACATTAACAAATTAGGAGGTTCACTTCATGAAAGGTACAATGCTACCCCTCCCCCTTTTCCAACATCACCACAACCCTTAAGTCAATATATTGTTATAAACTTGACTTAACACAGCTTATCAAGGGTATGAACACCCTACTAATGGGTCCCTCAATACCTATTGTGGTTTTGGAAATATTTCATCATAAATGTAGCTTGTAAGAAAGAGGTATGTAATTTTCAATAATTAACACAATTCTAGAACATTAAAAAAGAATTGTGATGAATGTCTGATATTTGTTTGTGGATTTACTGATTTCGTTAACTTTAACCCAGATTCCAAGAACATATGGGCACGTGTGAAAACAACTTGACCACTGTCCAACTCCTTCCATTAGATCCAATTCGCAGCGAGAATGAAGAAAGGTAAACAAACCAACTTCCACCTTTGAAACACAGATCTACCATGAGGAGTTGAATTAAAAATTCTAGTATCATTTACATGTCTCATAGGCAACAAGAATATCTCATTGCAATATCTTAATTGTGATTAAATAAATATTACAAACCCATCAACTCATCTGATCTTCAATTGCTACTAAGCAGAAGAAAAATAGATCACCTTGTATTTGCAAGTAAAGCTCAATATTGACTCATCAACTCATCTTTTAACATTGCAACTATAATACTTGTAACACTTGACAATCTGTATGAAATACCTTCTGAAGACTGTACATCACACAATAGTACACACAACCACCTGTAAAACATATTAAATATTGCTTTCGTTGACTTGATCACATCTGACACAGTAGAACATAAGGGATTACAAACGGCAATTTCAGTACATCACATATTTTTTGTAAGATGAAGAAAACCTTTAGTCCCGTGAAAGTTTAAACAATTTGTGTACTTTCTTTATCTTCATAAATTAGGAAGTGAATCATTGTCAAAATATCCCCTGAAAAGGATTGCACTCAGAATGTTAACTTTGAGGAGAATACATGTCCACATCTGGCAGATAATTAATGTCAGATTATGTGTAGTCCCATGTACTCATATCAAAGTGCACTACAGGTAACTTTGAAGGTAGTCCTCTCTCCTGTCTCCTATTTTCAAATCAAATTACTTCTTCGCAATCAAAGAAAAAAAAATCTAGTGGTAATTTAAAACGAGAGAATACCCCCATTTTTACACTCAAATTTCTGTTCCTATGCAAAGAATTTTTGTCATCTTGAGAAATAAAGAATGAATACTCTTGTTACAAAGAATCAAATTTGCCCCCTTTCATCACTCTGGCCACTTCAATATTGATCTACCACTAAGAGCCGTTATGCTTCATACAAAATAATTTGATAAACAACCATCTATAATTACAAAATCTATCAATTTTGGCAAGAGAATCAGAGTCCCAGATCAGAGATGCACACAAACTTTTAATATCTTACAAACACACACACACACCCTCAAACCCACCATGGCTGGTCCCAATAAAACAGTAATAATGCCCCAACTAAAACTTCTGATGAAAATAATTCTTCTAGGGTTTACGTGAGACAGTTCATGTCAACTAGTATTGAGGAAGTCAGTTTTTTTAACCTTCATAAATCTTGTGTTCTTGGCAACACAAAGAAATGCTTCTTTATACATGTACATTAGCTCACACAAGGACATACACAAACTGATGACACTTTAAAGAAACATGCCTTCCATCTAAACACTTAGAGGATTAGGCTATTTTCAGTGACACTTCTGCAGGAATTTGATCTTGAAAGCAAGCAATAAAACAAGAAATATCAACAGAAATTGAAAATTTTGCTGACTTCAGCAATAACTTTGATACCATTTCTAATACAATATATTGTGCATTCCTGACTTAATTCAATGACAATTAAACCAAATAATCAAAACATAATTTTGTTACTACCAAATGGGATGAGATAATTGTATGTAGGGGCAAATAAGGACCAAACAAAATTAACCCAAACAGCAAACTGATGACTTCAGCACTAGTATTCGCATATCAGGGGACCGTTACAGGAAAGTTGTCAGCACTGACAAGATGTCTTTCTGACAGTTACCATAGTAACAGTCAGAGTCCAGAGCTTCTCAGCCAATAAAAAACAAGGATTCCACTGAAATAGTCAGCACTGACAATTTAGTTAGTGCTAACATGAAACACCCCCCAGAGCCATTTCTACATTCATATCCCATAAAGCAAATGCCAATCTTAACAAGGGTGATTTTACTTTCATGATTAATGATTTGTCTGCACCCGGGACCAGCCATCAACTCTTAACATGCCCTGTGATTTGCAGCTCTATAGGATTTATGTGTTTTAGATTTGGTGCACTGCTAATTGGTGACATGTTAAAAGTTAATCATCTTATATGATGAACCGAGTATGTATCCTGTGCTATAATCTCTGTGGTGGTTTAGCTGCTGTAGGAGATGGTATATCATCCCCTGCTAATCCCTGGGTTTGTTTATTGACATCATTGATGATCATCTGGGCTATCTTCAAAGCCATCTCTTCTTTACTCTGAAAAAGAAGTATAACATAATAATAATAATAGCCAGTTTTATATAGAGCATATCACATAATATAACTATGTCTCTATGCACTTCAGCAAAGTAAAGAAAAGAAAATGATGTTTCTGAGTTCACTTTGTTGAATCAAGGTACATTTACATATACTCAAATCTCTCAGTAGGTATGTTTATATAATGATGATAATGATAATTACATGCAACATTTATATATTATTTATAATTGGCTTTTTACATCCATGTATTTATTAAATATGATAATTAAGGTCTGGGGCCGACCTCTAATGTTAGTATCCCAAAGACATGTTTCAATTTAAAAATTGTGTCCTTGGCAAAATCACTTTAAATTTTCACTACCAGCCGCTGCCACAACACCCAGAAGAGTGAGATGGTAGAAAATTGGAACCCACCACCCCACCCCCTTTAAATCTGGATTATATGTATAATTGTAACTTTTAAACAGGCCCCATCTTAAAGTTATATGGACTTGCGATTGACTAAAATCAAACTAAAAATAATTAGTAATCTTTACTTCATCACACAATGCCTATATATTTTCTTTTAATTCTGCCCTATCCCCCCCTCAAGAAAAGAGAAAGAAATAAAATGAAAAATTGTACACCAACAGAACAGGCAAATATCAGCGAAAACTTTATCAATTTTAATCACTGACAATAGTGCAGTGGAACAGTTTCTAATCAGATCAACCCCATCTTCCCCCAAAATGACTCTTTTCCTAAGGGAGATCTTATTTGTTCCATTATTCATTTCATTTCATATATACATAAAATATAATACCTCAAAATATAAATACATAAACTACAAATAAATCTAAAAGTGCATAATTCACAAATTCTAAAAACCTATCAAAGTTAAGTCCTCATCCCCCCCTTGGAAAAAAAAAATGAAAGCCAACCTTGTCCTCCTCTTTGGTGACCAGTTTTTTGAGAGAGAACTTATTTGACGACGCTCTCTTTTGAAGTGATTCAGGATCTGGTTCGTATTCTGGTACGAACTGACCAAGATGATTCACCTTACCAAACATCATACCAGCGTTTCTATAAAGAGAGCAGAAGAAGATACAGAGATGAGATGATTCAGCTTTAAAGCAGATTTCAGCTTTCTTGCTTTTGTATGTTCAGCTTGAATTTTCCCTGTACAAAAGTATTAGAGCTTTTGTAATTTCACCTTTTTTATTATTTGCAGTCATTCACAGTCCTTTGGATGAGCAAGTGATAAATATCAAATCTTGCCATCTGACTCATCATGATAGCTCATCTATGGTCTGTGATCAGATTTTGGAAATAGTTTCATTTTTTTCATAACAATTCAACAATAAAAGAGTTTAAACTTATGCGACTTGACAATTTAAACCTACTGCAAGTATGTATTTTGTCAACATCAAATAATTGCAACTTGTAGGTATAATACGGCCTTGATTATAAATTGATTTTGGTTTAAACCAGATGCATTACACTCGGTAGCCTCGAGTTGCAACTTCAGCATTTATACTGCAATTTAGAACTGGACAGTGTGGTTTTCCATTTTTCAATATCACGTACAACAAAAATATTATTGTCTCACGTGAGACAACAGATTATCTCTTACTCCGAATTCAACCTACCACGATGATTAACATCTTCCGTACTAAAAATATTATTCATAATAAGAAAGGTAACAGGATTTTCAATTCATTTTTTGGAACTATTGTTAAGATTCTCTCCACATATTGTAAATCTTGATTATCCTCTCACCCTGCACTTGGCCTCTGCCAGAGAGTGTCTGGATCAAACTTCAACTGGTCAATGCTGAGGTCCCCATCAAAAAGCTTGACCACATTGCCCTCAGCTAGCAGGGTATTACGCATCCCTCTGGTGGCAGGCTCAGAGGATACAGAGGACTGATCATCTTCCAGGGCCGTGGCAACAGACCCTGCAGCAGCCATGGTCCCATGCTCACTCTTGATATTGCTGATGAGCTCATTGAGGAACTTGTAATAGAGCTCACTACGAAGAAACCCAGGAAAATGCATCTAGAAATGTAGAAGAAAATAGAAATAATAAAAATAAACCTGTCACGTGTCCTTCAATATCAAGTAATACAAATTACTTATTCTTTTCCAGTATTTCTAAAATCTGACAATACATTTATTGTGCCCCCCCCCCCCTCCCCTTCACCCATTTGTTTCTGTATCCCTTTATTTTCACTAAATCACCAACAGGCCTAGTATTAAAGTTTCTTCAAATAATGTCTACATTTATATTACACACTGACATTCTCTGTCTCTCTTTCCCTTTACTTCTTTATCCCTTTTCTCCTTCTGAAGATTTCCTCCTCCTCAGGACGTCATCCTCCTTTCTTCCTGTTTTTTTACTTCAAATTTCACAACATCAATATTTTTCCACCATGTTTACCAATTAATGCCGAATCTATCTTTCTGGAAATTGGTATTATATTTCTGCTATTTGTGAAGGATAATCAGAGCAATTATAATAATTCATTCATCATAGAAACATTCCTCTTGCAGCCAATGAATATCACCTTTACATATAAACTAATGACAAAAAGTATCTGATTGCAAGACAAATGTTCTCACTTCAAAAGGTGATATTTCTGTTGTCCTTTTCCTCCTACACATCTAACCTCCCTGAAAGTCTAATTTCTATCCGTACCTATCCCCTATCCCTCTCTCATTCACACATGGTTTTCTTAAAAGAGTACTTACTGTTTCTAATGTAGTATATGTTTGTCTCATTGGCGTAGAGAAGCAGGTTGCTAGTGGTCCCCCTTCCCGACATATATTACTCTCCACCTCAAAGCGGATCTTATCATCAAAGCCTAAGGGGCTGGTAGCTTGTAATGAAAAGTACCTGTTGGTTTCAAATTATTCAGGAAGTCATAAATATGTCTTGTATTTACAATTTTTTAAAACTTAACATCAGAGGGGGAAAAAGATTATGTTACTGTTAATTCATGTTTCTCATCTAAAAAAAAATTACCCCCCCCCAAAAAAAAAAATGGATACATGTAAGCATAAAAGATAAACATTTCACATATGATCAAGATATTTACCATATTTCTCATTTGCAAAAAATACACATCCAAAGGCCTTTCATAGACTATTCATTAACTACACTTCAGTGGAAATTTTTTTGAAATCTTGCATATAATCTGCAACATATGACCTCAAATAAACCTTGGCATGTGAAATTACAGTCCCATATTAACATGAAATTAAGTTACTCAGTTTTGCCATTTAAAGGAGGTTTGCATTTCATTCTTGTTTATCCACATTTTATTCAGGCATGACAAAAATATCAGAGAAGAAATCAAGCCTAGTATTTAATGCAAACTGTATCCATGTAAAGTAGTTATTATATTTGGTCTAGGTTGTGTGAGAGGCAGTGGCTCTCGAGGGAGTGTGATGGCCAAGGAAAAAGATATCTTCAAAGCAACCTTCTTAAAGGTCAAGTCCACCCCAGGAAAATGCTGACTTGAATAAATAGAGAAAAATCAAACTAGCATAACACTGAAAATTTCATCAAAATCGGATGTAAAATAAGTTATGACATTTTAAAGTTTCGCTTATTTTTCACAAAACAGTGATGTGCACAACTAGGTGACTCAGTCGATGATGCCCATCACTCACTATTTCTTTTGTTTTTTATTGTTTGAATTATACAATATTTCATTTTTTATAGATTCGACAATAAAGACCAACTTGACTGAACCATATAGTATTAAACAATGCTAATTCCACATGTTCAGGGAGGAATCAATCGTTGTATCACTTGACAATGAGGAGAAAATTAGAATATTTCATATTTCATATGATAAAATACAAAAGAAATAGTGAGTGGATGACGTCATAGTCTCCTCATTTGCATACCAGCCAGGATGTGCATATAACTGTTTTGTGAAATTAAGCGAAACTTTAAAATGTCATAACTTTCTTATGTTACATCCGATTTTGATGAAATTTTCAGTGTTATGCTTGTTGGATTTTTCTCTTTTTATTCAAATCAACTTTTTGTTGGGGTGGACCTTTAACTATGCACTTTTCATGATTAACATCTACTTTTTTCTATTTATTTATTTCAAAGTTTTGGGTCAATATAATTCCTAAGTTATGATGACATTTTAAATACTTAACCATGGTTAAAATTTCAAAGTAGACGACGCCACCGCCACCATCGGAAAGCGGCGCCTATGCAGGCGAGACAAAAACTAAATAAATAATCAGAATAATAAATGAATATATGTAAGAGATAAATCAGGACCTTACTTGTCATATAGCACCATAGCATCGTTCTGAGCCTCCATAGGATCATACTGCCCCTGCTGAGATAGTAAATGCTGTTGAAAATTCTCCCCAGCCAACCAGAACTGAAGCAGATGGACGGCATTTTCCTGTTCCAGGTACTACAAGGACAATGAAACATTTCAGGTTCTGAGCAATTTTTATGTACAGTCACTAGTGGTAATGAGATTTGAGCACATACTTTGGAGGTATTAGGATCATGCAGAATCAATTCATATTGAAGATTCAATTAAAATATACAATACGTAGATTAGTAAATTTGTGTACAGTCATTTTGAAATACAGCACTTGATTTGAAAGACATTAGAATTAGCAAGATATTTTAGTGGAGAGCCTAGGCACTATACACCCCCCCCCCCCTCCTTCCTCCATGAAATATAAATGCAGAATAACAAATTTTAAAAAAAAATTATAATGAAAACAGAAAACCCAAACTAGATTATTAAACTCAGATTCAAAATATGTTTAGAGTAATCCTCACTCTAACAGACGTCATTCCTACAAACTTGAACTGTATAGGGAATCATTTACCTCCATGAAGTAGAAAGTGGCTACATCGTTGTAGAGTATGTCAGCTAGGTAGACACGCCCACTAGTAAGTACATCTATCTGATATTTACAATGGAATTCACTCATCAGGAATGACTGGAAATATCTGGGAAAAAATGGAATGAAAGATGTATTGGTCATTCATTAATTGACTATTTTCCAAGAAAATAGAAATATTTCAAAGATCAGTAATTGATGAAATTTTACACAAACTTACAAAATAGTATATGCAGAAAATGTATTTCTGCACTACATTCATAAACAAGTGGAGAGCCTCTGGCAGTCTCACCTGCATCACGTGATTCAATATAGCAGCGGTGTTGACTTTGAAAACTACTACATGTATAACATAATTATTCACAAAAAACACAATTCATATTATGATACAATACTATGTTCATTGATAATAAATGACATTTGACCTTGATCATGTGACCCAAGACTTGTCAGTGATACTTGATTACCCCTATATCCATATTTTATAAACTATAACTATAAACTTTGAAAGTTATGATGGTAATTCAACAAATACCCCCTACATGGCAAAATTTCATTGACCTTTGACCTTGGTCATGTGACCTGAAACTCGCACAGGATGTTCAGTGATACTTGATTACTCTTATGTTCAAGTTTTATGAATCAGATCTATAAACTTTCAAAGTTATGATGGTAATTCAACAAATACCCCCAACTTGGCCAAAGTTCATTGACCTTAAATAACCTTTGATCTCGGTCATGTAACCTGAAACTTGCACAGGATGTTCAGTAATACTTTATTAAAATGACCTTTGACCTCGGTCATGTGACTCGAAACTCAGGCAGGATGTTCAGTAATACTTGATTACCCTTATGGCCAAATTTCGTCAACTAGGTCCATATACTTTCGAAGTTATGATGAAATTTCAAAAACTTAACCTTGTGTTAAGATTTTTATATTGATTCCCCCAACATGGTCTAAGTTCATTGACCCTAAATGACCTTTGACCTTGGTCATGTGACTCGAAACTCAGGCAGGTTGTTCAGTAATACTTGATTAACCCTATGTCCAAGTTTCATGAACTAGGTCCATATACTTTCTAAGTTATGCTGTCATTTCAAAAACTTAACCTTTGGTTAAGATTTGATGTTGACGCCGCCGCCGCCGTCGGAAAAGCGTCGCCTATAGTCTCACTCTGCTATGCAGGTGAGACAAAAATATATCTCGCGATGTTACTGCACTAGTTATAAGGTAATTTTTACTTATAAATCTTGATTTATTCTATCCAATTTAAAGAAAATAATGTATAGTACATTAGATTCCGCTGACATCAACAAAGCATCATTAGGCATGAAAATTAACAAAATCATAAATCGAATCTACAGCACTAAAGACATTACTTCATACGTTATACCCCCATCTCACTAGGAAGGCGATCGTGGCGACCATGGCGATCTGTGTAAATCCCGCAAATCGTAGCAGAATCTTCCTCGAATTCTATTTTTAGCCTACGAGACGATTGCACTGCAACTTCTATGCGACCGACCTGCGCTGAAGGCGATGGTAATACGCTGAAAGTATGACAATGCCACTTTCTTGCGACGATTCGAGGCAGATGTGATGCGCTGCTTCTGCGATCAAAGCGATCGTACAACGAGGCTCATACGCTAATTAGGACCTCGGTACGGTGGTGCTACGAATGAAGCGATTATGTTACGTTCATGATGGGCTCTTGAAACGATTTCAAGCAATCGGCATACTAATCGTGGCACATGACACATTTTTCAGTCGATTGCCAACCTCCGACCAACATGGATGTCCAGAATTTGGTTGGACTTATACATCTTGGCATTCTAAAAGAACATCAGTTAAAAGTTGAATGCGAGGACAGGAGAAGGAGGAGGCCAAAAAGATACAGGGTCCGATCCTGGCTGTCACCTAAGTCATAATATACAATATTTTTAAAATTTCATTCAAAAGATGTTGATGAGCCTAATAGTTAATATGAGGGATGCATCCAGAATTTCATAAAAGAGCATTAAAAATCTTTGATATTCTGTTTATTTTTTCCACAAAGTTTGTCTCTCAAAAATATTTGGTAAATTCCTTTCAAATTTGCTGACAAGAAGTAGTCTACTGATGTGAGAGCACTCATAAAAAGGGAGGGGGAGGGGGGCACAATGCCAGAATCTCCCTAAAGATTGCCTTTCCCAATCAATACATTAGTGATCGAATCATTAACAAAATTTGATGTTGTCTACTGTCACTGTGGTTAGAATTCAATTTATTTTCAAAACATAATCAATTTATTTATTTCTGCAGAGGTGACCCATTTCGTCATCAAGACATGTGAGCGTCTGTTTTCTCTTTCCAGCTGGCTCAGCAGTAAGATTTTCATCCTCCTCCTGTACCCCCTCCTCTTCCTCCTCTACCTCCGCCTCCTCTACCACCACCATAACCCCTTGATCTTCCTCTTCGACCGCCGGCCTAAGAGGGGTAGCTTGGGCAGCTTTCCCTTTTCTGGTCCTTTTTCTGGGAGGTATGTTTGAAAACGCCGTGGTATCACCTCGTAATCTGTTGCAAATATGATAATCCGCCACCATCGGCACGGCGTTTTATAGCAGCGCGGACGGTTGTTGCGCAATCGCTGCCCAGTCATCAGCGGCGCAGCAAAAGCACAAGGCGAACGCCTGTAGCGGGCTGAGAACGTGTGCCACATCCCACCCAAAGAAGGAAGCGTCGTGGTGGAAGCTGTGTGAAGCGTGTCGAGCGCAAGGCAGTCGCCTTGTAAACGGAAGCAGCGTAGCAGAATTGTCTTGGGAACGGGCCTGAAAACCACGGGCGATCGGTGCCGCTTTTAATGCGCTTATACTACGCTTTATGCGTTGGGGCTCCGTTACAGCTACGAATATGTCGTTTGTAATACGCTCATGACTCGATTGTGATGCGCTTTAGCACCTCCGCGATCTCGCTACGTAAGTTTTGAACATGTTCAAAATTTTGTGGCGACCATAAAGATGGTGGCGATCCTTGCCGCTTCAGAAAAGATCAAGGTACGACGGAGAAGATTGAAAAGATCAAGGCACGATCAAGCTACGTTATACCATGCTTTGTCGATTTTTGACGATCGCAGTGGAATCGCCATCTAGTGAGATGGGGGTATTATATGCTATACTCACTGCTTCTCCATAACACTGAATGCATAGTTCTGAGCCGCTTTGAAACTATCTGGATCAAACTGGCCATCTTTGGGACAAATCTTAGCTGAAAAAAAGGAACAGATAACAAGGTATTGCATTATGGAAATAATATGAACAATCTTAAGATTTATTCTGAAATAATGGCTCTCATAGCCTCACTAAAATAAAATAAGTTGTTCTAATTTCTGAAATGCTTCTTTCTCACAGAAGCAAATTACATGCACAATCTGGATTGATATTACTGAATTCACAACTGATACCAATGAGAATATTCTATAAAATGAGATTTTCAAAAGGCCATTTGTAAAGTTGAGAATCTGTTGACAATATTGACAATCTACCCTACATTTTGAATTTTAACCCATATGATTTAAAATAATTGAGAAACCTATTTTTAATTTTCATATTCACATTATCTCCTAATTTGTCTGCAACTCGACAATCAGCTTCATGAAGCTGCTCTCCAAATGTATATTTCTTAATTTTTTCATCACTCAGTTAGTAACTGTTTCACTGTTTTCTTTTTAAAAAATACATGTATAGATTTCATAATACACTTAATATTCAAGTCAAGTCATTCATAATTAAATAAATCTAATAACACATTCCTAAAATTTCTCACTCTGTTATTTTACCGGACTGCTAAAGCCTAACACCCATAAATGCTCGAAGTATTTCTATACATCCGGAAGACCTCCAATTCAACCTCCTCTCCATGGGACTTGGAAATGGAGGTAAGTAATGAGACCATCATTCTATCAGTTGAGCTTTTGCGCAGGCACAATACGATGGCAGACTCACCTATAATATCTAATCTAATATCCTCTGGTACACCAATGGGTGATGTGGCATCCTTACAGATGTATCTGGTGAATATATTGATGGCATCTCTTTCCACCGCTGAGGATGAAAACAATCATATTACCACAAAATGAGAAATAATCATTTAAGATAAGAATCAGTTTCTATTTTGAGAGGAATCCCCAAGATTTGAAGAGTGGAAGAATTGAAAGACCTGTGGGTGTTTCACGAAGAGTTAACTGTGATATAATATGGAGGCACACTTAAACATCAACGCACATGTGATACTTCACTCGTATTTATTTGCTTGAAATGTAGTGCACGTCCCATGCACATGAACTGACCAACGTGGTAATGTGTTAGAACTTACAACCATACTCAACTGAAATTTAAGCGTGACTCCAGATCATACTCAAGATCTTTGTGAAACCCCCACCAGGGCCCCATCTTGCAAAGAGTTGCAAATTGAGCAGAGGGATCCCCATCTATGACATACCAGTGACCCCAAAATATAACCTCATGTCTGTTCTAAGTGTATACTAGATACAATGTATACTTATGCTATACATGTCGTTCACTGTTTTGACAAATGAGTATGCTCCCCTACGTTTCCAAGGAACTTTGTTAACATTTCCTTCATGACAAATTAGTAGTGCATCTGATGGATTTCCATAGTTGAGATTGATTGGATCAATCACAACTCCTTGTAAGTCAGGGCCCTAGTCAACATAACATACAAGCATACATATTGCATAACTGTAAGTCTATGGCAAACCATGTACAAAGAGTGTACAGTCCATTGTTAATTGTATCCAGTGTTGTTAGCTATTCCTTGATTGGTATATTTTCTTTACTCATCATTCGTTAAAAAAAAAGTACAAAAGAATTTCTTTCTGATAATGAATATATTCAAGAAAAGCAGATTTGGTAAGTTCCAAAGTTAACTTGTAAATGTACATTTATTAACCTGTACATACATACTGAATTGAAGAACATTGCAAACTCTCTTTAATCATTAGAAGTTTTTCTTAGTCAATAGAATAATGGATATTGGAACTATGGTTACCAAAGGGACGTCGAAATGTGACTATTTTCCCGAGGGGTGTAGCCTTGAAGAAAAATGATCACATTTGCATCACTGCAGGGACCCTAGTTTCACCAAACCACTGAATGACAGGTTTAGACCAATCACCCATTCAGATTATTATTATGATGGATATAATAGATAGATATAAGCAGACTGTTCTCAACAAGTATTCACATATGTTTAAGGGTAAAAAAGGGCTTTTTGCAATACACTGAACAACTTAATTATTTTACCCACATATCATAACTAAAAAAAATCAAGACTCTTTTGGAGAAATCAGAAATTACCAGTTCTTGGGTCGACCTCTTTCCAGGAGTTATTTCTCCGATGACCGGGCTGAAAAGTAGCCCCACTGCCAAACATCTTACCAACACCTACTGCCGAATCAGACATCGCTCTTGTATGAGTCTTTTGAGGTGATATACTTGGCGAATCATTCTTCTTGGGCATGGATACAGGAGGGTTCACTACAACTACAGGTACAGATTGTGTGTCTTTCTTTGATGAATCAGTCTCATCCAAACTTGGCAAGTCAACATTGTTATTTGTTGTGTTTATAGAATCACTTTCCACAGTGTCACTCGAACTGCATATGGTTTCTTTATTGTTAGTCACAGACGAGTTTGTTTCTTGGCTTTTAGTTTGCTCCACATTCTCTCTTCGTTCCTCTGGTATTGTCGTTGTTACATGGTTTCCAATCACAGGGGAATCCCCCTTAGTCATTGAGTCTGTTCTCATTTTGGACCATGAAGCATTACTAAAACTCTCTGCTGCTAACCAAAACTGGACAAGTTGTTTGGAGTTGCTTGATGCCATGTACTGGATGAAGTAGGGCAGAGCTCCATTGTCGTGGAGGACTTCATTCATACTTTTACATAATCTTGATCGATTGATTGCCTGGTCAGATGTCTCAATCTTTCCAAGTCCTTGACACAAAAAAGTAAGATAATAGAAAGCGGTAATAATAAGTGGTCTGAATTCATAAAATCATTCAGACACAAGGCACTTTCTATGAAAATGTCTATTAAGCACATTGAAAGAGTACAACTCCAATCCTGCATGGACTTTAACATAGAAATAGTTTCATTGATGTTGTTCTATTTGCTGCTTCATTAGGAAAATGAAAGAAAGAAAGACGAGATGTAAATTTACAATTATATTCACAATTTCAATTTTCATGAGTAGACAATGAATCTGGTTGGGTCACTGACCAATTGTTTAATTCATTCATTAATGAATTATAAAATATAGAGACCCAGGTCTCCTCAGGAGATCAGGTAGTTTTGACATTTGCCAACAAAAATTAGGGAAGAGCAGTGAACTGTTTGGGGAAGGTGAATGGTATACATTGGTACAGGTATGTACCAAGGAAAGATGACAACTACGAAGGGATTTTGACTTTCAGCAGAAGACAACCAACGTCCAACGGAGATGAGAATCAAGTAGAAGAAGAGAAAAAGTGAGTTGGATTGAGTATGGGGGATGCACTGAATCAGGCCATGTGGAAGAAAGAGATAAGGACAACAGCTCTAAGTGTGAGTCAGGGACACACCTGATTTATTTATTCATTCATTCATTTAAACATATTTGTTCAGGATAAACGGAATAGGCTTTAGAAAATTCAAGGAGAGGAAAACTAAAGAACAGATGGCAGAAGCAAGAGGAGAAGAGTAGGAAGTTTGGGTTGAGTGTGAAGGACACACTGAAACACCAAGAGTTAAGAAGGGGGTAAGAACAATTGATGCAAATGTGAGTTAAATCTGACAATATCCCCTCTGGTATGAATCATACTTTGGAGTCAGTACTGCAGAGAGGTGTGCTTCTTTACCTGTGCCTAAGTCTCCTAAGGCATCACTGTCATCACTCATGACCTGTGCACCTTCTGCAATCTGACCACCTCTAAGTCTCCTGCTAGCAGCCAGGGCAGCAGTGCCATCATCAATCTTCTCCACTTTTCTGGAGTCTCCATCAGGAGCGCCAGGTCTAGCGCCAGGCTGACCCGACTGATTGTAGTTAAGCGAACTTTGTCCAGCATGTTGAGGACTGGTCTTTAGTTGTTGCACATGCTGTTGGTTCTGTGCTTTCTGGTGTGGATGGCTTGCTTTCCCCGGTGGAGACCCATGCTGCGATGTCTGCCGTACTGTCGGCTGCTGGCCTCTTTTTTCTGAAATTAAAAAAGGCAAAAAAAATTGAATATATGGGTTTAGTCACCCCAGAACATTCTGGCTAGACAGAGAGTGAGCTGGTATAGGGCATTACTAATGGTTTGACCCCCCCCCCCAAAAAAAAAAAAAATCTTTGCTCTGAACATTCAGTCACCACTTTGTTGGTTCGTGAATCATGACAAAATGATCACTATATCTCTCAACAATTGCTTATTCAAATGGGAAAAGGCTAAGGCCAGCTCTTCTGATAGTTTCTGTGCAGATACAAAAGCCCCCTTAGTTTGCAGTGTAATTAATATTATTATAATTTCAACTTTTGAAACTGTTTAATGTTTTGAATTTCAAAATGTGGTATTTTTTGCGTTATCATAGTCTGCATTCTTGCATCGTTTGCAACTTAGTTACTCCACAGAAATCCTTCAGTAAGAATCATGTATGCAAAATTGAAAGTTGAAGACCATCGACACTGACCATTGCCGAAGATGGTGAACTCTTATTAACCGAATGCGCATGCACACACGTGGCATGTGCAGCAGAGAAAAGAATACACCGGGGCTGGGGGCATTTTAGCCCTCAAATTGCTCAAAATGCTCATAAGAACCCTGGAAACTAAAAAAAGGAGCACTGGAAATCCCCATTCATAGCAGTGTTAGCGCTTAAACATTACATATTTAGGCAGTAGGCCTAGCTAGTCCCTAACTTTAGATCTAAAACTTGTGAAAAGTAGATCTACTAATACTAGTACTAAGAACTAACCATGCTAAGTTAGCCCCGAAAATTTAAAAAAAAAAAAATTCGCCTGCTGATGATGTGCAGCTATTTGGAAGACTGCCAAAGAATTGTACGAAGCCCCAAACCGGACATTTTTGACATCCAAAAAAAAAAAAAATTATCACGTACGTACGCAGTATTATTACGTACGTACGTAATATTATTACGTACGTACGCAGTATTATTACGTACGTACGTGATAATTATTACGTACGTACGTGATAATTATTACGTACGTACGCAGTATTATTACGTACGTACGCAGTATTATTACGTACGTACGTGATAATTATTACGTACGTACGCAGTATTATCACGTACGTACGCAGTATTATTACGTACGTACGTGATAATTATTACGTACGTACGCAGTATTATCACGTACGTACGCAGTATTATTACGTACGTACGTGATAATTATTACGTACGTACGCAGTATTTATTACGTACGTACGTAATGTTATCTCCCAAAAGGTCATACATGAAATCTGATCACGCGCGCTAGCGCGAAGCCCGCAGGCTTTAAATTTTTATGTGGGCCTACAATAGGCCTTCTGCTTTGATTGTTCCCGCATAGAATTTCCCTTTAAATACCAGCCTCTTCAAATAGTTTTTCTTTTTTTAAACACCTATACATCTTCACTTAATTTACATCAATTAATACCATATCATATTCAAATTTAAGCAGAGAACGAAGCAATTTCAAAAGGGTGGTAAAATAATAGGGGCTCATCCCAGTGTCGCGTGTGGGTACATTTTTGAAAAAAACTGTCTCGCCAAAACACTAACATAACAGGCCTTTAATTGTCCTTTCCCCAATGTGTTAATTCTAGCAGTTTCTGAAAGGAATGGTTTAATTGAAAACACAGCCTGATGACGAGAACAATTAAATGAAATGGTTATCATATGAATATTGTGGGTTATATAGCAGGGACCTGGGAACTCGCGGGGGTGCTGGGGGTGCTGAAGCACCCCCAAAATTTTTCCTGGGGGTGCTGCGTGTATTATTTTCCATAGGCAGCACCCCCACGAAATCAGGTTCCCTTTGTATTTTTTATATATGTTATAATGTACATATTATCACATCCGACAATCGCAAATCATACAACGTCTTTCACATATTCCAATAACATCCCTCCTATAACATGTAACGCGACTCAATCAAGCTCCGGCACGCCGATACAGACGTAGTCGCGCGCGATACGTGATAACCATTATAGTTTACACACTACCATGACTACTCGATAGCAGGGAGGGACAAGGGTGTGGTTGGACTTGAAACTTAAAGGGTTTTATGTCGAATCAAGTGTGGGCGAGCCCGACCGCCCGTGTTTTGTATAAAGAATTACAATTCAGACAATAAAAATCAAATTTCAGTCTTTTTCGCCCTGCCCCATGGCCCTGGGAAGCGGGGGTGCTGGGGGTGAAGCACCCCAAAATGTGGGGGTGCTGCATGTGTTATTTTCCATAGGCAACACCTCCTGGAAATCTAGTGGTAAGTTGATGAATGACAGAAATGTAATGAAAATGAACGACGTTTTGTAGACCCCCACCCCCTTAAGAATTTTCCGACACAGTACTTAAAATAGTGTTTAAATTCACCCTTTTTCAAATCGGAATATCAAATATATTCTGCTCGTGCTTCGCGCTCGCATTATTGATTTTTATAATAAAAACAAAGTATTTATATACAACGCCCAGATACTAAAGGGCTAACTCTAAACACGCGCATGCATGTTTATTCAGATACGCAGCTTGTTTTGGGGCTACTCCGGGCTGAAAATATTTATATCAAATACAATTTTATGAAAATCTGATAACAAATAGTTAAGTTATTTAATTCTAAAGTTTAGCAATAGTTTATGAAAATGGTGATATGCATGTCGTCATGAATATTAAATAGGTGGGTTGACATGTGCGGAAATCTCTTCCCAAAGGTAGAGGGACCAGGGCCTGCATGGAAAATTTGACAAGCATAAAAAAAAGAAAAAAAAGTTTTTCACCCAAAATGTAAGGTCATTTAGTCCAAAAGCTATTATTTCGATTGTGAAGTGATGTATTTTTCTCCATGAAAGACCAAAAATAGTAGGGGGGCATTTGATATTGTGTCCCCCTACTATTTTTGGTAGGGGGGACACGTCCCCCTGTCCCCTCTGGGATTTCCGCCCTTGCGGGTTGAAGATATCACATCCCCACTATCCTGTTTCTTGTGTTATTACATGGAATCAAAATTGTTTAATTTTTTCATACCAGTGTGAATGATATGTCTCCCTTATAATGAAATAAGTTGCAGCAAAGAATATCTAATAGACTAAATCAGTTGTCAATTCAACTGTTTTTTGGTTCTTGAAGGGAAAATATCAAATAAACCTAATTTTATATAATAAAATACAAAATAACAATTGGGGATATGACATCATCAGTTTGCTCACTGAATATTAATGAAGACATGCTTAAAACTGTTTCACCGGAATAATGCTAATCTTTAAAATGCAATAACTTTGATATTCCTTGTCGGATTTTGATCAAATCTTTATTCTTATGTTCGCCTGATTTCTCTTTATCTGTTCAAACCATATTGCATTCAGTGTGGAGTTTCAGATCAGAATATCAAAAATTTTCTGCTCGCGCTTTGCGCTCACATTATTAATGTAAGAATATATCCAATTACCCATCATTTTCTTGATTTTCAAAACATGAATAGAATGTCCCAATTATCGGTCTGAAATCTCAATTTTGTTTCCGCTCGCTCTTTGCGCTCGCATCAATTGTATAGTTATATACAGTGGCGTAACTACGGGGGGGCATGGGGGGGCACGTGCCCCCCCAATCGGCTGACAAAAAAAAAAAAAAAAAAAAAAACGGGGAAAAGGAGAAAAAGAGGGAGAAAGGAAGAGGAACGTAGTGGGAAAGAAGAAATTATTATTCATTATAATTGTATATTGTATTATAATCATGTTATGTTATGTTATTTTACATAGGAAACATTTTTATCATAACTTTATGAAACATAATTTGCTCAGGGTCCATGTCTTCATTGTTCCTGGTGCTCGCATTGTCTGTTTAAAGAGATTTATAAACCTGTTGTACGAAAACCTCCCGTTTTCAAGTCAATATACACCAAATATATTATTGTTTTAAGTAGTGACATAGTTCTTTTTCATGACTACTTAAAGTGATTGCCCCATGTTCAGGTCTTAATATAAAACATTTCCTGTGCGTGATTACGTTCGCTTCAATGGATTGGTGAGATATGTCTGCTCTCCATGAATTCCTAAAATCAGTCCTTGAAATGTCCCTTTTTCTGATCTAAATATCCAAAATTTTTAGCTCGCGCTTCGCGCTCGCATCATTTGGTTAGTGAAATACGTATGGTCTTAGTGAATTCCTACAGACTGCCCCGCTTCAGGTCTGAATTATCTAAATTTTCAGCTCGCGCTTCGCGCTCGCAATATTTGATTAGTGAGATGCGTATGATAGTCATGATTACATTGACTACAAAAAGTGCTTCATGACATTGTGTTCAGATTTAATTCTAACAAAATCATGCAGCAAGCGCTTGGCACTCGCATTACATGACTATAGTGATATATGTATACTCTTTAAAATGTATATTCCTTTAAAAAAAATCCTGTTTTGGGTCAATATATACACAAATTTTAGCACGTGCTTCGCGCTCGCATCATTTGGTTATTGAAATACGTATGGTTTCGCGAATTCCTACAAACAAGCCTTAAATTGCCCCCTTTCATGTTTGAAATTCCTAATTTTTTAGCTCGCGCTTCGCGCTCGCAATATTTGATTAGTGAGATGCCTATGTTATTCATGATAACAATGACTACAAGTGTTTCATATGTGTTTAAATGTAATTCTAACAAAATCAGCAAGCGCTTGGCACTCGCATTAGATGACTATGGTGAGATATGTATACTATTAACAGATTCCTAAAATATAGTTCTTAAGATCTCCCTGTTTGGGATCAATATATACAAAAAATTTCGGATCGCGCTTCGCGCTCGCATTGTTTAGCGAGACAGGTACGTATCATGATCACAAAGAATCGATTATAAAGTCCATTTTTAGTTCTGAATATCAACAATTTTCAGCTCGCGCTTCGCGCTCGCATTATTTGATTGCTGAGATGCGTATGTTATTCATGATTACAATGACTACAAGTGCTTTCTTAAAATGTCTCTATTAGGTCAGTATACCTGACAACTGAGCGCTCGAAGCGCGCTCACTAATTAAGTGACTCAAAATTTTTGCTGGTGCCCCCCCAATGCCGTGACCCACGGTACGCCACTGGTTATATACCTATCCTGTTCATGATTAGAAAAGTGCTTAAGATGTCCTGTTTTCAGGTCTGAAATCTCATTTTTAATTCCGCTCGCGCTTCGCGCTCGCATCAATTGTATATTTATATACCTATCCTGTTCTTGATTAGAAAAGTGCTTAGAATGTCTCGTTTTTTGGTCTGAAATCTCAATTTTGTTTCCGCTCGCGCTTCGCGCTCGCATCTTATCCTGTTCATGATTGCAAAAAGTGCTTAGAATGTCCAGTATTTAGATCGGAATGTCAATTTTTTCAGCTCGCGCTTCGCGCTCGCATTATTTGATTGGTGATATATGAATCGTCTTAATGAGTAACTGCAAACATTCCTTATAACACTTCCCTTTCGATCAGACCAGAGCGTATATAAAAAATATCTGCTCGCACTGATCACGTTCGCAGTTATTATTTGTTACATACGCATCTTGTTCAGGACCACAAACATTGCTCAAAATATTCAATTTTTCAGGACAAAATACATGAATTTCCCCCCCAAAAAATAGCTCGCGTTTCGATCACGCTCGACTTATCTCATTATATATCTATGTTCTTTTATAAGAAGAAAGCTAAGAAGTGACTGTCATATATATGTATATATATATATATATATATGTGTGTGGGGGGAGGATTGGTTGGTGTGTGTGTGGTGCCCTTAGAGGTGTGTGTGTGTGTGTAATTATGGAAAATTCAATTATTGTGTCCCCCCCCCCCACCTTTGAGGAGAGATTTCAGCACCCCCACTGAAAAAATCGTTCCCAGGTCCCTGTTATATAGGCCCTATAATCGATGAAAAGTCATGATCATCACCAGCATGACTATGGTCCAACCATGGTCCCAGCTAGCAAGGTGACGTTGGTTGGGCCAATGCGGGGTGCCGATGTCGGCCACATTCGGCGAATATCGGATTCCATAGACCAATGAAAATTAGAATACTACGTACGTACGTAATAATACTGCGTACGTACGTAATAATACTGCGTACGTACGTAATAATTATCACGTACGTACGTAATAATACTGCGTACGTACGTGATAATACTGCGTACGTACGTAATAATTATCACGTACGTACGTAATAATACTGCGTACGTACGTAATAATACTGCGTACGTACGTAATAATTATCACGTACGTACGTAATAATTATCACGTACGTACGTAATAATTATCACGTACGTACGTAATAATTATCACGTACGTACGCAATAATACTGCGTACGTACGTAATAATTATCACGTACGTACGTAATAATACTACGTACGTACGTGATAATTTTTTTTTTTTGGTTGTCAAAAATGTCCGGTTTGGGGCTTCGTAGAATTGTGAACCCTCAGCCCTTTTTTTCAGAAAGCTGGTGGTAAGCACTAGCTCACTGTGGGGAATCTACAGACAGGACTATGGTATGCCAATGCTGTACAGAGCACACTTTAAAAAATCATCAAAATATAACTTTTGTGACCAAAATTACTAATTTCCATACAGTTGCAATTTACTTGTCATTAGTAACTTGGGAATAATTTTTGTATTCACCCGAGCGCTCAATAACTTGAATTTTGGGCATATTTTTGTGTACGCCCTCTATTGGTGGAAAGTAATATGGCAAGAAAATAGTCATTTTTCAATCTCTATTTTTAATTAAGAAAAAAAGTATTTAAAGAATCAAATTTACTTTATAAGAGCCAAGTTGTATGATGAATAGGTGTAATGGAAACTGTTAGTGTAAAAAAAATCAAGCATTTGTCCCAAAGAAAAAGAGAAAATAAGTCAAACATTGCCATCCTTATTTTGCCACACATGGAGATATAACAGAGAACAAGGTTATATCATAAACTTGTTCATTGAATGAGTGGTGGTAAGCTGATTTATTTATCTTTATTATTTCTTCCTTTTTCCCCCGTCAAAAAGCAAAATTTAGGAGTAATAAAGGAGGGTGCAAAAGCACACCCTTTCTCCATATAGACCAAAAGCTTCAGTCTCTGTTATGTTGGTTGTTCCGCTGAACTACGTTGCGTTCTTCTTCTTCTTCAAGCTGCACTGCCTCCTTCAATCCTGAAGATTCTTGCAGTATTGTATTTGTAGTACCGGCAGGTGCAATACACCGGGTGAACACCCTACTCTTTGACGAATAGTGTATTGGTTTTAACGTGCATAGGTTGTGACTCTCCTATACACGGGACCAACATTTGCGTCCTTTCCGACGGACGGAGTGTTTTCCAAGTGCATTCACACCCGCACTGAACACAGCGGTGAGGCACGTTAACACACAACGCTAGCATCAGTTTTTTTGTTAGACGTCTTCCGGCATGCTCATGATGCTGCGGGACTTGAACCCACGCACGTTGAGATCTACAATCTTATCCGGAACAGGCGCTCTAACTTACTAACCGACTGAGCTACACTGCCTCTCCACTCACCACGCCTTGGCTCCAGTCACCCAAAAAAAAAAATTTAACGTTAAAAAACTCCTCGAAACAGACGGCTGCCAGCTGTCTATCACACGTATTGCGAGGTTAAAAATACGTCTAAAGTCATGAAAGTCGTCTATGTCTATGTAGGAGGAGAAAAAAATCAGAAAATGTTCAAAAACTCATCCGAAAAAGCGGATTTATCAGTCTAATAATGGCAATGCTGTAATAAGTGACAATGCCCCCATCAATCAAGTTCAACATCAACATCTCAAACTCAAAGATCGCTCGATCGATACGACACACTCACTCACTGCCGGTGGTTGCACTGCACTACCGTATGCGGTACCGTGTTACGTGGTACCGGTGGCACACCGGTGGTACACTTCTCATAATTTCAGCTATTTTCGCGAAATACAGAAAAATTGCCGGAAAATCACAGACTAATCATATATACCTGATTTCCTCTTAAAGAGGGGCATGTTGCTCATTCATTCCATCATCGTATCAAGCTTAATTTAGGAAATTCAATGGCTGTTTCAGCTGCAACTTCGCACTGAAATCATCTGAATTTCCTTCTGAACAGCGCCAGCTACAGAAGCCGTCCGTCAGTGCTTGCCCTTATTACATAACAAAGGGGCGGGGCAGTAAACAATTTTTTGGTATATTTTCACAGCAGCTGCCCCGTAGGGAGGGGGTGGTGACTGGAGGTAAATAAT
Organism: Lytechinus pictus; assembly: GCF_037042905.1. Taxonomy (NCBI): domain Eukaryota; kingdom Metazoa; phylum Echinodermata; class Echinoidea; order Temnopleuroida; family Toxopneustidae; genus Lytechinus; species Lytechinus pictus. Next base: position 15,474,872 of record NC_087246.1, read on the forward strand.
AAGCAATAATCAAATCTATTATAATTTTGAACAGATATGGACAAATTTTATTTAAATGCCTAGCAATTCAATGACAGCGAACATACTGAAATTGTTAAACTTCATCAAAACATAATAAACAATCCCTCCAACATAGAGGTGGATAATCTACCTCTATGCCCTCCTATTATTTAAATGAGTTTATAATGCTGCTCTTTAAAAACTAATCAATGTCATTTTTATATTCATATTCAACCTGTTTCATAAGAACCATGGTGAAAAACAGCTTTGCTGATCATGACTGTTTTATCCTGTATAAATAAATTCAAATAATAATTTATAAATAACAATGGTCAATTCCTGCACACTAATTGGCATACGCATCCCTTATTGGTGGCGAAAAACAAAGGAAAAGCGGGGGGAGAAAACGTGAGGAAAGGTAAAGGAAAGGAGAAAAAAAGAGGAAAGATGATAGGCAGAAGAATAAGATAAGAACAAAATATTAAGGTGAAGGGAAGACATAAACTAAAAATCTTACCCGACACTATATAAAATTTCAGTGAGATATTTATTCTACTAGTATCAGGGAACCCAAATAAAAGCAAGCTCTGCTTTCCAGTGCCGCGGGTTCCTTCAGTGTTATTTTTTGTATATTGTATTTAGTTTTATTGTAATTTTTGTTTGAAGAGGAAATTAAAACAATAAAATAATGCAATCAATCAATAATGAGATACAAATCTTACTTGAACTGCTTAAATGGAAGTTGAATCCAGTTTTGAAGTCAATACCGGTATACAAAACATAATTCTGCTTACACATCAAGCTTTCATTATTTGTTTGATTTAAAATTATTGGTTTTAAAAAGTGCAGTAACATTATAATAATAATAAATAATAATATATGGTCCATTTATGTAGCGCAGCTATATAATTGCATATACTCTACTGCGCTTGATACCCCGGCTGTAGCTGAGCCGCATAAGGCACTAAAGCATTTAAGGAATAAATCCTACCAGGTACCCATTCACCTCACCTAGGTCGAGTGCAGCACAATCATTTTTTGGGTAAATTTCTCAAGGAAAACACGCCATGACCGGCATTCGAACCCACGTCTCTCTGATTGAAAGGCGAGAGTCGTAACCACTACACCATCACGATGCCCCCATATTCCATTTTAACGTCTAGGGTCTGACTATCAAAATTGTTCAGCTCACGCTCCGCGTATCCTGTATAATTGGTTGCAAATAATGCCCAGTTTTCAGGTCGGAATTTAAAGGAGCCTAACAGGGGTTGGTGGCCAGAGGGGGGGGGGGGGGGGCAAGAGCCAAACATTTCCCGGTCAAATCATGGTATGAACAGGCAGTGGTGTAATGAGGCAACATTTTTAAGGGGACCGGATATTGCATATCGGGCAATATTTATCTTTTTGAAAAAGTTGCGAGCAAAGCTAGCGAGCCTGGAGCACCCCTTTTAAGTTATAAAGAATATCAAAAATAAACGAGCAAAAACAATCAAAATAAATACCAAAGTTATACTGCAGACATGTGGAAATAGAGATCCTTAAGACCGTGGGCTTCCTTGGTCTTGGCCTTGGGGTTTCCATGCCTTGGTCTTTAAAGGGGAAGTTCACCCTGAAGAAAACTTTGTTGTAAAAATAGCAAAAAAATAATAAAAAATATTGGTGAAGGTTTGAGGAAAATCCGTTAAAGATTAAGAGTAATTAAGTTATTATAGTTGAAAGTTTTGTATTTGTGATGTCATAAACGAGCAGCTGCCCCATATGTTATGTAATATAAATGCATGAATTTCAAATTTTGTATGGTTCCTGGTGACTTAATTTTGTTATCTATTCATGATCGGTTGTGAAATGATTTGTCTATTGATATACAAAAGGTACAGTGAAAACCATTTTCAATTTTCTGAGAAAATGACATTTCATTGATTTTTTACCATTCGCTATGTAGGAATGCGGCTCGGCGCATATGACGTCACAAATCAAGTAATTGAAATTTTAATAACTTTTTTTAATTCTTTGATGAATTTTTCTCAAACCTTCAGCAGTATTTTTTATTATTTTTTCTACTATTTTTACAATAAGCTTTTTGTCAGGGTGAACTTCCCCTTTAAGTAATTGCATCGAGGGCTATAATGCCCTATCAGTAAGGACTCAAAATCTTTTGGATTTATAAAGAAAAAACTAACCAAAATGCAACCGCTTTGTGCTTGTTATAATCGGGGTATAATTCAGTAAAAACAGATTTAAAATCATTTGATTGGAGAATGGTGTATGGCTTAAAATTTGATAAGGGCAAATCCCAAATTGGCATGATCATAGAGGTATCAACGTTAATCAAATTTTCTGGAAAACCGCATAATTCAATATTATGTAAACATGAACCTGTATTTTCCCACTGTTATCGATCGGGGCCGATCGGGGCTCCTTGAACTAATGCCAACCATGTAACTATAGGTCCTTATAATGATCCTCTATTCACACTATTGTGAAGAATGAATTTATTTTAGTGGGAATTCTTTCTCCCAGTGGCGTAACAGGCGGGGGGGGGCAGGGGGGGCAAGCTGCCCCCTGGCGGATTTCACCGGGAAAATTAAAAAAACAGGGAAAAGAAAAAAAAGGAGGGAGAAAGAAATGGAAAGGAAAGGGGAAAGGGAAAGGAGGAAAAGGAAAGGAGGAAAAGGAAAGGGAAAAGTGAAAAGAAAACGAAAAAAAAAAATTAATGGAAAAGGAAAAAAAGCTGGAAAAGGTACAAAAGAAAAACATTTGACAAAGAACAAATCATTCCGAAATAGGCTTATGTAATGCAATAGCATGATGGGAAATAAATTAAAAGATGACAAAATGGCAAACAATAGCGGGAAACGAATGTAAAATGGAATAAGTCAAAAGCTAGATTAGAAAACAAAGAAAAGGGACAAGAAAACAAATAATAATAACACGACCGGGCTGCCGAGGATTGAAAATAAAGAGCGGGAAGAAAGATGGACTGCATACAACATTGTGCTATAAGCTTGCTAAATTTTATGCAAATAAGCTACCGGGGCAAATGGCTCTATAACGCCCCCGTTTAATCACGTTCAATCACTAGCGTACAGGCGGGGGGGGGGGGTCTTGGTTCCACACCCAAGAGGAAATAAAAGAAATTATAGGAGACAACGTATGATGAAATGAATGGAAACAATGAAATGTGTTATTTGCTGAATATAATGGAAAAATATATCACATAATTAGAATTTAATTTCAATTGGGAATTTTTTCCAGCTCGCTTTGCACGCTGGCGACTTTTAACAAATTCAACAAACAAATCAATATAATGACAAATAGATAGAGTAGAACCAACATCCCACATGCAATGGATGTAGGATGTAAATTTTCACACATTGCTATGTTTAACCCCCCCCCCCCCCAATATATTTGGTTCATTACGCAACTGGGTTGAATAGATATGTTGTGTAAAAGCTATATTTATATATATATCCCCGCGATTTGATTAAAATAGCGGCAATCTGCGAGGTTTAAATGGCTTTGATATCAAGAAGTTCCGGGGGCTCCACCCCGGACCCCAACCGCACAGCACTGCCGTATATGAGTATGGGAGGGTTATGGGCCATTGGCCCCCCAAAGTTCTACAAACAAGAACAAAAAAAGAAGGAAAGAAAAGCAAAGGAAAAGTGTAGGATAACATTTCATTTACTGAATATAATTTCAAAAATATCTCAAAGTTAGATTCTCATGTATAGGTGATTTTTTTCTCGCTCGCTCGGGACTTATATTAAAGGGATGGTCCGGCCTGAAAATATTTATATCTTAATACATAGAGTAGAATTTAGTGAGCAATTTAGTGGGATTGTCTTTTTTTTTCAAGCAATCTGCTTATGATGACAATCCTTGTCCTGCAAATTGTAAATATCATATAGTTAATCATTTTTGTCTGAAATTATCTTTTTAATACTCTTTATTTATGATTCATGCCAAAAATGCTAGCATATTATGTTTATTATGTTATGAAAAATGTATTATATGAAAGTTATGGATGCAGAAGAAAACAATAAATCAAAGTATCAAAGTAAAATGCCGAAAATTTCATCAAAATCGAATAACAAATAATCATTATTGAAGCTTAAAGTTTAGCAATATTATGTGAAAACATTCATCATGAATATTCATTAGGTTGGCTGTCACATCCCCACTTTCCGTTTTCTTATGTTATTACATAATATTTTTTTCATTATTTAATACTTGTGTGAATAATAATGAAATAAGTTGCAGCAATAAATATATCGAATGCACTAAATCAGTTGTCAATCTAATTTTTCTAGTTATTGGAGGAAAACATTTGAATAAACCTAATTTCATATAATAAAATACAAAAGAACAAGTAGGGATGTGACATCATCAGCCTACTTAATGAATATTTATGACGACTGTTTTCACAAAATATTGCTAAACTTTAAAATTCAATAACTTTGTTATTTGTTATCTGATTTCGATGAAATTTTCAGCATTTTGCTCAGTGAATTCTACTCTATTTATTAAGCTATAAATACTTTCAGCCCGGACCAACCCTTTAAAGGACAAGTCCACCCCAACAAAAAGTTGATTTGAACAAATAGAGAAAAATCCAAGAAGCATAACACTGAAAATTTCATCAAAATCGGATGCAAAATAGGAAAGTTATGACGTTTTAAAGTTTTGCTAAATTTCGGAAAACAGTTATATGCACATCCTGGTCAGTATGCAAATGAGGGGACTGATGACGTCACTCACTCACTATTTCTTTTGTATTCTATTATATGATATATGAAATATTTGAATTTTCTCCTCATTGGAAGGTGAAAGAAGTTTTCTTCCTCCATGAACATGGGGAATTACAATTGTTCTAACATCTTATGGTCCAGTAAAGCTGGTCCTTATTGTCAAATCTGTAAAAATTGAAATATTGTATAATGCAAACAATAAAAAACAAAAGAAATTGTTAGTGAGGGACATCATCGACTCTCTCATTTGCGTGTTGCCGAGTTGTGCATATAACTGTTTTGTGAAAAATAAGCGAAACTTTAAAATGTCATAACTTTCTTATTTTACATCCGATTTTGATGAAATTTTCAACGTTATTCTTGTTTGATTTTTCTCTATTGATTCAAATCAACATTTTTCTGGGGTGGACTTGACCTTTAAGCAGCTGTTTAGCACATGTTTCATACTGCGCCCCTCGTTGTTTTTTTTACTCTTCACGCTACTGCAGCAAAGAATCCTGTTCACAGTGGCGTACACACCACAAAAAAGGAATGGAAAGAGAGGAAAGTGAACTATAGTATTTTCTGGATATCATGTCAAAATCTGTCACAAAATCGGATTTTTGTATTAAAAAGGTCAAAATTTTTGCTCGCTCGCTTCGCTCGCTCGCAACATTTTTTTTTCCAAGATAAATTCTGCCCGATAAGCAATATCTGGCCCTCTCAAAATAGTCGCCTCATTACACCATTACCTGTTCATACCATGATATGACCGGGAAATTTTTGGCTCTTGCCCCCCACCCCCGGCCCCTGGCCATGCTGGCCATGGACCCCTGTTACGCCGCTGCTTTCTCCTCCTCCTTCTTCTTTTTCTTCTTCTTCTTCTTCTTCTTTCTTCTTCTTCTTCTTCTTCTTCTTCTTCATCTTCTTCTTTTTCTTCTCCCGGCTTCTTCTCTGAGTCAGGCGATTTCTCTCACAAATCCGTGCGAGGAGGCCGAGGTCGAGCTCTCTCCAAAAAAATGTAAGTCCCCCCTTAAACAAACATCAATAATTTCCGAACCAACGCGAGTTTTTAATATATTTTTACATGAGCGTGTAGGTAATTTTATAAGCTACCCTCTGAGTAAACGTTATATATGGACGTATTTCACTTCATGCTTCAGTGAGCACCGTCAGAAGGCAAAAATGTCACTTTTCAAAAGTCACAAGCCAAATATCATGACTTTGATTCCATTTTATTCGAACTAATTCCCCATTCTCATCATAAAAATAGTCAGAAGGCTTGTAAAAGGTACTCTCTAAAAGACGATACAACTTTTTTGGCTAAATTTCACGGTTGAATAAACACAAGTCCAAATTTGCTATAATTGGATTTTTTACACATTTATATCAATAAAAATGATAGAATATGATGACAGTTGTTTTTGGAAGAGTTTCTTCAACAATATTCATCGTTTCACGGTTCAATGAACATTTATGGAAAACAAAAAATACGATTTTCAAATATCATAGGCAAGTATTGGTTCATTTTGGGAACTGAAAATGATCTTTTCTCAACTTTTTCGTTATATGTTCATGACCAATTAACATGCTTCAATGATTCAAATGCGTTTAATTAAATATCCACGCTTGAATGAACATGTGGAATGCGATTAGCTCTTTTTTACGTTATTGGAAAAAATGCAATTTGTTACTATGGATATCTGCCACAAACCTCCTTGCATAGTTCATTTGATTTGATTTTTATGAAAATCCCGATGTTTAATGCATCAGAGAGCACACAAAATTCGAAAATTATGCAAATGAGAAGAAAGTTCAAGGCCTTGGCCCCACTCTGTGTCGTATCGAATGGTTATTTTAGTGTGCGCGCCTTTTGGATAGTGTTACTCTGAAGCCATGTACGAAGTTTCATGAAATAACTATTGGCAGAAGTAACAAAAACCGTCCATGAAACAAACCCTCATTTCATATTTGTTAAAATTTTGACTTCGTCTCTCATAGACTTGTGTACATTATGGGTGCACATGTTTAAGAATAAGTAACCCCTTATTCAATATGGTGGAACTTTTTTTCACGGCTGTCTTTAGCAATGTCATTTGGCAGTAATGTTTATCAACCTATGGGCAGAATTCTGTGCAAAAATGAAATCGATTTGGAGTTATTCGTGGATGAGTGAGCACGCATCAAAGTGGGAAAATTTGTATTTTCAATGTCACAGACTCATTTTAAAAGGTAATAAAGTGAATATTGGGGTAAATTCGGTTTCAAATAAGACTTAAATTGATATTGTTTTATCACCACACACTTTCCGAACTTTAAACATTTTCATGGTTGAGCGAGCACATTCGAAAACTTAGGAATGAATACTGCATAAATGTATTCTTTTCCTAACAATTTCTCATGATCAGTTTAATTCATGGACAAATCAGTGGTGGGTCCAGAATTTTAAAATGGGGGAGGGGCCTATAATCGGGGTAGCCATGCACCAACATTTTCAAATTTTAACATGATCTAATAAGTTGTAGAGGATACTACCATAAACCCCTATGATGATACGTCACAATACAGGGGCTAGGGAAGGGTTTTCAAAATGGGGGGGGGGGGGCTGACCATGCAAAAAATCACAATCGTATGGTCATTTTTACATTTTTGTACATGCTTTTGGAAAAAAGTGGGGGGGGGGGGGACTGAAGCTCCCCGCCCAGCCCCCCCCCCTCGCTTCCGCGGCCCCTGCAATACATTGTGCTCACTCAACCATGAACATATATGATATCAAAATTGTGTGTGGAGTGGCTAAATGATGGATATTAAAACAGCATAACACCATAAAATTCACCTAAAGACAACATTTGCCCAACTTTGTATTTGCACAATCTGAAAAACGACTCTTGTGACTTTCAAAAATTGTCATTTTTAATTCAATCTTTAATTACTCATGCATGACTCAACCGATCAATCTTATATTTCCCCAGGAGTTGCTTAATGAGTGTAGAAAACCACCCACGGAATATCATATCTCAAAATAATTCCATTCAAAAGTTACAGCAATTTGATTTAGGGGGACTTACTTTTTTTGTTGTGTATATTATATTATAAGGTCTTAGCTTTGGAGAGAGCTCTCCTCCCCTCTCCTCTCTCTCTCTCTGCTGCCTGTAATAAAATGCGCATGCGCTAAAATATAACATCATTGGCCAATCGTTAACACTCGTTCATAACGCGAGTTGTTAGCAGCCAATGAACGACATCCTTTCATTGTCAAGAAAATAACAAACGAAAAGCGGACTTTTTGATAAACGGATCGGTAAGCGAAGTTCTCTTTACTATTTTTATTTGGTTTAGATTTACAAACTTCATGAATTAATAATGGGGAATTTGAATGTATCGAACATATTTTAATAAGATGTTGTGTGAACCTAGCCCGAGTGTCGCATGTCGGGCCGTGAGCTAGTATTAGTAAGTTACCGGCTGTGAAAAACTAGTAAAAGTTTAACTAGACGTTCGTCTTGTACTGTAGTCCCGTGTGTTTCTATTCATGTTGTATTATTTTATTAGTGACAGAAAGACAACAATGTTTAGAAACTTTAGGGCTGGAGCTCCCTGGGTTACAGTAATAGTGGGTTTTCGCCCAGCGTCGTACGACGCTATCTACGACGTAGAACGATCTCTTTGTTCGTGCGTCCGTCGCGCTCAACTCTCGCTTGTAAGCAGTTTCGCAAATCGCTGAACGCGGCCGGATCGACCGGCTGGCATGGTTGGCATGTAATGTTGACACGCCAACATGTGCATTGTATATGTTCCTACTATGTGCACACAACTGGCAGTGCCATGTGTCTTGCAGTCGCGTCGTCGACCGAGCCATGCAACGGCTTTTCAATCATATTTCAATAATCATACTCGTTTAAACTTCTACTGTAACATTTTGAAATTATACTTAGCTTGATTTTAGTATAATTGAAATGGTACTCACCGAAAAACTCGCATTCGAGTCCATGTTTTGAAGCTTTCAGCTATCAGTGTAGTCAGAGTAGAGTACAACATGTGCATGCACGCGATGGGCGAATGTGTTTACATCGATCGGCTCAGCTTGCTCGCTCTACAAGCGATCTGATTGGCTGTTGACGGCTGTTGACAAATCCTACGTTCTAATGCGGACGCCCGCTAATTTGCGGAAGAACCGTCCGTGATTTGAGCTCAAGAACGCTCGGGCCTCTGTTTCCATGAAAGTTGGCGATTTTTGCACACGTACGTTCTACGTCGTACGACGCTGGGCGAAAACCCACTAATGTCAACGACAACGCGACAGGAGTCATGACATTGCGCACTCACACGTATTGCGAGGTTAGTATCACTATCAGTAGGGTGTCTGGAGAAAAAAATTATTTTTCTTATTTCAAGAAAATATCACATTTTCTTTGTGAATTTGAAGAGAAATGACCTTCAGACTGACAGAAATGCAACATTTTTGAAAAAAATCCAATTATTGGCTGCATAAAAGAAGAATGAAATTTGGTAATTTTTCAGCATTTCTCTGCCATAGATCCTGTGTAGTTAAGAAATGGACACACACAAATCCAAATTTTTAGCTTCCAAGAGCTGTTAATGACAATGTTATAAATTTATTATTAATGCCAAAAACTTGTCCATAAAGAGTCCAATAGGATTTTTTATACTCTATCTGATGGTATGATTTTTATAAAGATTTGGAAACCAGATCACAATGAAAAATTGCGACAAAGTGAAAAAAATTGTGCAAAACAGAAATTTCATTTTCCCATAGAAAACGCATGGAGAAATGGCAATCTCAACACACACAAAAATAAGGGTTTGCAATTTATCTCTAAATCCTTATTCAAAATGATCATATAAACTTGTCCTTACTGTCAAAAGAAGCCCCTGAATTTTTTCTTTCCATACATGCCAAACACAAGTTAATAATCAATTCAGATCACATTTTTCTAGTAGCCTGAACTTCCCCGAAAAAATGTGCCATATTTTCCCCTAAATCAGCCTGTTTTATGCTGACACTTTCAGTGTGGCTTCAGACACCCTACTATCAGGTTGACCAGATTTCACAAAATGAAATATGGGACAATCGACAAAGGCAAAGACAAGTCAAACTTCAAAGGTCAAACTCAAACTTTCAAAGACAAAGTCAAAGTACGCTGCATCTGCATGACCTGGGGAGTGTTTCATCAACATTTTTGTCCGACAAGTTGTCAGATCTGACATCTTTCCTTGATGTTGATTGGCTAAGAAGCACTGTTACTATGGCAACTGTCGGATAAAATGGGACTTGTCGGATAAAACGTCTGACAAGTCCTTTCATTTCAGTTTCATGAAATGCTCCCCGGCCCTGATGACCAAGATATGAGCAGATCGACCGAGCCAGGTCTTGATTTAAAAAAATGTGTTAGACTTGTAAAAAAAAATGGGAGGGTGAACGAAAGAATGAAGGAGAGAATGAAAAGACAAAAGAAAAGAGATGAATTGAGAAGAAAGAAAAAAAATGAAGGAAAAAATTTAACAAATGAAACTAAGAATTTAGATTTTATTAGAATGATTTAAAAGAAGGATGAAAGAAAGAATTAAAAAAAAGAGAGAAAAAAGGTTTCTGTCATTCTTTTAAATGAATATTAAAAGAAAGGAAGGAAGGGAAGATGAATAAATGTGTGAAAGAAAAAATAAGGGAGACAAAGGAAAAAAAGAAAGTAAGAAAAAGGAGGAGGAAAGAAAGAATGAAGGAAAGAAAAATGTTTCCTTCATTCTTTGAAAGAAAGAAACAAGGAAAGAAGAAAAACAGGAAGGGTAAAGAAAGAATTAGAAGGAAAAAATTGATGAAAGAAATAAAGGATGAAAGAGAGGGAGGAAAGAATGAATTGAAGAGAATAAAGTGAAACAAAGAGAAATAATGGAAGGAGAAAAAGAACGAAAAGAAAAAGGAGAGGAAGGGAGAAGGAAGCAGACAAGTTTAAGGAAAGAAAAAATGAAGGAAATAAAAAAAGGAAATTTAAAAAAGAAGGAAAGTAAGACAAAGAAGGAAAGAAAGAAAAATGAACAGAGAGAGAAAGTATCGGGAAAGAAAGATAGGAAATAAAGATAGATGGAACAAAAAAGGGCAAACAGGAAGGATAGAAGGGTGCATGGACCTGGCTACGGCGGATTATCTATTGTTACTGGGGGTGCTGTGACAATGCTCAGCACCCCCAGTAACAACAGACTAATTCTCCGTAGATAGGTCCCTGGAAGGATGAAGAAAGGATAGAAAAGAAAGAAGAAAAAAGTTCAAGCAAAAAAAAAATCCAATCATCTAACAAAATTCATAATGATATTTGGTGTATTGTTAATATATTTTAAAAAAAACTAGAAATGAATAGAATTTAATAGTGAAAAATTGTCAAATTTAAAAATTAGATGAAACATCGCGGCATCATACACATGCAGGCATCTCTCCCATCCCATTTTAAGTTCGCACCGATCACAAGACTCAAAAGGAAAGCTGAAACAACTAGATCTAGTTATGAAAACTCATCAACTTGCTCCTCTGATTACATCACCAAATCAGTAATCTGCAAATCCATAATATAATTATAAAAATTTCCCGCCCATTTTGTAATTATTTTGGTGGAAAAACTGTTTATCATGTAAGAGGGGATTGTTTGCACCATTGAGAATCTGCCCTGATCCTATACATGCCTAGCTATAATTAGCCTGCCACACATAAGGAGGCCAGTTCGTTATCAATGTATTGGGTTGGCAAGACAATAACCGCAGAACTTGCAAAAGTTTACAGTTATCAATTTTATTGTTGTCACTGGTTATTTGATGAAAATTCGTCACTTTCAAATGTTTAACTATATTTTGTTCAAAATTCTGAAATACGGGACAAATAGGCGTCCCAGGAAGGGTTTGTCGGGACGCCGGGACAAAGCAGCAAAATACGAGACAATCCCGGGAAATACAGGACGTCTGGTCACCCTGGTTATTATACTAACCTCACACTACGAACGTGTTTACGCAGTGAATTTTGAGTTGTCAGTTAACACCGCTTCATAACGGGAATAATGTTAGCCGAAACTCATTCCGCTACTCCCCAGGCCCCAGCACTCTTAACTCTACTCTCTAGGCAACATGCCTATTCAATTGCGTGTTGAGAAACTGAGTCCAAACGGGTGTGAGTTTGAAATGTTAAATCCTAGCAAAGTCCTCTAAATTACAGCCTAAATTCAGGTCTAACTTCGTCTTTGATTATTAATCTATGAATTATAATGTACAATTGGTACTCACCGATTCTTTTCTCGCAAAATTTGGTAATTTCATTCCCTCTTCTGGCCAACTCTTGCGACAGCTGTTGTCGCAATAGGGTCGTGTACATGCAAATCAGAGCTCTCCCAAAGCCAGTTGTCACCTGACGCTTGCGAGTCGCTTGGCAAATTGGCCTTTATTCAAGGCGTTCATTTTGTTATAATTTTCTAATGAAGCTTACATCAAAATCAATGTAGACGAGTCTGTGCACAGGCGTAACAGTGGTATATAAGAGGGGGCACAGCATATGCCGCGTGTGGAAAATAAAAGTTATGTAATTTAAGTCCCAAGTGAGCAAAGCGAGCGAGAAAAAGACTTTATGAGAATCTAACTTTGAGGTAGATTTTGACAGTGATCTTACATTTTTTCCTTTCCTCCTTTTCTTTTTTATTTTTGGTTGCAGAACATTTCAGCACCATGGGCAAAACCCTTGTTCCCCCCGCGCTACATGTATGCTGGGACCTCTGGATATTAATTAATCCTTACAGATAGCTGATTTTTAAATCAAATCACGGTTGATATAGATTTGAAAAAAAATTGTAAAAAGTCGCCAGAGAGCGAAGCGAGCCAGAAAAAAAGCCCTTTGAGATGAAAATTTAATAAAGTAGTTCCAGAGACCCTCAAATTTTCTTGTTCCAGTGCGCTACCATAGCCGCTACCATGGTACAATGTGAGTTCCGGAGACCCCCATTTTTTTTTCATGTGTCAGTTCCAGGGGATTGCATAGTTTAAATAGCAATCGTTGATCCAAAAGACGTTCCAGAGACCCTCATTTTAAGACCAAGATTTAGTTCCAGACCCCCCTGGCCTATTATGTTATTATCAGAGTAGCCCCCCACCCCCTCCCTCTGGTCACTTGGCTGTGAGGAATGATATAATTATTCACTCTTCATCTTGAGTCATCTCAAATCAATTAACTTAGAGTCTTAGAAAAGAATTGATTTCTTGTCCATTATTAAAAAAAATATTTAATCACATTGAAACTTTATGGTTATTGGATTTCACAGGTGATATGAAATGAAATGCAAGTTTCTAAGTCATGGTCAAGGAACTCATGATTTTATTATCAATTGTGTAATACAGGTGACAGCCAGAGATGTTCCACTTGTTTAGATAATTATTCTTGGGTTATTATTTTTTTTTCTTTCAAACTAGATTCACAGAGAGATGGCTGGGAAGCTTGAGCCACCTGGCTTACGTACTAACAAATTGAGTCAGCTGTTTTCTGGCAAAGTTAAAGGTGGATTGAATGCTACTTCTTTATCTCATCTGAGCCGTGATGGGTTGGTAGATGCCTTGTTGGCCCTGTATGGGGAATGCAGCCAAGACCAGCTCAAACGAACCAACAAACACGCAGCACAGTTTGTCAATAAATGTAAGTCCATAGCGAAGTTCCATCAAGAATTGAAAAAAACAGTTGGATTGTTGTTTGTGCAATGTCTGGTTACATCAATATAATATGAAATTGTAATAATTGCTTAAAATTTCAAATAAATAAATTTCAAATACATATTTTTTGTAATGGGTATTATTCAGAATTGAAATTTATTTCGGTTTTTTTTTATTTCAAGTAAAACATAACTATATTTGATAAATACTGTTTTTCTGAGGAGTAACATTTTTGTTCAAAATTGTAAGTTCATGATGTTGGAAACTTGATTTATAACGTGAATTTCTAACTAAAAACCCACAAATTCTAAAGTCTGTCTCCTAATAACGAGAATGATTAGAAATACACTATTGCATTTTAGGTTTTTTGTCTCATTTCTCCATATATTACTAGTTAAAAAAACTGTGAGTGAGGTGAAGAACCTACAGATCAGCATCAATGACTTTGAAGTGAAAGATGTGATTGGGCGTGGTCACTTTGGACAGGTCCAAGTGGTCAGGGAGAAAGTGACCAATGATGTCTATGCTATGAAAGTACTACACAAGGCTGATACCCTCTCAAAAGAAAATGTAAGTTTTTCCCATTCTTGTGATTGATCCATAATGTAACTTGATGTTTTTTTATTTGTTCAATTAATTACCTGATAAGCATCTTTGCTCCTTTGCACATTGTTTGAGTAGTTGCATGTAACTTTTCTGAAATGGGCCTCGAAATTAATTTTTAGTAGACACTTTGATAAGCTTGGATCTATAATGGTGTATTCTGAAATTTTAAAAGGGAATTCAACTTTGAGATTTAGTCAAACTGAACAGAGTGAAACAACACAAGCAAAACAGCTGACATTTACTCAAAATATGAGATATTTTGAGAAAAAGGAAACATGATTATAATTTTTTGTAAAGTGTGTGTTGTGTGTAAATGAATGAGCTGATGATATTATAAGCAGCATTGTGGGAGTTGCCAACTTATATTTAGGTTTTAGGTGAATTTTATCAGTACAATATAAAATTTTTAGCAATTTCTGTGCTTTTTATGAGACCACTGTCACCACTCACAGTTCTAAATTAGTGACTGGTCATTCTTTTTTTTTGCATTTCATTATTAATTTCCTATTATTTAGCATACCTATCCCTATATGAGTTACACAAAAGGGCCTGTGATTAGGGTATGTCTGTTGCATGCATTTAATTTTCCTAGGTGGCATTCTTTGAGGAGGAGAGGGACATCATGGCAAGAGCATCGAGTCCATGGTTGACCAAGCTCCAGTATGCCTTCCAGGATGATGATAACCTCTATCTGATGATGGAGTTCCATCCTGGTGGTGACCTTCTGTCCCTCCTGGCAAGGTTTGATGATGTCTTTGAGGAACATATGGCTCGGTTCTACCTGGCAGAACTGGTGGCTGCCATCCATAGCGTCCACACCATGGGTTACGTGCACAGGTAAGCAAGTAAAATCAATAGAAAATAACTTGAGACTTGAAGAGCGTCAGGTGTGATTTGAATCAAATTCTCACCTTGTAGTTGTGAATAAAATAACAGCTGTAAGTATCATATAAATGTAATAACATAAAATATGAAAAAAGTACAAGGAGTGAGACATTCAAAACACATCAAAGAAGAGAATTTGATTTTTTTTCTTTTAAAGTACCTGCCGACCAAATAGTTCCACTCAGTTTGAAAGGAAGCATGAATCACTTGTCTTGACATGTTTAGTGTGAATTATGATGATGATTTGTGGCAAAAGGTCATACTTGTTTCTTATATTTTAAACTTCTGTTTCCTCCTTCAAGATCCTTGATGGAAAAATTATCTGAGAATGTTTCCATGATGGACTAATTTCACAATGTGGGAAAGATTATGCAAACCAAAGTCTTGTGTTGGTATCATTTATTTATAAATACTTGATTATCTTCAATAATTTCTACAGAGATATCAAGCCAGACAACATTTTATTGGATCGTACAGGGCACATCAAGCTGGCTGACTTTGGATCTGCAGCAAAGTTAGGAGATAAAAATACTGTAAGTCAAAAATGATATGTAATGTAGGCTATAGATTACTTCAGTCAAAAGGTCAGGAGGTTATTTAAAAAATTGTCCCAAATCTGGATGAATGACAAAATTATATGGTCAGTTGGGAACCATTTAGTTTTATAAGATGACTTAAATACAGAAGTGCCTTTCCTGTAAACATTATTTTAAATGGCAAATAATAGTAAGATATCATGACGTGTTGTTTGTAGAGGAATACAAGTACCTCATATATGGAAATATGTAATTTTCCTTGTGGATGTGTTTTGACAACTGACTATATAAACTTTTGTATTGATTAACTTCATTCTGTTTTGTATTGATGCTAGAGAGACATGAAGCCAGATGATAATTGTATCCTAAGCCTGATATTCATATAATTATGTGTACTGTTGGTGTGATTGGTCCTATAGGTCAGCTCCAAGATGCCTGTGGGAACCCCAGACTATGTAGCACCAGAGGTTCTGATGAGCCTTAACGGTTCATTAGATTCAAGCTATGGTACTGAGTGTGATTGGTGGTCCCTTGGTATTGTTGCCTATGAGATGTTAGTCGGTAAGACCCCATTCACCGATGACTCCATGGTAGTCACTTACAGCAACATCATGGATTATCAGGTGAGTAGGCTCAAGAATTAGCTAAATTTTCCTGTAATCGCTTTAGTGGATTGAGGATCTATTTTTTTGTATTGATATGACTTGTATGGTTATGACATGTGTGTATACCTACATGATTATGTTTTCTGAAAGGGGTAAAATATCAAAACTTCTGAATTTGTGGCCCTGATACTCCCTAATTTGGGGTTTGCCCAAAGTGATAATGAATCAAAACTTGACATAGATTTTAATCAAACCGTTTGTTTTGTGTATTCAGAGGAAGCTGTCCTTCCCGACTTCTTCTCCCATTAGTCCTCGAGCAACCGGTCTAATCAAGCAGCTACTCTGCGACAGGTCTGTAAGGATCAGTTATGAGCAGCTGGGGTATCATGAGTTCTTCAATGGCATTGAATGGGCAACACTAAGAGATGGTAAGTGTGTCAACATTACCTGATGTTAGTAATAAGCTGACATACATGGAAATTTTATTGAAATTTTCATCTCTGAGCTGTAACCCTATTGTAAAAAGCCCCATTGTTCATGGGATAATCAAAAACTCCAGAGTCCTTTGATTTCTCCCATTGGTCCCAAATTTGAACAAAATGAAGGGGATTTTACTTCATTTTAGACATTTACACACCGATAGCCCCTGCTGTGTTAAAAAGATAATTAGATCCAGGATTTTCTTACCCTAACAGATGAGCATCACTTCAAACAAGTTGGGATTCTTGCATGCTATTTTCATTGTAATAACTTTACCCTGATAGCACATATTCTTTGAGCTTCAATCAAGCAATGACTCTATTGGATTTTGCTCTTCATTGTTTTAGATCGCCATCAGTGACTCTGCTTTATCAAAAGAGTTTAGAGCAAATAAGTGAAATTATAATTCCATACAATATGATACAGATGAAAAAAAGATGGAGAAATGACATCAGCTCACTCATTGCATATTAATGATGCCATGCAAAGTATTGTTAAACAAAAAGTGCTTGAATTACAAATGACAGATCTGTGATCAGATGTTTCATCTGATTTTAATGAAATTTAAGTGTTTTGCTTGTTTGATTTTATTTTCTCCATTCAATTTATTCAATATGTTATCCTGGGGAACCCTTTATTATACTTCAAAACTGTTTTACACAGTATTGCAATTCCAGTGTGAGTGATTATGAGATATAAGATTTGCAAATTGTTGTTGACTTTATCCATCACAGGTGTACCGCCCTTTGTACCTACTGTTAGCAGCGTGGATGATGTATCTAACTTTGATGAGTTTGATCCCGTCGAGCCCATGAAACACAATTCTAGTAGTCTCATGAAAGCTAAAGGAGGTTTCTCAGGGCTTGATCTACCTTTCGTGGGATTCACCTTCTCGAAGACGTCAAGTAACAATCAAGGACTTGGTGATATGTGAGTTAAACCTCTGAAAAAGTTTGTCTGTCCTTACCTCATTGCAGATGACCATGTATGCAATCATAAGAACCTGGGTTTTTATTAGTTGCTGAGTCATGTGATCATGGTAGTTTTCATAACCGCAATGTTTCCGTAATCTAAAGTTTCTATGCAGTGGCATCCCAATTCTTTAAATTGGTTGAATCACAATTCTTGACAAGACACATTTGTAAGAAATTTTGTTGCAGTGGTAACAGCATTTTATTGCAAAATCCAAGGAAATTTAATTGCAGATTGAACTACTTCCTCAGTTTTTTTTCCAGTGCTCATGAAATTTTGTACAAACATCGGTCTAGGGGTAAAAAAATGCAAGACTGACTCATTTTCCAAATTTGTTGGAAACTGTTTTGTCATGGTAATGGCATGGGGCAGGGGCATTAATCACCTTCAGTGATATTTCTTGTTATGAGTTATGCAACTATTATGTACACTTAGTGGATGCACTCATGATTATTGATAAATACGTTCCTCATGTGCCCTCACATGTAAGAAACCTATACACACTCTTATGTTTGAGTATGGTAATACTATTTAAAATCTCCTGTAATAATAATGCAACCTGTGTGACTAGTTGAGATTTATTTTCTCCCAGATCAATGATGAACACTACACTCTCGGCACCACTAGAGATGAGCTCAATGCCCGACCAGAAGATCCAGGATAGATGCAGACGTCTTGAATCCCAGCATAGCTCCCTCTTTAGACAGAACAATGAGCTGAGTAAGAGTCTGAAGGAGAAGTCTGAATCCTTGAAGACTGCCCTGAGTGAGAAGAATGCTGTAGAAAGAAAGTTGGCCGAATCTGTCGCTGATCTTGCAGTAAGTGTGGGGTTTTGAAAAACAAGATTATGAAAGACTGGTGACAAGTTTGAACAATATATACATACCTCATGCTTGAGAGAACATCAAACTCTGAATCTCTTTAGGAAGTTCTTTAACATTATATCAAGTAGGTACATGAAAATGGGCATAACTGACAATTCAGAGAAATATCTAGTTTTGATACCATGGCATTACTTGTTCCTGCTGTATGATATATTTTGTTATGATTTTATGTCCCTGTTGCTGTTTTGTAGTGTTTTATTCTGAATTATGTCATTTGACTACACTTTTTGTCATCATCTTTACCCCTGCACTGTTTTTATTTTCAATGTAGAAACTAAGACGTACTCTTGAGCATGAAAGAACTGAGCAGAAGGACATGGATAGTAAAGCAGTTAGACTGATGGGAGAGATACAACAGATTAGCAAGAAAGAACAACAATTAAAGGATGAAGAATGGAGGTAGGAAATTCTTTAGGAAATAAGTACTAACAGATCAAGATTGTAGATAACTCATGATATTTGAGATATGAAGTACAGCAGAGATACCTATTACTTAACATCTTAGATGGAGAATTAACATAAAAGAGTAAGGGAGATTTATACATAAAAATCTCAAATAAGAGTTGTCCTTTAACTGCATTATCTATTGCAACTGTCAGCAGTGAACAGTCCCACAAGGAGCATCTGCAAGAAATTATTGTCTTTAACCTGACTGATATGGCTTCATATTTTACAAAATGTAGTGGAAAATGTTCCCATTCAGATAAAGCTTTTTTCAAAGAATTTATTTTTTATGCTTTAATGACTCTTGACTTTTGAGAATCTTGCCTTATGGTTTAATTGGGATTTTTTAGCTTGGCGATCATATATACATTTATCGTATAAAGATTATCTGAAAAGAAAAACCTGGATCATTTTTCTTTCAGAGCTGAAGTAGAGAAATACAAGCAAGCTTTCTCTCAGATGGAGACTGATCATCAGGTAGCAATTAAGAGAGCCCAGAAGCTGGAGGTTGAACTACGCCAGAAGACACAGGAATGTGAAGACTCAAAGGCACAGATTCACAATGTCAAATCAAAACTTTCCAAGGTAAAGTGATTCATACATCAAACACACAGAGAAATATTATGATAGTAAATGAGAAGCAATGAATGAAATACATTGAAAGTATTGTTAATGTTTGCTTATGCTTCACTCTCTCCTTGGCTCTCATTTTGATGGAGATTTCCATATTGAACAAATAAACCAATAAAATGAGTAAATGAAGGAGTCAGAGTAAAATGGGACAATGCAATACATTGGAATGGCAAAAAATGGGGGTGGACATGGTAAAAGATTGAACAATTTAATTCAATTGCCCTAAAGAAGAACATTGATTTAAGCTTTGATAAAAAATACTTGTTTCAATAAGATTATGTGGCTGATAATGAATGCTTTTTGTTTTGCAGTCTTGTGAAGGATCTAGGAATGAGGTAGAAGAGCTCCAAGCCCAACTCGAGAAGGTAAGAATTCTTTTGTCCTATCCATACACAAGGCACTGAAACCTGATATTAATTATAATGATGGAGATGATGATGGTGGTGGATGTGATGATGATGGTGGTGGTTGTGATGATGGTAATGGTGGTAGTTGTGATTGTGGTTTTGTGTTGATGGTAGTTGTGATGTTGGTAGGTGGGTATGATGATGGTGGTGGTGGTGGTAAAGGAGATGGTGATGGTCAGAATTGGTTTTGGGGTTCATATACGTCAGAGAATTAGTCAGTTTGGGGGAAAAAATGGAATTCAGTATATTTTGAAAGTAATTTTGATTTTTGTATTGAACCAAAAAAAAAAATTATCTGATCAGCCCTGTATGCACTACACTGAAATTGATGAGGCATGGAAATTTGAACTCTGTTCGAGAGGGATCATGAAGAAGTCAGCAATTTTTAGAAAAAAGTGGAAGTCTTTAGCCATGTTTTGTGGTCATTTTCATCACAATTGATCAGTTTTATTGATTGGTGTATTCCAAATGCTGTATTTTAATCTACTATCGTTATCTATTTAATTTTCGTCCATTCATTTGAAAGTATTGCAGCAATGATAAATGCCTTGGCAACTGCAGAATGTTTGATAGTTCTTCTCAACTTACCTCTCTCTTAAAAAACAAAAGATGTACATTAATGCAAAAAATGTTATTGATTGTCAATGTCATATTGTTTCTAGCTGAGTCGGAGTAGTAAGATCCAACTGGATGAGTTGCGTTTGAAGCTGCGTGAGGCCAGCGAAGCTGAAGAGAGGGCTAACCGAACTGCAGATCGACTCAGAAAGGAGAAGACAGAAATGAGGGAGATCGTCCAGGAGCAGTGTCAGGGATCCGTCCAGGAGATGAGAGCAACAGTCATGGATCTACAGCAGCAACTCCAGGAGAGTCAAGTAAGAACATTCTCAGGATTATTCAACAAAGTCCATTGGTTATCATTGATCCCTGTAGTCATCATTCTGAATCAATTGATGAAAATTCATAAACAGATGTGGTAACCAACATTGGTTTGAAACTGATAACATATACAGGGTGTGAAAATTCAGATTTTTAGCTGATTTCAGATTTTTTTTCCAGCTTATTTTTAGCTTTCCTCTGTATAAAAAGGATGGGGGCTCTTTCTATTTCAGACTTTTTCGACACTCTTCAGCTTTTTTCCCATCTTTTTATTTGTGACCACTCACACCCCTGCATATAGTCTTGAATATCTACCTTTTCCATTGGTGCTAAAATGTTAGCACACCTCACCAGAAAATGCACTTCCTCATGCTGAGTGTTGAGTGTAGACAACAACACTGCAATGTCTTGTGAGCCCAGAGAAAGAAATTTTATTGAATGCAATATTTTACCACCCAATTTCACAATTAAAAATCTGAAAGATGGTAGAACTTGAACACGATTTGGGAGTTCTCATTTTCTGGTCGGGTTCACTAGCTTTTTAGCACCACTGTATGTGAAGATGCATCAGTGAGATCACCAGTGCTCCCTTAAACAAATCTTTGCAATGAACAGCTAAATGACATTGCCCAATCACTGTATGCTCATTTCATTAAAATCACCTACTTGGAGCCGATCAGAATCATTAACCACCAATAATATAAGATTTTGAAATATTTGTTTGGTTTGGTAATTAGGATGATCAGCGTAGCCTTGAGAATCGTTTGAGGATGGTCCAGGATAGAGAGAAACGATTGAAAGAACAGGTGGAATCTAAACATGGTCTGACACAGGATCTAGCTAATCAAATAGTGGTGAGTTGATATCATGTGATCAAATCATGTGACTAAATATGTACATTTTTAATTTATGTTACTGCCCATTGTTGACTGCTGTGTGCTGATGCAGCTGAAAATCATCTAGAAGTCATGTGACTATTTAATGATTATTTTAAATTTATTCTTCTGTGGGTTGTTGAAACCTTTGACCAAATCGTGTTGGAAGTATTTTGAACTGTGCTCAACTCGCTGTAATAGAAAAATGAGAGTTAAATTTATCTATTTTTATTTAGGAGTATACATACACTCTTTTCTATGCAGCACGGTATAATTATTTTATGTATTGTACACTTGAATTGACTTAGATCTCAGAGTTTTAAGAAGCTGAATATAAAAGTAACAAAAGACTTTGTGATTATGAAGTTAGCAGTTAGATTTAAAGTAAACAAATACATATGTTATATATCTAGATATATGTAAACAATCATAACAAAAATAATATTTTCAGTCAAATTTTGACTTTGAATTGTTTTCAGGAAATGGAGAAAAAGGTAACATCAGCTGACAGAGCCTGCAGGGAATATGAACATGATCTCGCTACCAAGGCCAAAGAACTACACAATAAAGAACAGGTTTGTTGTATACTAAATTATAACAATACATTTCTTGCGATGTATCAAACGTAGTAGGAAAGCAACGTTTTGTCTGCAAGCTGCTAGACTTCGTCAGGCAATGAGCAAAGACGTTGTTGTATATTAATGGCGACCAGTCATATTTGACTATTACCGCCAACTCGTTAGGCCTACTATTATTTTCTTTCTTTTCTTCGACGTGTCCTTTAAAATCGTTCCTCTCCTTCTTTCTTTGTTTTTTCTGCGCACGGGTTATATAGCGTCGGGAGCTATTGTCTGGCTCCACTCGGGTGTGAGCCGCGCTGTGATTGGCCGAAGCCGCTGGCCAATCAGGGTCTGCGCTGGTGCTTGGTGCCCGCTGAAGCGTGCACCGCGCGCTGTGACTGGCCGATGCAGCCGGCCAATCAGCGTTTGTGCTGGTGTCAGGCACCCGCTGGTGCGGGCGTCGCGCGCTGTGAACGGTGGATGCAGTATACCGTCGGATGGTAAGTATCCAGTCATCAGGGATCTCAATGCCGCTGTCCCTTGATATTGCTCGGGTGCAAACGGATCTGAATCGCTTCCTTAGTGCGCCAGGTATACCAATGCTTATCATTAGCGATGCAGCTGACCTCATCCCAGTTTGGTGGATGATCGGAGTCCCAAGCATGTTCTGCAACAGCAGAGCTATCGGTGCGCCTAAGCCGAACATCACGGCGATGTTCCTTCATGCGTTCCCCCACAGGTCTACCAGTCTCACTGATGTAGACTTTGTCGCAAGTCGAGCATGGGATCTTATAAACAACCCCATCGCGTCTGTCGGGGATCGGGCGGTCTTTCGGACGGACCAGCTGGCTGCGGATGCTGTCGGACTTGAATGGCCAGCGGCTTCGGCCAATCACAGCGTGGCTCACACCCGAGTGGAGCCAGAGAATAGCTCCCGACGCTATATAACCCGTGCGCAGCAGCGTCTTTGCTCATTGCCTGACGAAGTCTAGCAGCTTGCAGACGAAACGTCGCTTTCCTACTATGTTTGATACATCGTGAGACAACTGGTTATTTCTTCTACTCAATCCTTCACCACGGTGAACCTCTTTCACATCAATACATTTCTTACCTCTGCAATATGTATTTTAACTTTTCTTGGTTCTTTACAGGAGTTGAAACAGCTTCGATCAGTTGCTAAGAAAGAGAGACAGAACTTAGACAGAGTATCATCTCTTGAAACTGATTCCCATCTCAAGAAAATGCAAGAACAGGATGAGGTATTACTAAGCTTAAATTTACTTGGTCATTTAATTGTTTTTTCTGATCAGCAAGCCCAATATTGTCAAAATATCTACTTCTGTATGTGGGAATTAATATTGCTGCTGCACTTGAAATTAGAATCAAGATCATGAATATGTGCTGACTAAGTCCAAACTCATGAAACTAATTAGCTTTAGTATAAAACCCATAATCCTGTTTCATTAAACTTGTAATCAATTTCAGTTCATAATAAATGATTGAAAATCTGCTATTATTCATATGTAAATTTAGTAATTGTTCATAGGACATATTTTGAAATTCATTGCCTTATATTGTGTGCAATTTTGAAAATCAATGGTATGATCAGCCGCTAGGCTTTGTATAGTTTTCCAAATATTTGCAGAATTCTAGTTCAGTGATAAGACTGTGGGGCAACACTTTTTACCAAAATTCTACAATGTAGGGAAGGGGAACAACAATCAATTCTATGGATTAAGTTACAGATTATTGTACATACCAATTTTCAGGCAGTATACCAGTCATCTAACCTCATTGATTCACTATCAGCAAATGATTTAACATCTCTTTTTTTTCAGACCATCTCGGTTCTTGACAACCAAGTGAAGGTTCTTCAAGCCCAGATAGACAAGATGGTTGCTGATCGCCATATTCTCTCACAGCAACAAAATAAGGAATTCAAGTAAGTCATTCTGCACTGTGATTTGAATCAAGGTACATATGGATAAGTAAATTTTGATGTTTGCAGTGCGAAAACCAATTCACAGAGTGGAAAGTGTGTTGCAATTTGCTTTTTACGTTTTTGAAAACAGAACCACAGAGCTGAATTATGTTTTTCCTTTTTCATGACTGAAACAGAAAAATGACTTATCGATATTTACCTTGATTGAGTTGATAGCATTGTACTGGGCCTAAGCAACCACCTGACATATTGTAACACCTCTGGGGCCTGCTGCATGAAAGAAAAACTCTGGCAATTTTTTTGCCAGAGTTTTTTTAATGTGTAAGTGTCAATGGCATAATTTTGTTTGCCAAAGAGTATTATATGGCAAAAGTCTTATGCAACAGGCCCCTTGAGTATTTTATTTACTAGCATCTTTTCAGTGATTTTCACCAATGAATTTGCTTTCAGCCAGTCAAATGACAAGATTACAGTAGCTTATAACGTATAACGTGGAGCGTTGTGGCCCAGTGGATTAGTCTCCGGACTTTGAAACAGAGGGTCGTGGGTTCGAATCCCAGCCATAGCGTAATTTCCTTCGGCAAGAAATTTATCCACATTGTGCTGCACTCAACCCAGGTGAGGTGAATGGGTACCTGGCAGGAATTTATTCCTTGAAATGCGTGTGCGCTGTAATCTTAGTAATTACGGCTGCCAAGCTACAGCTAGGGTAATAATATCCAAGTCCTTTGGAAGTGCATAGAGACATTATTCATAATTGTGATATGCGCTATACAAGAACTGTTTATTATCATTATTATTCTCAGTTTCACTCACAGACAACAAATGTGATGCAACACTCCACTGAGACTCTTTCTTGCGTCTTTGCCAAGACAAGTGACTCTGATATGTTTATGTCATGTTTCCAAGCAGTCATTGTCACAGATGGTTGCTCTCAAGATATTATATCTGATCCTGCAACTACTTGTCAATGATAAGTTATGCAACTAATTCATTGTATTTGGATATGCAATTTGAATTATTATTTTGTGTTGTTGGTCTTTTGTCCTTTGTGGATTGTTTTATTTTCTTCTGAAGATTGCCCCCTCCCTTCCCAGATGTCTATTTCATTTGTGGTTAGCTATTGTTCACAGACTGCACTTATACATTGAGGAAAATAATATTTCATGATTTTACATATATACACAATATACATTCACATTATATCTTTACATATAAAAATTCCTCTCTAAATTGTGGTTGAATTTTGTTTCTGGTTTGTTTTTAGACGTGTCGAAGCAGAGAAGTTTTCTGACCTGAACCAAGACCGACTTTATCTTCAGACGCAGGTCGGCCGTCTAGAGTTTGATTTGAAGCAGACCCAGAGGGCTAGGTCTAGTCTAACGGATCAGTCCAAGGAAATGCAAGCTAAACTAGATAAGGTTAGTTCTATATTCTAGATGGCCTATCCAAGTTATCTAACTTTGTTCTTTTATTCAATAACTTAATGTACATGATTCAAACCCACCATTATTTTCTTCTTCCATTAGCATTAACTTTATTCACTGATTACTGCATTCTGTGAATGCCCTTTGTTTTGTATAGGGACTACATTAATTCATAATTTGGTACATGACCTTGCTTTGGGCTCTTCATTCTAATAGAGATAGAGGGGTGGGGGTCTGCTGTGTGTTTCTGCCATGTATAAAGTGCAAGATGGCAAGTATTGAGTAGCTTTAAAAGTATCGGTTTAGATCTGTCTAATTGTACAGGAACCTAACAGCAACCACAACCATAACAGGAGTTCAGGAGATGAAATCTAATGGGATGAAGATGTACACTTGTGCCATATATATGTCCCTCTGTATATAACAATCATTTTGTGTCCTCTTGGGCTGTCTGCCACACAGATTTGTTAGCAATAATATACAAAAGATCAAATAACCATCCTATGGTTTATTTCGTAATTGGTATCACTCATTTTTTCACTTGAAGGTGGCAGACAAGTATGAGGAGGAGGTCTTCGGTCTGAAAGACCAGCTGAGAGAAGCTCAGGCGCGGGCCGAGAGGTTAGAGGTCAACTCTAAACAAATTGAGGCCAGTGAGAATGACCTGAAGCAGCAGGTTAGGGTACTTCAGACCAGATTACAAGAAGAGATTGAAAATGCTGCTACCAAGATTGAAAACCTAGAGGTAATGCACCATTTTAAGTTTCATGTTAAATGCTTGTGTTAGTGCTGTGGCATCATAAACACTAGATAAACACTAAAATTGAATAAATCCGGTGTTCGATCAGTCAAGGCAAATATAATGCATTTATATTTTATCTTTTTGGAAGCACATAGAGACATAACATGGAATTTGATATACATTATACAAGAGCTGACTGTATTATTGTTATCATTATTATTAGTGGCGATGGTGGTGTATGAATACCTAGCTCAAATCTAGAAAAAGTAGCCAAGGAAGGTTCCTTTTAATGAGCCTATGTAATAACAGAAGGCTTTACTAATAGATTATTTACATTAATTTGCTGAATGATTTGAATAGGGGGAGAAGAAGCTACTAGACCAGGAGCTCCATGTCCTGAGGGAGCGTTCCACCATTGTCACCTCCCTGGAGACACAGCTCCAAGAGAAGATGGAGCAATGCTCTGCCATGAGCAAGGAGAAACAGGAACTGATGGAGCGATGTGAGTCGTTCGCCATGGAGAAAGGACGGCTCGTCAGTCAAAATCAACAGATGGATACCAGTATGGCAGACTATCAGAATAAACTCAGTCAAAATGAACTGGTTAGTTGATGATGGTGATATTGATGATGCTGCTGCTGATGATGATGATCTACGTTGATGGTAATGATGATGATTGCGATTATATTAATGATGATGGTAGTAATGAAGATAGTGATGGTGAATTTGGTGTTGATAATGATAATGGTGGTAACGATGATTGCGATAACGATGATGATGGTTGCCGTGGTGCTGGTGAGGATGATTGTGATACTGTTGGCGATGGTTATGAGTTATGACACTGGTAATAGTTGCTATAATAGTAATATGAATTTGATCATGATGATTATGGTGATGATGATCATCATACTGTTAGTGATAGTCATGGTGATATTAATGATTGCTAATTCTACTGCTGTTAATACAGAGGATGTTGGTGTTGCTGATACCTATTATAGGCATGGTTGTGGTAGAGGAGCTTTTGGTGCTGTTGCTGCTGCTGCTGATGATGATGAATTTGATGTTTTCATATTGCAACATCTTTCCACTTACTTTGCATACAGAACATCAACATGCTGAAGACCACATGCACCATGTTGGAAGAACAGGTCATTGACCTTGAGACCATCACTGAGCGTCTGGAAACCAGACTGGAGGAATGTCGTCAAACAAGGGATGGAGCTAAAGAGAGTTTGCAGGAGAAAATGGAGAAGTTAAAAGCAGTTTCTAAGACACTGGAAGAAGCACAGCAGGCTGGGTAATGCACATATTGTGATACCTAAAAATAAACAAATATCTTTTATTTCATTTCTAGGCAAGCAAACTATCGTAAGGGTCAGGGGTACGGACTATTCCATCTTATGTTTAATCCCGGGTTCTATTTGAAAAAACTTGAAGGCTTGAATTCACAAAGGTGGTTGAAACCATTGTTTATGCAGACTTCTTGCATTGATTACGCTTAATTCAGTGGGAATGTTGATTTACAAAAATTATGCTCTGATAGCTCAACATAAGTTTGATGTTAGAGCTGATCTAAAAATTACACCATCACCAGCTTCAACGCTGAACTTTGTTTTTTTTTTTCCTTTAAAAAGTGTAATGTGTATGTTGTTTTTTACTTCTGCTTCAGATGTCGTTCCGAAGAGAAGATCAAAGAACTGACAGAGGCTGCAGAAGAAACAGAAAAAAGACAAGGAGAGGAGTTGGATTCTTGGCATAAACAATTCAATGATCAGAGACAACAGATCAATCAACTCAAGGAAAATGTAAGCACACGTAGTGTCTTGATCATGGGTTATAATTAGTTTACTAATCTGCCGATCCTTGTATTGAAGACCATGTGACTAGACGATACAGGAGTCAACAGGTTCACTAACAAGGGCGCTTTTTTTTCTTGATTTCCCATGAATTACCCCCCCCCCAAAAAAAAAAAATGGACTGAATTGATAATTGCCTTATGTTGTTAGAAAAAATATCTCCAACAAAGAAATTTGGGGCAAATCAATTACAAATGTCAAAGTCTGCAAATGTGGGAAAGGTTTGAAAAATTTGGTTGAAATATATTTATGGTCATTGTAGGTTTATTGTGTTTATAAAGTTCCTTAAGGGGAAATAATT
This sequence comes from Lytechinus pictus, assembly GCF_037042905.1. Classification (NCBI taxonomy): domain Eukaryota; kingdom Metazoa; phylum Echinodermata; class Echinoidea; order Temnopleuroida; family Toxopneustidae; genus Lytechinus; species Lytechinus pictus. Next base: position 15,503,324 of record NC_087246.1, read on the forward strand.
TTGAGAAAATCAAATCTAATAATGCTGACTTTCCATGATTGATAATTTTTTTTGCGTCTGTGGGTTAGGCAGTTTTAATGCTCTTACATTTTAAGTGGCTATGTTCATGGTGGTTTTTATTTCATTGCATATTTTTCTTGTAAGAACTTGCATAAATTTGAACTACAATGTAATTCTTTCATCAATAGTAGTGTTGACATAAAACATAAAAAGATCTGATATAACCACCTTAACTTTCTTACTGAGTTTGAAAAAAACCCAGAAATATATGGCATGTTTAATACCAATTTGTTGTATACATTTATTTTATGTTTTCATATTAGTTGTAGCTTATTGAAACTTGAAAGCATGTAAGCCTGTATTCATTTTATTTTAAATTGCAGTTGAGTGAGGTTGAAAAGCACAGAGCTCTGTTAGAAGTAGCTGCCAAGGAACTCAAGCAAAAATATGAAGATGAGCAGGAAGATAATATCAAACTGGATAAAGAGGTAAGTAAATTGATCACTCTGTTTGCTACCCTGCATCAGGTCATTTACTTGTCAAATAGGTTTTTATTGAAACTGGTTCATAGTGTAATTGCTACAGAGCTAATGGTCGGGGGGGGGGGGGGGAACTACTCTTAGATTACAAAAAAATGATAATACACCGATTGTTTGGTATTGTGTTTCTATCTTGTAGTTACAGGGCACTTCATAATTTGCTTATAATTTGCAAAGGATTTGTGAAGAAAGTAATACAGAAGTTAATTACCCGTGTATGCATTTCAATGCACTTCATGTTCTGTTTGTGTACTGTATGCTTGAATAAATTGCGATGTGTAGGAGTTACACCAACTTTGTGAATCCAAAGCTCTCTGTCTAGTTTCTGTCATTTTCACTTTCAGAACAATTCATTAGAATGTTTGAGAGGACTTCGTCCTTAATTAATTGCGTAGGGTGGAGTGACCCTAACATAAAATAGTTATGAACCTCCTTTGTGAATCTCATTCTTTCCCTTTCTTTTTTAATGTCTTTTCAACCAATTCTGATAATTCTTCTTTGGAAGGAAAACGGAGGAAGTAAAGGTATTTACTTCCAGTTAATGCAAGGTCTTTAGGAAGTGGCATCTAAAGGAGGATTTCATAGCATATCATGAGAAGGAAAATAAGTCCTCAGAATCCTCACTTTAACCGTCTTTTCACTTCTCACAAATTCTTACTTCAGCTGAAAGACTTGGAGGAGCAACTGAAGGAGAGTAAGAGCATCAACTTCCAGCTGACCCAAGCCCTAGAGGAAGCCATCTCTAAAGGAGAATACATCAAAGAAGAGAAGCAAGAACTTGAGAGTCATCTTGAAAGTCAAGAGGTGGGTACTATTCTCCTCAAACCTTTGATAGGAAGTGCTCATATCGGTCAAAGAATTTCTTGAAAGTCCGTGAAGGTCACATCAATTTCTTCCCAGAAGCAACTCTCATTTAAAGTCTTATGTTGGTTATTTTGATATCCCTTACTTAGTAAGTCAGATCGATGTCTCCAATCATGTATATCTGTTTTCATCTGTAAAATTTAGGGTCCACTGTAGTGCAGAAGATTACCAAAGGTGTTAAGCCAATCAATTTGGATAAAGCATTTCATTTCCTCACTCCTTATTGATTTTTTAGCATATATACCCTCTGGATCTTGATCCCCATATCTGGATTAAAGAGAACTCTGGTATAATGTGAGATTTTTTTTCTGTTAAATATTTGTTTATGTCTGTTCTAGATCCATTATCAACATGAGAGAATTAAGTTTGAAGGCACCTCTGCCCAGCAGACCAAACTGATTGATTTCCTGCAAGCTAAGGTAGATGCCCCACCCAAGAAGAAGAGAGGGCGTCTCTTTGGCAAGACCGCCCAACCTCTCCCTCCTCATCTCAGAGACAGAGGCACTGGGATTTCAGGTGTTACAGTCTCAATGCAGGTTGGTTTAGTCATCTTCTTATTGATTTCCCAGAAATGAATGGAGATGTGCCACCCAGGGTCTGTCACACAAGATTTGCCATCAATTGCAAATGTTGATCAACCATTCTGATTGATCATGAACGGTATGTGCATGCTATGCTCTGGAACTTCAGCTGAACATCGCAAGTTTGTGTAATGAGCAGGGATTTCACTTTTAAGAAACAAGTATGACATCTTGATCTAACAACATATCTCAAACAATCGGAAGCATTTTCTGTGCAAAAGGGCTAACTGGAGATGATTATTATACCTCCGCCCACCGTAGGTCATTGCTAGAGGCATGATGTTTGCGGACTGTCCATCCGTCCGGTGTGCGCTTTCCCATTCCATTCCTGCGATAACTAAAGAACTGTTTGATGGATCAATTTTATCTTGGTCCAAGTATGCATATAGGAGTGATGATGATCTAATTAGTTCTGGGGGTATCAAGGTCAAAGTTCAAATGTCACAGAAATCATTATATACCTGAAAGTTCATCGATATCAAACTTGGCTTGTGAATGAATATTTGAGTGAGGATCTTTTCATAAGGTCAGTAGTTGCAGAGGACATTATATTAAATTTTAGAAATTAGGTGTGTAATATATTCTTGGTCTGCCAATGGCGGATATGTTACCCTTGCATCGTTGTATCTTTCAATGTGATACGAATCAAGTAAAGCTGTTTTCATTGCCATATATATAATCTATTTATTTATATTCATTTGTAAAATTTCCATTTCAAACAGATGAAAGAACTTCAGCAGAAGTTGGATGCAGAGAAAAGCAGAGCTTGGGAACTTCAGAAAGCCCTGAATGAAGCAAGATCTGACCTTCAAGCAGCTAAGCTTAAAGGTATGTGCTCTATGAATGTACTTCATTTACATGTAAGCAACAAAATTAACAGAAAAGTACAGCAAGAATTTGCTGTTCTTGTATAGCTCATAACACATACTATATAACATCTACTTACTTGAATAAGACTTGATATAAATATATAAGCTACTGCTATTACATGGATGTTGTTATCTTGACAAAGTCCTTCATATGCTTTTATGAGCAAAAGACATGGTGTCATCAATAATTGTCTTTGCATTTGATTGACAATATCCTCTTCCTTTCAGCAATAGCAAATTCAGAAACCGGCTCAACATTGAGTCTCCCTGAGCAGCCATCAACTCCTGTGTTCACCCAGACGGCCAGTGCTAACCTCATCTCTGCCATCGTCCAATCACCTGGTCATCGGTCAAGCCCATCAAGCCTCATCTTACCCACACCAGGGGACAAGCGGAACAAGACCCTGGCTACAGGAACAATGAAGCGACTCAAGGAACGCATGAAGCATAATATACCTCATCGGTTTACCATTGGTCTTAGCATGAGGGGTACCAAGTGTTCTGCTTGTGCTGATACTATTCACTTTGGACGTCAAGTGGCCAAGTGCCAGGGTAAGATTATTTCATTATTTTTGTTCAGTTGTTTTCACATCAAACATAGCAAATACTTTATGATAAAATGGAATCCAACAAAACTACCACCCAATTTTTTTTGTGTGTAAATAGAAGTTATCTGCCAAACAATTCTGGTAGAATTTGGGTAAATTGCTCAGTAATTTGCAATAATAAGCATGGAATTCTGCCCTTAGACAGGTCCTTTCTAAGCAATTATGATATTTGTGCCCAAATCTGCTTTCCTGTATTGACAACATTCAGTGTATTTTTTTTTTCAGCATAGATTTCAATCTTTCACTTGTCAGAAGTTACGAGATCTGGAACTTGATGATTTTTGTAATATTAGCCTAAATTACAGAGACTTTCTCTCAAACTCATTGCTAAGTGCAACTTCTCAAGTATCCTGAAGTCATGGCGATTGGTACAGGCACCACTTGTTCTGTTTAATGCATATTATTTGAAAGAGTTGTCATAAACATTGGAAGTGAAAGAATGAACATATCATTTTGTGTGACTCTTTGTTGTAGAATGTCACCTGATATGCCATCCCAAGTGTGCCCACTGTCTCCCCCATACATGTGGTCTTCCCTTCCAATTCATGAGGCATTTCAAGCAGGCCATGGACGGCCCATCTCCATCGACCAGATCAGTCTCCTCTGCATCGTCCACTGCATCATCGGTGGCATCATCGGCTGCCTCGTCGATGTCTTCATTCGGACAGGAACCCATGGTGTGTGGGAACCAGATACAAGGATGGATGAAAACACCCAGGTGAATATATATATTTATCACATGGAAAGGAGACATCCATACAGTTACATAGTTTGGCAATTCAGAGAGACTTTAGCACTTAATTGTCCATTCAAATTTGTTTTCGTCAGATGTTTGACTCTAAGGCACTTTACCAAAATTCAAAATTCAGTTTTTTTCAAAATGGAATCTTGCGTGTTTTTAACTTGCTAATCTTCAAATCAATAATAGACAATGGAGAATATGGGAAAACAACTATGAAAGACGCATAGTACCTTTTTTTTATAAAGGGGAATTCAAAGGCTTTTGCATCTATACAAATTTGTATGACAAGGTTGGAAGCATAATTTTATATGCACTATACAAGCACTGTATCATCATTACTATCTGTCACAGCAGCTATAGAGTACCGAAGTGTGACGTCAGTTGTCATGGCGGGCTGGTTCTATACAGAGTCGCACAGCTGGCGGTCATCTGTACCATTTGGCTTGTCTGAAAAATAGATTGCAAGCGAACAAATTCCGATAGCAGCCATTTTCTCCTATGAGAAACACATGCTTTCATTCAGCAGGTTCATTTGTTTAGAACCAGGACACCATGCAGACCTGCCAACCAGTAGGATTTAGGCGCATTTAGTACGTTTTTGCAACCAAAATACGGCAGTACGTTTTTTCTTTAAAAAGTACTTTTTTTGTATAAAAAAAAAAAAAATGTGTAATTTATTGAAAGAAATCATCTCTGTATGTCTCTATTTCATAAAGCATACACAAATATGGTTATTTTAATATTAGATCAATGTAATTTCAGATAACTTGTTTTTTTCTTCAATCATTTTGTTAAAACCAGGGTGAAGATATACACATGTTTCAATGATTTTTTTTCATCTGCAAGAGCAGTGCGCATTTTAGCTTGCATGCAGCTTGAGCGCCGCGATGAGCGAGTGCGCCAAGTGTTTTATTATAAAATACACTTTTTGGGGGAAAAATACATTTTTTTAAATCACAGAATACAGTTTTTCATACCCAGAGGTTGGCAGGTCTGCACCATGGCAACTGACATCATCGCTTCGGTACTCTATACATGTACCTCATTCCTCTTGTTTAGTCTATGATTAGTATGAGGAGTAACAATGTAAAGGTTCTTAAAGAATTCCTGCCTGAAAAATGCAGCTTTGACTTTTGGTAAGGTGCCTATAAAGAAACATCCAAGTGCAAGACAGCATGCCATCTTTATTAAGATGATAGATTTTTGTGTTGAAATCAAGCAAATATAATTGTTCTAGTAAATGCGATTCTTGTAGCATGATGAAAAAATGCACCTTGTCCCGACTTGTTAGATATCTTACAAACAAAATATCTTGTGAATGCACAGCCTGTGACATAGATTAAACATATTTTCATACCCACCATTATATTTTACAGGATGAATAAGCAAGGGTGGGAGAAGAAGTGGTGTTGTCTAGAAGGTACCAAACTGAGTCTGTTTGACAAGGAAAACTCATCAGGTCAGTATGTTTATCATTTGATAAAGAGTCATATAATAGATTTCAGGGCACTTCCTAAACAGTGTTGACCTCAGTCAACGGGCCATCTCATGTAAACACATGTTAATGTATTTATGGAGAATCAGAATCTGTAAAAATACACAATTGCAATGTGTGAAGACAACAAGGCATGAAAACAATGTGAATTGGATGACACATTTGACATTTATTTTCCATTGAAGAATAAATTCCTTTCTTCTGATTGTCCTTCTTAGGTTGTGGGTCTCCTTTCTTGGAGTACCATCTCTGTCCTGAAGATGGTCTTGTGACTGTCCATGCTGGAGTCTCTGCTACGGAGCTACCAAACACTGCTTCCTGTGATCTACCATTTGTGTTCCGTCTGGAATCCAGACCAGTGACCACCTGCTGGCCAGACAATAAGACCCTCTATCTTATGGCACCAAGCTTCCAGGATAAACAACAGTGGATGGTCAGTTGATTTTTGGATAATGCTTTGAAAGGTTAAGGGTCATGGGGTTAATTATTAAATGACTCGTTCCTGCAATAACTTAACTTGATAAACAGATCGAATTTAGATTTATTTATATGTCTTTACGGGAATGACTATGATGAGCTTTTGGATTTGACAATTTGTAAGTGAAGTGTATAATGTATATCCTATCTGGCATTGTTGGTGACAAAAATTTTGTAGCTTACAGTAACAATTATAATTGCTATTGATACTGATTGAGTTTGTTTGGGTATCATTTCTTTATCTGAATGTCCTCTCTTTGGGAGTGCATCAACTTGAAGTTGAACCTTGGTCGTCCAAGTTACAAGGTCACTGATTGATTTTGTCATCTTTAAAAAGTTGTGTCTCTTGGCTTGCATGCTGGATTCCACAGCAGCTTTTTCATTCCCCCATTGTTTTGTCTAAGCAATATTCCCACCATATGTTCCAGTTTGAATTTTGCTGTGACTTAATACATTATCTTACTGAACAATTACACTTCCTCCTCATCATACACTATCCTCATATATTCACTGTAGGTTGGTCTTGAAGTAGCCAGCATCCGAGGTCGTAATGCTGGACCGGATGGATCCATTAGGGACCAAGCTCGACTGATTGGAAATACGCTCCTCAAACTCAACCAAGAAAACAGACTGGATATCAATTGTACTCTCCTTGTCAGTGATAATGTAAGTCATATTTGACCAAAATGTATCCCACCTTCCTTCAAGAATTTATTTTGAAATGGCATTTGATATATAGTTTAATACACATGAATTTAAGGAGCCTTTCTCTTCCTTCCCCTTCCTTCTCAAGTCCATTAATGGAATATTGCTACTTACTAACTAAAGAGTGATGTTTTCTGCTGACATAGCTCTTGTGATTTACCAACCTGGGTATAATGACTTCAAAAGGTGTAAATTTATCTGCAGTGCACACTCGACTAATTCCATAAAATGATCAAACTTTTTGTATGTCACATATTCTCCATTATTACTTCACTTCATAAAATGTTCAAACCATGATAATATTAGAGCATTACAACTTTTCATTTGAACGAAAAAAACAGAGAGAAATAAATAATGCAGGAAGGCTCCACACACAGGGGGTTGTACATAGGTTTATTCAATTGGTCTCATGCCAATATGTCCATTTACCATCACGTCTACTATCATTTGGTCTACCATCAGTTCGTCCACTATCCACAGGATCTAATTGTCATTTCGTCCAATAACCATTGTGTCCAATAATCATTTAGTGCATATTCCATTTGTTCTGATTGGACTAAGTGTTAATTGGGTGAAACGAATGAAAAGAAAATGGGTGTTAGACCAACTAGTTATGAGACGAAATGGTCATAGGCGGATTGGTGATTAGATGAAGTGATTATTGGACCAAATGGTTGTTAGACGAAATGTTGATGGACAGAATGGCATTAGACTAAATGAAGGTAGACCATGTGATGAGTGGATGAGTTGGCAATAGGCGAATTAGCAATTTACCCATACATATTTTATTTAAAGAATTGTCCATTTGATTATACATCTAAACTTTCTCTTTTGCTTAGATGCTTTTGATTGGAGCTGAAGAGGGACTCTACACAATGCTCTTAATGGATCGCAAGAAACCACTTTCTCAGATAGGAGGAGTGAGCAGTGTCTTTCAGATGGACATCATCAACCAACTAATGCTGGCAGTCATGATCATAGGTCAGTTCAAAGTGTCATCTCATACTTTTTTTGTCATTAATTGTCATTAACAATAGTTATCGGCTACTGAAACTCTTGCATCTGATTGGCTTAGAGCAAGTTGATAGTGAAAGCCACTATTTAAGACTTTTTCCTGTTTTGTAAAGAAACGCAGGGATTTGTTTCATAACCCTTATTTAAAGCTGCCAATTAATGAAAAGCCGCTGTTACCAGCTATTGAAGTAATAAGATTTAAGTGACTTTTCTTTTATCTGGATTATCATCAATGGGTTCTGTTTTATTTATATATATTTCCAGACATGGCCAACTAATTTGTGATATATGCATCGGCTTACAATTTCACCCCCAAAATACAGGGATAGACTAAAATTGTGCTAACGTTTAAAGAATGTGATTTGTCAACATTTGACATTGAGCTTTGCTGTAGTGGTTTGTTGTATCCTGTCTCAAACCTGTAGATTTAATTATTTCTATGCACTGATAAACTCCAATGTAATCATTCCAATTATTATTGCTTTTTCCTTGGCTTTGCAGGTCCTGAGAGGAAGCTATGCATTGTTGATCTAAAGCATTTGAGGACTAAGAGCAGTCAAGCCAGTATCAATGATGTCTCAATAGACTATACCAACATTGAAGACATACATGTGAGTACCCTATTATAGGGCATTTCATGAATGATATGAAAACTGCTACTGATTGAAAGTGAGTTCATGAGTGTAAAATAACACACACACAAAAAATGCAGAATGAAATGCCCGTCAGAGGTGATATGGCTTAGCTAATAGTTCTGTTGATAAAGTACGGGTTCAAATTTTATAAAAGACATAATTTTATTCATGCACATGCAAATGAAGCTTTTTGAACATGTTTCATCAGCACATATTTTCCATTGAGGTGTGGTTTTCTTTTCTTTTCTTTTATTTTTACTTTGATTTTCACCGTATGTTTCAAAATTCTCATTCTCTCTTTCCTTTTCTTTTTGTCTGACATGTGTTGAGGGCTTTATATATTGAGTGTCTTAATGTTTTTTCTTATCTCTTTCAGTCATGTCACCTATTTGCCTGTGGTAAGGTTGATGGATCCTTCTATCTATGTGCAGCCATGCCAACCAAGATCAGTATCCTCAAATACAGCGGAGGACTCTCCAAGTTCTGTGTGAGAAAGGTATGTCCCCACTTCAATGTGTTATTCATATCAGCCAAAACAATCCACATAAACTGTTATACCACTAGTAGCCTTGATTGCCCTTCATTCATTGTGATGTTGTTGCAACACTTTGTCCAGTTGGGAATCAACTGCATTTTAACTTTGCACTTCCAACTGTGAATATAAGAATCCTGTCAAACAGTTTGAAGGAATGCCAGTTGTGGTAACAATCTTAAACTAAGTTCCAACAGAATCCAATGAAATTACTACCTATTTTTTAAACAAAAATGATAATACACTATCCCACATGTGCTTATCTGGTGATCTTGTGTGTGATCATTTTCAGCTTAAATTTTACGATTTCACAGTTAGGTTAATGTTAAATAAAACAGGTCTTTATGTTGACAATTATCTTTGACCGTTAGGACTTTCATTTAATATTTTTGTATCTGTTTATGTTGTAGGAGATTCAGACTACGGAGCCTTCAAGTTGCCTTCTCTTCACAGAGACCAGTATACTGGCAGGGACAGATCGCTTCTATGAGATAGAAGTCAAAGATTTTAAGATTAATGGTAAGTAACACTTTTAAACTCTAACAATGCTATTGTAAATTGTAGTTGCAAATCAGTTTTATGTGTGTATGCACAGACCATCAACTTTGAAATCTTTGGCCCGTATTCTAAAGTTGGGTTTAACTTAAACTCAGGTTTAAAGATGTATGGAGAGCCAATTGTTACATAAATCACTAACAGTTGAGATGTCATATTTCAGCTCATTTGGCTCTCAAATCATTCATAATTGTCTAGGAAGTATAAATAGATGATCGTCTTCACCATCAATGAATCAGGAAAGAGCACAGTAAATATAAGAAACATACAACTTAATAAAAATGTTGGCTTCCCATATTTTTAGCACAGAGTTAGACCATGGTCTAAGTTAAACTTGACTTCAGAATGTGGGCCTTTGAGTTCTATCTTCTAAAATCTGTTAAGTGTTACCTTCCATCGATATGTGGTACACACATGTTATTGATGACAAGATTTGTGTATATTATACATTGTACAATAGCATAAAAATATAAAGAAATAAATCACACAAAAATGAATTAATGGAATCTATGAAAATAACATGTTCTTCTCAAATTGAAATATCTCCTAGTAAATTTAACTGGAAAGTCCTTTTTTTTTACTTTTTTTTTCTTTGCCATGTTGTATCAACTCAACATTTTTCTTCCATTAAATGAATGAGGGTACTGTTTATGTGTTGGGAATCTTAACAAGAATAAATCAGTTTTTTTTTATTTGACAAAAAAATTTTACCAACTAACAGTACTTAAATGGCACCATTCATCACGAATCATGTTTTGCATTTTTATGCCATTTTCAGTCTCATACAAATTAGGAATGATATCAATTGTTTTTCTGATTGAATTTTTGTGTCATTATTGTTTAGTCCTGACAAATAGTTTTAATTTGTTTATGATGGTTAAAAAGATATTTAATTGTTTATTACAGATTTCCTAGAGTCTACTGATACCAGTCTAGCGTTTGCTGTATATGGTGCATCTCAGCTGGATAGCTTCCCAATCGCAGCCATTCAGGTGGCACCAGATGGAGAACCACAGGAATTCCTTCTCTGTTTCCATGGTAAAATTTCTGATTTTATTTTCTACAGACAGCATACAGCAGAATCTTAGTCTGGTCACACAAATTATGGAATTTGTAAACATCTTTTTAAATATCTGAGACATTAACATATCCAGAGTAATTTTGATATCAGAAATTTATTATACAGTGCGTATCAAAAAAAAGTTTACACTTTGAAAAAGCCCTGGGAATTAAAAAATATACAACATGTGGGTAATTTTTTCACATATATTCTTGGGTTTGGGTCTCATCTATCCAATGAAAGTAAAAGTTTTGACAAAATGTTACTCTTGAGTGACACTGTCCATTTTTGTAAAGCTCGCAGAAATCTGTTTGCGCAGAAATGCTTGTTTTCACACTGTGTCAAGGGGAAAGGGCGAAATCAAACTTACCCTGCGAGACATTTCTCATACATTTCCCTTGCACTTTCAGTCAATTGAAATAAAACAGATACATTCAAGCATTTTGTAACAATTTTGCCACCCGAATTGAAATTTCAACACTTAGTAAGCACAACCTTTACCCTTTTGGTGCCAGCTGGATCTGAGGACATAACTGAATCTGAACAAAAGTTTATATCAGACATCTCCAGCATTTTTTACTAAGTTTTTATCATTAAAAGTGGGTTTACATTTCATTTTTCATTTAATACTTGTTTCTCCACACTTTTCCCAAGCTTGACAATGATTAACAAAATGAAAATCAAGCCTAAGCCATTTCATGTAAATCACAGCTCAGTGTAAAGCAAATATCGTCAAGATGGCCTCGGTGTGTGGGGGAGTGGGGTTGGGCGCAATGCACTCTTCGAAGTCTTTTGGGCAAGGAAACAAGTTTAAAAAGATAAAAGATGTCTTCAAATCAATTTTACTAGCTAAATTCCACGTGTTCTTCACGATTAAGGTCTACTTTTATTCGCATAACTATTTCAAAGTTCTGCGCAAATCATTTTTCACTAACTTTTCAAAAGTAAGTGATGCTCACTCAAGCGGATATATTTTTGGACGCTTATATCGTCATTTGCTTAAATGGATCTGTACCAATGTTAAAATGTGGAAAAATCTTCAGGATATTACAAATGCATACTTTTACAGGATTATTTCTAAGTGTAAACTTTTTTTGATACGCACTGTATAAAACTGTGTAGCTTGTATGTATAAATGCAGAAATAATAGCCATTGAGAGGATATGATTTGTATTTATCATAAGACAAGCTGGAAATATTGAATATATTTTTTCAATCTGAATATCCTGATGAAACTAAATAAGAGTAATGATAACTGTTTTTGTAATTTCATATCTGTTTTACACTTTTCACAAGATACCCATTAGTATTTGTGTCATTAAGAAATTCTGTATGTTTTCATTTTGTATGTTGAATGCTCAGTACCATGCATTACAATTTTCTATCCATTTCTTCTCAGAATTTGGCATCTTTGTCGATAGTAAAGGTCGAAGGTCACGACCGGACGACATGAAATGGACGAGATTGCCGCTAGCGTTCACCTATCGTCAACCATACCTTTACATGGCTCATTTCAATTCTGTAGAGGTGTGCGAGATCAAACACACTGGTGAACCTGAAAGGTATGTAACATGCATGCAACAATAGGGATTTTACTGTAATAGAATTGGGGAGGGGGCATCACCCCACCTCCCCCCCCCCCCCTTTGATGGGGGGTCTATTCTAAAATCCACAAAGATGATACCAACAAATTTTATGGCCTTATAAACTCAGGCTTGTAATTTATGTTGTTAGGGGTGTTCTTGCTAAATTTAGGCATGATTTCACTGATGGTAGATGACATCAAAAAATGGGACCATCATGCCCTCCCCCAGTCATTTTAGGTTGATTTTCAAATGGGCAATCCTGATAATGATGATAATTCAAACCTGAGATTTCTAGAGCACAATTTACTTATAAATTTTATTTTATGAGTCGCTTCATGACATTATTAGGGTATGTGTCAAGATAAACAATATAGATAGGATGAAAGTAGGAATTAAATTATTGGAGAAGGTGGCCATGGCCTGAGTATATATCTTGATTTTTTTTTCAATTTTGCACAAGCCAGTAATAATGATAATAAAAACCGTTACAAATGAAAACATACCAACACATTTATTTGTATTCTCAGTGAAGAAAACCGAACATTCCTGAGCCAGGCCAACCCTCGCTTCGTCGGCCCGGCCATCACCCCCGGGGCCATCTACATCGCCTCACTGGGAGACCGTACTGTAGAGCTTATGTGCCTCCAGGGGAACTATGCCTCCGCACCGAGCAGGAGCAACTCTGCTTGTCTGAATAACAGCGGGAGTACTGTGGGAGACAGCGTGAGTGTAGCAGGAGGAGATGATGGGCGTGGCACTACAATGCCCCCACCACCACCTGTGACATCGGTCAAGAGGACACCTAGTACTCAGAGTCAGACCCCTCTCACCCATAAAAGATCAACTAGGAGGTGAGTGCAGTTATTTAGAAAATAAAGTTTGACTAAAAGTCCTAATAGTGCTGCTGCCTGTGATCAGATAGTTTGAAAAAATAAATTCTATTATAGGTATGTGAAATTCAAAACAAAATAAATCTTAATTGTTGCATGAACATTCAAATTGTTGAGATTGTCCTTGTAAGATGAAAACAAAGTCAATGTCTTAGTCATATTGTGATTAATTATGACTGGTGGAAGAATTTTGGCCTTTATTCTGGACTAAAGGATTGCAGTTTCAACAACAACAAAACGGATTTTAGTATTCCTTTATACTTTTTGAACTACAGTAAGATATTTTTTGTTTGAACTCATTATTATCTGGTAGAAATCAGGTTATGGTGTTTGTAGAATGTAGTATGCAGTTTACTTACGTCAAATGTGTTTCATGTTAGTTTGATGATATTTGAGTAGACTTGGTATTCTTGATATGTAGGAATGTGTTTAGTAATGCGATGTTGGCTATCCATAAAATATGATGTTAACTCGTGATGTTTTTAGTGTCACATTTACTTTAGCAACTTTGAAATATATGCCATTCAATGAAAGGCCTACTATTCAATATTTTGTAGCCAAAAGACATATATATGACTTCATGAAAATTCTAAAGTTGGCCTCAATAATGAAAAATTGCTTTATGCAAATAGGACACCAAATTTCACAATTATTTGGCCCCTAGTTATGGAATTACCCATATAGAGTAGTAAAGCCTGCCACCATCAATTTACTTGTGTATATTTTAGCAGTAGAGCATGACGAAATCAGATTTGACATGAATTGGATCATGTTGAACAAAGGTATAGCCAAATGAATACCTATTCAATTAGACCCCATTAAAATCAGTGTAAATTATGGGTCATAACTGTTTAGAACCAGGTCAATTTACATTTATTTGAATGGGGCTAAGAAGGTATTCATATGGCCACATCTTGGGTCCTCAGACCGATTCCAACCAAAATTTTGCGTTGGGTGTTTTTCATCATGATTTGCTGAGATATTGTATCAAAAGCGCTGAAATGCACAAAAAAAGTATTTTGTGAGGTCATCGCTACAGTAGTCAATACCTCCTGACTTCAGTCCAAATTGCAAGCATTTATTTTCCTCAATACCTAACGTATACCTATCTCCTTTGACGTGCAGCTCTATGAAGCGTCCTCTCCAAGAATCCTGGAGCAACACTCCCAAGGGCAAGTTCAGTCGTACAGCAGCAAGAGCTTCTGCTAGGGCTCCCTCTACGTCATCCTCTGAGGATGAAGTGGGTGCTAAATGTGGTTTCAAGTACAACACAGTGACGTGTAGGAAGACGAGGAGTAGTAAGCGATAGATGAAACCTCAGCTTTTCAGACCTAGGCAGTGACATCGTCAGGAATCCCAGAACAATACTGCATTGCCATCTTTTGTGCCGCATTTTATACTCTTTATTTTACAAAAGTACAGCTAGTTTTTTGATGATGTGAAATAGTGTCTCTTTCCTTTTTTATCTCAGCTAGGAAGGTTGGAACATCAGTATTGCATTACCTGTACAGAAAATGCCATTATCAGAAGTTGATTTTCCTCCAAATGTCTCCAGTTTACATACATCAATTGCATTTTTGCTGTACCAATTCAAATACTTTCTATGGATTTCAATGTGTATGACACAGGGATTAATTGTCATACACTTTAAAAACAATTTTAAGTGGCATTCCTGTAAATGAATATGAAATATGTCTGATGTACACAGCAAGTACCGTAATGCTTAAATACTGACAATTCTAATGAATAATGCTGTACAAAATAATATTTAAATGTCATGTCCGTAACATTTGGATTACCCATAAGCAGGTAACTTTTATCTTGTATAAAATGATGGATATATGTGTATTATTACCTTAAATCATATTTACTAATTGTTTACCCTTTTCATGGATCAATTAAAGAATACTCATGATTATTTGTTTTCATTCAGCACTGTACAGAAGCTTGAACATCATTCCAAAGGACAATAAATTGTATAATGGCTTGCTAGCCCAACTCCACCAAAAGTCTAACCCTCGCATAGGTATTTTAAATGGGCACAGGCACTGAATGTGATTCAATGACATGTATAATTTCTGTTGGTACGCATCTGGGCAATGTACGCTCATTTGTGCTTATACTGCACTTAAAGAAAATATGGGGTTTGTATCCCCTCTTAGAGACTTTTTTAAAATTTTAGCCTACATGTTTAATTGTACAAATACGTTGAATAGTGCTGTACATATTGTAAATATAATAGCTGCATTACCTAATTTAGATGGGATGAATTGAAGTCATGATAGTATCTATTGTAATTATGTATATACATTTATTCTGTCAATGCTTGACTCTATTAACTAAAAGTACATTTATTCAATTTTTTTGTAAATTACATTTTTCAGAGTTGCTTTATTCCCACACACTACAAACTTTGCATAAGAGGTATATTGAAGGTAGTAACTTTCACTGATCACAGATATCCATGGTGGGTTGTGATGTGCCTTGTTCACTCAGTATGCAGTTATTATTTTGCAGTTGATTTTGAGATCCTATGAAAATCCGAGATGAATTGGTGTTTTAAAGATTAAATTGTAGCTTACATGTGATGAATGGTCTGGTGTTCTTGTGTTAATCAGTAGTTGTGTATTTATTTATTTTTTTTTTCTTATACATTCCCTTGCTTTTGACTTTTGTTTTTCTTTTCGATGGAAATTGAAAGCAACATCACTTTTCACTTTATCATAAACAACATGAAATTGCTTTTAATCAGTATAAGTAAAAATGAAGTTACAAATATTTCAATTTCCTTCCATATAAAACTTATCTAAACTCTTCATAGAATGTAAAAACCTTGTGATAATGCCTAAACCGATAATCAAAGCAGACGTATCACCAGATATTGCTTATGTCATAAAACTCTTCATGAAAAATCACTTATTTTCTGATGTTACTTCATTCTGTTATCATAGACTAATTTGTTTTATTGGGGTAAACACAAGGAGAAAACCCCTTTGCATCCACACAATTGACAAATGCACCTTCAAAGATAAACACCTGCTCAACAGGCGCTAGAAGTATAAATCATACATTGTCGGTGTAGCAGCCAGAGTTATTATTTTTGTAATTCTTGTAATGAATACAGGAGGAACAACATGGGGCATTGGGTTGGCAACAAAGTTCCATCAGTTATGGCCTACGAATGACTTACATATTTTGATGCACATGAGATATTACTATGAATCATTGATGAGAAAATGAAATAATGAAAAAGTTCTCATACATAAATGAAATAGAAGAATCTTTAATGGTCTAGAGACAGCAGCTCATTCATTTACAAATAACATGGATTCAAAAAGTAATATCAGTGTAAAGCAAAATATAAACTTTTTATTTGGCTTCCAACATACACATACATGTATTGATTGAATTTGTTGAATCATACTTTTATTGAAATCATTATTCTCAAAGCGAAAATATCAATTTGCTAAGACATGTACATGTAACTGGATTTAAGTGGTCTAAATAGCTCTGCTTTTAAAATTTGACTTGCATTGATAAAATCAGATTTTTAAAAGGTTTCTTGTTTTATTTTTTATTTCATTTTAATTCTCATTTTACTTCATTTGTAGCAAAATATCAGACCAACCTATGAAATTTTTGTATAGTTCGCCGACAGCTACAAAGAAAATTAAAACACGGATACATCCAAGTACATTTTGAAATAAATGTATTTATTTCAATCTAAAAAATGAAAAAATTCACAGAAATAGATACAAACAGAACAGATTTACTTCTTTCTTACATGTATGTTTACATTTCATATAATACTTGCACATATACACTAAAGCTCCTTTTATGTGCAAGTATGATTGATCATGCCCAAACTATGTAGAGTAAAATAATTTATCCCATCATATGTATACCCATCATAAAAAAAATAATTATAATAGCTAGTATCAGAATCACTACAAACAACTTTCTAGGAACTTGTTTTATTTTACTTTCAACAAACATCTTTGATTAGCTTTCTCGTCAGGAAATGTGTGCACAATCATATCAAAGATTCTGTACATTATCTAACATTCTGAATTTATAGAACTACATTGTACATCAAAAGCCAGCCTATCAATAATATATGTATCATTTCTATTAAGTGTTCAATACAACTGAACAATGGCTACATATATTTTTCTCTTGCGTACCAGTGAAACTAAAAAGAAGATTCTCTAGTGTGCTTGATAATTATTACATGAAAAAATACTGCAATAAAAATCTACACAATGTGATTGAGGTTGACAATGGATAAATGCAATCTTTGGACCATGAGACATTTAGGGTAGTTCTTCAAGCAGGCCCTGAAAAATTTATAACCCATCCATGTATTGCCCTTTTTCATTCTGCCATGCACCTGGCTGTATAAGACAGAAAGTCCCATTTTTATCAAAAAGGCTTTGGTAAGAAAGTACATGTATGCTTTGAAAGGCTACAAACAAGTTATTCATAATTGGATTTTTAAAAACCATATAAATAGTAATATCAGCTCTTTCTGACCTAGCAACACCAAATATTTCACATTTTGACTGCTGAATTATAATAATTTAAGTATAACATTTGAATTTGATTTTGTTTTTTCAGGTAGGATTAAATCTTGTCACAATCTGCCTACTTACCAGTTGTACAATCAATCTCTTTTTCTCTCTTGGATATCACTGACAAAATTTATTTTTGTGGAACTTCAGATTACTTCTCTAAAAAAAAAATTACCAGAGCAAGGAATGCCATCATCTCATAAACTTTACAGCACACAACAATTCAAACTTTAACTTGGATAATATTTGATGCACTCTTGTATGTAAATGCAAGAGTGCATCAAACGTACATTCATGAAACTTCAAATAGATTAAAATTTGTCATAGTCATTCAGTCATGTTTACCTTAAATGGCATTGGTGCAAAGCATCACAGCATGCTTTCCAGGGGCCCGCTCTTTGAGCCCTGGTAGGGGTTGATGGGGTGTAGTCTACCAAAGCTTTTAAATATAAGGACCCCTCTTCTAGGGCACATTGATTTCACTATCAAGAATTGTAGGAAAGGGTAGCAGTAATTTAAAAATCTGCTTCGTATTGAAAAAACATTTCAATAAGAACTGCAAAACAACAATAAACAAGTAGCAAAATGCACCAATTATATTCGTTAACTTTATCAATGTATTCTTCATATAGCTAGTAGTAAAATATGACGCCAGGAGCTAAGCAGAAATTCTATCACTTGCCGAAATACAGGCATAAATATAAACATCTTTCGTTCAACAAGTCTTGTATTTTAACCAAGCTATAGACACAGATTCAGTGTTCATATTTCATGTTATGTGGAACTGTATAATATAAATAAGATAAATTTCATGTAGAACTGAAAAGCACATAGAAGTTGCATGTAATCAGTCTTTCAAGCATACAAAATGAAGTACAAAAGACAGAAAAAAATAATTCAAACAAAGTGTATCTACTCTCAAAACAAATATATAAAATAGACAGAATAATGCTATCTAATATATACCCTCTGCATACATGGAGAGATCGATTCCAAAAGATACTAAATACATTGGATTAAAACTCCAGTTATTGATATCAGACAGTTGCAGGTGTGGGCCTGTCTTTGAACAGAAGTTATAACTTCAATAACAGCCGTGAGAAAATGCAATTTATAATGTTATTTTTCCACAAATGTCTGGTAAACAAATGCATTTTATTATAAGTGATAGACAGATTTAGTACCTTTTAGAACCAAGGTACATCTAGTCACCATAGTGTGCAGAATGCGGAACAAAATTTGGAACAAATGCAACTCATCAGGGCCCGTTATATAAAGAGATGAAGTCTATATTCACCATTGATAGTAATTTTTTTACATGGTTGCCATATATAATACACATATGATTAATTGTACAATTGATTATCTTTTCTGTCATAGGCCCAGGGCAAGTTTCACAAAACTATCAAAAGCGCAATTTAGCCAACAATCAATCGCAATGCATTTAAATGTTACCCTACAATATGCCACCAAAGAAGGACTCCTTTGAGATTTGGTGAAACTATTCCTGAATATATGATAAAGCTGAGGAAGAAAACTAAAATTATCCTTGTACTTATGCACATTCAGAGTGACAAACAAAATAGAATAAAGCTTGTGTTTCTGCAACACAAAGCAGACTGCAAGTATTTATTTTACCTGGCAATGAATTACTTGGTAGCATGAAACTTAAGAATATATATATATTGACCACTTGTGAAAATATGATAAAGTTTCGTTGGCCACCTTGCTGGTCATAAAGAACATCATCCAGGTTAGCTACTGCTTTTATAAGTCTTGACAAAGATATTAGAAATGTCTATTATGACTTAATTCCAGCCTAAAAGGATAAATGAACATTTACTGATCTATTGGACTGGTTGATCTACTGTGTTGGTTGTGGAATCTGATGGCTTCATAACGTCAGGCAGCTCTGGGGGATTGGAGTAGGGTGTGATGTTTAATTGCTCAAAGTCAGCACCTTCACCTGCAAATAGAAAGATGGAGTGCATTAATAAGGAACTAATAAGAAACACGGAGCCTTTCGGGAACATAATTTCAAACTCAGCTTTGACAGAATAGATTATTATGAAAACAAAACGCTTCTGTTGGATGCTTACAAGATTATTCAGGCACCTAAACACAAGTCTGGCATGTCTTTCAGCAAGAAGCTAACATCTTTTTGTCAATCTTTGCAAATCATACACAAACTCTGGGGAATATGAGAAGTAGGATTCCCACTCAAATACATGAAACATAGATCTGTTAAGGTAGCTTAGAAAGCATGTTTTGAGACAAGAGAAAGTCAAATAACTCCCCCCCCCAAAAAAAAAAAAAAAAAAAAAAAATCAATCAATCAATCAATCAAAAAAAAAAAAAAAAAAAAAAAGGCTAGAATCTCATTTGTTTAAATGTGTGTTCTGGAATCTGTTTCATTAAGGTTTGCATGTTAGCTACAATAATGGCATAGATACAATGATTGTAAATGCTTTCTCCTATATCACAATGTGCCTTTGTCACACACTAGTAATCAAAATGATCATTGTGTTATAAAAATCTAATAAATAACCACTGTTCCTGATTCTTCATAGTCAATCTTCCTTAATCAGAGATTAATATTTCATTGTTCTGTGTTCCTAACCTAGGTATTTTGCAATGTATGATTTGTATCATTATTATCATTACTTTAATACTTAACAGATATATTTTTCCCTAATGGCTTATTTATTTTTAAATGTGTGTTGGGCACCGTGAGTGTCAGTGCCTGGCACATACATTTAGTGATGAAACATCCTGTAACTTGTAAGTCTCACTCTAAATTTTATAATAAAAGCTCATAATAAATATTAGACAGGTGATGACAATCCATCTGAAAAATGCTTAAGTAGAATGCAAAATTAACATGAAGTCAATGATACAAAAATATAAATGATTTTTAAAAATGTACGAGCATTGAAAAAACTTCCCCATTAGTATTTCAAGTGATGGGCAGAAAAAAAGTTAAACTGATAAGCCCGAGGCAGCATATCTTACATTCTCTGAAGGCAAGCCCAAGCATGGCTGGTGCTTGTGCCTTGGCAGTGTTGCTTGTTAGTCCACAGTCTCCCAGTGTCTTGGTATCATCTAGTGTGTCTCCATCCTTGTACAACTGTTGGTCTTCTGGTGACTTCTTGGTAATGCCCTCAATGATTCGCTTCAGTTCAAATACAGTGTTTGTCTCCTTTGCATCAGTGAAGATGGTCGTCTTCTGACGCTTGATCATCAAGAAGACATCCTGAAAGTGAAAACATTTAGGTACAAAAATCAATAAAAAACTGGTTTATTTTCAAAAGTTCGTTTTTTGTTATCCAACTTGTATAGACCTGTATTTGTACCTTGTGAATCAGTATTCAATAAAAAAGTAAGAAACCGGTTTATTGAACATTTAATCTTTATAGTATGAGGAGCTGCTACCTGGCTGAGACCTTCACTAGAAATGATTCATGCATCATAACCAAGCTCAGAGAATTGTGGCATGTAGGGGAGAGCAGGGTAAATAAGGCCATCTTATTTATAATACCAATTTAATCTTTTTAATGTAAAGCAGTAGAAACATGATCAGATGTCTATGACCAGATCTAGAGTAGACCAACATTATCCATTAGAAATGTTTGAACTAATCAGCCTAATTTGCATATTAAAGAGCCATAAATATTTATGTCGGGTGGCCTCATTAGCCCCACTGAAATGGGGCAAATGAGGCCGCCTAATTAAAACCTATTTTATGTTGCTGTATTCAAAGTACCGGTATAATAGTTAAGTTGGTTTGATACAATCACTTAACATTTATTAGTAACAATCACATTATAAACATTTACCAAAACACCCCCATCTCAGGAAAAAACAAAGATTATTGGATTGCGTTTTCTACTGTCAGTTATATTATTATGTATCTGCAAGTTTTACTGGTAGTGGACACCATGGACCTGGGAAGCGGGGGTGCTAAAGCACCCCCTGAAATTTTCCTGGGGGTGCTGCATGTATTATTTTCCATAGGCAGCACCCCCACGAAATCAGGTTCCCCCCTGTATTTTTTTTGATATATTATAATGTACATAATTATCACATCCGACAATTGCAAATCATGTACATAGTCTTTCACATATTCCAATAACATCCCTCCTATAACGCGACTCAATCAAGCTCCGGCATTCGGAATGCCGATACAGACGTGGTCGCGCGCGATAACCATAGTTTACACAATACTCGATAGCAGGAAGGGAGATATGGGTGTGGTTGGACTTGAAACTTCCAGGTTTTATGTCGAATCAAGTGTGCGCGCGCCCGACCGCCCGTGTTTTGTATAAACAATTACAAGTCAGACAATAGAAATCAAATTTTACAGTCTTTTTCGCCCTGCCCCATGGCCCTGGGAAGCGGGGGTGCTGGGGGTGAAGCACCCCCACAATTTGGGGGTGCTGCATGTGTTATTTTCCATTTTTTCCATAGGTAGCACCTCCTGGAAAGCTAGTGGTAGGTATGATAAATGACAGAAATGTAATCAAAATGAACAACGTTTTGTAGAACCACCCCCCTTCAGAATTTTCTGACACAGTACTTAAAATAGTGTTTAAATTCACCCTTTTTCAGATCGGAACATCAAATATTTTCTCCTCGTGCTTCGCGCTTGCATTATTGATTTTTATAATAAACAAGTGGAATGCCTCTGGCCGTCTCACCTGCATCACGCGATTCAATATAGCAGCAGTGCTGATTTTGAAAACTACTATAACTCGCACAAGATGTTCAGTGATACTTGGTTACTCTTATTTCCACGTTTTATGAACTAGACCAATACACTTATAGAGATATGATGGCAATTCAACAAATACCCCCAGCGTGGCCAAAGTTCTTTGACCTTACATGACCTTTGACCTTGATCATGTGACCTGAAACTCGCACAGGATGTTCAGTGATACTTGATTACTATTATGTCCAAGTTTTATGAACTAGACCAACACACTTTCAAATTTATGGCTGTAATTCAACAAATACCCCAATTTGGCCAAAGTTCATTGACCCTAAATGACCTTTGACCTTGATCATGTGACCTGAATTTTGCACAGGATGTTCAGTAATACTTGATTACTATTATGTCCAAGTTTCATGAATCAGATCCATAAACTTTCAAAGTTATGATGGTAATTCAACAGATACCCCCAATTCGGCCAAAGTTCATTGACCCTAAATGACCTTTGACCTTGGTCATGTGATGTGAAACTCATGCAGGATGTTCAGTGATACTTGATTAACCTTATGTATAAGTTTCATGAACTAGGTCCATATATTTTCTAAGTTATGATGACATTTCAAAAACTTAACCTTAGGTTAAGATTTTGATGTTGATTCCCCCAACATGGTCTAAGTTCATTGACCCTAAATGACCTTTGACCTTGGTCATGTGATGTGAAACTCATGCAGGATGTTCAGTAATACTTGATTAACCTTATGGCCAAGTTTCATGAACTAGGTCCATATACTTTCTAAGTTATGCTGTCATTTCAAAAACTTAACCTCAGGTTAAGATTTGGTGTTGACGCCGCCGTCGCCGCCGTCGGAAAAGCGGCGCCTATAGTCTCACTCTGCTATGCAGGTGAGACAAAAATGTATTTAGAATGCCTAGATACTAGGTCTAACTCTAAACACCCGCACGCATGCTTATTAAGATACGCAGCTTGTTTTGTGGGTACTCCAGGCTGAAAATATTTATATTAAATACATTTTATCAAAATAAATAAATCTTACGAAAATCTGATAACGAATAGTTGAGTTATTTAATTCTAAAGTTTAGCAATATTTTATGAAAATGGTGATATGCATGTCGTCATGAATATTTAATAGGTGGGTTGACATGGGCGGAAATCTGTCCCTAAAGGTAGGGGGGACCGGAGCCTGTAAAATTTGAAAAGAAAAAAAAAGAAGGTTATCACCCTAAATGTAAGGTCATTTTAACCCTAACAAAATTTGACAAGCCCCACCCCCCCCCCCAAAAAAAAGGGTTTTCACCCAAAATGTAAGGTCATTTAGTCCAAAATACATGTATTATTTCGATTGTGAAGCGATGTATTTTTCTCCATCATGAAAGACCAAAAATAGTAGGGGGGACATTTGATATTGTGTCCCCCTACTATTTTTGGTAGGGGGACACGTCCCCCTGTCCCCTCTGGGATTTCCGCCCATGTGGGTTGAAGATATCACATCCCCACTATCCTGTTTCTTGTGTTATTACATGGAATCAAAATTGCTTCATTTTTTCATACCAGTGTGAATGATATGTCTCCCTTATAATGAAATAAGATGCAGCAAAGAATATCTTATGGACTAAATCAATTGTCAATTTAACTGTGTTTGGTTCTTGAAGTGAAAATATTGAATAAACCTAATTCTCTATAATAAAATACAAAAGAACAAGTGGGGATATGACATCATCAATTTGCTCATTGAATATTAATGAAAACATGCTTAAAACTGTTTCACCGGAATAATGCTAATCTTTAAAATGCAATAACTTTGATATTCCTTGTCGGATTTTGATCAAATCTTTATTCTTGTGTTTGTCTGATTTTTCTTTATCTCTTCAAACCATATTACATTCAGTGCAGAGTTTCAGATCAGAACATCAACAAATTTCTGCTCACACTTTGCGCTCACATTATTAATGTCAGAATATGTCCAATTACCCATCATTTTCTTGATTTACAAAACATGAATAGAATGTCCTGTTTATAGGTCTGAAATCTCATTTTTATTTCCGCTCGCATCAATTGTCTAGTTATATACCTATCCTCTTCATGATTAGAAAAGTGCTTAGAATGTCTCGTTTTTTGGTCTGAAATCTCAATTTTATTTCCGCTCGCGCTTCGCACTCGCATCAATTGTATAGTTATATACCTATCATGTTCATGATTAGAAAAGTGCTTAAGAGGTCCCTTTTTTAGGTCTAAAATCTCATTTTTATTTCCGCTCGCATCAATTGTATAGTTATATACCTATCCTCTTCATGATTAGAAAAGTACTTAGAATGTCTCGTTTTTTGGTCTGAAATCTCAATTTTGTTTCCGCTCGCGCTTCGCGTTCACATCAATTAAATATTTATGTACCTTTCCTGTTCATGATTACAAAAAGTGCTTAGAATGTCCAGTATTTAGGTCGGAATGTCAAATTCTTCAGCTCTCGTTTCGCGCTCGCATTATTTGATTGTTGATAAGATATATGTATTGTCTTAATGGGTAACTGCAAACAGTCCTTATAACACGTCCCTTTAGTTCAGGCCAGAGCGTATATAAAAAATATCTGCTCGCGCTGATCACGTTCGCAGTTATTATTTGTTACATACGCATCTTGTTCAGGACCACAAACATTGCTCAAAATTTTCAGGACAAAATACATGAAATTCCCCCCCCCCAAAAAAAAAAATAGCTCGCACTTCGCGCTCGAGTTATCTAATTATATATCTATGTTCTTTTATAAGAAATCTAAGAAGTGACTTTCATATATGTGTGTGTGAGGGCGTGTGTGTGGTGCCCTTAGATGTGTGTGTGTGTGTGTAATTATGGAAAACTCAATTGTGCCCCCCCCCCCCACCTTTGAGGAGAGATTTCAGCACCCCCACTGAAAAATTCGTTCCCAGGTCCCTGGTGGACACATACATTTTATATAATCAAGTGTGGTGATGTCTACACTACATTTTAAAGTTTTAATAGATAGGTAATTCCGTAAAACAATCAACCTTTTGGTACATCCGACCCCCATTTTTCTCAAGTTTTACTTCTCTTCATAAACTGACCAAGTCATGGTTATTTGACAGCATTACAGACTGTCATAAAAAACAAAAATCAGAGACAGAAAATTCAATGAAGGTCTCACATATATTGGGTTGGACTTACATACAGTGTATTTTATGGTATTGCCTAGATATTACCATAGAGCTTTTATTATGTATTAATCCGGGTGGCATCATTTGCCCCATCGGACATGTTGAGTTCATAGGCATCCAGTCCAAAAAAAGAGGGAAAGTGGTGAAATTTACTACAGTTCTAGCATGCACAATAATACCTTACACAAGTAAACTAAGATAAGAATTAATACACATTTCTGTGTAGGTATAGTACTTGTCCCTCAAAAGTGGCAATGCTACTTCAAAAATTTTGATTTTGAGGTGCTGCTGGGTTTATGCTCCTCCTGGCCATGTGCAATGGGCTGTGAGACGTTCTCTATACTCAAAATCTGAACTAAGGAACTGTCTTAAATACTACACAAACAGTAATCCATTTGATCCTATCATTCTTGAGCAGTGAGCTAAAAACTAACAGGCGGCCTTATTTACCCCACTCTCCCCTTTGTGTATGTACGGTGTCATGTGCATGCAAATTCTATGGTGTGCTGAAGCTTAAAATAAAATATGTGACACACTTGCACATAAATGAGCCATGTTGAGATGTCATCCCAGAAACGAGAGGAACGCCTCTGGCAAGCTCGCCTGCATCATGCAATTCAATGTAGCAGAAGTACTGACTTGAATTTTATTCACAAAAATACATGTACCATTCATAATGGTAACAAAATACTAAGTTCATTGACCCTACATGACCTTTGACCTTGATCATGTAACCTAAGACTCGTGCAAGACGATCAATGATTTTGAAAATCAGAATAGAAATATAGTAATAGCAAGTGTCTTTGTTTTTTCATATTCTGATATTTCATAGGACTAAAAAAGAAATAAACTATTTGTTCATATCATATGCTTTCTAATGGTTTTTTTTTGTTAAATTCATATTTCTCTATTTTCATTATTGTTTTCATATTCTTTTTATTTTGCTTCAATTCTTTTCATTGATTAATATTTACAACAAAACAGATGAATTAAAGAACAGATAATACATTATTTATTATTTCACCAGTCTGTATTTATTAAAGGGATGGTCCAGGCTGGAAATATTTATATCTCAATAAATAGATTAAAATTCACGGAGCAAAATGCTGAAAATTTGATCAAAATTGGATAACAAATAACGAAGTTATTTAATTTCAAAGATTTGCATTATTCATGTGAAACAGTTTTAGGCAAGTCTTTGTAAATATTCATTAGGTGGGCTGATGATGTCAAATCCCCACTTGTTCTTTTGTATTTTATTATATAAAATTTATAGGTTTATTCAAAAAATTTCTACCAAGAACGTAAAAATTGGATTGACAACTGATTAAGTGCATTAGTTATTTATTACCGCAACTTATTTCATCATAATGGAAACACATCATTTACACATGTTTGAAAAAATGAAACAGTCATGATTTCATGTAATAACATAAGAAAAAGAAAAGTGGGGATGAAACATCAGCCCACCTAATGAATATTCATGAAGATGTGTTTTAAAAAAATATTGATAAACTTTAAAATTCAACAACTTCGTTATTTGTTATCCGATTTTGATGAAATTTTCAGCATTTTGCGCTGTGAATTTTACTCTATTTATTCAGATATAAATATTTTCAGCCTGGACCATCCCTTTAATGACCAGTAGACCACCTTTGTAATCATTACTTTTCAATCATTCTCCAGTTCAATTTAACACATCAATCACTTTCTTTCATAAAAATTTCACTAAACACCGAGTTAGATAGGTTTTTTTGCTATTTGTAATTGTATGTTTTGTAAGTTTGATATTTGTATGCAGCGCTACATGTGGAGGGTGATTTGCATCCGATCGACAGCCATTAATGATGCTTTTCACCCTGACCAGCATGTAGCACTGCTCTATTCTGTTTTTTTTTTTTACCATGTATAAAAGTTTATGTTTGTATCATGATTTGGTCAAATAATAATAATAAATTAACTGGAATGGGGCAGTTAATTATGGTTGAAGAACAAAAAATCAAAATCAACATTTATTGTAATACCTCGGTCACATTTGCTCTACGGCGGCCGTACGGCAAGTCGAAAATAGCTGTTTTAACATTTTTTTGTTACGCCACTGGGCATCTATTCCCGGGGGGGGGGGGGCACTTCCATTGACGAGTGGATACCATGCGCGACCATGGGGTCTCGAAAAGCACCCTAAACATGTATTTTCTGTATTCTGAAAATGCACCCCTTAACAAGTATTGATGTGTGAAACCCTACCCATAACCTGGAGGGGGGGGGGGGTCACTCACCACATGGACTGCTACCCACCCATGTCCAACAACCTCAGAAATGCACCCTAAACGGCGTATCTACATTAACTAAATTTGCAACCCTAAATGGCGTAACCCATGAGAAATTCCACCCTAAGTGGCGATAACAGGGATAAGCCCCTAATTTGATTCCCTAAGTGGCGTAAACATATCGAAATTGATTAATTTGATACCATACTGATCACTGATGTTAAATTGATGCTACACTGTACATACAACAGGTATAAATTTTAGGCATTTTTTAAAAAGTTATTGCAAGTAAGGCCAGCATAATTTACTCTCAATGACACTTCTCTTAGCCACTTTGAATAGCCTTCTTTTAGCCTAAATTAATGAATGCAAGTGAAAAATGTTGCTTGCCTTGACTGATTCATCACTTACCATTCCTTTTACCAATTTCATCAAAACTTGAAAAATGGAATCCATACCAGTTTAAATGTGTTGAAAAATACATACATTAATTAAACTTGTATCTTCTTTTTTTGTTGTTTTAATTGATAAAAAAAAACAAATCAATATAGGAATCCCCGGTATGAATCAAACAAAATGATATAGAAAAATAGGCCTAAAGCCTAGGCATGCTGCCTAGTATAGAGCCAGGTGTAAGACTAGAGACTATACTGTGCGGGGGTATTCTCTCATGTGTAACGGTGGACAAAATGACCTTCTTTTTTAGTGACAACCTTTTTTTCAATTTGTCAAATTTTACGCGAGACAAAATGACCTTCGATCATAATTAGTTAAAACCTTTTTTCAATTTTTTTTTTGGGGGGGGCTTGTCAAATTTTACGTGGGACAAAATGACCTCCATTTTTTTTTTATTTGACGAATTTTACTAGAAACAAAATGCCCATCAATCATTTTTAGTTAATATCATTTGGGGGGGGGGCTTGCCAAATATTACACGGACAAAATGAACTTCATATTTAGGGACCATCTTTTTTTTGGGGGGGGGGGGGGCTTGCCAAATATTACACAGACAAAATGACTTTCATTGAGTGACCATCTTTTTTTTTACTTGTCAAACTTTCCGCGAGACAAAATGACCGGGTTTTTCTAGTGATAACCTTTTTGGGGGGTTGTCAAATTTTACTCGAGAAAATTCACCCCCCCCCCCCCCCACTTTTGAAAATCGTGGATGCGCTCCTAGTCAGAGGCTTAAACCGGCGGTGGCAGGCTGGCCCTCCCCTAGAGGATTTCACCGGAAAAAAAAACGGGATAAGAGAAAAGGAAGGAAGAAAGAATTAAAGACTTTTTAAAAAAAAAAAAGAAAGAAAGAAAGAAAGAGAGAGAGAGAGAGAGAGAGAGAGAAATGGAAAGGGAAGAGAAATAAAAGGCCAAATACAACACATAAAAAAAGCGGAAGAAAAATGCATGCGAGAATCATCCCGAATGTCAAAATCTATCACAAAATTGATATTTGTTATAAAAGTGACAAAAGTTTTGCTCTCTCGCCTCTTCATCTGGCAGGCGCGTAGCTAGGGGGCGGTGCCCCCCGAAAAGGCCCCCCCCAAAAAAAAGGGGGTAAAAGAGAAAAGAAAAGCGAAATGAGAAAAGGGAGGGTGTATAACTTAATTGTTTTTCCTTGTCAAAACAATAAAAACCTTAACGAAATGTTTTCCTTTAATTAGGTCTACACTAGCAAATTAATCAAAAATAGCAGCCATCTATAAGGTTTAAAATGGCTAAATATCCAGAGGTATCGAGACCCACCACTTGCTGATATAGCACTAGGGTACACGATGGAAATGTTAGGCCCAGTGGCCCCCGAATGTTCTACAACCAAGATAAAAAAGAAATGAAGGGAATTAAAGAAAAAAGGGAAAAGTGTAAGGTAAGATATCTACCATATGGGTACTAGTATTCAACCCGGCATAATTCAAAGATTTTGACATATTCCCCAAAATATTTAGAAATAGGGAATTTATCTTAATTTCATACCTTTGTTATTTCCAGGGTAATCTGTTGTCGATATTTTCTTTGTCAATCTGTCGACTGTATGCGCGGAGGATCGAATTATGCGGCGATGGCCTTTTGCACTGAATGGTACTAGTATTCAACCTAGTGAGGATTGATAGCAAATCTCAAAAGGGTTTAAATTGCTAAATTAGATCTAGATCTATGTAAGTCTCTGGCTTTGATTAATTCCCTGTTTGGTCTCATCTCAAATGGTCTAGTCCATAGTCGGATGGGACAAGGGCAGATTGAGAGACAGGGCCATCTTTCATCGCTAGGTTGAATACTAGTACCTAAATCCATCGCCGTATAATTCGATCGCCCGCGCACACAGTCAACTGGTTGAAGAAAAAAATAACGGAAAAAGAATAACCAGCATTTGCTCTTGGAAATAAGACGGGTCTGAAATTCAGGTAAATTCTATATTTCTATATATTTGAGGAAACTCTCCAAACGGGTTGAATACTAGTGCCCTTACGGTATCTCAAAGTTAGATTCGCACAAAAAGGTTTTTTCTCGCTTGCTTCACTCGCTGGGAACATATAGAGCAACTTTATTCCCACGCGCCATATATGTTGTACATTGTTTTCCCTCTTTCTTTCTTTTATTTTTTTTTACTCATCACGCTACTGCCACACAGAGGTTTGCCCAAAGATCGTGGACAATCATAAAAAATATCATTTTCATACCATGTGACTGGGAAATTTTTGGCTCCACCCCCCCCCCCCCCCCCTTGATCCCTGTATTGATTTTCATTTGATAGGGGCCTATACCTGATGTAAGCTTCAATATAAAATCATAACGGAAAGAACGCCTTAAATACAGGCCAACCAGCCTAACGACATTGCTGAGTCACGTGACAACCAGTATTAAACAAGGATGTGTACAACTCTATGGCGACACAGCTTGCCGCAAAAGTTGAGCGAGTTCTGGACAAAAAGGCTTCAATACCCCAAGAAAAGACCACGCGAGTACTATACTACTATTGTCTATTCATACATTATACTCCTTAAGTAGTTTCTAGGGTCTAATTTAAAAACAGATTTCATCATGGAGCTCCATGGTGAGATCTAATAATTTAAGTCAAACTTTTAATTGCGTGCACTCACTTTTTTAACACAGGAAAGCATGGGCATGGTGCCCAGAGTGCTTTTTTTCATTATTTTAGTGTTTTTTACACCCTTACGCCTTATATCAGTAGAGGCGCACGGCCAATATTGCAGACTATCTCCAATGTGGGAGATTATCTCCAATATCAGAGACTTTTGTAAAGAATTTTGGTATCCAATTTTAGAGACAGTCTCCAGTTTTGGAGTCCAATTTCCTTTGTTTACATTTGCTGCAAAAGGGTTACCTTGGCGGCAAATAAAAATGTGATAAGCAGATTCCTCATAAAAAATTACCCCTTTTCACCGTCTACTCTTTAAAAATTCACCGTCTACTTTTGTTTTGATAAGGATTTTTGTTGTCAATCACACACAAAACAAATGGGCTTCTGACCTCAGTGAGACAAAATTTTGGGTGGAAAAAATCATGCTTTTGTTGGTGTTGTTTCTTTTGTCCTTTTGCAAAGCAAGTCTCCAATGTGGGAGATTGTCTCCCCTATTGGAGAGAGTCTCCCATATTATTGGCCGTGCGCCTCTACTGTATATCGTTACGTGCCCTATCTTGAAAAATACATCCGTTTTACTTGTTTTTGGTCGCGCATGGTATCCACTCGTCAATGTAAGTGGCCCCCCCCGGACACCTATCGAGTAGGGCCTACCCCCCCCCCCCCCGGGTCTAATCTACTTAAAATCTATACTACTAGTAGTACAAGCTTCTGTCTCTGTCATGTCTGTGTAGGAGCAAAGCCGCGATTGAAACAAATGGAAGAGACATAAAATTCCAGTCCAACACAATACTAGTAACAGAAATAGATTCTAAATTCACACACATGCAGTGCAGTGCAAAGGCCACAGCGCTAACATAGGCATAGCTCAGGAATTGAGAACACGATCATAGGCACGCACACGCACACGGGGGACACAGCAGCAGCAGAGCCACACAATCAATACAACTGAACGACCAAGGATCATAATCGCGAGATCTAACTTTAGATCTAAATCTCAAAAAGTGTAGTGATGATAATAAAACTTACCATGCCGTCACTTAAATCGTTGATCTAACACCGAATTGAGGTATAATTTCTAAAGTGATTGGATTTAGTATGTTTGGTTCAACATCAGCAGCAGAAATATCAACAAAGCCGGGTCAAGAGAACCGAGAAGTGCCGACCGGTACCATTTGGCAACGTAGGAAGTTTGTAACATACGGATTTAAACAAAAACAGTGGCTAAATTAAAAATAAAAGGGGCAAAAAGTCCATCAAAACAATTCCTTTTTATGAAATATATTTTAATTTTGATCATATGAACTTTTATTTATGGATTAGTCATAGTTTTTTGTATAATTGTTTCATTTAGTTGCCGATATTGTTGGTTTCCAAGAAAGAGTCTATCGTGAATCCAGTAAAAAGGGTTTATATATCGCAAATTCCCGCTCCGCTTGCGGCGAGCACCCTTTTTTCTCTCTTATAGTACATTTTTACTCGATACCAGTTAGGTTTGATGTTGTTTTATGGTGATATCTGACAAAGGGGCTCCAAAATTACTATGAGCCTAACAAATTAAAATGTATCAAATTGCACTGACATAGCACCATTCCTGCTTCCACTGGGCTTCCACTGATCAGTGCATGCTTCATTGGACTCCTTCGCCACGTACGGGCCCCATTTTTTTAACGTAAATATGTAAAGTTCTTAAATTGGTGTCCCATTGCCAAATATGTTTTTGTGGGATTAAGTACTGGAGGCTATCTTTGAGTTTTCATTAAAAAAAATCATTTTCATATTTCTTTATACCCAGCAGACCGACACACCCCGGGCTGACACCGTTTTTATGACTTGGCTCAGCGGCCTGAATCCAATTTAAGCGCCCAACCCAAAGTAGGCCTATCCCGGAGGCCTATTCAATTAATGCAGTAGCGTCACTATCATGAGCCAGAAATTTTGAGGGGCCAAATATACGGGAGAACTTTATAAAAAGCTGCGAGCAAACTTTGACTATTCACAAAAATCTTCTTTTTTTTCATAGA
Organism: Lytechinus pictus; assembly: GCF_037042905.1. Taxonomy (NCBI): domain Eukaryota; kingdom Metazoa; phylum Echinodermata; class Echinoidea; order Temnopleuroida; family Toxopneustidae; genus Lytechinus; species Lytechinus pictus. Next base: position 15,536,332 of record NC_087246.1, read on the forward strand.
TTTTTTGACATACTCATGCAGAAATCATATATTACACTAAAATTGCCAGTTGGGAAGGTCCATGCGGCGAAGCCCCAATCTGTGCGCCAGTGTTTGCGATGGATTATATGTAATGAATTTATTTTTTGGGTCATATAAACTGCTCCCCCGGCCACCAGCATTTAAAAGCAGCACCCAACCGGAAATAAGCTTTATCAGGAACTAGCACGGTCATCAAGGCTGCACAATTAATTTTTTCTAAAATATAAAATTTATGCTAATTAAGGACGTTCCACAGTTATATTTGTGCGCATTATGATCTGCGCATAGTTTACACTCTGCGCGCTGACGTCACAATGGATGAACAGGTGATTAATTAGTTGCGGGTATGAGCTGATTTTTCTCATCTTCTGCACTTTAACTGCAGATCCGATGCGTTATTTCATGAAGCTAAAAAATTGAATTATTCCATGGACCATTCAAAAAAATATTCTCTACAATTTCAAAATACTTTACTCTGCAGTGCTGCCAAGAATCACGAATATTACCCCGAGTTTGAATAAATGGTAGAGTGGTTTTGATTTTTTCTTCACATAGATACTAAGCATTCGGCCCATTTTTGGTGTTTTAAAAAGCACATTTGCTCTTATAAAAATGCTGATAGTTTAAAAACAAGCACATGAACCCCTATTTTTTAATGTTTGTACCTCTTCGGTATACCTTCCTCTACAACTCTGCAAATTTTGGTGAAAATGACATGGATTTTGAATAAAGTGCAGCATTTATTGTACGTTTGTAGTTTGTTACTGAAATTTTACATTTTTTAGATTGGGATTTTGTTATCTTTTACGCCATTTTTAAGAACTGACAGTGCTGTTAAACTTAAAATTGCAAACAAATAGCACTATTAATAGATTCTCCATTCTAACGATACAATTATTAACTCTTTTGCGAAATTTGATGACTTTTTCATGTATTTTGACTGAGTAATGGAGGATTAAACTCATTGTAGTAATCTTGAGCGGTCTAAAAATGCCAAATTTTTTTGAATGCGCAATTCTTAAGAACATCAATTTGGGTGAACTTTGAAGCTCTATAGCAAAAAATCAAGCACATGGACCTATGTTAATTTTTGCATATTTCGAATATTAACGTTCTAAAGTATCTATGTGCAAAGTTTGGTGAAAATGACATGGATTTCACTTTAACTGTGGAACGTCCTTAAAAGAATATGCTTATCTTAGACAACGCCGTGCCTTGATGTATTTTGGAAGCCTTATTTTTATGAAGTAACAACAAGTTATGATTTCATTAATTTAAGATGATAAAGCGGTAGTTCTACTTATGGGCATCATAATTATGGTCTAAACAAATGAGACGGTTAGAGGATATCACGCTCTTAGTCATTACTGTTTGTAATCTCATATAGGCCTATAACATTTTAATTATCAATATATTTTATAATCAAAAGGTTCTTCACTAAATCACGATAAGCCATGAATGATGACTTTACATTTAAGAATCAAACAAACGTTTTGGAGGGCCGTATCATAGGGGAGTAGGCCCGAGTAGGGGACGAGGCCCCGGCCGTTTGTTCCCGCTCTTATGTAGAGCTGTCCTTTCTTATATCCTATATTTTCACGAGGATATCAAGCACAGTGTTGAAAAAAAAGGGCAATAAAGAAAATTTCAGCTGTGGCGCGAATATAAGCCCCCACGTAAAAACGAAATCGGAAAATTACTTTTATGATGTACGAAAAGTTAGATAAATATATAAATGTGATTCATATATGAGTTTGTATTATGACCGCTAAAATCAAAACCAACTTATTATCCGGATGAACTCTTTCCTTATTGATTGCGAATAATAAGCTTTCTTTTGGGGTGTGCTTTTTTGTAGGTAGCCTGAGTGATCGAAGGCCTCGGCCCCCAGGGCCCTGGGAACGATTTTTTTCTAGGGGTGCTGATGTAAATTTGAAAAGCAAAAAAAAAAGGTTTTAACCGGTTTTCCCTACAAAATAGAGGTCAAATGGTCCCGAGAAACTTGAAAAGAAAACCCCAAAAAAATGCAAAATGAAATTATTTTTGTTACATTTTTCCACTTTTACCCATCTTCCAGAATACCTGGGGGTACTGCCTATGGAGAATAATAAACGAAGCGCGCACCCCCAATGGAATTCGCATTGAATGATATATCGATGAATCGTTTTGTTAGACTGCTTTTTGAACCAAAAGTGTGATAGCATTATTTTCCCCGGCGAACACGACAATCGTTTTTAACGGAACCCTATTTCTCCATCCACAAAACCCGCCCTTACACGTACGACCAGAAACGACACAACACAACTGTCAAGATAGAATTAGGTGCCACTCCGTTTGATCATCTCTCACGCGCAAGATGACTATCCTGAGAGGTTTGAATCCCAAAGAAGAGGTGTAAAAGGACTACATCAAATGAATGAGGGTAAGAAACGGTCATTTTCAAGTATTATCATGTCTTTCACTCGGAGGGTAAATCATTCATTAAAAGAAATATTCAATATTTTTTCTTTTAGTTATTATATAGAATTTAAGAGCATATTATACATAAACAATAATGGTGGTTATTAAATATTGCTTCATGGCGTAAAACTAATTATTACAGAAAATTTTAAGAACGTGAATGAATATTCAAAAAAAAAAATCGGTAGGCCTATATGAGGCAATTTGATTCAAACCTGGGTTGTTTATAGATGGACGGTTTTATCCCATCCATGTATCTATGTATGTAACTTTATATTATGCAATTAAGAAAGAGAACGATATTAGGGAGCCTATATAGATGCACTTTCGAGGTTTCTATAAAAAAAAAAAAAAACTCGCAGCATCTATTTATTTTGATTTATTGAATCCTGAGTTTAATACTTTTTCTTTTAATGTTGTCTGCCGATTTTTCACCTATAACTCGAGGTTGACTGATTCATGTTCATAGCATAATAGGCCTAATTGCCGCATAATTGTTGCTCATTATTAATGTTAGGCATGTAAAATGAAATGCAAATGTATATATACATTGATTTCGTTGTATAACAGCAATAAAACCAATAAATGAGTACTTTCAAATGTATATGTGGGGGCATCGTGGTCTAGTGGTTCTGACTCTCGCCTTTCAAACAGAGGGTCGTGAGTTCGAATCCTAGCCATGTCGTGTTTTCCTTCAGCAAGAAATTTATCCACACTGTGCTGCACTCGACCCAGGTGAGGTAAATGGGTATACCGGCAGGAAGTAATTCCTCAAAAAGCTGTGCGCACCAGAATCGGTAGACTAGCTTAGCAGGGGTAATGTAGGAGCGCCTTGAGCACCTATAGCAATGTGGATTCGTGCGTTATACAAATCCTATATTATTATTATTTATTTATGAACTATTACTAGCAACACAATTTTAGTGCAAAAATTGTAGGTCTATGATATATACCCCAAAACAGAGGCAGAAGATAATGTGACCAAAACCAAAGTTACCGTGTGTACTTTGCTTGATGTTTTTCTTCTTTGTCCTTTCTAGATAATTGAGTCGATGTTACGATGTCAGCTTTGCGATGTATTCTAATATTTCTAATCCCACTTGGTAAGAATCATTTCTTCTCTATCTGATCCAATATCTTCATTAAAAAAAACGGTTCATATTAATTTATAACAAAAGCAGTATTTTGTTTAGAAGCGTCGAACAGGTGCATGCAGATAAGCACTATTTTTAATTATCTGGTAAATCATTGTGGTTGAATTTGCTGTAATTGTGGACATTAATGAAATAGAAGTGTATAATGGGACAAGTGTTTTTAAATATGTCATAATATATATCCACATTGAATATATCATATACCTGATGAGTGAAAGGAGTCACAGAATTGTTTAAAATGCCATGAGAGTATCTTGTCAGAATAATTTGACACAATATTGTATGAATTGTGTTTATAGGCATAATCAAGAGGCTCTCTTTGATGTGATATGAAATTCGTTCTGTGTCAAAGTAAGACATGAGACGCAGTAAACCATTCTAAAATGTGTTAACGAAACTATTCTCATGTTAATCATTGAAAATGTTATTTTCACAATAAGTTTTTTTTGGTAAATCTTGTAGGATAATGGATTCGTGGACATCTGGGGCCGTTTCATAAAGCTGTTCGTAAGTTAAGAGCGACTTTAAGAACGACGGGTGAACCTTTCTTACGCGCTAAATAATCACCAATAAACATTAATGGTGAATATCATTTACCAGAAGAAATGATCACCAGTCGTTCTTAAAGTCGCTCTTACGAACAGCTTTGGCCACCCGGATTTGTGCGACCACACCTTACTTTGGCATAAATGGAATTTATTATAAAAAAAAAAAAAATGAATATATACCTCCTATAAATTAGCCACACATAAATAAAATTTACATACCGCTTAATATCAAACATGTCAAATTATTTAGGAGAATTATTTGAGGATATGATAACGGTCTGTGTTCATGATGATTTTTTCCCCATTATATTTATGATTTTGAAGAAACACAAAGAGAGAATTAAAAATATGTATTATCTTGAAAACATAGAGTACACGTGTTGGAAATAAATCGAGCCCATTTTGGGTCATAACTTCCTCCTCCATTAACATCATTTAACAAAAACGAAACAGCTCATATAAAATACCTTGAAATGCATTATTTAGAATTGATCAAGCAAAATAATATAGCAGACATAAGCAGGAAGGCATGGATACCTCTCGATGCTTGAAAATTCCACACATAATAATTCCTGAAATATTCTTCACGATGGATTATTGCCATGGAAATCACCATCTTGTGGTAGGCTATATTATCAATGATTATGCACATAACTTATTACCCGTGTTCTGCTGTGTCGCTTATCTTCATCAACCAGGATTCTGAGTTTACTCACTATTCATTTGCATTTTGATGATTTCCTCATTCACTGTGATAGCAATGTTATATGATAAAAGCACAGGATCTCGGTCCTGTAAAAGACTTGTAATAATAACAAATGCACATTTTCTAAAACAAGATTTTGGAGAAATAGTTATAAGTACAGTCTTCATGAATATGATATGAGCAAATTGATGAGGCTCCTTACTTACTCTTTTGTCTGTACGTCTATATTCAAGTTTTGTCCTCCAATTTTTTTTTAAAATGGGATATATACGACCGATTCACTGTGTAGAGTAATCATTACGGAAACGTACTTTGTTACAAGGGGTATGTAAATATGGAATGATTATGATTTCATATAATACAATATGCAAATCTAAAAAGGAAAGTTGGACCATTTCATCATCAGCATAGTTACCTATTGCATATTCATGACAGCATTCATATAACCTTTCCACAAAATATTTTCAAACTTTAAATTCATTAACTGCATTATGTTTACAAGATTTTAATGAAATTTTCAGCATTTTCTTATTGAATTTCACTCTATCATATTTTGATGTTATAAGTATTTTCTGCCTGGAGCACCCCTTTAAAGTAGAGATTGATAGATTAATGATTCAAAGAACGGAAAGGGGATCGAGATGGAGCTGAAAATTTTGGATGGAGAACAGAGACTCCAACCCCAAGCACCTTCTGATCTGGAGATTCTCCCGCTGGATCCCCTTGCAAACTGGAGACTCCAACTTGATTTGCGCGAAGCCGCACATCACGAGCGCGAAGTCCCTTGCGGTCGGGGTGTAGGGCCCACTTAAGGGCACTGGAAGCTCTAGGGTCCTAGATGCTCTCCCAAGCTAGGGTCAAAGAGATCGAAGATAAAGAGAACCCGAGTGCGGGGGTCATTGCCATTTAAGAGTGGACAACATCCGCGACAAAACTTGAAACAAAACAAAACAAAAAAATGCGAAATTTATCAATAGAATGTCAAAAAGGCCAACAAACAAAAAAGGCCAAGAAAAAAGCCCCCTGAATCACGAAGACCTAAACCTCGAATAGAGAATGTAATTTGTAACGACTGACAGGAAGCCAATCAGGGTCCGAATCCCACAATACCAACTGTACCAAACGTACTCAACACGCCCACATGAGACAAAATATGGGACAAAATCCTCACACAGCGCATGTAGAGCTTGCAGCTGCAGTACTGTTGTCGGCTCAATTCCAAGCCGCTCCCCAGTCCAGTCATCGAGACCCCCGTGCACCGGCCGTCCACACGGAAAAACTTTTGTCCAATGAAAATGTCCCATTTTCACCCTCTTAGTTCAGCACTCGACCCGGCTTCTGCCTAGATAAGAGGGTTAAGAGAAGAGATGAAGGGAGACGATGAAGAAGAGATACATTGGATAATGAGAGGAGAAATTAAGCAGCAGATGGGGATAGGAGCTCAGGAAAAGAGGTGAAAAAGATCAGGCAAGAAATTAAGAAAGAAGGAAAAATGCAACACCTGTGTAAAACATGAGGTATATGCAGTGAATATATATATATATATGCAGTGAATTATCATGAGATAAAAACGGATAAAACAAAACTTGACTCCATTATCTTACTTAACTTATGAAAATATGATTTTCCTAGTTTAGAGTATCAATTATTCTGACATTTAGAGTTTGCAAATCTAGGACATCTGCACAAAATCCGCGATTAGAGTGTCCTAGCGGCCTGCACTTAAATCCATGTTTAGGGTGCTTTTGCCAGGCCAGTTTTCGCGGATGTTATCAACTCTTCAATGGCAGTGACCCCCTCCCCCACAGGGGCGTCCATCCATTTTTCAGATGGGGGGGGGGGCAAAATCATGAATCAACTTTCCAAAGGCGCTCGATCACACAAAACAAACAGACTCAAACACACACACACACATATGCCTATATGTATATATATATATATATATATATATATATATATATACACACACACACACACATCTCACCAACAAATTAAATTTTTAAAAAAATAATAATAATAGATGCGAGAGCGAAGCGCGAGCTGAAAATTTTGATATTTTGATCTAAAAAAAAAAAAGAGTTTAATTGACGTTTTTAATAAAGAACAAGAAATATATCCAACAAAAGATTATTGCAAATCGAAGTGGAGTTCTTTTGAGGTATAGAACTGAAAACGGGACATTCTATTCACCTATTCAATCATGAAAAGTATGGGTTTTTGCTACAGAAATGATGCGAGCGCGAAGCGCGAGCTGAAATTTTTTTATATTCTAATCTGAAAACCGGACATTTTGAGCACAATTTTAGATGAAGAACGAGTTGTGTATCTCAATCCCGCTTGCTGATTTCTGTGTAACATTACAATCTTATTTTATTTTTTGCACATGCGGAATTATTGGGGGGGGGGCAAAACGATATGTTTGCCCCCCCCCAATATTTTCATTGGTGGGGCGGTTGCCCCCCTGCCCCCCCCCCCCCCCATGATCGACGCCTCTGCTCCCCCATGCACCCCCTGGAGAGAGAACAAGAATGGGAAAGGGGATGAGCGTCTTTCGAACGACTTCTGGGGCCTGTCTTACAAAGACTTACGATTGATCCGATCAATCGCAACTATGGAAAGCCAGCAAAGCCAACATATATCATGTATATGAAATGCATGTTTGCTCAAAATTTTTTCTAGATATGAATGTATTTCCATAAATTCATTGATTTATTGACAGTTTAGTGTGTTCTCCTTTGTTTACAAAGGACATTTTGCACATTTCCTGTATAAAAAAATACGACACTGATGGAATTCCATAGAGTTAAGATTGATTTGATCAATCATAACTCTTTGTAAGACGGTGCCCTGATCAAAATTGAGTACCAACAGAACTGAAAACCAGGGGTGCATGGGGACGGCATCATAGGGGCAGGCCCCCGTACCTCATTATCTATAAGTGCCCCCACACATGAGAAATATGGAAAGAAAAAGGCGGGAGGGTAGGATAGCTGAGATTAATTGATTATTTAAAATAATAGACTGTATATATATATGTATTTAATCTTGGTCTTCATACTTCCGAAATGCGTTTATGTCCAAATAGCTTTGTCATCGATTAGTGGAGCTGTGTGCTCTCTGGATCATGTACCAACTTCCTTATGCCATTGCTCTCTGACCGACCACCGAAGCGGTTTGTATGTTCCAATCAGCTATTTGGATGTGTGGGAGGATGACCCATTCGGTTACCTAGATGCTTTGCAAGAGACGTTTGGGTATCCGGACATTGACCATTTCGGGTATTCGGATGACTTAGAGGGAGATCCACTCGGCTTACTAAATACGCAGCAGGATAAAGAGTACGACTATCCGAATCGATTTGAGGATGACCAATTCGAGTATACGGATATAGGGGAGAAGCTTAACTGCACCTACAGGTGTGAGGTAACCATAGCAACAAAATACAGTTCTCTTGTAAAAAAGTTAAATTATCTTTAAAGGTTGTCCACCAACCAAGTGAAACTTTAGATGTTTTCATTTTTTTAAAAATCAGAGAAGCAGATAGGTGAAAATTCGAACAAAATTCGACAAACAACAAAAAAGTTAAGTTGCTTTTTTATCACCATACATTATTATGGGACATTAAAATGGCAACATAGGTGATGCCATGGTGATACAGGTGGGAACTCTTTCATTTCCTTCAATGCACAATATGACTAAATTGTATTTCCCTGAAATTTATATGGAGTATACTTTCACGACGACATATATGTTTTTTATTTTGACCCCAAGGGAAAGGGGGCTCAGGAGACGACCATATATTAATGATTTTTAAATACATGACAAATTCACCACATTGCCGATTTTGAATTATATTGTGTAATAGCTATATCTCATCAAACATTCTTATTCCTTGTCCGACTTTTTTCAAACTTGCTCCATATTTTTTCTACTTCCACATATTTATTTTATTACCAAGTTTGGAATCCTCGATTAATACGATATATTATATGAGTTCTGCTTCTCAGCAGAATAATCTGCGGTGGCTGACTTCCCTTTTCTTTTCTTCCAAATTTACTTCTTGTCACTTTTATTATATTATTATCAAAATGTATGTTTGTTAAGATTGTTGTCACTGCTAATACTAATGATTTTTCTTTAATTGTTACCAATGATATGTTAGTATTGTGATTGTAAAAACCAATAAAACATGTTGAAATAAATGTGACCATTTTCTTACAAATAGTGGATCAACTGTAGATGAATATTCGTGAAACATAAATTATGGTCAACTTCTAGTTTAAGGTATGCAATTGATATGTGATTCTAAAACCAAAGTATTCACTTCCAAGAATTCCTTTCTTACAATTTGAATGGACATTTCCGATAATACCGCTAATAAAACCTTTATTAATACACCTTTTTAATAATTTCTTCCCTTTCAACTACATGTATTACTACATAACATAGATGAATATAATGAATGGAGGAATATCACTCTGTGCATCCATGCATGAAAACATATACATCATGATCCCTAGCTTATATTCTTATGGCTACTACTTGGCAACTGATGATCTCTACAAAGAAAATATTGAGGAAATTTGCACTAAACTGCAATATCAACGGACATCCTTGTCAGGTAAGAAAGGGCTTTTGTACCAGATATATGTGTGTGTGTGTGTGCGTACATTTGTATATTTATAATTGGCTGTATGAGGGCAGGGGGTGGGGGAGAATTGGCATTTGCCCTCCAAAATGTTGATAAATTTATTTTAATGCAGATTTTCATCAAATCTATCAAAGGCAAGCAGATCCTTCAATTTGAATTTGAATAAGCCTAAAACATTTTGTTTTATGTCACAAAGTAAAATGAAAGAAAACTTGTCTTGAAGTCAGATGTCTTAGTTATATAAATCAGTTGCAATTATTTTTATTTCTCAACAAAATATAACCTACTAATGGCATTATCATGAAATTTCACTTCTATTGCATTTCCCACCACATCCTAAATGTTCAAATAACTCAAATTGTCAATTGTCATATTACATACTTGTTTGAGTCGTTTCTTACATTATGTCATTCTATTGCTTTTACTTAGATAAATATCTAGAATTAGAAATGCTTATTTACATAATATTAATCGTATTGGGAGAATTCATCATGATTTTTTTCTTAGACAATTTTTACGGATGCGGAGACTTTAAATGGTGTGATAATTACCCAGATGAGGCCGTTAATGATACATCACTTGAAACTGGAAACCAGAAAATGAAGGTAAACTATGTAAGCAATCCTCTATTTTTCACCTTACCATTTAAAATACATAACGTTAAAACCATAAACAGAATCAAACATTGTTCACAATATCTGAAATGAAAATTAGAATTAGCTTGTGCGAAAGTGATTTCTCTTTAAAAGAGGAACTATATACTTATGTGTTATGAAATAATCATTATATTTTTGCTTGATAATATGGAACTACATATGTATTGACTATTTGAATTGGTTCCACTGCATATAAATAAGGCATCAATATATGATTTACCGCTGTTATCAGCACAACTGGGTGCAATACATTCCAAGAATGATAACACAATACTGAGTACAGGATGTGCATATAAACAATATAAAACACAAAACAAACCTACATAAACACATCAGAAATTTGATTATTTCTTTTATACTAAAATTGCATTACGTTATTACAATCAATATGTGCTTTGTTTAGAAAGTTACCATATAACATTGATCACTAAAAGAAGTGGAAAAACGGTTCTTCTATCTCCATCCCACGCATCGCTTCTACTTTATAAATCTGTATATTCAAATTCTAATCTTCCTCCTCACAAATGCAGAAGTCGGTAAATTTGACCCAGTATGGAGATACAATCCAGGCACTGCAGGGATTAAGCACTACATCTTATCCCCATTCTAGCACACCAAGGATGAAACCATCTTGTTGCCATGGTAACAGAACCTCTGAAGATGATGCGGCGAGGAGAACCAGTCAGGTTTGCTACGAGTGTTGGAGCTATCCATGGGGTTACTGTGGGGAGGACTTCCATCCTACCAGTACAGGGGTAATGGAGGTTCAATGTGACCATGGATGTCAGGTATGCAATGTAATATTTGTTACAGAAAGAAAGAAGGAAGGAAGGAAGGGAGGGGAGGAAGGAAGGAAGGAAGGAAGAAAGAATGTATGTCTGAATGAATTAATGGATGGATGGATGAATGTATGTGTGTCTGAATGAATGAATGTGTGTTATAAACTATTCATTTATTCATTCACTCATTTTCTTATATTCAGAAAAATGTTTTAAACATTAGATCAAATAAAAATATATCTTAAGGAAGGAAAATCCGTTTTAGATCAAACCAAATAGAGTCCTTTCTCATTTTTCATCACAGCTACACACAAAATATATATTGGATGCCAGGGCAATGATACAAAACATATTCAACATCATGTTTTTTATCAATAATTTGAAACTGTAATTGTTCATAGCACTGCACAAAGAAAAGGAAAATCTTAGCAAACTTAAAGTAATATAATTGTTGTATTTTCTATTACTGAGTTCTTTGGGTATATGGTGTGGCTCAGTCGATAAGTTTCAGGGCTTTGAACCTCAAGGTACAGAGTTCTTACATAACATACACTCGGCAAAAAAAGTTCTTGGACACTTATAAAAGTTAAAATATTCCATATAGATATTTGATTAAGGGCAAATTATTGTATGTCAACATGACCAGACAATATTCCTCTTCCAGTATGACATGACATTTTCATGTGAACAGTCATGCATGGGTGGTTAAATGCTTTAAACAATAGCAATGTCAGTAAAAGAAAATTGCAAGAAAACGATCAGTCATTCTTTCAGTTGTGAAAGTTTGTGTGGCATAAATATCCATTAAACGATAAAAGCAAACTTAAAGTCAAATACCACTCTAAAAGTGAAAAGAAAGTTATCCACCTTGGATGCATCACTATTCCACTGGAATTTTAAGTCAAAGTTAGTCGATGAAAAAAATGTCAAATGTCAGTATCTCGGCATAAGCAAAAGAAAATTATCCTTATCCTATCTTCTGCAGGGGTGGTGGCCCTAGGTTGACCACTCCTAGGGCGGTCTCTAACTTCATCAGTAGCCAAATACAGCTGGTTCAAATTTGAAATTGTTGTTGGTGAAACTTGGAAATATCGAGCCACTTGTCTAAATGACTGCAACATTCCTATTGCTCTTGCACGCTCTTGGTTATAAGCTTCATCTTGAAACTGAGTGTCCAAATGATGCATCTCATGATGCATTCCTAAGCATTCAATTCAAATGATAACCACCTGTTGAAATTGTTGAATGTATGCCTACAGGATGGCCATGATCATTAGCCATTTCTTGCAATTTTCTTTTACTGACATTGCTATTGTTTAAAGCATTTAACCACCCATGCATGACTGTTCACATGAAACTGTCATGTCATACTGGAAGAGGAATATTGTCTGGTCATGTTGACATACAATAATTTGCTTTTAATCAAATATCTATATGGAATATTTTAACTTTTATAAGTGTCCAAGAACTTTTTTTGCCGAGTGTATAATGAGTAGAATCATCTTTTCCTCCCATCTCTCTCTCTCTTTAATCTACCTATTTAGAAATCAGTTCATCCAGCTTATGTCAGCCGAGGATGTCTGTCTTTGGATCATTATGATGAATGTACAAACAAAGTCTGTATGAAAAGCCCGTGTACCAACTGCTGTAATGGAGATTTATGTAATAAAGCACAACACAGCATCCATATTTCTACATCTGGTATAGCATTGAACTTTCAGGCTATTCTACTTCTACTACTAAACACATGCCTATTACAGTATGATTAAGTCTTGTGACAGGAAGTAACTATGTAAAGTAAAAACTGTTAGAAGCTACACATTTCTTAAGTGATTCTTTGAATAAACTGAGAATGGACATAGGCCTAAGGAGACTTGGTAATCGGAAGAGTATTATATCACAAATGATAATCCACAAACTTATCTTGTTGCATGATTGGTTGAAAGAAACTAGTGTAATTAATTGCAGTTTGACCAGTCACTTATTTGGTAATGTTTTATGTTTTGCTGATATTTCAAATTAGTAGCTTTAAATCAATAAAAGCGTATTTGGAGTACTGTATATTATGTAAATTCATAGTGCAATGCACTGTGTACTATTTACAATGTATGTTTTACACTGTGTAATATCTTTGATTAGATTATGTTGCATTGCCATTGTGTACTTTTTTGGGTAAAAGTTTGTTGCACTGCATAGTATGTTTTATAAAATTGTATTGCTCAGCACATTGCCTTTTCCTAATATGAACCAAAATACATTATGCACAAATCACTCATACATGTGATTCAGGAAGGGTTAAAGTGTCTTTTTATATAATTTTTATTGATATTTAGCCTTTAAGTGTTCTGTTTATAAATAGAGCAATGTGCTTTATTTTCTTTCTCAATTCAAATGGTGTCAGATGTGAAATATACAAGCAAATTATCACTCTATGGTACAGGAATAAGACCAACTATAATCTTTTCAGTGAAATGAAAATGCTATTTATCTTTCCTCTGCTTCATTTCAGAAAGATGGATCCGACATTCAGATTACCTCAGATTATTGTTTTTGAAAATTTGAGAGTCTGACGAGTATGATGCACATTTATTGAAATATATTGATATAACCTCAATTGTTTTGTCTGCATCTATTCGCATTATTTGCATCTTTTTGTAATTTGCACTCAACATCAATACTTATTCAAAATACATACCATCGTATGTTGTGGTCCATAGTAAACTGGGTGGTGTTTCATCAGGCTTTTTGTAAATTATAAGTAGTAATCCTTTCTTGGGTGCTAATCAGATTCTCAAATCTCAATCATTTCGATTCCCATCAGCTACATTTAAAATCTGAGGCCCGTTTCATAAAGGACTTGCAACTTTTGTAACTTTGCCATTATGGCAACTACCATGGAAATCTTGATTTTGATTGGCTGATGAGCCCTGTTACCATGGTAGTTGCCATAATGGCAAAGTTACAGCAGTTGCAAGTCCTTTATGAAACGGGCCCCAGATCTTTGTCCAATAACATTCTCATTAACAGGCATCTAATGAGATAAGTTTCAAAGTTTTATTAGGGTTATAGGAAGTGCACTTCCATTATGTTTTAACAAAAAAATCATCAGATTTTCACAGCTTGTCACATTTGTGAACGGTTTTATGAAATGCCCCCTGTACTGTTTGCAGTTTTAACAATTAGCGTTCACTTATTATTCAACTTGGAGTTAGATACATGTTCTTCTTCATCATATGCAGGTTAAGTTTCTTTTGTAATGATTTATATTAAAATTTAGTGTATGATATGGGTAGTCGTAAGAGTAGAAATGACACAAGTTCTTATTTCAAAATATTTAGTTACATTTATTTTCATTTCTTGATTATCTGTGTTGGAAATGCAAAATCTTGTATTGAAATTGCCTTTATCACACATAAAACCAGAAAAGTTGTCTGTCTAGACTTAAGAGTTTTGGGCATTTACTAATCTGATCTTGCATTTTGAATCAATAATATTAATAGTAATAATAATTATTATATTAATGAAATTTATACTTACATCTAGTTACATTAATATTATTATATTGATATATCTAGGCTCTCACTCAATAAATGAATATCAAATGCCACTTGTACACAAATGAAAAACAAATAAACCAGTAACCATCTTTCAGTAGTTGGTATCAACTGTACTTTACATGCATTTTGTTTGTAGGCTCTTGATGATTTCAAAAATATTTTAGGTCAAATCACCCAATTACATAGTAGGTAAGCGTATTTAAGCATCGCGCTGTGCAATGCTATTTGCGCATCAATTTCAATTGCAAATTGTGCATTATTTTTACTGTATCATGAATAATTCCTTTCAAGGTTTACTCACAAAGTGCAGGGTTTTGGAGTCCTATTGTCTTGATTTCTCCTTGTTAAACAATAATTTAAATAAGGGTACTTATAAAGATAAAACCATTACACCCTGCTTGTTCTTAAAAGAGCCAGGTTATTTGGACCCCTATCACAGCCGAGGGGGGGGGGCGGATTCCACCCCTCCCCCCCTCTGAGATCTCGGCATTTCGATCGCACAAGCGCCACGAAAATTTGCACAGTGGTAGTGTGCAGTAAAATATACAAGGCTGTATGGTTAATAATAAAAAAAAAGATTTTTCATTTCATGAATTAATTATGCTAATTTATTCATGAAGTAAAACATTTGCTCTAATCAACTATCATATGGCCCCAAAACTGCAATTTTTTTATTCATAAACTCTTTGTAGGATCCCGATCAAAATTTGGTATTGGTTTTTTTTTTATTTCCTATGTATTTCTTTGTTTATCGACTTTCTGTTTTTCATTGTTTTTTATAATGGAAATTGTTGTAGACTTAATTCTGATCATGAACAAGACAAAATTAATTAAGTGTAATCAGTAAAAGTAGAAATAATGATACATTTATGAATTTTGGCTAAATACACAATTTGCATTGGATTTGTACATGAATTCACGCTTTTGAGCAGTTTTGGGTCTGACATGCACTTACATAATGTTGCGTTATTTCGTAATCGCATACCCGGGCATCGCAAATTTGGTCTCAAGAGTTGTGCGAGATTTGAAAGTAAAAGGTCAGCGAGCGGTGCAGTTGAAAAATTTCGCGTGGTGGATTTATCATGAAAAATGTAGAGGGGGGCAGAATCCGCCCCCCTGGGCTTTTGAGGGTTAAGGTGACAGCGGTGGGATTATATTAAGGGCATGTTACATACACAGATACCATTGATTTTACAACTGATTGTAAATTTCTGTCAAAGTTTTGTCATATACTCAGAGTTATTTATCATTCTAGAATTGATCATCATTTATATTACAAGCCCTATGATATAAATATTGCTCTAGAAAACATAAAAGTCTCTATTATCAGCTTGCTCCTTTACACTAAGAGATCATGGTGGTTCTCTGATTTACTTAAAAATGTTCAATTTTATCAAACCATCTTGATTCCTGTCATCTGTCTTCATCCTTTCTGATTCCATCTAAAACTTGTTGGGTAACTTGAGAAGACAGAGGGATGTTTCCTAAGAACATAAAGAGTGATCATGCAAGAGTAGAGAGTTGCTTTCAAGAAAGATGGGGAAAATTACTTCAGGACTCCCCATCCCAACTCATAAAAGGTAGAAAAATAATTGTATTTGTGAGTTTAAAATGAGAAAATGTCCAGTTAACAATGTTCAACATCATTACTACCCATTTCAGTGACCCTCTGCAACACTGTCCTTGTCACTTTGTGTCTGTTTATGTTGAAACCTTTTTAAGCCTTCTTATTTAACAGCTATCTTAGAAATGGCAACAACACTTTGTTTTCATTACTGCACGTCTAATTCAGAATTTATGTAATCCAAAAAATAGGAATTAATGAAGAACAGTTTTGATATTTTTCATGGAAATACAGTGATTTTGATATTTGACATTTCCCCTAAAAGAGCTAATTTACAGATCTTTAATTAAACTTTCTTTCAGATAATTTCTGTAAGATGGAATGAATGAAAAAGACGCAATGAAGAAGTGATGAGTTCATGTAGAGTTTCTTTGTTTTCCGATGCATTCTGTATTCAATTTTAGGCCTCTGCATAAAAGTCAGGGCCAAATATTTTTTTGTGAGGTCACTTTGTCACAAATAGGTTTAGCTCAATCTGATATCTCAATTTCCAAAGGGATAACAATCGATCCCAAACCTACCACTCAAAATAAAGTGAGATGAAAAATTAACCTACCAGGAGGAGCAACAAAGTATCCTTCACATGTCTTGGCAGCATTCATGAGAATCTCCTCTGTGCAGTAGCCTTCAGTTACTGTGTCATCTCTCAAGTATAACTCTCTATGAAAACAATAACACAAGATGAAAGAATGTCTAATAATAAATTGAACTGAGTTGGAGTTGGCTCTTTAATATAACTTTCTTGCAAAACAGGCACTCAAATTATATTTTGACAAGGGTGCCTGTCAAAAACTTGAAATTGAGGTCTAAGCAACTGACTACAAGGTGTAAATTTGGGGCCTTGGCAGCTATGGTCTATTGGGCAGAGTCTGGGGAACTGCATATTGTATATGTTAAATGTACCACAATAACAGAGCGTACTTAATATCTGTATTCTATTTTTAATAGTCTATCTATATTCTTTGGCTGCAGTCTTTTATACCTGATCATCTGTACATATATGGCCACTGCCCCACTCTTGCATAGGGGCTGTGGTTGCTCCAGGCTACTGAGTATTCTTGTAGTACTTGTTTACATATTCAAGCTGAAATATCAATGGCCATCAAACACAGATGCAGTGCAATGACCATTTATCCATGCTACTGTCTCTAACAACTTTTACAGAAATTATGCAACATTGTCAGGTTAATACATCTTAAAACCTATCTGGAAATGAACAGTAAAGTATATTACTTGATTAGTAATATACATGGGTATATCAATCCAGAAAAAAAGGAACATATAGTAACAAGAGGAAAAGTCACATAAGGCTACATCAATTAAACAACCTATTATAAATCAAGATTTATCTTTATAATGGCATGTTTTGCTGTGCTACACTATACTCACGTATCTTCAAGGACCGATGCCATCGGTTGTATTCCACTGGTATCAACATCATCAAGTTGCTCTGCAAGGGTGATGGCATGCTCCAGTCTCTCAACACCAGCTGAACTGTTAAAATTGACAAGCGCTAACCTCTCTAGGTTTTCAATGGTCTGAGGATCCACCTTAACCTACAGGGAGATAAGAAACAATTGATAATGAAACACTCTTTGCGATTTTGCGATATCTATTACAACTAAATGCTCTTGTGAGTGGTGAATTAAAAACACAAGGGTGAGCATATAATCAAAATCAATATCATGACATTATGGTTACTCAGAAACCCTAACACCGACAAAAATAAGAACTGCAAATTAACAGAGGGTGATATCATTTTCATATAATGGCTCAGATTTTTCATAAATTACACACAATTTCCATAGATTAAAATAGTTAACAATTTTCAGATTATTACAGCTCATATATCTGAGCTATTTTCAGGTATCATAGCAAGATTTTAAGTTTTGTCACTGTTAATTAAGAATTATCAAAATCTTTACTTTGAGTTGGGAAATGAAGAAGGAGATAATACAGCATCTATTGACATTAAATATATTTCTTAATATTTTTAATTATAATTATCACAACTATTTCAAAATAATAACTTTTTTTAATACACACTGACATGGTTAGTGACTGTTCTTCACAAACATTCTGAAAACATTATTACCTTCTTTTTCTGTTTTGTATCTCTCCATTGGGGTTTCTCAGGAATCTATGGAAAAAGTAAAAATAAACTAGAGGGAATTAACACGTTTCTAACATCAGCGAATGCATTTTAATGATGATACTGCTATTACTGCATTGACTCAACATGATGATGTCACTCAACAAATTGGTGTATTTAGCTGGCATGGAGACGATTAGTGAGAAAAAATATTTAAAAGCCTTCATATATCTCAAACATAAGCACAAAAAAAAGCTGTGATTCATCTATCACATCTTCAACGAAAAGCATTGTATGTCATGTGTGCTTTCTCAAAAACATCAATAATCTCAATCTCAATTTTCAATCTACCTTTTGCATTGGACAGACTGGCTGCTCTTTTTTCTGTTTTTTTTTGGATTGGAAAAGTATTCAGGGAGTGATAAGTGAGACCTTCATATCGAGTAAAGATACATCTGTAAGTTGGAACTTGGAAGTTGGATGTAAATAACAGGGGCCGCGGAACGGTTTTCAAAGTGGGGGGGCTGAGCCAAAAGTGGGGGGGCTGACCATGCAAAAAATCACAATCGTATGGTCATTTTTACGTTTTTGTACATTGTTTGGGAAAAAAGTGGGGGGGCTGAAGCCCCCCCAGCCCCCCCCCCCCGCTTCCGTGGCCCCTGAATAATCATATACTATCTGATTGATACACACCTTTAAAAGAGTCGCTGCATTGAGCTGCACCGTGAGCCTGCATTATATTCAGAGACCCTTTCAAACTGAAAGAAACCTGCCACATGCTTTGAAAATATGGTGCAGATTCCATATTTTTTGTGGCAAAATTTGGCTTTTCAGATGGGATTTTATAGTTGAAATTGTTTTTTTCCTGTGGTGAGTGACACTGCCTACAATGTATTTGTTTGTATGTTATTGTGGTGATTGAATGTGCTGGCTTGTAAAAATAAATCTATGGAGGTATAGTGAAGCTTCTCTACACCTCCTCCATCAATTAATCTCATTCTTTCACTCTGTACAGGCAGATACCCAAAATTTAATTCTTGATTTTTACCATTAAATCCATTAATTCAACATTTTTCATCAAAATACCTGTTTATGAATAACCGGAAGTTTTGAAAATAATGAAGCAAGATGTAGACTAGCCTGAAAGCTTCATCACATCATCAGGATGCGGATGAATAGGATTTCTCCTGTAGATATCCGGTCTTAACGTCATGGTTGATTGCTACTCTCCTGTTCTATGGTTCAATTTAAACTTGATGTGCATTTGGAATTAGTGGTAGGCCTATTTTAATCTCTCATTCCACCAAAATTTATCAAGCCTATTTCTAAAACTTTCCACTGACTTTGCCTCTTCAGTACTAGTAAAGCCAAAAAGTGTTGATTGTCCAAGAAAACGTGGACACCCTCACAAACTGAGACAAATCATTCTTGATAAATTGAGAGTGTATTCGTTATTGAGGACAATTTTTTTTCACTCCCCCTGCACATGCTGCAGGACATAGTTAGCTATTACAGAGATTGAAGGTAGTCTGCAGGCACAGACCCTGATTGGAACTTTGATCAATAAGTGTGCCTCCACGCAAAGACTAGCACATACAAAACTTGCTGTTCCAATACCCTTCAGCACACAAGGCATGAGTAGGCTGCACATTCAGACCCTTAACTCGAGTGAAGGGTTTGCCCAGCAGACTAGATTGAAGGTGCTAAAAACAGATTCAGTGACCTCAATTCCCCCAGTTCACCATCTATTTTTTAATGACGTGCCATCTTCCAATAACCTTGAAACCTTCAGTAGGACAAAAGATCGAGATCTGATGCAAATGCAAAATGATCCCGATCTTTTGTCCTATCATATATTCATATTAATGAATTAAGTTGCGATTTCCGCGCATGCGCAATCTGCGTTTGCGATGTTTTGGAATCGGCAGTGAATTAATATATGTGAGGAAACCGATACTGACTCTAAATCACCAATTTTGAGACTGATAAAACTTAGAAGTGTGGAAAAGAAGTGAAACTTTGCGAATTGTAAGAGTTGTTACAAATGAATTGTAAGGTCATCGTGTTGCATGAGTTTTATATTTTTCCCCCATAAAGTAACACCTTTGTCACTCGGAGTATCAGAGTGAGCTTTGCACCTTGATATTCAGGTAGGAGTAGGAGTAGCGTAGTGTAGCGGTAGTGAAGTGGAGCCTACACAAACATCACTTGAGGTACAGGCGCACAAGCCACAACTGCACTAGCATGACTAGCACCATTAATTTCTCATGACCAAGTTGATCAATAACTCATGACAGTATTTCCACAGCACAGATCCAAAATAAATTTCCTGGAATTTTCAAGTTCGATATTTATTAACAAAAATTTGACAATACAGCGAGCTTAAAATTGGTTTAACCTATTTTTGTTCACACACTTTTTTGAAATAGGAACAAACTAATGAAACACGAGCAAGCGTGAGCAGAAAATTTTGAGCTACATATGGGGCAAACGATTCTGTAATTGTAACTAATAAAGTAACTTTACTTGTAAGTTGTATTTAATTTTCTGATTTCCCTAGCTGAATTTCCTGAAATTTTTTATTTCCCCAAAATTACCTGAAATGATCCAGAATTCGGGAAATTTCCTTCAAGGTGGAAACTCTGACTCATGATCACATGTCAACTGATGAGTGAGTCGACAATAACATGTTTCCCAAACACCACAGCCACAGGAGGCCGCGCGCTGCATGACTACAACAAAACTATGAATAACAGCGGCCGGCGCTCGCTTGCCATCGGGCCGGGCGGGCGTAGAGTGGCTTGCAGGATAGCGGCGCGGTGACTGCTAAATCAGTTCAGCGCCAGCTGCAGGCTGCGTTTGATGTGCCTGAGCTAGGCCTGACTAGTTAACTTACCTTTGAATTAGAGGTGGTATACTTGTTGCAGAAAAATCTTCTTGCTACTGGCACAGAATGTGACCTTACAAATCTGGATATGATGTGAATCACTGACATTTTTCACTTTTTTGTTCAAGCAGCAGTTCTTTTCCGAAATGTACGGTAATAGTCTTGGTGGTAGTTCCCCAAATTATTTATTTATCGGCTGAGATGGCGCTAAACAACTTTTCTGAACGGGGCCGCCGACACGAACGGGACAGAGAGAGCTCTTTCTTTTTGCAATAAATAAAATTCATATAGGCCTTATCCCCATTATCCCGGGTGCCGTAAGGAAATGAATGAATAGATTACGGAAATAAATTCTCTAACAAACAGAAATAAATGAATGAATATTTGTTATAAAATGAATAAAAACAGCACAGGGAACTGGCATTGTGTATGAAATTTGCAAAGTCAATCAGCCTCCAGCCCAGAGGCGGATCCAGCTTTCGCCAATGAGGGAAGGGGTAAAAAAAATATTTTCATCCACATTTTCCTCCATCTGCCGCTTATATTTGTTGTTTTATGAGGGGTGTTGTTACATGTCTATAACTAGGATGAATCGGATTCGGTCTTGGAGGACATATAAATGAATATTGAGAGTCTTATTGCTGTATTCATCTCGGGATTCATCTGCCCCGCATTGTAGTTTGGGTATATCGAAATAAGGGGGTAGTGATAAATAAAGACTGAAGTTTTGAGCCTCTTAGCTTTCTTCTTTTCTTGTAATCATGAACAATATGCATATATCAATTAAACGATTAATGGGAGCGCGAAGCGCGAGTTGAACATTTTTAATGTACTGTCCTACAAAAGGGCTTGTTAAGGATTGTTTGCAATGACTCGTGAATAATCCACCGCTGATCAAAAATGCGAGTGCGAAGCGCGAGCTAAAAATGTTTGATATTTCGACCTTAAAACTTAAGTTCTAAGCAGTTTTTTGTAACCATGAACAGGATGGGTATATACATGCAACTGAACGATTGATGTCAGCGCCATCCGAAAATGTTTACTTTCCAACCTGAAAACTGGACAGTCTATGCACTTTTTGTAACTGCATGTGCATGACTAAACATTTATAAATGCGAGCGCGAGATGGAAGTGTTATTTATATACTGACCTGAAAAGGGATCCATTAAATGGGTACTCCATGTAGGCTGATAAATGATTTGAACAGATTAAGAAAACAGACAAACAAAACACTGAAAATTGGACGAGGAATAACAAGGTTATGTCAGCATTTTGTAAGCCTATTATTTCGATGAAGAAGTTTTACGAATGTCCTCATGAATATGCAATGAGCAGGTTAATGTCATAATTTATTCATATTCCTTTACATTTTATTATATGAAATTATATTTATTCATTTTTTTTCCTCAAAGCATGAAAACAAAAACTGGACTGACAACTAAGTTTATATGTAAGAAAATCATTGCTGTACCTTTTATTTTTACCAAGGCAGACTTTATACACACGCGTATGAAAATATGAATTTATTACGATTTAATGTAATAACATCAGAAAATGCTATAGGTACCCTAATTGTTGATTTGAATCAATATATAAAATAATTGCAAGTATAACGCTGACAATATCATCAAAATCAGATGTGAAATAAGAATGTTATGTCATTTTAAAGTTTCGCTTAATAAAAACGTAAATGAAGAGTTTAGTTGCAAAAAGGGTTAGGTCCACATTGGACCATTCCGAGAAAAAACATGTTTTTTATTCTCACTTATTGCAATATTCTTATGAGAAACTAAATTGTCATGATGTACTACTCTATCATGTGAACATAAAATGGGAATAAAAGAAATCTACCTGTCTTCAATTTTTTTCTATATATTAAAAAAAAAATCATCATTGTGGACCTAACCCCTTTTGCAAGTAAACTGAAATTAATCCAATCTCTTTTGATTAAAAACAAATATTTTTCTTTGCCACTTTCATTCACGTTTTCATTTGAATTTCAAATTGTCTTTGGTATCATCAGAGTGACTGAAAATTTAGAGGTTTAGAGACAGAAAACAATAATATTTATGAAAAATGGACCTAACCCCTTTTGACAAATGAGTTCTTCAGAAGAGTTTAATTGCAAAAGGGGTTAGGTCCACTCCAAGAAAATCATTTTTTTAATTCTCCCATATTGCCATATTCTTATGCGAAACTGAATTTTCATGATGCCCTACCATGAGAACATAAAATTGGGTATAAGAGAAATCTACCTGTCTTTATATTTTTTATGATATTCTTTTCCAAAAAAAATCTGTGTGGACCTATAACCCCTTTTGCAACTAAACTGAAATGGACCTAACCCCTTTGAAAAAAAAAAGTGATTTTTCTTTGCCATTTTAGTTCACTTTTTAATAGGAATTTCAACTTTTCTTCGGTATCATCTTATAGAGCTACTAAAAATCTTTACATTAAGACACAAAAATCAAATTTGATGAAAAATGGACCTAACCCTTTTACATGTGATCTCTTCAAATATGTATAAAAAAAAGTTCGCTTATTTTGTTACCAAACAGTTATATGCAATTTTTAGCTAATTTTTTCTTCATATTAAGACCTTAAACAGGATATTCAAAGCAATGTAATCATTAAATGATAAGGGTGTACATAAAGACAATGAGAGTTTTATTATTATTATTATTCTATACGACATGGAAGCCGAACTCTTTTTGCCATTATGGACAGTATATTTGTTTAATCAAACAATATTAATGCAAGTGCGAAGCGCGAGCTATTTGTTTTCTATATTCTGACCTGAAAAGGGACCTAAAAAGAAATGTTTGCATGCAGTGACTCATAAAGGGGATTCATATTTCACAACGCGAGCGTGTATAGCACGAGCTGAAAATTTTGACACCCGGCTTGACAACTGAACGTTACAAGCACTTTTTTTTTTCATTTTTTAAAATAAAGAACAAGATCTGTATCACATTATCATCATTATTATTATTTGACAAATGAAGATACAACACAAAGAATAGGCCTACATATAACAATTTGTAGAACAAAGAATTAACAATAATATAAATAAACCAATAAAATAATCATTGCGATTGCAATTAGAGCGCATGCAAGCTATTATTTCGAATAGTGACATAGCAAAATCAAACAAACAAAAATCCCAAAACATTCTAATTATGAACTTTTTGTATTAATGAAACGAAAGGCCGATGTGCTTTTATAATGTAAGGGCGAAGCGTGAGAAATTGAGGAATAGCTGTGTATCTAAATATATTCGAGCGCGAAGCGCGAGCGGAAATTTATATAACCTGACCGGAAAGGAAATCTCTTAAGCACTGTTCAACATAATTATCCATGGAGGATTGTGGACCTAACCCCTTTTGCAAGTAAACTGAAATTAATCCAATCTCTTTTGATTAAAAACAAATATTTTTCTTTGCCACTTTCATTCACGTTTTCATTTGAATTTCAAATTGTCTTTGGTATCATCAGAGTGACTGAAAATTTAGAGGTTTAGAGACAGAAAACAATAATATTTATGAAAAATGGACCTAACCCCTTTTGACAAATGAGTTCTTCAGAAGAGTTTAATTGCAAAAGGGGTTAGGTCCACTCCAAGAAAATCATTTTTTTAATTCTCCCATATTGCCATATTCTTATGCGAAACTGAATTTTCATGATGCCCTACCATGAGAACATAAAATTGGGTATAAGAGAAATCTACCTGTCTTTATATTTTTTATGATATTCTTTTCCAAAAAAAAATCTGTGTGGACCTATAACCCCTTTTGCAACTAAACTGAAATGGACCTAACCCCTTTGAAAAAAAAAAGTGATTTTTCTTTGCCATTTTAGTTCACTTTTTAATAGGAATTTCAACTTTTCTTCGGTATCATCTTATAGAGCTACTAAAAATCTTTACATTAAGACATAAAAATCAAATTTGATGAAAAATGGACCTAACCCTTTTACATGTGATCTCTTCAAATATGTATAAAAAAAAGTTCGCTTATTTTGTTACCAAACAGTTATATGCAATTTTTAGCTAATTTTTTCTTCATATTAAGACCTTAAACAGGATATTCAAAGCAATGTAATCATTAAATGATAAGGGTGTACATAAAGACAATGAGAGTTTTATTATTATTATTATTCTATACGACATGGAAGCCGAACTCTTTTTGCCATTATGGACAGTATATTTGTTTAATCAAACAATATTAATGCAAGTGCGAAGCGCGAGCTATTTGTTTTCTATATTCTGACCTGAAAAGGGACCTAAAAAGAAATGTTTGCATGCAGTGACTCATAAAGGGGATTCATATTTCACAACGCGAGCGTGTATAGCACGAGCTGAAAATTTTGACACCCGGCTTGACAACTGAACGTTACAAGCACTTTTTTTTTCATTTTTTAAAATAAAGAACAAGATCTGTATCACATTATCATCATTATTATTATTTGACAAATGAAGATACAACACAAAGAATAGGCCTACATATAACAATTTGTAGAACAAAGAATTAACAATAATATAAATAAACCAATAAAATAATCATTGCGATTGCAATTAGAGCGCATGCAAGCTATTATTTCGAATAGTGACATAGCAAAATCAAACAAACAAAAATCCCAAAACATTCTAATTATGAACTTTTTGTATTAATGAAACGGAAGGCCGATGTGCTTTTATAATGTAAGGGCGAAGCGTGAGAAATTGAGGAATAGCTGTGTATCTAAATATATTCGAGCGCGAAGCGCGAGCGGAAATTTATATAACCTGACCGGAAAGGAAATCTCTTAAGCACTGTTCAACATAATTATCCATGGAGAAACATGTGCAGAAGATGATGGTTCTCACTTACTTCATGCGTACACCGCCGCGAAGCGAGAACTGAAATTTGTTGGCGATAAATTAAAGGGGAATCCAGCCTTGGTCATAAAATGTTGTGTCAAAAGGAGAAAAATAAATTTAAAAAAATGGTGAAAGTTTGAAAGAAATTGGACAAGCAAGAAAAAAGTTATGGCTGCTTTAAAATTAATATCCCTAAGACTATGTAGATTTCAAATTGGCAACTGAGTAAGTAGGACCCTAAATTATGACAAGGGGCAAGGACAACTTTCCCATAGGCCATGTACTTTATTATCAGGGATTTGTGGTTTTCATCTTAGTACCCATTCCCCTGGGGCAGTAATCAAAATATAACACAGGTAGCATATTGTTATATGTCCTCATGAAAGAAAAATATAATTTAAAGTAAAACTTTTGAAAAAATGACACTTTAACCATTTTATGTATTGGAGTACATGGAAGAGTAGTCCTTGCCTTACATCACTATGCCATCACATAATTATGTGGACATGGCTGTAGTGATTACCAAATTGTACAACTTTAAAAAATTCATAACTTTGTTATTGTTTGGCCGATATTGTTCAAACGTTCACCTATCAACTTGTCTGATTTTTATTTTTCCCCTGAAAACAAGTTTTTATTTGGGTTGGATTCCCCTTTAAATCGATCATGAACCAGGACATTCGATCCATTCGATCTAGGTGATACAGAGAGCTCCTAACCTTTGAATAAAAATAACAACGACAATTTAACGATAAATGTTCAATTTGACATTTACCGACAAAGTTAGTGGGGAAATCAAAGACATGCAGAGCAAGAACTATAGGCCTTATGATGGAACATCGGTGGGTGACCCAAAATTTTCTCATTTTTCCGACAGGCATCTGTCCAACAGTTCTTATTCGGCTTGTCATTATTCCTGGAGACTAACGCCCTTAATTTGTGAGTGATGACTTTCTTTGGTCAAGTTTTACTGATATTAAACGCACTCCTGGGGACCGAGTTTCATCAACATTTTTGTCCGACAAAAAAAAGGTATGAACGACATATTTACATTAGAAAAAATTGACTATGACTCTCAAGGGGGGGGGGGGGGCACGGACCGGAAATGCCCCCCGGCCCTTGGTCCGCCACTGCTGTTGACCCAACTGGCGTACAGATTGGGGGGGGGGGGGCTTGGGGGCATATGGACCCCGCGAGATTTTCACGACTAGAAAAAAATATGGAGAATAATAAGAAATAAAATTATAAGAATTTGACATTTCCTGAACACTATATCTGGTGGGTGTTTCATAAAGCTGTTCGTATGAGCGACTTTTAGAACGACTGGTGATCCTTTCTTGTGGTAAATGGTATTGAATTGGCGATTGTTTAGCACGTTTAAGAAGGGTTCACCAGTCGTTCTCAAAGTCGCTCTTAAAGGGATGGTCCGGGCTGA
Source organism: Lytechinus pictus (assembly GCF_037042905.1). Classification (NCBI taxonomy): domain Eukaryota; kingdom Metazoa; phylum Echinodermata; class Echinoidea; order Temnopleuroida; family Toxopneustidae; genus Lytechinus; species Lytechinus pictus. Next base: position 15,563,760 of record NC_087246.1, read on the forward strand.
AAGTATTTACAGCTTAATAAATAGAATAGAATTCACTGAGCAAAATGCCGAAAATTTCATGAAAATCGGATAACAGATAACAAAGTTATTGAATTTTGAAGTTTAGCAATATTTTGTGAAAACAGTCGTTATGAATATTCATTAGGTGGGCTGAGGATGTCACATCCCCTCTTGTTCTTTTGTATTATATTATATGAAATTAGGTTAATTTATTCAATTTTTTCCTCCAAGAACTAGAAAAATTGGATTGACAACTGATTTAGTGCATTAGATATTTATTGCTGCAACTTATTTCATTTTAAGAGAGACATATTATTCACACAAGTATGAAATATTGAAAAAATTATGATTTTATGTAATAATATAAGAAAACGGAAAGTGGAGATGTGACATCATCAGCCCACCTAATGAATATTCATGACGACTGTTTTCACAAAATATTGCTCAATTTTAAACTTCAATAACTTTATTATTTGTTATCCGATTTTGATGAAATTTTCGGCATTTTGCTCAGTAAATTCTACTCTATATGTATTAAGATATAACTATTTTCAGCCCGGACCATCCCTTTAACTTAAGAACAGCTTTATGACACGGCTCCAGAACCTTTCTCAAAGTACGATTTTTAAAAATAGAAATTAAGGTCAATTTTACTTGCTCACTAACTTCACCCCGCTAGAATATTTTTAAAAATGTTGACCTGTACTCCCCTGTACTCCGACTCCGTATGTCCGGCCCCCTCATTTTTTTTAGTCATTACGTCAATACAGGAACTAAATTCTTGTTTGTAAACAAATATAAAGCTAAAATCCATTCAGGTCTTTCCCAACTATACTTTTAAGCTAAATAAATCAAAATAAAGTAAAGTAAAAGCAAATATCAGAAACCCAAAGAAAAAGGGATCAATCGAGTTATCGAATGTATTGGAATAACGGATTACCGAAAGGATGACATCATACACTTAGCCAAGAATTTCACAATACCATTTTTTGACAATGACAGAAACACGTTGTGTTGATTGATGACACGACTCGATAATAACATTTTTGTCAGACGAATTTATTTTTATAGGGATGTCCGTAAGGTACCAACAGTATACTTGATCAAAATACGATTTTAATGAATTTGATTTCTTTTAATAATTCATGGTATTGCTTTTTATAAAGCCTGAAAATATATATATAAAAAATATAAATCGTCGTGGTCTCAGACAGTGTATCAATTATCACGCTTAAAAAATATTGCTCCCCCGTCGGTACAAGTGGACGTGTCCATGGTATTCGCCACACCTCTCGTGTTTTGGGAAAGTGTGTGTACGTGGTATGGTATCTTGCTAGGTATGGCTTCTTCGTGAGCCCGTCAAGCTTTCGTGCATATATCGCCAGACTTCCCCGCATATTGAACTGTGTATTAAAACGGCGAGAGTTCGTTTCTTTGTCCGAGATCGATCAACATGGCCGCGAAAGATGTCGCGTCGATGTTTCAATATTGGAAAGAATTCAACTTAACACAGCTTCAGGTAAATAGTGTGAAAATTCAGTATGCAATTTGAAGTTGTATGACCATTGCGGTCACTTTGGTGCACTTTGTTGGTTGTTCAGCAACTTTTGAAGCTTTGATTTCTTGCTACGAAAAATCGACGAATTTATCAGAAATTGATCCAAATGGCTATATCTGTTCAATATGCTGTCGCTGAGAGTTGGCCTAGATTGCGGTGCGCGCTTTGTGTGGTGGTGATGTGTGCTGCTGCAGCGGTGTTGTTATTGTATTGGAAGTGAATGAATGGACTTGACTATGATCATGATGATGTGAATTGTGAGTGTGTCTCCGGCCTTTGACTCGAGATGAAAACGTGACTAAGTCTATGCTCATGAATATGAAAGTGTTATATTTTGTTGCTTTAATTGTTATCATTGGTATATTATTTAGGATATGATTATTAGGGACAGTGATTTTCCGTTTTACCGGTAAATAAAACGGAAATTCTGTTTGGTTCTTATACTTTAGTTATATACTTTTCATGTCAATATTCATGGAATTCACCTTTGCAAAACGGAATTCAGGTTTTTGCTGTGTACATTTTCAGTGACACAACGGAATTTCCATTTTAAGATCAAGTTGAAACAGAATTACAGATTTTAAGAAACGGAAAATACCATTTTTAAAAACTGAAAATCGCTGTCTCTAGATTATTTTAGAGGTCTAAAGCCAAAGGCGAAGAAAGGCCCCGAAGGGCGAAGTTTATGTTAATTGTTAGTTGTCTGACAAATTACAATTGTTAAAATAGGGACAGCGATTATAAGTTACTAAGATTAAATTCCGACACTGATTTTAATGTTTATTAAGACCACGACCTTATAAAAATGTAAGCCTATATTAAAGTAAAGAATATGGAACATATGCCCAGCACCTAGTAATAATGATCTTTTAAAGTGCCGCATTTAGTATCAGCATGCCATGATCTGCTCAGGTGCCCAAGTGAGGAGAGAGAGCAGGGGGGGGGGGGTAGGCCAAAAGCTTTGACAGTCTTTGTACATTGGTTGTTCTGCTGAACTCCGTTGGCTCCACATGGCAGTAAAATGTCAGAAATTGTTGAATAAATCCCCAGAAACAGTTATTCCTGTCTAGGGAGGGGGGGGGGGGGTGAAAAGTTGAGAGCTGAGAGTCTTGCTGGTAAGTGATATTGATGTTAGACTATGTTTGACAACGTTGTTGACAAATATACAAATATTTTGTTTTTAGCTAATAAATCTGTTCACCGTCCTTTAAACGTACCAATTGCTTTTCAGCTAATTCTTGTGCACTAGCACTAGTTATTAAAACTGGCCGGTACTTAGAGAGTCAGGAGACTGTAAAATAATTGGATCAATCCTTAAAGGTCAAGTTCACCCCAGAAAATGTTGATTTGAATCAATAGAGAAAAATCGAATAAGCATAATGTTGAAAATTTCATCAAAATCGGATGTCAAATAAGAAAGTTATGACATTTTTAAAGTTTCACTTATTTTTCACAAAATAGTTATATGCACAATTTAGTCACATGCAAATGAGAGAATCGATGATGTCCCTCACTCACTATTTCTTTTGTTTTTTATTGTTTGAAATTGAATTATACAATATTTTAATTTTTACAAATATGACACGAAGGACCAACTTGACTGAACCATAAAATGTTGAACGAGGGTAATTCCACATGTTCAGGGAGAAAGGAAACTTTGTTTCACAGGACAATGAGGAGAAAATTTGAATATTTCATATAATAAAATACAAAAGAAATAGTGATTGAGTGATGTCATCAGTTCCCTCATTTGCATACCGGCCAGGATGTGCATATATCTATTTTCTGAAATCAAGCGAAACTTTAAAATGTAATAACTTTCCTATTTTTCATTCGATTTTAATGAAATTTTCAGTGTTATGCTAGTTGGATTTTTCTCTTTTTATTCAAATCAACTTTTTGTTGGGGTGGACTTGTCCTTTAAGAAAATTTTTAAAACATCAAGTTACTCAAGTCTTTCCCAACAAGTTGATATTGTTTAAAGCTTAATAGAGAAAAGTGAAAGTAAATTGTAGCCAATACATTGTTGTAAAATTTGAATGTTAGATAAAAGTATAATTCACATTGCTGACCCTATATAATGTTGGCCTACATGTAGCTTTAGACAGGCATTATAAATGCTCATGAGTTTTAAATAATAAATATGTAGCTGTGTTATGAAATAAAGTTTAATTCCACAAAACAGTCATCCGCACAGCATGGATGATATGCAAATGAGAGTGAATAACATCACACACTTACTATTTACTTCTGTATTTATTAATATTAGAAGCATGAAATCAAATGTGTATCTTTAATTTTTTGTAGATTTTATAAGAAAGCTCTTGATTATTTGTTATGGAACCTAATCGAACCCAAAACTGAAATATTTCATCTGAACTAGAATGACGTTAATTGTGTGATATATCATTAGTTCTCTCACTTGCATATCAAACTCCTGCATTGTTTTGTGTCTTGTGAAAATAATTGAAACTAAAAAAAAAGAAAAATTGGTGAAGTATCAGTATTTTGCTGTTTGAGTTGTTTCTTTAATTCAAACTGACTTCTTTTAGGGTTGACTTGGCCTTTGAATATAAATAAGTAAATAGATTATCAGGAAATTTGACTATTTTATATTTGGAATATGGTAAGATACTAAGATTATTCTATAAAAAGTTTGTTTGAATGATTATTGAAAATTCAACCAATTCATGGTCATTTGATTTCTTCAAAGATTCTAGTATTTTTGCCTTGTCTTGTCTTGAAGATAATGCTCACACACAATAGGTATTTCATACAGTCATTGCCTGTATTTCTACAGAATATCTGCTTATCACCAGTCCTGTTTACAAACTTGTATGATCACTATCTTCAATGATCAAGATCAAATTTCAAATCATAGATAGTATATAAATTTAATCTTGATATTTGAGGATGGTTATTATTTTAGTTGTTTGTTTCAAAGACATGGGTAAAGGTCTACATGTACACATGAAGGTCTATTTGTAGTCATACAGTATGTGTATTGCATTGAAAGAAACATACCTGTAGACCTGCATGTACCTCAACTTTTGAAATATTACTATACTTCAAGATGTCGAGTTGTAATTGTGTACATGTACATGTATACAGGAGTTCAGAATTGATTCTTGTACATTTGTAGGTCTCTGCTGGCTTGTAATTTTCATCTCAATTTCTCTCTTTAGAACTTTAGAATCTTATTTTCCACAATGTATCCAAGTTATTCCTTCCTGAAATTCAGTTCATGAATAAATATTTTTTTTAGAATCCATTGAGTAGCTTTTATGTGCTGACTAGATTGGTGTAGGTCACACATGATTGACAAACACAAAAAAAAATTTGGGGGTTACATTTACATGATTTCATGCTTTCTTTCATCTACAGGAATCTGATATGCAACTTTATCCCCCTCCCCCAAAAAGAGAAAAGAATAAAAACAATTAGTCAAAGTACACATTCAGGATATAATCCGACATCTGAATTCTTTTGTTTTGTCAGTAAATAAATGTGCCTTTTTTTATAGATTTGATTGATTGATTTCACAAGCTACAGAAATCACTAATCTTTAGATTAGATTATAGTGAATGAAATAAGAATACATTTGGGCAGGAAAATCCTGGATTGATGAATGGGGGTATGTTGTCTTCAATAACTTGTCATTGTTGCGTGAAGATTGACCCTGTGGTTGTATGGATGGTTGAATGGCTAAGTGGCTGGCTGGGTGAAGAATTCTTGAACTCTTCTGCCAAGGTGTGACAAGATAATTAGTCTGATGCAGCCATTCATCCATCACCATTGATCAAGAGAAACAGCAAGATATATTTTGAAGAACAAGCGTGATGAAAAACCACTTGCATATTGAATTGCTATGCGAAGATTAACCAGTGGATAATTTATTAAGGAAAAAAGATGCACCCCACAAGATCTGTAGTACATGTATTTGTAAAGCTCTTCAGATGCCAAGTCATTTTTATCCAATTTTGATTCTTTATGTGCTTGATAAACGAGTGAACAGAGCTAATGTACCTGAATACTAAATGAAAGAGCCCAGAAACTTACAGAAAGATAACCATATTCACCATATTGTTTCATAACTGATCACATTTTTATCATTTGTGCAAGGCCATTCCATTGTTCTGTCTGTAGTGCAGATGATACAAAATTCTCCATGTGAATAATCTTTACAATCTTTCCCAGATTCGCATTGATGATATCAAGAACTGGCATGTTCTTTATTATTAAGCTGAAGATGTTATCCAGAGTAAAATTATTCCTATTGGCCTATTATCCTATGTGACAAACAACATTTGATACAGCTTGTAAGTTTGGCTTTATTTTATATTAAATTCATTAAAATTTGTCTTTAAGCTTGTAAAAGGGGAAGTCCACCTCAATAGAAAGTTATTTTGGATAAACAGATAAAAATCAAAGAAGTGTAGTGCTGAAAATGTCATCAAAATCTGATGACTGTTTTGTTTTAAATCATGTTTGACAGACATTTAACTTTGTACAGTCTATTAATTACATCATGTTGTCAGTGAATATAAGATACATGAAATGAAAATTTTCTTATATGGCAATACATTACATGTATAAAGTGTCTGGTTTAAAGCTCAATTGTTTTTGTGAAGATTTTTTTTATTTCTATTATCTGAGAGGTAAATTTTTATCTTTTTTAAAAAAATATGAATCTGATAAAAAAGTCTAATACATTTTATATAATTCATGTTCAGTTTCATGTGCATTGTTAAAGGCACTCTGGTTTATCAGAAATGAAAAAAAAACATACCACACCATGTCAAGATGAATACACAAACTTTAACTTGTACTTAATCTTGCTTTGATTGAAGTATCGAGTGAAAATTCTATGGTTGGATTCTGCGGAATGAGAGAAAAAAAAGTATTGGGATGCTATTGAATTACTTGTTATGTCAGGCGTCTATGGAGTGCTGTGGGCTTTGCTCCATTGAAGAGCATGCATTCCTGGTTGGGATCTAATCACAGCCAGAGAAATCAATGCTGTAAATATTGTTACTTCAAGAAAAATCCAGGAGACGGAGAGGAGGAAAAGGAGTTGTAGTTGGATTAGTTGCTTGTTCAGCTTGCCCATGGTCTGGAGCTAAATCTTTGCCTGTCTGATTTACTTGTCGGTTAAATCTAAATCCAATCGCTAGGAGTCTCCACTCTTTCTCTCTGCTTGTTTTCATATCGGTTTAAAGAATTGATCCATTCCAGAGGCTTATTCTTTTAAGTTGAACATTTCTAGTATTGAAAGTTAAAGGGGACACTTACCCTGACATCAAGTTGGTTTTAAAAAATGCAAATGAGAAAAACATTTGAAAAGAAGGTTTTGTGAAAATCTAATGGATTTGAAAATAGCAGAATTAAAGATCATTATCAGGTTAATGTGCTGTCACATGCCAGCAGCTCTCTCATATCATGTGATATGAATTCCATATAAAGATAACATTCCCTGAGAAAATTTTAGAAAAAAAAAATTAAAGTCATTAACCTAGCCTTCGGCAATTTTAACAGTAATTTATGGAATTCATGCATTTAATTGCTATTTGGGCCCGTGCTACATGTATATGTTACGCCACAAAATAAAACTTCTTACACCCATAAACTATTTTCTATGATTTTTTTAAAACCTTCATGTGCTTATACATGTAACTTTGAATTTCCTGCTGTTATTACTGTAACTTCTCCCTCATTAAAACGGGGTGTTTTTTCTAGAGACCATGTTCCTATTGTTAAGAGTACCTTAGCTTAGACCAATATTCAGTTTTTATTATTATTTTTTTTATGTTTCATAATTGTTCTTTGCATTGATCAGCACTCTGCTATTGGTCTATTTTCATGTTGAAAAATCCTAATGAAATCCATCATATGTCATTTGGTTAAAAATAAGATTGTTTTGACTGTTGATTCATTCATACTACTAATATTACTAATAATTTTTCAAATCCATTTTCACGTGGAACCGCCTTAACATAATCCAAACTTTCTCCTGAATTAGGCCTAGCTTTCCTTAATTTCTTTTGTCTGAGGGAAAAAATGATTAGAAGAAGAAAACTAGATTGATAATGATCAGTTTCCTGAATTTCCTGTAGTCAAATAGCAAGAATCCATCAGTAATTCTGACAGGAAATGGGATCAATTGAATGGATTCCGGAAGAATCAGGCCGAACACAATCCCAACTCATTTTTTCAGCAATATCTACACGATTGTAAACAATCCATACATGGATTGATAACAAAGAACTGCATATTTGGTTTCTTTTTATCACCCTTTTTTATTTCTCTTTTCATGGGCGCAGCTCCATGATCGTTTTCCATCGTTGGACGAGAAACAGGATTTATCAGAGGAAATCATCAAACAGTGAATTAAAATGAATTAAACCGGTGACCTTTTTTTAATGGGGCTGTTATTATTGGTGAGCTGAGGGATAATGGATGGGGTATAATGAATGGAATTGATGGATAGATTGGAATTAAGAGGAAAGGTTCATGCATGGCAGGCCATGGTTATCACTTAATCAATTGTGTAAATGATCCATCTGGACATCATCCAGATGTTCATGTTTGATAATCAATCCTACAGCATGCTTGTATCAGGTACGGGGGTAGCATGTAGTGATAATGTATTGGCCTACATGTACCATTTGACATATTTGGCTCAGCAGTCTGTATGAAATTACTGCAACCAGTATACATACAGTAGCATTGAAAACATAGATTGGAAAATATTGTTTGCCAAAATCATTGATAAAAATGTCAAGCCGCTTTCCTATTAAAAGCCTAATTGTAGATCTACAAGTACTTTACATGTACATGTTTGTTTAGTACATGTACATGATATTGTAAATATTATTTTAATAACAGAAACATATTACCCTGGTCATTTGAAGTACACCATAAAAAGTTTTGTAGGATCAGAGTCAAGTGCTCCAGTAGGCCACGTTTATTGAAAAACTGGTCTTTGTTTTTAAAAAAATGTAGTCCACTGGACTTCATTAGCAAGTTTATATACTCTCAGAGCTTAATAAACACCTGATTATTTGAGATTTATGGGTAGGGAATTTTCAGATCTTCAGGAAATGAATGCATCAAACAAGCAGCTGCAAAGCTCTCCTTGAGAGTAGATCCGTCTTTAATGTAGCCATAGTTAAAAAGTACCCAAGGCTCTTATTATTTTCTATTGCCTTCTCTGCCCCTGTCTTCCTCCAGTAGTGTCCCCTATGCTCTTCTTGTCTTTTATCTCAGACCACATCAAGATCCACATTAACATCTACATCCATCCTCTGCTGAATTGATTGTACCCAATTATCAGCGAACGGCAGCCCCGCTTCGGCATTGATTGCATTGATTGGATAGATCAATGCCTGCCGCCACATCAGCCCCTGAGGTCCCTGCCGTGCCCCTGAGCTGTGGGGGCTGAGCCATTGATTCCAGCCAGCCGCTAACCCACAGCTGGTTTATTGAACGCTCCCTGATAGATGGGGAGAATATTGATTGCCTCGGCCCAGGGAAAACACGCTGGTTTCGCACAGAATCTAATAATGATCGGGGACGGGATGGATATTATAGATCGTGCCCGTGTACTCCTCTGGTCGTTCGCATCAAGAAAATTGCTAATGGATGGCCGATTGCGAATCTTGTATAGATTAGATCATTAGACTGAACCATTTGTCTTGTAGGGGTGCACTTGACTAATCCTTGTCCATTATTGATATCCTGACAGAGTGACAGCCCTATATTTTCCGGGCTTTACTCAATAAAATGTGTGTATTGATACTCCATACAAGACAGATTTTCTATATTCTGTTGAAAGGCTGTAGCAATATTCGGCTACAATGAAGTCCACTTAATAGAGGGTTTCAAAAGGGACTAACAGCATATCAAATTGTGCTCCAAGCAAGGATTAAGTTCCCTCTACCATTTCTTCTTTGTTGTTTTTTGCCAGACAATCTAATTTTGGTGATTGATTGATTTTCAGCGTGATTCATCATCCTGTTGTCGATTGAATTGAGCCAAATGCTCTCTCTCCCTTCACCCATCTCTTTTCTGTATCTTGTACTTTTTACTTTTTTTCCCCTTCCTGTTCTCTCCTCCTTCCTCTCTCGTGCTTTCTTCCTACTCTTTTCCCATTTCCCTAGAAATGCACTTTACCTTCTTTATGTTGCAGTCATGGCAGTTGACACTCAGTCTATCTCAATGTTAGTGCTAATTAACTCTCAAATCATTCTCTCATATCTTGCAATGCAAACTCATTATATGGCATTATGTGCTTCAAGTCAATGGAAAGGTCACTTTTATAGATGTCCTCTTTTTTAGTTTTGACCTTTTTGATTCTTTGTTTTTACTGTCTTTTATTTCATGTCCTGCTTATCAAATGATTACAGTAACTTTGTAATGTCGTGTTCCAACATTTTATCTAAGTCCAAACGATACATGTAGGCCACACATTCTGTGTCCATCTTAATTTTTAAAGGTAAAACTTTTTAACAAAAAAAAGAGATCTAAATGAGATTCAGGTACTTGTACACCCTCATAATTAGATAATTGGCAATGTATGTAAGCTCGCCTGCCAAGAAATTATTATTTTTCATTCACCAGAATATTTTTAACAGATGTATTAAAACAAAAAAACATCGTGCATTAAAAGAAAAGTATGTCACCTTGTACAAAGGGGGTAAAACAGGAGATCACTTTCACTGGACTCCCAGTTTTCTATCTATAAAAGGGTATAAGAATAGCTTGCTTGGAAACACAAGTAATTTATACTGCACTCAAAGAGTTTTATTTATGTCGTTTGGTAATAAAGCGTTAGATTGCTAAGAAGAGCTCCATGCTTGCAATTGGATGCACAGATGGGTGTTTGAGCCTGGCAGGCAGGAAGGGAAAGAAGGCAGTGAAGCCTATTATCATCCCACTAAGCTGTATCACTATATTATTGATCACAGCACAGAAAGAGGAGTGATTCCCAAATTATTATCCTTCGCTAATTTCTTCCCTCGCTCTCTGTCGGTTAATTTACGAGTGATATCAGAGGGGTGAAATGGTTGGTTGGGTACGGTGATGTCGAGAAGGCGCAATTAAAGCGCACCGAGATGGGAGGTAAGTAAAGAAGTGGGAACAGCCTAGGGGTAGATGCGGGAGAGAGAGAGTCCATAAAAGCAGCAGAGAGTAAATTGTCATCACTCTTGTGAGAGGGAAAAAAACCTTTCGTGTCTTGTAGAATCAGAAAAAAATGTTGAGGAAGATATAAAATATGGTGGAGATCTTTTGATAAAATTAAAAATTGTATTTTTTACTGAGTTATAGGTGTTATATATATGAATAGTACATGTACATTATATCACATTGAAAGGGAACTTTAACACACAAAAAACAAACAAATTTTGACCACCTCGGCTATTTCAGTCTTCAGTGAAATTTTCAGATGTGGTGTCTTTTCAAGTTTTCATCATTCTTGTTTAATTTGGTGGATTGAAATTGTTGTGGGGCAAGAAGCCGCAAGATGCACTATGAATTATAAATATGAATATGATACTGTATCATTGGAATTGAATGGTAGTGTCAATAAAGCATGATATAATGGAAATTGTAATTGTGTGAATAATGGGGTCATAATTTCATATTCTTATAGATATTTTTGAATGAGATAGAAATTGGAGATTGAGAAATGGATTGATAAACAGTCATAGAAAAGATCTACATGCACATGGTAGTGGAAATATTATTATCATGGAGTGTGCAGTGATAAACACAAATGTCATGGTATGAATGGGGCATGGAATAGAGGATGAATTGATGAGCAGATTGCATTCATGACCTGAAGGGCTGGGGATAATGCACAAAGATACAACCACATTGAGATTGCTAGGTGTGAATAAAAATGAAGCTGGTTTATCTGCATTTAGTATGTGTTTATTAACGGGAATCTGAAACCCAGTTGTTATATATTCATATTTTATAATGACGGTCTGATAAAGCAGTTTTTATTGTGCAATCCGATACTATTATTTCAAGGATATGTTTTAGTGACAGTAAATATGTTAATAATCATTGTAGTGGGTAAATAATGATTCCCCCCCCCAACTTACCTAAATTCAATTGGTATTGTAGATTTAAATGTATGGCTGTTCAGTGAGATCTGAAAACTTGGCAGGTTTGTACAATTTCCATAAACAAGAAGTTTTTCCATCTAACAAATGCATATTTTACCCAGTCAACTGTAAGGTTTGAAATAAATGCTATACCGGTAATAAAAGTTACATGTACATGTATCTGACTTACTAGAATCATTCATACATACATGTACATGTATGAAGGCAAATAATTTTTACAAAATGACACTTGGATGGTAATTTTGTTATCTGAAGTACTATATACATGTACATGTAATAGTGTAGTGTATGTGGTTTGCAGTATTGATTGTGGTGTTAGCTGTTCAATCAATGTGTGATTGAATATTATAATCAAACAAACGGCTCTTTCGCACACCATTCTCTGTCTCATTCTCCCTTTCACAAATATGAGTTTTAAAAATATTTAGAGGGTGACATACATTTGTACATGTATTGTATCCTGCCCACTGTGCAGGTCAGCACATACAAATGCAGCAAAGTTCCTTCCTTCATCAACCAGTTTAAGCATTGTAAAAAATCCTCAACAGGTATGATAAATTTGGCTCACATCTGTCTGATAAGGTAACATCTAAGTTTTATATGTGTATTTTATTTGCTTGAAATTTATGAAAACTTAATTTTTTTTTTGAATTTTTCATATTTGACCCTTTACATACTTGAACCAGAATTTCCTTTGCTATCTAATCGCATTGAAAGTTGCCCTTGACATTTTAACATATTTGTGGTGCGAAGGGAGAACTGTCTACGGTACAGTGCAAAGCTCATTTTAAAGGTCTTGTAAATTTGTAGAAATTGACAGAGATAAAGCCAAAACGGCATAAAGATATTGGTGCATTATTTTGTTTGTGTTATGAAATTGAGTATAATGTTCCCAAAACTGTTTTAAGATCTACTGTAGATGTCATTTTCTGCCTATTAATGCTTTGATAATGTATTAAAATCAATGTCATGGTGCATGCAATTTTTGAGACCTTTCGCTTTCTGTGACGAGCCATGTGGACGTACGATATTAAGGAATTTTAAGAGCGCTGCGCATGCGCGAAGTAATCTGTGACGAGCCTTCTCGTTCACTGCCCAAATCTGTGACTCGTATTTGAGGGTTTTGACGTTCGGTGTCATAGTGCTCGAACGAGCGCTAGTTCGTACATGATGACGTCATCCAAGCTTAGCAAAAATGAATGAAGCCGCATCAACATTCGAGTTTCGTTGATTCTGCAGGGCTGGTAAACTGCAAATTACTGCTTGTTACCAGCTTTTCCATTACATTTTATTTTTTAGTGTGTCCTGTTTTCAGACACTACATATCCGATAGGTAATTGATGTTCTATTTCCAAACAACTGTTTTTTTTGGCTTTTTGCGCAAGAGTGCAAATGTTGCACCCTCAGTCGCCCCACTGGTTCGTAGCCTGATGCTACGCCTGATTCTCCGGCCAAGCATTGGCCCACGGCCCGCACGCTATCACGCTGGTATATGCTGTGGCCTGGTATGGGTACGTCGAATTAAATCAAAACTGTTTTCATCAATGTACGAACGTGATACTGAACGAGCGGTGTCACCACTTCCGGTGAACTAGGACTATGTTGCAGTCGCAGACAATCGAAAGCTCCTTTTTGCCAAGCAGTGGTAACTTCCATGAAATCCTTGATTTTGATTGGCTGTAGAGTATGATTACCATGGTACATGTACATGTAGTTGACAGTAATACATGTAGGTCGATAAAATAATGGATTTTTTAATCATTATTTGAGTCATGTTGATTGTGACATGTGTTAGAGGTTTAGTGAACTTTGGAATGTTATAATCAATCAAATACTCCAAATTTGTGAATGATTATACAGGTAACAGCCTCTCCCTTTTTTTTTACCTGGATGTTGCGTTGTACTACATATATCTGAATCGATTACCTGAAGCGATTGTGCGTGCATACAATATATTACACATTGTACATTGATAATGAGTAAATGTATACTGTATTAGTGCATACACCTAATGCCTTGCCAAATTTCAGGATAGCATTAAGTGAAGATTCTACAAGGGATTATAACAAGTTTCAGAAGAAATTTCTCCCTATAAACTGAGCTAGTAGTAGGAGACTGAATAAAAATTTAGCATTGATTGATTGCATTGCGACAACAAACGTATTGTCAAGAGTTTCAAAGTTGGAAGGTTATGATACAGGATTACAGAAACCTAGATTCATGTATGTGGAACTCTCTGAACACTCATGTTTCACAATTTCAGGTTTCTATAGAGTACTATTCCCAATAAGTCGAGTTGCTGTATACGTATAGTTGAGATTAAAAATGGCTACTGCCTCGGAACAGCTGAGCCCCCTCCAGCACTTTTCACACCATCAATCTTACTCCAATTACAGCGCTCACATCTCAAACCAATCCAATAACGTATAGGTGTTCATAGTACAATATACTTAAAATTGAGTCCCTTGGCTTTTTTTTGGGGGGGGGGGGAATTGGGGTGTTTGATCAAGGGGAATCCTACCATTTTCTGAACCTCTTTATGGAAATTATATATTTTTTATTTAAAGGGCCCATGTCATCTAAATGTAAGTTGGTTCCTGTCAGTCTGTAGTCCTGTTTGTACATCACTTATTCCACCCACCCACCCCCCCCCCCTGAAAAAGGAAAATCCCCTAGGTTCTAGGAGTGAGTTGTAGAACATCGATTTCACATATAATAAAGTGAATGTAAGGTAAATAAATTGAATTGTAATTTGGAGGAGTGAGTGTGAGTGCAAAAAAATGAATTATATTTACATGTATGAGAAAACTTTTTTTTTGATTTTATTCAATGGAATTAAGAGCAATTAATTGAGGTTGTCTTTTCATCAGTCTTCAAGAATTCGACCTATTTACTTTCAGGGATTTTCCCCTATTTCGTTCTCCATGTAATAGAAGAAGAGTACTCACGGTACATAGTTGTGGAATGTGGATCATGTGGTAGACTTGTCTTGATTTTAATGTTTTAAATTGGTTGGCATGATTGATTTCTTCCTGTTATTGCTTCCAACAACATGTATATTCATGCAAATGTATTCTTCATTAACAGATTGGTTTCTGGAAATGCCACTAGTATTAAATGTACATGTAGCTGCGTGAAAGAAGGCCATTAATTGCTTGATATTTAGCAAGCATCCATTAAAGGGATGGTCCAGGCTGGAAATATTTATATCTCAATAAACAGAGTAAAATTCACAGAGCAAAATGCTGTAAATTTGATCGAAATCGGATAACAAATAACAAAAATATTGAATTATAAAGATTTGCATTATTCCGGCGAAACAGTTCTAGGCACGTCTTTATGAATATTCATTAGGTGGGCTGATAATGTCATATCCCCACTTGTTCTTTTGTATTTTATTATATGAAATTAGGTTTATTCAAAAATTTTCTACCAAGAACTAAAACAATTGGATTGACATTAGTTATTTATTGCTGCAACTTATTTCATCGTAATAGAGACACATCATTTTCACATGTATCATCATCATCATCTAGTACAGGAAGAAGGCGGTGGCCTGTAATTCCCGGTCACTCCATCTATGGTTTTAGTCTGGTGAGTTTATTACTGTACGCATGCTGAGGAGTGGGAGTCATGGTAGATCAAAGCGATGATCCCACCAATGTTTATCTACATGCCTTTTAAATGATTCTGTTGTTGGCAAGACGACTATACTTTCCGGGAGGCTATTCCAATCATCTATCACTCTTCTGCTAAAAGACTTGCTGCGAATGTCCAGTCTACAGTGCTCTTTCTGAAGCTTCAGGCAGTGTCCCCTTGTTGATCTGCCTACTGATATTGTGAAGAAGTGATCTAGAGGGAGATTGATAAGTCCATGCATTAGCTGGTGCACGAAGATCATGTCTCCTCTTCTCCTCCTGTACAGCAGGGAGTACAAGTTCAATTTTTTGAGTCTGTCTTGATATGGGACGTTCTTCAGCTCTCTGACCAGCTTGGTTGCCCTTCTTTGGACCCTTTCGATCCTCCTTGCATCTTCTTTGAATCTGCTATGCCAGAGGATACTCCCATATTCAAGGTGGGGTCTTATTAGGGTTTTGAAGAGCAGAGGCAGAGTTGTCCTTGTGAGTTGAGTGAATGTCCTTTTCATTATGGCGAGGAGTTGGTATCCTTTGCTAACTGCTGATGACACATGCTGGTGAAATTTCAGCTGACAGTCCACTATTACACCGAGATCCTTTTCGGCTTCCACTACTTGCAAGTCTTTCCCATGCATATGGTAGCTTTTTCCAAGGTTTCTCCTGCCGATGTGCAACACTTTACATTTGTCATCATTGAAGGGTAATTGCCATCTCTCAGACCACTCAATAAGGTTATTCAGGTCGTCTTGAAGACCACTCGTCTGTGAAGGTGTATTTCCAGTACTATAGAGTTTCGTGTCATCAGCAAATAATACCACTCTGCTATTTATTACGTCAGATGGGAGGTCATTTATGTAGATCAAGAAGAGGACTGGTCCGAGGACACTTCCTTGCGGAATTCCGCTTGTAACAGGTGACCAGTCGGATGATTCTCCATTAACAAAGACTCTTTGTACTCTTCCGATCAAAAATGCTCTAATCCAGTTCAGGAGTTTACCTTCTATACCATGTGCCTTTAGCTTGAGTAAGAGCCTTTGATGGGGAACGCTATCGAATGCCTTCCGAAAATGAAAAAATGAAACATGATTTCATGTAATAACATAAGAAAGAGGAAAGTGGGGATGTGACATCATCATGTATTTTTTTTTTGTTCATGAAATCAGAATAAAAACATTATTCAAAAAAAAAAAAAAAAATCATCAGCCCACCAAATGAATATTCATGACGATGCGCATAACTCAACTATTAAGATTGTTAAGTCCTACGTTGTTATTTCATGCAAAGGTGTGGCAAAAGTTTTTGCAAATATAAAGTGTGAAATGTAAAGCATTAAGCGTGCATTAAATATTTGGAAGCCTTGCAAGTCATTCACAGTATGTGCTTAGAGTTGCTTTTTATTAAAAGACTTCAAGTGATTCTCACAAAATATTTGCAAAGCTTCTGAACCTTTAAGCACACATCTGATGCATTTTTACCACATTGAATACGAATAAAGAACTTAAACCCAGTAAATTGCAGGCCCTGACTTGACATCTTATACATATTACAACATTCACTCTTTTTGTTTCCTATCATGTAGAGAGAATTAGACGACACAGCGACAGACTTGGCCAACAGACAAGATGAAAGTGACACATCAAGAAAGAGGCTGGTTGAACAAAGTAGGGAATTCAAGAAAAACACACCAGAGGTATGTCTCTAATTACATATCTGTTCCATTTTTTGCATAAATTGTTCAGAGTTCCATCTTTTGATTTTAATTTGCCTTTGTACATTTTGTTATGTGCATCAATAATTACCATAGGTTATGTTTGATGTTTTTATTAGAATATTTAGGGCTATGCTCCAATTAGTAACCTATGGTCATGATCTGTTCCACCCCCCCCCCCAAAAAAAAAAAATGAGTCGGTGATTCCTTTGATTAAAAAAAAATGAAAACGTTTACAGATGAGGATGTTTTATGCTAAATCAAATTCCTGGGAGTCAAGTTATGTATTTTTTCTCATATTTCGTAAGAATAGAACATTTACTCAAAGAAAAGTATAAAAAAAATAATAAGCATAGCTTTGTTTGACATTTCCATTGGAAAATTTCTCCATTATTGTACATGTATATTGACAAAGATTGTGGTTTAAAGTTTGAGCTCCACTCAATTCATATTCACATTTCACAATTTTATTCTTTTTTATGATACTTTATGATCGTAATTCCAATCTTGCTTTGCAAGCGATCAAACTTGAATTGTCCGTACATGACCCTTTTTCTTTTGATGAATAGGCAATAATTGAAGAAATTGATTTGAAGCTCTTTAACCAATTTGCCTTGAACAATGAAAGCCATTTTACAGTCTGACCATAAATAAATAGCGTGTTTCACCATTTGAACAAGAATTTGGATCATGTATTGTTTATATTTGTGGGTGTAATTCTGACTGATAGATGAGTTAATCTAGTTTATTGCATTCATCTTGTAGAAATAACAGTGTAGCTAGCTTTACTGCTCATTATTCATGCATTGATGCATCATCAGTTGTGCAATTTCTGTAGTTGAAGTTGATGCAGTGAGCTTCTAATTAGAGTGACTTTGAAAAAATACAAAGGATTTTTCTGTTTGTAGACTAGATATTGCCCTGATATTCAACCCAATTTTGTATTCTTTTAATTCTAAAGAATGTATATTACTTATATTCTGTTTATCTTTGTCAGCTCAATAGTCCAAAAAAAGAAAAAAGACGATAATCAATGTTACTCTATATGTAATTGGATCTTTGATCAAGTAGGTGATAATGTGCTTTGGAGTTACCTTGGTTTCAAATGTTTGTTTAATTTCTTGATTGATTAGCTGTCTTTTCCTATCAAATTTACTTAAGTTGACAGATTGAACGATAGTTTGACAGATAGAAATTCTTTGTTGATTGAATGATTTCTCTATTGTCCAATAACATTAATACTATAAAAAATTGATTGATTTGAATGTTTGAGAGGTTTGGGGTTTATCTGAACATTCTTTCAGAACTTGAACTTTAATGTTGCATTTGATCAATATCTATATTTTGTTTATCAAGATACTATTTTGAAATAATTTCTGTTATTAGAATGATATCACAATACTTGTGCATATACAGTGTATATGTGTAGTTCGTCTGTTAGGGGAGGGGGGCTTGGTTGAAAAAATGTAGGCAACTTTATAAGAGGGATTTACCCCTTTAAACCTATTGGCCCATATTTTTAAGTCCAGTATAACTTAGGCTGTGGTCTATAAAGTCTTGGCTAAAACTATGGGAAGCTATCAGTGTCAAAAATAAATATGGTACAGTACGAATGCTTCTTGTTTTTACTTGGATTCCTCCCATGGTTTAATGAGGAAGAAAACTGTTGTATTTATCATTTTGAAGTTTTTTAATGATTATTTTTGAATGCCAAATTGATGATCACCTAGAGATTGATGCTACATGTATATATAGCTTCCCATAGTTAAACACAACTTTAGACCATAGTGAATATGTATAAGTTAAACCAGAGTTCAGAATACGGGCCGTTGAATTTGCCCTGAGGATGGGCCAAATCATTGTGTAGCATGGGCAGATTAAATGTAAAATGATTTTCTCCGCCCCCCCCCTCCCGCCCTTCACCTCCAGGATGTACGTAAACAGGTTGCTCCATTATTAAAGAGTTTTCAAGCTGAAGTTGATTCTTTGTCAAAAAGGAGCAAAGCGGCAGAAGGAGCATTCTTATCAATCTACAAGAAACTCATTGACACACCAGGTATTGATACATTCCTTTTAGTATGTTTAATTTATTCTTAGTTCTATACACTTTTTATTATCAATATGTAATGGGATATAGCAGTAAAATGAGATTACTTAGTATAGTTGTTGATAAGTCAATATAAATCCAGAAGTCAGTGAAATTTATGGTATATTTTTGTTGTTGGGTCATCAACAAATGATAGATTAGTTTTGTGCATATAAAGGGGGCGGTTTGGTCCTACTCATGTTCAAGTTAAATGCAGCAAAATTTCATTTTCAAAGATCCTTCTAATACATAGCATGCCCACATATTTATCTTTAGTCAAAGTATGAAGGCTTGTGCCATTTTGCACCAGTTGAGAGTTTTGGATGTTCTGTTTTGAGTTTAAATCTTTTAATGGATGAATGCAGATCAATGTCATTCACCTGTTAAAGCTCTCTGACACATTGATAGAGCCAAATTGTATTATTTCCTTTCACATGTATCGGTGCCTCTGGCTCCAAATAATATGATACAATTATTCATTCACCTACTCTCACAATGCAAGCACCTTCTTAATGAGGGCTGATATTAGACAACACTGTCTTGCTCACTCATGATATGTTTATTCTTTTTGTGTACATTTTCCCCAAAGATCCCACATCAGTATTAGAATATTGCGTCAATCTGCAGAAGAGGGCTCAAAAAGCACAGGATCTTGAGATTGAAAATCAGAAGCTGAGAGAAACATTAGAAGAATATAACAAGGAGTTTGCTGAAGTTAAAAATCAAGGTATGGATGCTGAATGTTGACTAATATGGTTTTCAAATTTATTTCCACATTTATTGACAAAAAAACCAAACAAAGAACATTAAAGGATAAAGGTTTGACCCACTTTACAAGAAATTGGTGCAATACAGTTCCTTTTGGGGGAGGGGTGGAAAGAAATTGAATTTTGCATATTTGTTTTTTTTGTTTGAAGATTCCAAGGCTTTGCAAGTACATGGATGTTAATGTGGCCTCTCTGAAAACGGTGTCTTTTTGTCTTATTTATGATTGATCTCTTAAGGCAGTTGGTCTTCATATAGAGAGGTGGACAAAGTTACAACACAGGATTGATTAGAGTTAAAAGGCAATTTTAGTAAACTTTTGTTAGTTTTTGCCATCCATTCATTTTTTCCCCAATCAATCACACTCCCCATCCATCAATGTATCAATACCACACATCCAATCAATCATGTCATGAATAGCAGCACTCGGTCTTTAGAACTCCAAAGTCTCCTGTCTAAATGCTATTAACCAATTTGTATGTTTCTCTGCATGGAGAGAATTATGTGTTATTGACAGGTCCCAACCATGGATCATTGAATCATTAATTTTAATCAAAGATTATAGATCCACTAGGCAATGCATATCAATGTGAATATAACTAACTCTGTCAGGGAGGATGGCTTCTGTGGTTATTGATGGGAAGTCATACAACATTGTTTAACTAGAAATACTTAGATCATTGTATGTGAAGTGAGAGCCTGTTAATATTGTTCGCTCTAAATGTATGTGATGAAGGAAATGAGAACCACAAATTTCCCATTCTCCATCCAAAATCCAAAGATATGAATATTTAAAGAAAAGTTGTAGCCAATCATCATGAGTTAAGAAAAAAACACTTTCATTTGACGGACAGGTATTAACAGGTATGCTGGGTCAATGTACTCCACTATGTACTCTCTGTACATCATCCCCTGTACTATTTGTGACATTTGAGATGCTCATACTGAGCTACGTTGCTAGGCAATGCTGCATCATTTACCTCACATCATCCCCTAACCACCTGGAGGGATGAAGCCCAGTCAGGTATAAGGGCCCGGTCGTCTCGTCTGCTCGACCGAAAACCAGTTTTCTTTTCGGGGTTCTTGTTCTTTCTTGAGTGTGCTTGCAACATGTGATAGCGCAACTATCCTGGCTGCTGCGACGCACACTCAAGTGGAAGATGCTCGAGTAGATAAATGCTCTCGTTTTGTTTGTATAACATTTCAGGAATGTACTTTGTTTTCTCTAAGACTTTGTGTGGCAGAGATTTCCTCTCATTCTGCTTTTGAATCTCTCAACGTTCTTCATTCCAAGGTCTATGAATTCAAATTGATTCTCATAGTTTTTAACCAAAAGTATAGGATTAATATCAGTAATTTGGAATCAATGAAATTTTTGTGATTTGAATCAGTTGATAGTCTCTATTTAAAAAACAATACAGATAAAAACCTAGACGTAATATTTGCTCTCAATAGATCCACAGTATATTGATTGTCATGTTTCAATGTTAAAAAGTGTTTCTTTTTCTTGTTAAAAAGTGTTTCAATTTCTTGATTAATGGAGAGCTTTTAGTTTTATATTTTCTTTTAGTCATTTGACAAGTTCTGTTATTCCCATAGACTTTGCACAGGACAAACTGGTTACATTAGTCAATGGGTTAACTAAATATTGCTGTCTGTCAGAATAGTCACTTAGATTTCTGAAAAGAAAAGATGACTTCTCTTGTATTTGTCCTCCCCTTCCCTGTAGGCATGATAACCCACGCTAATGACTTGGAGTAATATTTCTTCCATTCCATTTAACTTGCAATACATGTATTTGAATTTGGGTATTCAGCAGGAAGAATTTATCTTAAAAATAGATTTTTTGCCTGAAACCTGGATAAAAATGTATGTCGTTCCCACAAACGTTGCCTTTAGAGATGGAAACTTAAGATAACGTTCTATGGCTCTTAATATCTTAGAATATCTTCAGGTTTGGTTTTGTAAACCTTCATCTATTGAGTGATCTCTGAATCAATTAAATCAACTAAATGTTTTCATCTCAATATCGACCTGTCTTTTAGATCAATGTTAACCTGGCTTGATGTATAATATTTTGCATAACATAAGAAAGAGATGTTTATATTGGCTTGAAGACTAATCACAAGTATTAATGCGAAAGGATTGATTTTAGGCCATTATCAGATGATTCCAGTAGATGAACACCTAGAATCGCAAGTTACAAGTGACTGAACTATTTTTTTATTTCATCATTTATAGTCAGTTTATCGTATGATGGACTTGTAGATATTGGAAATTGCCATTATGTGGTATTAAAGACTGAAACCATAGAACTCAAAACGGTCTGAATGTACATGTACCTGTATCTCAAAATATGAAAACATGGAAAGAGTTTTTTCCAGTTTTCAATCAGACCTGCTTATTGCAATCATTGGTTCAACTACAGTTGAATCTTTATACAGGACAATGGATTTGCCAAAAATAGGCTGAATACTATATATTCTTGGTTATTCTGCCTTCATGCTTGGTAGCACAGCTATTTTGGAAATTCAGTTAATTTCTTGTGGTAATGAATTATGTTATTTTCTAGCTCTTCTATTTTTTTTTTGCTTGCTTTTATATTATGATTTTTTATATTTTGTAGTAGTAGATGTATTGTCTCTGTAACATTTGAATATTGTTTTTAATGCACATGTAAAGTAATTAATAAATAAATTGAACTGATAGATAAACCATTAAACATAACATACTATAAAAATAAATGTGTACCCTTATTATGAGTAACTTAGGAATAAGCATCATAATTTTTAGGTTCTTCTATAAAACCTAAATTGTCCACAACTACATGTAATTAGTTAAAATATTACCTATTTTACCGGGTTTATATACATACTCTTTAAACTTGTGTAATTTGAATACTGTAGTTTATGTTCCAGTATTTTCTTAAATATGCAAGTTTTTGACAACATATACCACACATGATAGATGATTTAGCATTTGAAAGTAAATATGCATTTGCCTATATTATATCATACAGTTCACAGTAACATTCCTGTTTTTATCAAGGGCAACAAGGAGTTTAAAATGATGGGAATTTTGGCACAATATTCAGCTGTTTGTTGTGGCATTAAGTTTGTATTGATTAGGCCTATCTTCTCCCGATCCATTATATTGATTTTAGCTATTATCCAGTCTTTGCCAAGAATGCAATACATGTGGGTTTTTTTAAATATAGGCTTTGTATCAGGTGATGATCTTACTTTAGAAAGAGATAGGAAATTATATTCTATTTTTGGAAAATTTTACAGAAAGCGTTATTATATGAATCTCTTTTCATCAACCTCGATTTTCAGCTATAATTAATCTCATTTGATTGAAATCGTCAGTGCAATGGATATTTAATATTTACTTTGGTGTTTGTCTTTTCTTCAAAGCAAAACAGGGCTACATTTAGTTTGAGATCTAAGAAGACTTTAAAGAACTTTGCAGATAAGATGGTTTATTTGTTTCATTGGAATTTGGCGCAATATTTTGCTATTTGTTTGATGTTCCATCTGGTTTGTATTGAAATGATCAGACCCACATGTATCACTCCCAATCCATTGTATTGATTTTTTTTTAGCTATTACATTTACATGTACATGTACCTGATCCATTCCTTGCCACAAATGCAATAGATACTTTTTCTTTTTAACGGATATAGATAAACATGTAGTCTTATTATTGGCTGATAATCTTTGGGAGAGATAGGAAAATTCATTTTACTGAGGAAAAAAAGAAAAAGAAATGCCTTTCTTGATCAGTTTGATTTTTAATCACTATTAATCTCTTTTAAAATATTTAATTGATTCTGAAGCATTTACCCAATATTTGCATTTTTCCTGTATGATAAGTAAAAGAGAAGTGCTCTGTGTATATTTAGTCTGAAATTCCAAGAACCCCCCAGTTGAAAAAAAATGCAATTTTAATTAAATGGCTGGCAGTTTGTATTCATTCCAATTTTTAATTATTTTATTTCAGCTATTGAAACTTCAGATTTGATTTGTACTTTTGATTTCTTTTGTCCTAATTGATAATGATAATAATAGTACATTAGCACTTTATTTCTATGTGATGCACATTACCCTGGCTTTAGCATTGAAATGAAAAAGATTAAAATCGTTTTTTTATTACATTAAGGGTTTGTGTATTCTGACAATTTACAATTTCAAGTGCAGGAAATTACTTTCTATTCCTGCAAGCTGTAAATCAATATTTATTCGTATGTATAAAGATAAGAGAAAGTATTGACTTCGAAACAGGGTAAAAATTATCAACCCTGAACCTTACTATTTCTGTCATGCTTTTCACAGAATTTCTCCTTTAATAGCCTTTTTGGTTTCTTAAGAAATTTGGTCTTCATTGATCATGGTGTATTGATTAAACGTCTATTCATTAGACGCTGTATTGTTCATATGCTGAGTGATTGTACAGGCTATTTCATCATGAGGTCCTGCATTGCTAATCAAAATTATTGATTTGAGCCATTATGGATTCCAGCTTCGATTCTCGTATGGATTCTTTCATTGATTTCCAAGTATTGATTTCTCTCTCCGCTTGCTTGTGCACGATGGAATAGAGTCTGATCAATAACCAGTGTATTGGGTTTGGGCTCTTGTTGCTGCATAATCATTAAATTGATGGAATACTGGCCTGTGAATGGCTTGTGGCGACAGCTGTGCGGTCCTCGGATCGATGCTCATGGTTTTCACTTTTACATCAGATATTCTGATCAATGCAATAAGCAGGAGAGTTGACCTACTATTGGTGCCTATGTGTCGTATTGTTTGCATGGCTCTGGAATCAAAGGCTCTATTTTTTGTTAAAGTGATATTCCTCTTGTTCTAAGATGAAAAAAACATACTTTTGATTGTTTTCTATGAATTTTCTAATATGAGTTAGTACAGGAAATAAATTAGATTATGTTAAATGTTAACTTCTTTTCTGCCTAACCTGTTTCTCATCTCTGAACATTTTCCTACTGTGGAACTGTCTATCTCCCCTTCTGTACCTGTCTGTGCGCAGGCCAACAATTGTCTGAAAATATCAATAATAAAACTAAAAAGATGTATACTATACGGTAACTTTTCAATCAATAAATGCTCTTTCTTTGTAATCAATAAATCAATAAATTAATTAATCTTTTTAATCAATAAATCAATAAACTCTTTTTAATGACTAAAGTGGCTGAACATTTCAAAGTGCATGAACATTTCAGTGCCACATACTTCAGGGATTAAACTTATTTTCTAAAGAATATATGTAGCTAGACCCTGGTTTGTATCAGAGGGAAAATTTACAATAAGAAAGGATAATCAATATGGATATTAAAATGTACATAAACCTTTCAGTAATTAAATCGATAAATCAATTTTGATTCCTGAAGAACCCTCCCCCCCCCCCCTTTAAAATAGCAAGAAGTTTGACTTCTCGAAAGTCCCATTAATTGCTGATAATCCATCTACTGTATCAAGCCCTGGCCTTAGCCATATTACATCAGATCCCTGTTACATAAAATTTGAATTACAATTTATGACCATTTTAGTTTGAAAGATATTAGTAAGGAGCCATTGCTTCAGTGGCTTTGTAATGTTAGTCCTAGGATATGGTTTCTTAAAACTTTTTATTGATATCAAGTGATAGAAACCTGGTGACAATTTCACTATTGGCCACAAATTGAGGGATTTAAGTCAGTTATCATCTATAGAGATAAATTGTAACTCTATTTCAATCCCCAGATTATTTTTTGAATATTCTCCTTTTGTTCTCATCATGTGTATTTGTGTTGATTATTATTTTTATTGCCCTTTTTATCTCCATGTTGCAGAGGTAACAATAAAGAATTTGCAGACAAAATTAAAAGAGTATGAGGAGAGATCAGAGTCAGTGGCTCAGGCTCGAGCCGATGAGAAGGAGAAAGAGCTTCACAGAGATTTTGCTGAAAAAGAAAAGTAAGCCAATCTGGACATAAAACTGCATGCATATTTTGCCTGTAATACATTGATTTGGTCTCTCATAGCTCCTCCTTGTACTAAAAAATAAAATTGTTTATTTACATTAAGATGGAATAAAAAAAAGCAAACTTATAACTAAAGAAGTTGAGGAGGATTTTAAAGCGATGTGATTGGAATTAAACAAATTTGAATAAAATTGTCACTTCTTATGTCACTTATATACTTGTATAGATCTTGTTCTTTTTTTTTTATAGCTACTACATTTATATAATTTTTTAGATCTACCTGTGTTTATTTTCAAGAATTGTCCCAGACTCCAAGTCTTTGTTTTCATTAAAATAAAACAAATTTTATCTAAAACCTTTTTTAAAGTCAGAGGATTAAAAGGAACTACAATTATTCTTATTTTTGTCTTTTTCAATGTTTAGGCAACTGCAAGAGAAGCAGATGTCAGTTGCCAAGAAGCTTGGGGAAGCTGAACTGAAGATTACAACGCTTCAGAATAGTATGTCTTTATTTACTTCTGTTCCGTATAAGGAGAAAGTATTCATTCATAATTCTATTTAAGCACATTTCCACTTTGTATTTTATTGAAACAAATATCAATTTTGGGGACTCCATTGCAAATTAGAAAGACTTGTTTTATACATTTAGGGTTGACTCTTTTTTCTCCTTTTCCTAGACTGTAGATCATTATATTGATTGGCCAAAACATATTTGTTAAATGGTGTTCAGAATTTCTTTGACATCATTTATAATTCTCTAATCATCCTAGTGCAAATAATTTCAAAGAACACAAGAAATACTGCATTTGAAGCTTCTGCGCACAAAATAATTTAGATAGACTGTGCTCTCCATTAGAAATTAGAAAGGTCTTATCTGTTGCCGACTTTTTAATCTATTTTGATGATTCACTCATTGTCAAATGATTGAGTAAAATTCGGAGTTGGGTACTTTTCAGTACTCAAGAATACGTACGTATATAAGTGTAGGGGTTTGGTAAGGAAAATCTAAGGATAATAAGGATAATATTAAAACAATTGATTTAGTTGCTGCTGTTTATGTTTATAGTAGTGTGTATGTTGATTATAAAATGCATATATATAATCTTCTTTCTAAACAGCATTGGATAACACACAGTCAGAGCTGTTTGATATCAAGGCCAAATATGATGAGCAGGGAGCTGCAAAGTAAGACAAATTTTATATCTAAATATGGGGAGTATTTCATGAAACACTGATTTTTCACTGACAATTACAAGGTACTGAAATTTGTGCATCTGATTGGTTCAGAGTAAATTTGTCAGTGAAAATAACTCACAAATCACTTCATGAAACATTCCCCGGCAACAGAATTTAAACATTCTTAATTTCTGATGGCATGATTTATAACTTTTGGAGCCAGAAATAAATCAAATCATAACATACCGTCATTGAATATATGTCTTTTTCTCAAACTATCAAATGTCTTAAAAATGAATGAAAGTAGTCGCATTGAACACTGATTTCATATTGGTAAGTTGGTAAAACCAAGGTTATTTGTCACTGTATGAGTGTAAATCTAGACCTTGAACAGTTGCATTAACTGAAATCTTGAAATCTAAGCTGAAAAAAAGAAAATTATCATATCATATTCAAAGGATCATCACCACAGATAAGCACATGTGGGACATTATATTATTATTGCCTGGAAAAAGACTGGACAATTTCATACTTGTTTTGCTATTACATTTCTCAGCAATGTCACAATTTCTTCCTGACTCCTTCGTCACATTTTTATAAAAATGTATACAGTCAGATACGTGGGTGGTCATTTTATAGAATTCTGTACAAACTCATTTTGAAATGGTTAACACACTTGACATTTCTCTTTAACTGACTGTTGCTTATGAATAAGTAGGGGAAGGCGGGGTAAGTTGTGACACTTTTTGCATTTTGCATGTTAGAATTGATATGACTAATAATATTGTAGTATTAAGTACCTTGCCTTTAAATTTGATTCTTGGGAAATATTTTTCACCTTTATATAATTTTGTACTCCCACACTGAAAGTCATTGTGACCTTTGAAAAAAACGATGTCAAATGGCTCAACTTGCCCCATCTGAGGGGTAAGTTGTGCCACCTTCTGGGGTAAGTTGAGCCACAAAAACTATGTACAAAGTGTATACGGGAAGTACCGGCATGTCAATTTTTAATTTAAACTTTAAAGTCTTTTCACTTGCTAATTCTCTATAAATACATCCTCTAAGAGTAAAAGAACTGTCATGTGAATTTGCTCCGTTCTGGCTGCATATCAATGGCTTTTCAAGGTTTTTTTATTTTTTTATTATACATTACCATAAGAATTACCATTGCTCAACTTGCCCTATGTTGGCTGGCACAAATTACCCTAGTCCGAACTTAATGCAATATTTTCACATCCACACATTTCTTATGCATCCATCATGTAAAAGATGATAAGAATGAGCATCCATACCTGGACTAACAATATTGTTCTTATTTCTTTATTATTTTTAAAGATGTGTGTGGATAAAAAGCACTGATCTATTTCACACCCTTTTTTGTCTCGCCTGCATAGCAGAGCGAGACTATAGGCGCCGCTTTTCCGACGGCGGCGGCGTCAACATCAAATCTTAACCTAAGGTTAAGTTTTTGAAATTACATCATAACTTAGAAAGTATACGGACCTAGTTCATGAAACTTGAACATAAGATTAATCAAGTATTACTTAATATCCTGCCTGAGTTTCAGGTCACATGACCAAGGTCAAAGGTCATTCAGGGTCAGTGAACTTAGACCATGTTAGGAGAATTATTTTCCAAATATTAACCGAAGGTTAAGTTTTTGAAATGACATCATAACTTAGAAAGTATATGGACCTAGATCATGAAACTTGGGCATAAGGTTAATCAAGTATTAGTGAACATCCTGCTCGAGTTTCAGGTCACGTGACCAAGGTCAAAGGTCATTTAGGGTCAATGAACTTTGGTCAAGTTGGGGGTATTTGTTGAATTACTATCATAACTTTGAAAATTTATGGATCTAGTTCATAAAACTTGGACATAAGAGTAATCAAGTATTACTGAGCATCCTGTACGAGTTTCAGGTCACATGACCATGGTCAAAGGTCATTAAAGGTCAATGAACTTTGGCCGTGTTAGGGGTATTTGTTGAATTACCATCCTAACTCTGAAAGTTTATGGATCTAGTTCATAAAACTTGGGATATAAGAGTAATCAAGTATCACTGAACATCCCCTGTGAGTTTCAGGTCACAAAACCAAGGTCAAAGGTCAGTTAAGGTAAATAAACTTAGGCCATGTTGGGGTAATTGTTGAATTGCCGTCATAACTTTGAAAGTTTATGGATAGAGTGAATGAAATGTGGACATGGGTGTAGTTGACAAGTCTTAAGTCACCGTTCAAATGTCATTCATGGTCAATGAACGTGGTATTATGTCATTATATGAATGGTGTTTTTGTGAATGATTATTTTATAGTAGTTTTCAAAGTTAGCACTGCTGCTATATTAAATCGCGTAATGCAGGCGAGACTGCCAGAGGCGTTCCACTTGTTTACTTTTTTGGCTGAAATGTGTATTTTTCTCTCTACAAAAAAGTACTTTTTGTTTCAAAGTTGAAAACAATGTGGTGGGGTTAAGGGTTAGGTAATGGGTCATCAATGCATGACACCACCACAATGTCTGACTCATTCATTATTGGCCTGGGGGTGGTGGCACAACTTGCCCCTATGCTCAACTTACCCCACCTTCCCCTTCTGTAAAAACAAAAAATTGTACTCTACTTGATTAGATGAAAATGACTTATTTCTTTTCAGGTCGGATGAGATGGAACTACTGATGACTGACCTAGAGCGATCCAATCAGAGAGTAGCAGCCAGTGAGAAGCTCATTGAGGGCATGAAAGGCCAGTTACAGTCTGCTAACCAGAGTCTACATCAGGCTGAACAGATGCAGAGCGCCCCCAATGTTGTAAGTAGGAAAACGCTAGTGGTAGAACTTATACATAGAGCAATTACTTTTGTCAAGGTTTTTGTATTTAAAATGGTAATTTCCAGTAGATGGAAGAATTCAGTAATTTAGGGAAGTGTTGCTAAATCTCGTCCCTAACAGTTATTTTCAGGATATGCAGCAATTTATTAAAATTGATGTGCAGTCTGCCATTACTTGAAGTTACTTGAATGATAGTCAGGGGAAGTAGGGGGGGGAGTGGTGGTTAAGAAGAAACAGTGATTCAGGAGACGATGCATAGTATAACTGTGTTGCAATAAATAATAACATTTTCTAGACATACTCAAATCAGCACTGACATGAAACTTGGACATGAAAAATTGATTACCAAATCAATTCCCATCATTTAGTTTGTATTTTGGGCTATAGATTTGCCTGTTCTTGGTGATATTTAGCTCCTCTTTCTGGCAATACTGTAATTCACATCTGGTACAGCAGATGGTACATAGACCTGAAGTTCTTTATTGTACTCTTACCTTCACTCAATCTTTTTTTTATTTGTTGTCGTAGGAACAGGCTATCGATATACTAACAAGGTCTAGTCTGGAAGTTGAACTTACAGCTAAAGAGAAAGAGGTAAGAAACAGTATTAAAGACTTTACAGGTTCCCATAACATGAGATTATAGGATTTTTTTACTATTGATCAATTACTAACCATCATATTACAGAGACCTTATCTAGAAATGTAAAATGGTGCAACTTTTGTGCTTTATATCTGGTTTGATGCAAGTTTCATTCTATTGATTATTTTACTTGTTTCTGTTCATTTAAAAGTGACATGGTGCTGGTACGACCTGTGCTTGTAACTATAAATACAAGGAAATGGATATTGATTTTATTTTTGTATTTCACACCCCATGGCTGTTAAACCCTCTTTGTGACTCGGTCGTCGGGAATTAAGGACCACAGCAGGAATGAAAATAAATAAAAATAAGGAAATTTGATGATTATGTGGGCAATTCTGTGAAGTTAGTACTCACACTCCCCTAAATATGAGATTTTCTGAAATTATTTTCTTTGTTTTCTAGTTCACATGAGAAGCTTCATTGCCCAGAAATTATTTTGGCTGGAGCAGCTTAGAAGTAAAGAAAAGGTGAAGAAAACTGGAGTCAGACATACTATAAGGTTGATTATTTCATGGAAATGGCCGCATGGATTGTGGATTTTTCAATCAATTACAAATGCCAAGAACCTATGGTTACTTTCTTCTTTGCCACTCAAATTGCAAGACTTCAATAATTGTTTGTAATGGTAGCATATAAATTTATGAAACAAGACCCTGTCCCAATTTGTCCATGTAGATCTCCCAACTGGTTGACGATGTTCAACGTCTCCAAGCTTCAA
This sequence comes from Lytechinus pictus, assembly GCF_037042905.1. NCBI lineage: Eukaryota > Metazoa > Echinodermata > Echinoidea > Temnopleuroida > Toxopneustidae > Lytechinus > Lytechinus pictus. The sequence goes on from NC_087246.1 coordinate 15,594,996, forward strand.
GCAACAAACTCAGAGAGACCACGGCAGCACGAATCCAGAAACTTGAAGAGGAGCTGACGGCAAGAAATGCTGCTTTAAAGAAACTGGTACGATAGTTCAAGCATACAAAAATACAATTTTAGATACTTGAAAAGTCAGAGTCACACTGCCTTCTTATCCTGCAATTTTTGCATGAATAAAATAATAGGCTTATCCTGCAATTTCTGCATGAATAAAATAATAGGGGATCGGAGAAGCTGCTGTCAAATCTTGCTTGCTGTGAAGCTGTGCTCCTGACCATGACTTTTGTTACCTTTTGCTGAAGATGTTAACATGGTTTGTAATTTACAAGCATTACTCTTTCACCTAAGGAAGTTAAATATCTTCCAATTGAACAAAGATGGACCAACCATGATTGTATGCATGTTAATTCATTTCAATGTAAGCTTAAAAAAAGATCTGCTTTGAAACCTGAATCTACCAAAGAAAAGTTGAATTGACAGTGAAAAAACTGTAGTAATGTCATTTTCACACAAAAAGTAAATTTCATTACAGAGTCGAAACTGAACATGAAAGGGAATTGTACCCCGAGTGTCACATGCTTCGTTGAAATCCACCATTTCCTGTCATTCGTTAAGGATATAAAGAAAGAGAATGTTCATTTGTCATTGAGTTTTCCCACCCTCCTATCTTGAATTTATGCTATTTCAATCTTTGGATTTGTTCATGTTCCTGATCAGCAGCATTTTTACAGTCCTCCAAAGCAAATGATATATTGTTGTTCAGTTCAAAAGCAGTGGGAACCTAGCTCCCCCAAATAACTTGATATCATTCCCTTCTTCATCTGGCATCTTGGTGATATTAGTTTGAGGCATACATGTATTGCAAGATTGAAATCCTGAGAGAGAAAGTGAAATTCCTTGACCTGTAGCTACTTCTTGGGGTGCTCCAAAAAGATTTAATCCTGACTAATAAAAGTTCTCATGAAATTCCCAGTTGCATTAGGTACATGTATATAATGCATCACCACATTTGTGCCTTCAATATTGTGTGCATGTTGGCATTTTAACATGACTTGTAGTCAGACTTCGCTCTGTGTGAAACACCCTGTTTTTCTAAGTCCAGCTTTTGGTCATCTCTATTAGTCATCCTATGATGAGTGCACATATTAAAGCTTCAGTATATTGACAAATTGTTAAGTGTTGCTTGGTGACTTAGTTTACATCTGGTATACTCACTGTTACAGCTTTGTAGAGTCAAACTTTTTTAGAGCTCATTTGAATAGAAAGACTGCCTTTTGGTAAAACACAAGATTTGCTGTCTTTGATGTATATCATTTCTCATTAAAATCTGTATAAACAAAATTTAATTGAAAATCGCCTTTGAAGAATAACTCTTGCCTTTTCAAAGCACCACTTGACTTGGAAAAGACTGAAAAAACTTTTTTAGAGCTCATTTGAATAGAAAGACTGCCTTTTGGTAAAACACAAGATTTGCTGTCTTTGATGTATATCATTTCTCATTAAAATCTGTATAAACAAAATTTAATTGAAAATCGCCTTTGAAGAATAACTCTTGCCTTTTCAAAGCACCACTTGACTTGGAAAAGACTGAAAAAAGTGAATATAAATGATTTGAAATCTATATCATTTTCATTTTCCCTGACAGGAGGAGAGACTGAAGGGACAGAGTGACTATGAGGAGATCAAACGAGAGTTGAGTGTCCTCAAGTCAATTGAGTTCAGCAGTTCTGACGGAGGATCAGTCAGTGAGAGGGATGAAGGCGAGGGAAGCAATGCCCTACCTCCCAAGTCCCTAGAGATGCTGTTGCTAGAGAAGAACAGGGCTCTTCAGACGGAGAATACCACACTCAAAGTCAACAATACTGATCTCAATGGTAAGTCTTCATTTGATCTTATGCACATCTTTATTCAGTACAGAGGTTCAGTGCTTGCAAACTGAGGCCTTTTGCATAAAACTTTCTGGCCCCTGTTGTATAAAAGTTACCATTATGGCAACTTTGGTATCCAATGGTAACTACCATGGTAACAACACTCAACAGCCAATGAAACTCAAGGATTCCATGCAAGTTACCATAATTGTAACTTTTTAATTCATATTATTGTCTTCATTTTATTTAACTTTTGTAATGGAGCTGTTTTTAACCAATTACATGTACTATTTTGTTATGCACACACTTACTTAACACTTTTGAGGTTATGCATGATTGTATGAATGTAGTTTGGTTAGTTTTATGGAGATGAAGGTGGAAAAGAGAGGGGGAAGAATCCTTGTGGAAGAAATGAAATGAGAAACCAAGATGCTGTAATGCTTGTACAGCATTCAAATGGTTCACAGATTGCTTGAGACAGTGATACTGGAATGGTGCTGTTAGCAATAGAGGTGCAGCATGGAACAGCTCTCCAAATCCTAACCAACTCCTAGCAAATAACTAGAGGCAAAATGCATTTTCTTTCTCATTGTCCTCTTTCTTTCATTTCTTTTTCTCTTTTATTTATTGTTGCCTCTATCAAGAATACTTGTAGAGGCATTGCCACCAAAACTGTCTTGATTACGAATTTCAAGACTGAAAAAAAAAAACCAAAGATAAGATATTTCTCTTATCTTGAGATAAATGTCTAGAGTTATTTTTATTAAATTTTCAAATAGAAAGATTTTACAAAGAGATATTCTCACCAAGAGCAGTTCTTACTTTTTGAAACGAGTTAAAACCGAAAAGAGCTCTCGTATAAACTGAAAAAGGATATGTGCAGACAGACTGCTGTACTTCCTATTGTGAGCGTGACCATTCCACTCAGTCTTGACAGTCTTAGGTCTCTTAGTGCATTTTGCCTCATCTCTCTTGCAGGAGGAGGAGGGAGTAGGGTAGGACCTGGAGGGCTGGCCCAAGCTCAAGCCTTTGCATCACTCATTGGCCAGGAAGTTGCAGCGGCTTACCACCAACGAACAGCCATGAACACCCAAGTCCCGGGTTCCCCGATCATCCAACCTATTATTGTGATGCCACCGACATTGAACCCCCATGCTGCTGCTGCTGCGGCCTCTGCCCCTCACATGGGTTTCATCCACCCCATGGCCCCGTCGCACCTTCATCAACCGCCTACACCAATGTCCCAGTCTCCTGTTCCAAGCACCAGCCACTCCCATACGCCAGAGCCACCTCAGCCTTCGAAGACACCACCCAACACAATTGCTGCTGTGCGGGAAGCAGCGGCCAGAGAACTGGCAGCCAGAGAGGCTGCCCTGCAGCAAGCAGCCCTCAGGGAACTGGCCATGTCACACCAGTGGGTGGATACAGTACAGGTTGCAAGGAGAATCAAAGACATTCTTGCTGATAATAACATAGGTCAGAGACTGTTTGGGGAGGTGGTTTTGAACATGAGCCAAGGCTCAGTGAGTGACTTGCTCTCAAGACCTAAACCATGGGACAAGATGACAGCCAAAGGAAGAGAACCATTCATCAAGATGCTTCAGTTCTTATCCAGTCATCACCATCTCGAGAGGCTCAAGATTTTTAATCTTCAGAAAAAAGGTAAATAATTCAAGCTTGCTTTAGCTGTTAAATAATTAATATCTCATTGATGAAATGTATTCTGTAGTGGAATTATTAACGCTCAAAATACTTTACGGTAGATTGGTAGAACATTCTTTGTTATAGCTTTATTGATATTTAATCTAGAATGCAGTCTTGGAATTTAAAATGTGAAATATCTTTAGTAACAAAATACTTAATCCTGTTTGACAACAGAAAAACAAAATTATAGATATCATGTTCAACTATATTATCTTTTCATGTTTTAGGTAAAGAATCTCCTCCAGGACCCACTGCCATAGCGTCTCCTGTCAAGGCTTCCTCAGATGAAGCCATCAACAACATCTTAGCTCTTGCCAAACAAGAAATGGAAGCCCAGAAAGCCATGGCTCATGAACATGCTAGGCGTATAGCCCATGAAAGAGAGGAGTATGACAGACACTCTCTGCGCTCAAGTCCTGACAGTACACACTCGTTTTCCCCAAAGACTCCTCTAAGAAATGAGAGTGAAGCCTTAGATATGTCTATGGGCTCTGATATGAGACATCTACGTGACCTTCGGCGGCGGTCTCTCGGATCTATATCGGGCGATGGGAGAGAGCCTCCAACACCGAACCTAAATGGAGACATTGCCAGAAAGGTTGAAGAAACTCTAGAAAATATCAACAAAACTCATGCTATGATGCATGACAATAGTGCCATGACAGCAGGTTATGGTCCTGGAAGAGCTCCCAAGAGGATCTTGCCACCTCTGTCCTGTGATCAGTATGAAAACAGTAAAGAACTTGATACAGTTGATATTGCAAGGCAGGTGCGAGAACTGCTCGTCAAGGGAAACATACCCCAAAGGGTCTTTGGAGAGCACATCATCGGCATGTCCCAGGGGAGTGTCAGTGATATCCTGTCCAAGCCAAAAACATGGGACAAGCTTACTATCAAAGGGAAAGAGCCTTTTATTAGAATGAAAATCTGGCTTGATCGTGGAGGAAGGATGGACAAACTCAAGGAGCTAGTACGCAGAGGAAACTATTCCTTCACTGATATGTGTAAGTACAATCAATTCTGCATTATAAGTTCATCATTGCCATGTTCAGTTTGTAAGCTCTTTCAAAATTATTACGTCCTAGTACATTCTTAATGTTTTAGGTACTTATGTTGACTATTAAGGTTGTTTTTCATTAGTTTTCAATAAATGTCTGATTTATGATGTTCAGTTCAATTATTTCACAGTATATTAAGATTAATACTTACTCGTTTTGTATTTTATACAGCGAATTCTTTCCAAGCTGACACTACAACACCGAACTCCAATTGTTCAAGTCCTTGTCCGAGTGTAGAAGATCAACCGCTTCCATTGCTTCCAGCTACGCATATCACAAAATCCTCACACCACCAAAGTTCTACTTCTTCCCCTCACTCTTCCAACTCCACCCCAACTCCCAAAACAACCTCTCCTGCCCCATTGTCTCAGCCCCCATCGTCCCCTCGTCCCACGCCGTCACCAAGAGCATACCTTCAGAGTCCTTCCTCTCCAAACGCCATGCCTGAGCTTCCTCCTGTCCATGAGCAGGCAGCAATGATAGAGTACCTAGACACCTTTGCTGTAACGCAGCAGGTTAAGAACCTTCTTCAGCAGCATGGCCTAGGTCAGAAGGCCTTTGGTGAAGCAGTTCTTGGACTGACTCAGGGGTCAGTTAGTGACCTTCTATCAAAGCCAAAGATGTGGCTCAAATTGAGCATGAAAGGAAGAGAGCCTTATGTCAGAATGTACCTCTGGTTACAGGACCTGGAAGGCATTGCCAAAGTCAAGAATTACAAGCCAAAGAGAAAAGGTTAGTGATGTCTTTTACTAGAGTTGGTGTAACATTTATCAGTAATGATGGTTTGATCTAAAGATAGGGATTTAAATAGATATTTGGGAAGTAATCCAAACAATCCTGTCATGAAAATATAGAGTTATGTTTTATGCCTCATAGTCCCTACCTCAGATAGAATAGGATAATACTTTAATATTGCCTAGCATTGTTTGAGGAAAAGTGATTGTATGATTACTTAAAATAGTTATGCATCTTTCTTTTCTTTTTGTTGTTTCAGCAAGAAGATATGTAATGGTGAACATGCCTCCTGGTAATTCTCAAGGTGTTGGAAGTCCTCCTTCAAAGCGTGCCCGTGTCTTGCTCACACCTGAAGAAAAAGATTGTCTAAAAGCTTCTTATGACAAGGAACCTTATCCCACACAGGCCACCATAGATGCCTTAGCTGAACAGCTGAATCTACCAACATCCACTGTCATTAACTGGTTCCATAACCACCGCTCGAGACTCAAGCGTGGAGCAGCCAACGTGGATCCGGAGAACCGTTTGGTGTTCCACACCCACACAGAGAGTGATATGTCCGCCAGGCATGCCTTGATGCAAGAGGAGGTGTCCCGCAGGGCTGTGCTGGACGAGAGGTTGCGACAGGAAAGGGAAAATGGGGATGTTCGGGAAGATTCGCCACGTGAACGGATGGATGAAGAGAGGGTGAACGATTTGAAGCAGGCCATCGTTGCGCTGGAGAATGCGAGCAGAGAGGAGGATGTTCCAAACCAGGAAAGAGCAAGGTACCAAGTGAGACAGCCAGAGGATTGGATGGAAGGCCAGGAGGAGATGGAGGATGTGGAATATGATGATGAGGAGGAGGTAGAGGAGGAAGAGGAGGAGGATATTAAAGATGCCATTCATGACAATGCCATGGAAGAAGAGCAAAATGTGCGTGCTGTGGACAAAATAGAGAATGGAAGTAAGAGGCCCAAGCATGGTGCAGACGACACTGTCCAAAGGTTGCAGAATGGCGTAAAGGAGGAGAAAGGGGAATGGGATTTTTAAGACTTTTTGGAGACAAATCCCCCATCCACTTACATTTCTAGATTGTCCTGTGAATGCAATAAACAACTGTTTGGCAGGGATTATAAAGTCTGGGGCCTCGTATTTTTCACTGTGATTCACATGTATTCACTGCCTGTAATAGACATGCAGCCAGGTGGCTTCTTCCAATGGCAGTCTAGACCATGTCTTCATTAAATTTTAAAGTGATTTTTCTATTTTTGTGGTATTTATTGAACAAAATGAGCTTTCCTATTTAACGATGATCAAATAAAGAGTTAAAGATGTCGGTGTTGATTGATGAATTTGATAATAGTCATTTATCAAAATTGATTAAAATGTAAACCAATTGATTTGTCCATTGTATCATTCCACGTCTCCGTTTATTTTCTAATGAACCCTCTTTTTTTTTAATTTAATTTGATAACATTCCCAAAAGCATACTGTTGCAAACAGTGCATACAAGCACAATTTCATTTTAGTACACCCTGTTTTTCATAGGCATCATCCTAAATTATTATTGGAAAGAAGGCAGTGAAGTGAAAAAAGGATATAATTTGTGGTGCTTGCCTGATGACGTTTAAATTCTCGATATCACAAGATTAAAGCAACTTGGGAGCAGAATCTTCAAAGTGAATTATGTTGCACTTTTACACTACTTGTGAGCATAAATGGTAGATACCAAAGTGAACCAATTTTCGTATGAAATCACTGTGAATCCCAACTTGAATTTTGATATTAAATGGAATGATGATATGGAAACAGAAAATATTAACTTTATTTTCCTACTTGCCAGTTATTACTATCTTAGTAATAAGCTATTTATTTCAATGAATCATGTGTAAAACTACCGTAAATTTTCTATTTTTATGAATCACAATTGCTGGTAAGCGTATGAAAATGGTGATAAATACATAGTTTACTTTCATGTATTGACTGCATGCATCTGATTTATTGGAAAATTTCTTCAAACATTTGAATCTAAAAAAACATGTCCAACTTTAATTAATTGTCGTCCTTTTGACACCGACGCCCTCCCTTCTTGCCTACTCTTAGAGTGGAAGGAGGCAAAATGGGGGTATGTGTGGGATTGGACCTGGGTAAACAAACAACTATATGTACTTCCATTGATGTTATTCTATTTTAATCTGTTATCTCTCAAAGCTAACATTATATGAAAATGAACTACAAAGTACTTTATGTAAACATGTTTAGTTGATTAATTTGAAATTGAAACAAAAAACTGCTTTAATTGGTGCTCGTTCTTGGCTATTTACCAAACTCAAACAATATTATAAATATATTCATATTTTATGTGCCATGTACGTTAATTCTTTCCAATGTTAAATGTGGATCCTCTATGATCAAGAGCTTTGGTATCAAACACTTATTGAAATCTTAATTTCATTGATATGGAAAGTATATTCTTTTGAAAAAAATCTTATTCTAACATGGGTTCAAATAAGTATTCTTCGTTCTCTTTTGTGTAAATTTGTACATAATTTTCTTTTTACTTAATCTTGTAATCTATTTTCTTGTTTCAGTGTTAGCACAGTACACAAAGTGTGTAGAAGATAGCAAATGTAGTCAGTCGTACTTGCCTTATGTGTTCTATTTATTTTATCTTGCTGTATTCTGTTCTCCATTCAAAGTACTTAGGTATTCATTCTCGATATTATTCATTTATTCATTACCATGTCTTCAATATTTATTTGTTAGCTTGGCGATATATACACACTCATTGTATCATGACATGTATTAGTGAGAAAAAGAAAAAGGATCATGAAATATGCTAGGGGAGTATTCAGTCATAATTATGCATTCATATTGTATTTAGTTTTACAAAAGGGTTTAACTTCTTTGCTTCAAGATGGAGTACATTTGAGCAAAGCAAAGCTCACATGAACTAGTAATTGTCTCATTAATTGCTTTGCAAACTCATCTGTAAACTTTCAAATTCATATCAGAATTTTCCATGCATATTTGGCGATAGTATTTTAGTGTTAGAACTTACGGGAGCTTGTTCAGAATGATTTCAAAGGATAATGGAATGGAAGATGACCTTCTTGTTATAGATAGATTTGACTGCAGAGCACTGTAACTGTCATTTATGGCAGTCATAATGGGGGGGGGGGGTGACTTCCAAACAGCTTTATGACAACTTTTTTTTTATACTGTTCACAAAATTTAGATTATGTTACCACATGAGATACAGGAACAAATACGCAATTATGAGCCAACTCTTTGAAAGTAGCATCGACAAGGACATGTGCACTGACTTGATATTTAGGTATGCTGGCACATGATGATATGTGATCAAAACGTGAGTAAAAGATGAGATATGCATGTATTGAATTAAAACTTAATGATGGTATCCTGAAAAGGATTAGAGGCACACGTGTAGAAAAGGCCGTACGCAGAAATTTTATCCGGGGGGGGGGGGCAGAATGCATAAACTTTTTCGAAAAAAGTGAGGGAGCGTAATAAAATGTAAGTTTTCGAAATTTCTGGGTCCCCCCACTGCGTACGGCCATGAGTGTACATGTAACTGTCATGAAACAAACAGTAACTAGCGCTAGCCAGCCATACAGTTCTTTAAACCTTGGAGATAATTCATAGATTTGTTTATTTCTGTATGGGTAAATAGTTGGGTTTCGTTACAAGCTATTTTAGGTGTTTAAAGAGATCTGACTTCGATAAACAGAATAGTAGATCTTGATTTAAAGAGGAATGGGGAAAATACTCTCCAGATTTGAAAAGTTGATGTTAGTTTATGATGTGTGAGAAATGTTTGCAGGGATATGAAAAGTGAAGGTATACCACCAAAGATTTGAGCACAAACCATCAGGAAATTCAATTGTCAAACGCCTTCCTTTGCTTTCATAGAGAATGCATTAATTTTACATTTTTGTCATAACACTGCTTCATTATTCAGATTAACCATTACATTCTGCATCTATGATGTACATGTTATGTGTTATTTTGAAGCAAAACATTGAAAATCAGGAGTTAAATTTTTTTAAGAGCTTAAGGGGAAGAAGGGGGCATTGGGGGAGTAATGGAAAATGGTGGAACACGTTTTTTTTTACTAAAGACGTAATGATTTTCATACGATTTTCATACGTAATGTTTTTCTTACGTTATTCAGAACAACATGGTACAATAAATTATTAGAGAAATAGAGGACAAAAGAGCCTTTTATATGAAATAATAGTATGTGAAAAGTTCCACTCATACACACACACACAACCAGTGCATTTATCCTCATCTTCTTGAAGTGCTCAGCACTTACTCTGGAAGAAGAAGAAGAAGAGAGAGAGAGGGAGAGAGAGTGTGAAAGGGGGGGAAGGATGAGAAAGATAAAGACCAGTATTTGCCTTGTCAAGACGAAGGAAAATTATTTGTGCCATATTAAACGATGCCATATAGAATAATGTATTCATGAACAATTATATTCTTACCAGATGCAAGCCAGCAACATATTTATTGTTCACTTAAAGGGAAATAAATAAAGAGGTTTTGACATGTATATAATTTGACCCCAAAAAAATGTTTGAACTAATTTTGAAGACGGCTAAGTTATCTGGGGTAGTATTCTAAAGCCATTTTATCTGTGAAAATATTTCATTGTATCTTTAAAATCGAATTTGTATTCTAAGATCATATATCTCCCAGATAAAATGCAACATTTTATCTGTGATAGATTATCATTTTGCATATCTAAACATGATTTTCAACAGAGCAGTGCTTTAGTAGACTTATTTATCGAGTCTTCTTGCACTCCTGGGCCCTGTCTTACAAAGAGTTATGATTGATCGGATCAACCTCAAGTATACTGAAATCCATCAATGTCATAATGTTTTCTTTAGGAAATTTGCAGAGAAGCATACTAAATTGTCAAGAAAACAATGAATGTATGAATATACATAATATCTAGATAAATATTTTTGAAGAAACATGTATATTAGATGTTGACGTTGCTGGCTTTCCATAGTTGTGATTGATTGGATCAATCGTAACTCTTTGTAAGACCCAGATATCAGTATTCAGTCAGCAGACGAGCATCTATTTACTTCATTATGTAGGACTGCCTATTGTTATGGAAGGCAGATTGTTATTCAATACTGAAAATTTCAAGGGAATTGGTGCTCATGTTCTTTCTAAATATGTTTGTATTTGTAACTGCAAAAAAGGGTTACACTTTGAAGTATCTGTCAGTTGCATTTCAAAATTCTCATATTAATAATGGTTGTCCAATACTGTATGAAATTCAACGAAGTGCTGCTAACAAAATAATATTTTGTTCGGGATTGAACCAGCCAGCCATCAATGATTGTTTTTGTCACGCAGGTAAAAAAAGACTTCTCCTAATTGAAACTAAAGAAAATAAAATCAGTAGTCTGAATGAAATGAAGTCCACACATTTCTACACGTTTGCATTTATGATAGTGCTATGATAGTTTCTTACATGAATTTGATTTGTTTGGGCATTATGACTTATTCTAGCTGTTCTGACCATCCCCCTTTCAATGTAGTATAAGTCATTTTTCACTCTCTCCATACAAACAAACAATCATAGCTGTAGTTTTTTCTTGGTCAATGGCACTTATCAAGTCTTATGTATAACATAAGCCTCGTCTAGTGGGTATCTATTAGCTTGAAAAGGTCTTCAGTATATTTAAGTTTTAACTGTGACTGAATTTTCTTATGATAATCTCTCTTTTGTATAAAACCCATTGTCGTGTCAGACCATGAAGTGTTCTTGGTCAGACCTAACACAGCCAAAGTCATTATCATTCATCCAGTGCATTAAGCAATCCGATGTGTACTTATTTCATTGTATTATATTTCAATCATTTTGGGCGTAGAGGCAAATCCATATTTATTCAAACAAACGGCTGAAGGTATGTGTATTCATCATGTTGTAATAGATGTTTCATTTGCTTTGTACTAGAGCAGGCTCTGTGGAGCAAAATGTAGCAGATAAAAAAAACGCCATCTTTTTATTTTCTTAAATAGAATTTCAAACCGAAGAATATTATTGATCATCATTACGATGGTGTACTTGTTCGGATTTATATTTCTGAAACCTTACATGTATTTATCCCAGAAATATGCAGAGGATGAAATTAATTTAAGTTTCTCATAAATACATGAAAAAATATTGTATTGAAATTTGCCGGTAATGGTAAGGAAAAACAAAAATAAATGAAATTCCCAAAAGTATCAATTATATTTTGATTACAATATTATTCTATTTAAATACATCTCGCATATTGCTGCCAAAATGAAATCAGATGTGAGAATTGGGAAATTGGGAGAAAATGGGAGCTTTTCATGGAAGGATTTGTCGGATGTTTTCGCCAACAATAACCATAGTAGCAGTCAGACACTGTCAGATGAGAAATATTGATGACATGGCTCTCCAGGAGTTTGTTATTTAAAGTATTGTTCAATATGAAAATAATAACTTGCCTTTTCAAATAAATTGAAACATTGAACAGAAATATCTACATGTATGATTATGGTAACTTTGCTATGGTATTTACCATTTTAACAGTTCTAAACAGCCAATCACAATCATGGCATCCATACCATAAATTGATGACTTTAACAAATTACAATGTGTCAATTTTTTTTTTTTTTGGAGCATTTTACCTTCTGACCATTTTGCATTATCCAGCCTAGAACCAGCATAGTCTGTAGTAGTATGTGTTTTGTGCTGCATCGTATGTACGTTTACTATTTATCTTGCCATTATTACTATGTTATTACTTTGTATACAATTCATGTTCTATGATACGCAGGTAAAGTTGCTACTTACTAAGTAATGACCCATGTTGACGAAAACTAGTAAATGCTATTTCAGGAATGGAGTAAGATCTTGAGTTGCCCATGAGGCAGTTTGATAACAGTTTCTCCCATAGACATAATGTCACTAGTCCACGGCCTAGACTAAGGCTGGTGTGACCTCAACTCTGTGAGCTTTTCCCAAGCTTTTTCTCTAAAACCCATTCTTAACATCAAGTAAACCCCTTTTTCATGTCTAGCAAAGAAATACTTGTTTGCGTACCATACTTCATAAAGGAAGCAACAATTGTAATACATGTATTTGTATCTAAAGCAACAAGCTTCTATTGTGCCCTACAATCATTTACAAAGTGAAATATTTCAGCACTTACTTTGGTTTTGGGGTAAATTCTTTCAATCATTTTGTTTTATATGAATTCAATTTTTTTTGGTTGATGAGTGATGAAAGTGTTTTTACTAGCAAGCATTTTCTAGTCTTCATCAATATGGGCCATTCCACTATCGCCCCCGAGGACAAGGACGTTTGCCAACTCCCCTTTTGCACTGAGAGGTAACGTCTTTCTTGCTCTCTAGGGTGATACACAATTGACTTCCAAACGTCACAAATATTGAGCAAAAGAATCATGTCCGTTTTCTCTTTTCTACAGATTGTAAAATTAGGGAGAATTTTAATTGAACTGGAGGATTTCAGTGGTGTCTAGAATGAAATCCTTGGTAAAAAAAGGATAATTTTTCCATTAAGAAATACATGAATAAAAGACATTGTCTTTAATTATTTCTAATTAGTGAGGTCTCACTGGTATTCATTGTGTTTTTTATGGTTTGTGGTGGAGTGTGTGTGTGTGCTGTTAAGAGTCAGAGCAGTCATTTTGTCTGGAAATTTATTTGCTTGCTTTTTTAGGGAAATGATCGAGTGGGGTTCTTTTAGGTGGGGTTGAGGGAGATAGAGAGAGAGGGTGGGTGGGGTGGATTTTTGTGAAAGGATTGGACCATGGCAAACATGGAAATGATTGGAAAGAAAGTGAGGCAGACTAGAGAGACACGTGTAGAAGGGAGGGAGGGGAGACAGAGCTGAAGGAGGGGGTGAAAGAGATTGAGGGGGGAAGGCTTGAAGAATGATGATGAAGTATTCATCTTTCGCTGCATTTTCAATTCAATAACGATGATGGTGGAAGGTAAAGAGAGTTGAGACCATGATCTCTGATATTTGGTCACAGTACTTTGGATCTTTAAGTTGAAAACCATGGAACTGTTGCATTAAAATTGAAATAATGGTAACTTTGCAATCCAACAATGTTAAACTGCAAAAAATCAAGGATTCCTTGAAAGTTACGGTTGGATGGCACAGTAACCATAACAATAGGGCCTTTCTCGGGTGCCAACAGTATAAGTTGTTGCAGTACTTATATTGACTACAGAAGTAAAAGTTGTGTATTTATTTCATCAGAGCCTGCCAAGTTCAGCTCCTAGAATAATTGAAGATCTTATTCAGAACCATCTTTGTTGCATGAGAGAAAACTCATTTTTTTAAATATTTATGTATACAGATGTTTGCAGAAAAGTGATATGAAGTAGCATTCAAATTTGAAGTTATACTTTTTATTCAAAGACCTAACTGAATTTTATTTGACATCAATAAATCAATTATCTAATGTGGATGTGGTATCTTTCATACCCAATAAAATTGATACTTTCAATATTACACAATTAGACTTGTCAGATTTCAAAATCTTAACAATGTCTTCTGTATATGCTGCATGAGCAAAACCATCACAGTCACCAAGTGGACTGGGTTGATCAGGCTGGAGTTCACCATCTGATCAAATTACTCTTATCAAATTACTCTTAAGCGGAAATGGGATGATCATGAATTTGAGAGTCTGCCCTGTAATCTTTAATAGGGTGGGTTATCTGTACAATACCCATTCATGAAGGATCTCTCTCAGACAGAAGACTGGCAGTTCATTCTACAAATATTAATTACATGAAAGCTGAAGCGGATATTACGTTGTCCTGAGTACCACGGTCAATGCTGGGCAATGTCTTCTGATTCCTGTATAGCGGGTATTGTGGACAGAGCTTTTCAAGTACAGTACTGTAAATGTTGCATCCTAAAGGCATCCATTCCTAGTTGATATACTGTACATGTATTTCTCAATGTTCTCATTCTCCAGGACGATGCTTGGAGCTACAGACTCAGTACGCTCATCTCAACCAAACGGTGACGGAACAGAAGGATCTCATTGGTCAACTTGAGAAGGACCTTCTTAGTGTGAATGCACTCTCTACAAAGTACAGGGGAGAAGGAGAGGTAAGCTGTTAGTGTGAACAGTAACTGATTTGTGTTCACACAATGGCAGGGGTATAAGTCTAAACCTCTCAAATAGCATGTAAAGAATTGTGATCATGTTTTTAGCCACATATCTAACATTGGGATGTTATTTAATCAAATTTCTGTTATTTCGTTAGATTTTGAGATTTCATTAGTATTTTATTTTCTGTTTTCTTGCTGATACGATACAGGGTCAAGCCACTCCTTCAAACACAGAAGCAGAACTGGTAGCAAAGGCTGTAGGAGAACAAAACATGACTCGTAAGTAACCCTTTATACCTTTTGGTAATAAAACAAGTTCATAATACATAAAATATATGTTTTCCTTTCTCTTAATGGATGAATACTTGTTTGATGTTATTTCTGCATTTCTGATCACAATGCAACGCAGTTTATTTCCTTGAGACAACGATTTGCTTTAGTTAAAATATAAGTATGAATAAACTCAAAGTATACCTTCATTTCATTTGACAATTTTCAGCAAAGTTACTCAATCCATTAAAATTATACCTTTTTTCTGTTTATCATTGCTAGTTGCCAAGGAAACATCTTCTAAGGGAGGAGCTGCTGAGTCGTTGCTTCCTATTGTTTCCAGTCAGAGGGAAAGATTTCGACTTAGGAATCAAGAACTAGAAGTGGTTAGTAACCCTACGGGATAACATGATAGAGCTCAGCATCAAACTTCAGCAACATTTAATATAAAATGTCAATTGGATATGAGACAAAATAAAAAAACTTTCACATTGGCAGGAGTCTTTTTTTATCACTTTTCTACCAACAAACTGCAAACCAATGTGGGGACTGACCTTATCATGAAATCATTATGATGTCCGATAATATGACATTGACAAGGTCATGATGAAATGAGTAAGATGTCTTGAAATGATGACTTGTGGTTGTTGCAATATATCTGAATGATGAGGCTTCTTCTTTTTTTTTTCTAATGTCTAAATGGTGTGGAGGAAATGTATCTCTGTTGCTGAGAGTCTGTCAGTGATTTGAAAAGCCAGAAATAAAAAAAAATGAAAATAAAGAATGGGATTTATTCAAGATGAAATATTTTTACATTAATTCAGTTTTCAATAATACAATGTTACTAGGTGACAAAACTTCATATAAACAAAATAATCTAGATATTCAGGGAAATGAAAATACATGGCTACCATAACACTGTCCAGTAAGATAGTTTTCCATTCGACATAGTGGCTTTAGTTTTCAAGATACATAATTGTGTTGTGGACAGGACATCTAGGAAACAAAAATGATCCCCCCCATAGAAAAAATGAGATACAAGGCCTTGCTACCCTAAATGATTCTTTAACAGAACTTTGTCTGGTACTTACTGATATGGGAAGTTAAAAATGGTCTATCCTTATTTTGATATCTAATGTTGTACAGAGGACCTGCAAAATACTGTCTGGGGTACTTGTAGTATTTTTTGTCCTGAAATTAACAATATTTCAATCACAACTTGCTGTAGAGTTTGTTTGCATGCTGTTTTTAGAATTCACTTTTTAAGAGGTAACATTTTCAGTTTCATTTTCACTTGGTAATACCAAACATTCACATGTAGTCCTGATGATTGTGAAAAATATTTGTTTTTCTTCCAGGAAAGTCGTCAGCACCAGCAGCAGAATATAGTCCTCCAGAATGAAGTAGATAAACTGAGACAGGACAATGTGAAGCTATATGAGAAAATCAGATTCTTACAGAGCTATCCGTCATCAAGGGTAGGTCCTTGTTACCATTCCCTTAAACATTGACAGCAATGACTATATAAACTGGGTTCAAACTGATCAAACATTACACATGTTCTTTATGGGCATGTTCAAGTGATTGGCTCAATCACAAAGAAGCTACAGGAAGTTAATAACAAAATTTTGACTGGAACAATCACACAGCCACACACAGATCCCCTAAGGAATGTGCCGGTAATCGGGGATAATCTGAACATGGTGTGTATCTGTGTGCATTTGAAACAGCCACATTTAATCAATCATATATATGAATTTGTCTTGATGAACTGAATATCAATTTGTTCAACTGAACTCAATTTCTTGATATTTCTCTGCAGGGCACCAACAGACTTGACGATACAGAGAGTCGATACCAGAGCCAGTATGAAGAAAGACTTGATCCATTCAACTCATTTAGTAGGAAAGAGAGGCAGAGGAAATACATGGGACTCAGTCCATTTGATAAGGCTACTCTCAATATGGTAAGCATGTGTAGCAGAGCTAGGGATGAGTTGTCTAGCTGTAATGTATGTTATGTGGAGAGACAAGTTCAAGGAATGAGAGTAAGTCAACACTTATAAATAACTGGTTTCTATCCACCTTGTCTAAGAGCAGATGGTCTAGTTCTGAGATAATCTAACACCATAATGGTTATTATATCCAACTGTTCTTATATCAATGTAATCTAATTACCATTTGGTACAATGAGCATTAGGTCCAATACTCATTTTAAGTCTAATGCCCAGATGTTCTCATTTACAGTTACACCATAATGATTTTTGTTAATCTTCTTTTTTTCGTTCTTTCATCAAGCCCAGCAATTTTCTATCAGGACCAGCTATTAAGGCTCACTTATTCCATATAGCTTTTTAGTTTACCCCAATCTTATCTTCCCCAGTTGAAGTATGAATGTATACGTAGTTTTCAGCCACATCAGTGCCCATAATGTTAAATACCTATGACACGTTTGCTGTCAAAATCAAATGCTTCAAATTCATTAACATTAACAGTATTTTAAAATTAATCCCAACCATTTAATATTGTTACTTTAATAATTCACTGATTGGACATTATCTATGAATTACCTAACCATTCATATAATCTGAGACTATACTGCCATGCTTGTGTTGTTTAATGCTCTCGCCAATCTGTTTGTTTTTCAGGGTCGCTTAATCCTGTCCAATAAGATAGCCCGTATGATCACCCTCACTTATACCATCGTACTACATCTTCTAGTCTTCCTTGTCCTCTACAAGATGGCCCATACCGAGTCCTGCAAGAGAGATCTAGCTTCAGAATGTGTTCAGAAGTAAGTATAATCCATTTTCCAACCATCTTTATGTGCGTGATGCAGCGACATGACATGGGGTTTGTTTATGAAGCGGTGCACATGGGTGTGATCATCGATCAACTTTATCAGATTTTGTTTAATAAACACCCATTTTATTTATTCATTCTATCTCATTTCCTATATGTTGCTTTTGATACCAATGATGGATATAAACCATATATGTATGGCCTTTAGAGCTATAGTGAAACTATGATCCCCTCAGTGATGCAAATGTTACTCTTTTCCATCAGAGCTGCACCCCTCAGGAAAACAGTCGCATTTGCATCACTTGGGAATCATGGTTCCAACCTGGCCACTACATATATTTTGTTTACTATCCATTACACATCACCTGCATACAAAAGGCCTCTCTTCTTGTCTCCAATTAATTATCTTTAAACACAGGTTTCAATATGAATTACAAATGCATTTTACAAATGAAATTTTGTATTTTTACCTTGTACTTATGACTTTTATTTCCACATATAATACACTTCCATGTATATTATTCATATATAGACAATACAATTCTATGGAAAATGAATAGTAGATGGCACTTTCTCCAATTGAAGCTATCATATTCTACAAACAATATTAACTTGATTACATATAGTAGGATGTGAAAGTCATTGTAGCTTGTCCAGTACTGTGTGCGCCTCACCGGCGACTGACTGGAATACTCCCCAGGGAGTGGAGGATGTGCACACATTGTGTGCGGGAATGACTGATTGAATCCGACGACCGGGGTAATAATATATCTGTAAAGCGCTTAGACACGTCGTTCCGATGTATTAAGCGCTATATAAAAAAGCGGATTATTATTATTATTATTATAGTAGTATAGGGAAAAATATGTTGTGGGCGTTGTGGCGTGCGCCTGTAATCCAAGCCATGTGGGGAAGTTACAAATTGATGCAGAGGTTCGAGGTTCGAGCCCCGGTCACGTCTTTCGGATGGTGACGTTAAAGGTCGGTCCCAGACGTAAATAATCGTATCTGATTGATACACGTCTGACAAAACTCAAATACACAGGGAAAAATATGTACTTTTTAATTCCACATTTACTACATATTAGCAATGAAAAGCATGTTTGTAGTTATATTTGTATACATGTACATCTCCATGTAATAACACAGATATTGTAAGAATGAATGGTAAATGGCGATAATTTCTGGTTAACAATATAATGTACAAAATAAGACTACCTATGATTAGTTGGAGTAATTCTGAGCAATGAAGTAACCAGTATACTATTATAGGTATTAATGAAACCAAGCACCATGCCATGTGCAGTTAAAATGTTTGATATGAGTATCATGTCTGACATTGTTATTACTATTATCAGTACCGGTATATTTATTTCATAGTATCCTTGACATTAATTCTTTTATTATACCCTTCATATTAATTTCTGTATGTTAGCAATATCCATCTATCATTTGAGCAGGTAGGCTCTTCAGCAACAAAGTATACTTACACTGAGACAATTAGACTTGGGGAATCATTATTTTTTTAAATTATAGATAAAACAGCATAAATTTGCCATCCAATTTTTAATGCTTAATTTATTTCGTAAATACAGGTTTGCTGATCATATGCATATCTTCCACCCTGATGGTGGTGCCGAAGGGGGCGCTGTTCACGGTCAAAACGTAGGCGGCTGACACTTTCGTCCAGTTTGCATCATCTCAAATTGGACACTTTCAAGAATATATTCCAAGCAACTGACGATGAGGAGAATTTATTTGGTAATAATTATGCTTTTTTTGTATACATGCTGAACAGATTGTTGGGCTTTTTTTTTTCGATTGGAGCTTTATATTATGAATGATAAACACAGATACCATGACCTGATATTCAGGTCAAAATAATATTTTGAGAACCAAATGGTGCGCAGCATGTATACATTCAAATATCTGTTGGCTGCTTAGAGACATTGTTCAAATGTATAAGCACAATACTAGTATAAAAGCAGAAAAATATTTACTATTCCATTGCCTTAATTTTTGTTTGTTAATCTTTGATAATTCTACTGCAATGATTTCTTTGTCCATATTAATTCTTTACATGTCTAATGAATTGCAACTCTATGGGATTTATGTGAAGTATTTGGTGCCAATTTTGTGACAGCTGTATGTTTAGAGTAAAATAAGTCTCTAGAATTCAAATATGGATCCATTGTTGAAAGAGTTGGATTAATATTAATAACAATAATAATGAGATGTCTTATTGAGTGCACACACCGTCCATAGATGCTCATGGCACCAGCGCCATTAGAACATGAATTTAAAACAAAATCAAACACAATTAATGATTATTTGGTTCTAATTTGTTGAAAATGAGATTCTGATTTATTTTTAAGGAGTTTATTTTTATAGTTGCATTTGATTGTATTTCTTTCTCTGTTTAGCAATAAGGTGAGTGTTTGCTGGTCTGACCATCTCCATAGCAATGTACATTTTCAGTGCTATATACTTTTACCTGCTGATATAAGAAGCTAATTATATTTGAGAATCATTATTCTCCTGAATTATGTGAAATTGGAACCAGAGAGCATTATGTGATACAATACAAAACAAATCCCTTGAACTGCATTATGAATTGTGTTATTTAAAGTGAGCATTGTGATGATGATAATCATTATGAATATCATGCTCATTCTTCTTGGATATTTTACTTCCTTTTTGATTTGTTCTTAATAATCCCTGTGTTTTGTTTGAGATAAAATTGGTGGGGTTTTTTCAAATGATTTTCTTAAAATTGCTCTTGTGCTACAGAGGGAAATTTCATAGAATGTTAAAATGATTCCTATGTTTCATCTGCAAAAATTGTAATGATACTATGATAGATAATGCTTTCAGCCTTCTCTCCTTCTACAAACATTCTTTATGACTTGTAGGGCTAGTATCACATAAATTATTGTGACAAAGGTGTCTGTCATAAATTCCATTGTTAGATACATTTGGTCATTGGAATATTATGATGGCATTGTATACTGATCAATGCTTGTATAGATGCTTGTATTTTCCAAATTAAGTTTGTGTGTAATGTATGAGCCTACTTTGATTGCTAGTTTGTTAAGTTTGTAATGTTCATTTTGGAACATTCACTTTTTTTCTAACTGGAATTGGTGTGATGTCATCTCTGTAGAAATAAAAAAAAGTAATAAAAACATTTCCACATAAATACAAATTTATTTTCCCTTTTACTGAAATGAAATAAAAGGATATCTTGAATGTTAAATCCTCGGCTGAATTTATTCACGCTTTTCATATGATTATTTCCTTATATTTAGAATCACACCAAAGTCATGTTATCCAAGCATTGATTTATTTTTAAACATTAATTGTTATTTGTTTTTGTTTTTGTTTTTTTGATTTGCCATATTCCTCTGAAATAAGAACAGAGTATTGATAATCACCTTACTTTTCTTGCAAAAGAATAATTATTTCACTCAGAATAATTTGGTCGTGAAGTAAAATATGTTAGTCATGGGTATTCAAGGCATTTTCTTTACACTCTTTGAAATTAAAAATCAATATTACAAGATGAAGGAGTAAGCCTGGTGAAACAATTGTTTTTGTCACATATGCTTACTGTTTTCTAGTATTTGACAAGAAGACTGTTATTTCTGACCAGAATATAGTGAAATATATTAACTTAACATTAGTGTACCCTTGTTCATTTTTACTGAGTCACTATAATTAGGGGTCTTTTTTTAAGAGTATCACCGGCGAAACATGCTAATGCCTGATACCATGCTAAGATTAACAACTTTCTTGCTATTATATATCTTATGTACAAACATGGAATACTTTGATTTCATTTTTACATGGTGTATAAATTGAATACTTTTCATTTCATTTTTATTTTTCACCATTTTGTCTTTTGTTATTATTAGTGTGCTTTAATTATAAAAGATTTATATAGTTCCAGATATGTTTAATATGCTGTTAATCGATCTACTTTCTAGTTTGTTAGTGAGATGTCCTGTGCCATTTCTATTGTTATTTCAACTTGTGATTAATATTTTTTTTGAATTTCAAGATTCACACAGCATACATGTGTGAGTACACATCATAAACTTAAGCTGTGTTGTAGTCTTAAAAAAACCCAACATTATTAATATAAAGTAAGTCTTTATGAATTGTACTTTGTAGCTGTAATGATTAATCTAGATTTGTATATAAAATAAACTATTTACAAAGAATTTGGTTGTATTTTGTACAATATGTTGTAAATGATATTTACTGAACTACACATTCACAAACATTGTTAACATCGCAAAAATTAAAGTGCAGAATACTAGGTGGAAATTTTCAATTTAAGGTTTAATGTGATAATAAAAAAAGAAAAAAATTAGTTGACACTTCAATAATCCTGTCCAAATGTTTGAAATATATCTCTCCCTTCTACAACCATAATGATTCCAAAGAAAATTTACATTTTGGGACAATTAATTGTTTGTATCCTGTCTTCTTCAAATTGGCAACAAGGATAATTAAGCTTATGTATCCAAAATAAATAAAGATTTACATAGAACATCTTTAGTAGTTGTAACTTTGCATTGAAAAGGGGCTATTTTGAAGTATCAGAGGCACTGCCAATCTGAGGATTTTAAGGATTATTCTACTAAATGAATGGGGTGTTTCTCTCTTTTGGTGTATTTGCATGATGTCAAGGGCTCTGCATAAAAAGTTATTTGGCTAACCAACATGGCGCTTTGTCCTGAATCGGTAAAATGGGCGTGGCAATCTTGTGCCTCCTTGTTACTCCAACACAGAGAAAGGAACATTCTTCATTAAGCTGAGTGGTGTTTGATTGATGGTGTTGAATTCAGAGGTAAGATTTCCGAGCTATCAATGAAGATGGAATGTCCTGGACATTGGTGCAACCTGTCAAATACAACATTAACAGAATAATTCTGTCAGGTATAGCTAGAGAGTGGTTTATTATCACAAGATCATGTATATTTACATGGAATGTGATCGTTTGACAGGGTATATTTTGCTTTTCTTATGCTGTAGTATTTAGATTAAACCTAGGATCCAACTATATAAATTACAGGCATTCATGAGGGTTAGATAAATAGACAGATAAATTCAAATGGTTACACAAATTAGAGATAAAAGTATATTAATCGAAAGTTAAATTGATATAAAAACCAAAAAGAGATAAAGATATAGATAGAAATATATATTTTAGCCCATATGGCCTATATTGGCAAAACCTAACGAATTTTTTTTTTTTTAAAGTAATGAACAATTTGGGAATGCATTAATATTACAAAATTACATGGAGAGGTAAAAGGGGAGGATCATGAAAAAGGGGAGAGATACTTCCTTTTATTTAAATAATCATTATAATAACAGAAATATTCATAACTAGACTATGCAGATTAAAATGGGACTGTGATATAACCCTACTGGAAAGTAAACGGTGTGACATAATATCAACACATAGTTGCTAGGTAAAAAAAAAATCCAAATAGTGAATACAAATAAATTGGAGCATTTTCACTTAATAGTGACTGTTAACATCATCACTGTTGTTTCCAGTAGGGAGGCACATTAGACTAACCTGAAATACCCAGGGCCAAGTCCAGTTCGTTCCGTAATATTGATAATACCTTGTTAACTCCAGCAGGTCCCTGTGAAAAAAGTGGAATTTTGATAATATGCTAACCATGCAAGATCACTCTGTCAAAAACAAAGTCTGAAAGGTACAATTCCTTTGTGTATGTTCCCCTTTTATTTCATATAAACCAATATCCCATATACTCACTAGGTTATTATGAAGCATATTGAAAACAAAAAGGGGCAGAAATTTGATATTTTATAGAGTTATGTAGGTCTTGAACATTGATTTGGATGACATGAGTTTTAAAGCGTGATAGGTATTACAAAGCTAAGAGCATATATGATGATATGATATGCAACACTTCGTATTTTTACACCTTGGTTGAGGGGTTGAGGGCAGCAAAAGCAATAAATATCTTTGTTTTTCTTGGAAATAACACACCATCCACACGTCCTCCACCCCATCACAACCACACATACACTCTGTCAAGAGTAACTAACTTTGACTTACATCACAAGCTAGTCCCCAGAGTGCTGGTCTACCGATCAGTACAGCCCTTGCTCCCAATCCTAGAGCTTTGAGGACATCGGTTCCAGATCGAATCCCTCCATCCATGTAAACCTCAACATCACGACCTTTGACAGCTGATACAACTTCTGATAGGACGTCTAACTGTAGCAAAGTAATCAGACTGTTTTTAATCGCTTAAACTCTGCGGATAATGTCAAGTCAGTCATACCTACATGATAATAAAAGAATATAATTTGCTTTCATGACTATGGTGAAATGAAATTCCTGATATCACAATGCACTTTTTGATGGCAATAGAATTTCGAAAGATGTAAAAGGAAAGCATGATTAAAGAAAAGCCTAGAATATAAATGAGGTGAATTTGTGAGTTATATGGTGTTGGAATCATAAGTACAATAATCAGAGAGGAAGTCTGGGTTTGTTATAAATGTTTTTTTTAAACTTCCCCACTCTAAAAACGGTGGAAAACGACCGACGGCGTTTCCCGACCTTTTAAAAAGTGCTGTCCCTTCTCGGCCCTTTATAAGGGGGTGATTTAGTCCTTTCCATTATGAGATGGAGAAAAAACATCGAGTATAATTTTTTTTTATCATTTAACGTGAATAAGGCCTACAACGTCTCATCAGGATCTCTTGTTAAATATATTGTTCTGCATCTGATTGAGATGAGGTATCCAGAGACATAAAATATGAATGCATTTACCGGAGCAGGAATGCCATCCATGTATCTTCCACCATGAGCCGATACAATAATTCCAGAGACACCTGCATCGGCCGCTTCTTGAGCAGCCTCACCTGTAACAAGAATCAGGAAGGCATGATGGGAGAGGTGTTCTAAACAACATAATTTATTTCATTTATTTCTTCTCCACTCGTGGGCTGGATGGCCCTCTTCAGCCACATGCTGTTCTTCTGAGGGGTCCAGTATGGCACACATTTTCTGAGAAATAGGGCGCTTTATCCCCATCGTTCCATTCTAAATCAGGGGCAATGGAACCACTTTATTTTAAATAAATGTGTACAAAAAGAATGAGCTGAGAATGTATGGTCAGCATCCCCCCCCCCACCACCACCCTCCATTTCAAAACCGTTCCGCGGCCCACGTGTGAGTCTTCGCAACTGCAACAGAGACGGATTCAAAACACAATAAATGTATTGAAAATGCCTGTCAAATCATGATAAAAGAAAACAGCTGGAAGATCTTTGTCGAAATCTAGTGAATCGGAACAGCAGTTTGTCCTAAGTTCGAGGCTGACGAAAAATTTCAAATGGAATTCGCCCCCAATTTTCTTTTTAGAACTCCTCAATATGATTCAGGTGAATTTGAAAAATTTTCTTATTTTTCCTTTTAGGTGTGCTCACTCATCCATCATCCATAAATAAACGGATCAATTTTATTTTTCGTTCAGAATTCTAATCATAGGTTGATAAACATTACCCTCAAATTATATTGCTCAAGACATATTTGAAAAAAAAACATATTCAATAAGGGTTTACACAATGTAAATGAGAAAGAAAACAAAAGTTAATTGTGGCTTCTTTTCATGGACAACATTGTTATTTTTGCAGTGATTTTGTTTTATGAAACTTGGCACATGGCCAGTGGCGTAACTACGGGGGGGGGGGGGGGCACTGCCCCCCCCCCCATCGGCTGGCCAAAAAAAAAAAAAACGGGGAAAAGGAGAAAAAGAGGGAGAAAGGAAGAGAAACGTAGTGGGAAAGAAGAAATTATTTGTTCATTATAATGTCACATTATAATTATGTAATATTATATTACATTAGAAACATCTTTTTCATAACTTTATGAAACATAATTTGCTCAGGGCCTATATGTCTTAATTGTTCCTGGTGCTCGCATAGTCTGTTTAACGAGATATATGATCCTGTTGTACAAAATCTCCCGTTTTCAAGTTAATATACACCAAATATATTTCCTCGCACTTCGAGTTATTGTTTTATGTAGTGACATGTGCTTCGGGCTTCTTTTTCATCACTACTTAAAGCGATTGCCCCATTTTAAGGTCTTAATATAAAACATTTCCGTTCTGTGCTTACGTTCGCATTAGTGGATTGGTGAGATATGTCTGCTCATCATGAATTCCTAAAATCAGTCCTTAAAATGTCCCCTTTTCTGATCTGAATATAAAAAATTTCAGCTCGCGCTTCGCGCTCGCATTATTTAATCAGTGAGATACATAGCCATTTAATAGCACTGTCCTTAAAATGTCTCTATTAGGTCAGTAGGCCTGTACCTGGCAACTGAGCGCGCGAACTAAGTGACACAAAATATTTGTTGGTGCCCCCCAAAGCCGTGACCCACGGTACGCCACTGCACATGGCTTCAGGGCGACACTAACAAAAACAACGCCAAAATACGACGGCCAAAGTCTTAAACTTTCTTCTCATTTACATGATTTTGGAATATTGTGTGCTCACTGAAGTACGAGACATCGGGATTTTCATAAAAATCAAATCAAATGAACGATACAAGAATATCTGTGACAGCTATCTATAGAAAACAATTTAATTATCGTCAAAACGAAAAAGGAACTTTTTACATTCCTCGTGTTCATTAAAGCATGAACGTTTAATATTTATTCATCCCCATGAAATCATTGGAGCGTGTTAATTACTAATGTACACATAGCGAACAAAATGTTGATAAGATTATTTAGTGCACAAAATATAACAATATTTATCTACGAACTTTGAAAATGACATTTTTGTTTCCATTAGGTGTTTAACTTATTGAAAGATTAAATGTTGAATATTATTCCAATTATTGTTACAGATCATGTCGAAAATCTGGAATTCATTCAGATAAGATGGAATCGAAGTAATTATGTATGTATTGTGTCTTTTGTGGTCACTTTTTTTGGGTCCCAAATCCCCCTCCCTCGCGCGTAGAGCTGTACATGCCTCACGCTGTAGTATACTTTCTTCAGAAAATGTGTTTTTGTGCAAAAAAGAATATCATTATATCGTAGCCTTGAAATTTTAGAAAATTTTACTCGTAACTCATAAAAAAAACCATAGCAAACTTCAGTTTAAAAAAATCAAGTAACTTTATTTTACCTGCAGTAAGAAAGATAGATAGAGGAGGGGTTACCCTGATTGTTAATTAATTACCCTTGTGTGGCATCCGTTCGTGATGTTAACTCCCTTCATATCCCGCTCTGCCATCGTTTAATGTAACAACTCAGATCACATGCAGTAATATCACAAGCAAACATGGCAAAGGGGGAGAACAGAGTTTGTGCATGCTTGAAGAGCGCGGTCTACAGTCGACATTGAAGGTAAATATGGGGTCGTACCGATCGGCAAACTCACTGTAAAATGTTCAAAACAGTATTCAGTAACTATGTAATATGATTTCAACGAATCACGAGATCAACTCCTATTTTCAGAAAGTCTTCTCTTAGCAGCATAGTAAGAAGACATTGTTGCACCCACTGAGCTACCTGTTACACAAAGACCTCCAATGATCTTAAAAGCATTTGGGGTAACGTCATAGAAGGCATAGTCTAGGACAAAGGTGCCAAAAACGGCTGTGGTCGAAATAACAGCAACAACTGCAGCATTTTCCGTCTGGAGTGCTATAGTGATGGTTATGACCTGAAAGTAGCCGATGATACAGGTAGCTAGGAGTATCTGACGATCATAACCACAACGAGGGATGGACCATTCGTTTAGGGCGGTTTCCAGTAATGCTGATCCCAAAAATCCGATGCAACCGTAAGCAAGATTAATGAGTTGTGCATTTACCTTGAAGGGAGCGAGAAAGCGCAGAGAGATGTATATGAGAGACATAAAAAGTGCAGCAGAAAATGCTGCGAGTAAGCCAAGTGGCGAATTGTCACTGGTGCTTTCAAGAAGACCCTCAAAGATAGGCGCTGGCTGAACGACAAGAAACACGCCGACAACGCTAATGCAACACGATAAAGAAATTGCGATGGAGCAATTTTCCTTTAAACAGACGCATGCCAAGATACATGTAATGAAGGTTGAACCTTGTCTGATACATTTGGCGGTTGAGATATCAAGATGTTGGATAGCGTAGTAATAGCTGATGGCCATTGCCATGCCGGCTATTCCCCTGAAAATTACAAGACTCCAAGCTTTAAGGGGCAGGGAAAACGACACTCGCTGGCGTTGGAGATTTGGCGCCGTGAAGAGCACGATAGTCAATGATCGGTAGAGCATAATCTGATTAGGAGATACTTTGCCAGATAAAAGTTTGATTGTCAGGGCGGCAAATGAAGTTAGGATTGCGTATGACAGCGCCCAGAAGATCCCTCTTCGTTGGATCATCACCTCAAAGATTCTAGTCCAAATACGTTTCTCTGTCTGTATATTATCATTGTAACCCTCAGATAGTGCTTCACTTTCAGTGTGAAGAGAATCGTTATCAACGTTTTTCTGCTCGTCATCCCCAGTGGGATCTCTCTCTTCTTTTGTCATTGTAGTATCTGTCAGGCATCTACTGTTGGACAAACTACTGGCTTCATCAAAAATTACTCTTTCACGCAGTTCCATTTTGCATACAAAACGTTTAGATCCTTTACCAAGAAAAAAAAACTGCTCAGTCACCATGCAGCTACATGATAAATAGAGCAGACCGATCTTGTTTTCCAGTATGTTGTACTATAGAATTATATTAGCTACACGTTCATAGCCATATTGCAAAGGTCAAATGAGTCTAGATGTCATGTGGCCGGCGGTAGGCTAGTCTGCAGGCACAGGCCCTGATTGAAACTTTGATCAACAAGTGTGTCTCCACATAAAGACTAGCACATACAAAACTTGCTGTTTCAATTCGAGAGGGCCTTCAGTACACAAGGCGTGAGTAGGCTGCACATTAAGACCCTTAACTCGAGTGAAGGGTTTGCACGGCAGACTAGCGGTAGGCTGCCTTTGGACTTCCGTAGTTGACTCTCAGGTGTACATTTGTTTAGACTCAGATCGGCTGTGCTATAGCTTTGTACTGAGGATGATATTTTCGAAGTTTCCACAATATAAATGTCACAGTTGCAAAAAGCTCAAAGGGTTGTTTGTTCAACTGTAATATTATCCAGATACTATCAGTCTTCTCTCTATCTCGTCAATTAATGTCTTCAGTGTCCTCATACACTTGCCTACCGTTGACTTGTAAAGTTGTATAGAGTCATATCGTATTTTAATTGTCACTTTACTTAGTAGCCTACCCTTTCCGTCTTGACCGCTCTTGTATCTGTGTCTTGTATACGCCCTTTAAATCTCAATGGTTGATTTATATTCCCTATAAATTTGATGTACATCGCTTCGTAAAATGTGAATTATTACCTGTGGATATAGTCGGAATATATAGGGTCCCTTCATTGGAAGTCAGGAGCGGTTGTAGAATTGGGGGGTAGGGGGTAATGAGGGATTTACTAACATGTATGACGTGGGTTATTACAAGCAATACAAAAGTATGAGCATAAGACGGGAGACTACTCGGAAGATGAAAATTTGTGTCTAATATATAAGCCCCACCCCCACCGGCTTAGCGATGATTATTTTGGGGAGTGACGGTGACCAAACAAATATATTCACATACCAAATTGTTTAAAATGTTATTTTAGAAGTTTATACTGTATATAACCACCAGCGCCTGCAATTTCGATTCACGGAAGAGAGGCATGCAAACGAGAGCCTCGATCGTAAACGAGCTAGAAATTTCTTATTTTTAAGAGTGAAGCATAACATTTTAGAGAGCTTGTAATCAACATGTTATAGAGCAAACAGGAAATTGTTGGGAATGGGGTTTCTAATATCAATCCCAACCGACCTCCCTTATAAAATAACATAAAGTGTTATTAGTTTTACAATCAAAACACAATCACATTATTTACATACCATAAACTTAGCATTTGTAGCAGTTTGTTATGATCATTGATGGAACTAAAATGTCGGCCTAATATTTTCAAATTCCTGAATGGGTACTCATCAGTTTGAAAGACACCAATGACCCCGGGATCTCCACCCTTCATTCCACACAAGCCTACACAAAAAGGTATATAGAAGAAAATATTGTTGAAATCACTCAAATATATATTTTTATTACAATATAATATTAATACAGGTAAGAAAATAAAGCGACTAGTCGTGATAATTTTTTTTATTTAACAACAGGACAGCTACTCAAGCACGACAAAGATTCATGGTGATTTTCATACAAACAAATTCATGGTTTATGCCTCTTTTTTATACATTTTTATTTTGATTTTCGGGTGCGGTTGAGGGGAAGGATAAGCCCTACTTGAATTTTTTTTAATCTTTCATAAAATATTGCAAATCATCAATTATAACCAAGTCCAAGATGATTTGTGCACGACAGTCTTCTGTTACAGTATTGCTCGTCCATTGAAATTTGGCTTAGTATACTCACAATTTGATAGACCATTAATGTATTTTAAATTTGTAAATCAATTTACGAGGAATCGTGTATAAAAGTGACCGAGTGAGATAATTAGCGAATTATAATACTAGAATCTCACAGCACTTCACATGAATAAAATAATGATTAATATAGACATATTGTTTCATTACGGTCATTTTTTTTCTGGGGGATGGGGTGCTGACTCTACTGGCTCTTTCAGGAATGCAATGTAAAAGATTAATAATTTCTTCTTTCATGTGATATGCGTTGTGACCATTGGACGATTCCATTAAGTTTTACGTCCAGCCATCAAAAATCAGACATCACTGATACGAATTGTTTCTGTTTTCTTGTTCATATGTCATAGTCATATGAACTGTTTTGAAGCTCTCGAGTTATTACTCTAGTCGTGAGAAA
This sequence comes from Lytechinus pictus, assembly GCF_037042905.1. Lineage (NCBI taxonomy): Eukaryota > Metazoa > Echinodermata > Echinoidea > Temnopleuroida > Toxopneustidae > Lytechinus > Lytechinus pictus. Next base: position 15,625,528 of record NC_087246.1, read on the forward strand.
TTCATGAAGTGAAATTTAAAATGAGATAACTGAGGGGTCAGAAATAGCTTTTTGGTTAAATTTGATATTTACGGCATTTTTCTAATATTGACGATTCTTCTTTTTTTAATTTCATCTGCTTCATTTTTATTATGGGGTAGAATCGGAATCGTTCTCAACCCAGTCGCAGTAAAACTGATATTCCGATAGAAACGGACGAGGAATTCACTGGAATTAATGTCCTCGTTAGCAGTAACAAATCATAAAACCGGGTCTTAAGTTTTTTCCCCCCAATTGTTTCATTTAACCCTCTAAAGATATAGATAAATAGATATAAGACAAACAATTACAAAAATGAAATAAAAGAAAATTAATAAATGAATGGATCAATGATATGTCAATTTACATAGCACGGTTACTATAATTATGCAATATCCTGCACTTCATACTTAATTGCATTAATTGCCTTATAGGCACTATTTAGATTTAAATCCTACCGGGTACCTATTCATCTCACCTACATGGGTCGAGTGCAGCACAATTTGGATAATTTTCTTGCTAAAGGAAAATACGCCAACATGGCTGGGATTCGAACCTGTTTCTTGATATACAGAAAATCTGCTGGACCACACCATTCCATAAATGACTAAATGCACAAAATATTTATAGATCAATGAAAGAATATTGCAATAGATAAAAAAATAAAAAGATTAATGAAAAATAAATCAATAATAAATGATGATCATTAAACTATGATCATTTTTGTGTATTGAATATTGTATATTGTATCACAGCCCCTTTGAAAAACAGCTATGCTGAATGGGCTTTTAACCGTGGTGAAATAAATAAATGAAATGAAATGAATGAATAAATAAACAAATTAATAAATACTGAATAATCAAATTAAAAACTTACATGGTTGGAGATTATGCCACTCTTTGCCTTGATGAAACTGACAGGGAGGTAATAATCCGGGGTAATAATGATGTGCTTCTTTTATGTTAAAATGAAGTACGACATATCTAGCATTTATATTTGACATTCAGTGAAAATCAAGTACTCCTTACCCGTTAAGATACCCTTCAGCACGATTGGAAGTGATGTGATTGACTTGAGCCAAGTGATGTCATCCCATGTCTTAGGTGATTTGTACTGCTCAGCAAAGTAATGACGTAAGTTGACGTCACCTGAACGGATAGCTTCATTTACCTCTGGTATATCCAGAGCTAAATTTGTTGGCCTACACAGTGGATTTTTTTCGAAATTGTAAGGAAAAAAAGAAGGGGGCAATGACTAGATCTTGATGGCGAACATCCGTTCCTGCCATGTATCATGGCCCGGGACGCGGGGATGATGGAGTGCTTTTTATGGGGGTGCTTCGTAGGCCTATATGTCATACACCATTTAAATTGACAATAGATTATCTACGTTCCAGAAAACGTCTGCGTAGTGATTTTGGAAAGTCCGTAATATGAAACCATTGCAATGCGAATACTGCCATGACTACCGTGAATGACAGCCGAGGAGATATACGGCTACATTTTCAAACTAACCTGTACAAATACATAAAAAGTGTGAGAGGTTTTCGGATCGATTTATTTTTAAACATTCATTATTAAAATAAGAAGTAAATTTTCCATGGAAGCATTCGTCGTTTGTCATAGGTCTAAAAGAGATAAGAACTTTGCTTCCACTGTGGTGACTGTAGGCTCAATGCTTGATGCATATTGTTGATATGTCTATCTTATCTTGAATAATTTATTTCATTAATACTGGACATTTTTTTAATAATACACTGTAAGTAGAATACACGGTTTCTATCACGGGACTCGCAACACAAAGGTCTGCAGTGGATCGGAAATACAAACATGACAGCACAATTCTAAGTTGTTTCTGATTGGCCATTTTTTAAATTGCATACCTTGGTGTTACAGAGTCATGGATTCAAGACATCCCAAAGTTGTATATTAATACCTTAGGTTTGGATCGTAATGATATCTCGATGTTGAAGATTCATTTGATGAAAAGTCTGGCCACAGAGGTAGATCGACCGTAAGCACGATCGCTTTAAATCCTTCTTTCTCAGCCTCCCTCACCACGTTTTCTGCAAAACGCCGATCTCTGAAGAGATACAGCTGCATCCACCTCAATCCACCAGGGGCTATCTGAGAAACCTCTGCGATAGATGAACTAGCAAAGGACGACATGATATACAGAGTGTCTGCATCTGCGGTTCCTATATGGGCGATTTATTAAGCAATGATCATGATGAATCAAAATAATAGGTTTACAATATCAAATCACGTAAGAAAGAAATCTTAAAGGAGAGAGATTTAAGTAAAACAAAGTCTGAGAATATGATTTTAAAGAAAGCACGATATGACTGTGTTGTGGGCTTTTTAAAATGTTTTTATAACCAAGGGGAAACTTGCATTAGTGGCCTGTTGCTTGGTATACATGATGCCTCGAATAATGTTTGCAATCGTGCGAAACAAATAGCCAAGTTATTGAATTATAAAGTTTTATTTGAAATATATTGTGAAAACAGTTATCTGCACGCTGTCACGAATATTTATTAGATGGACCGATGATGTCGCATGGACCACACATTACCTTTTCTTAAGTTATTACATGAAATAATAAATTGTTTCATATTTTCATACATGTGTGAATGATATGTCTCCTTTGTAATGAAATAAGTTGCAGCAATGAATATCTAATGCACTTAATCAGTTGTTATTCCAAAACTTGTTGGTTCTTGAAGAAAAAAAATGGATATAAACCTAATTTCATATAATAAAATACAAAAGAACAAGTGAGGATACGACATCATCAGTTTGCTCATTGAATATTCATGAAGACATGCCTAGAAGTGTTTCACCGGAATAATGCAAATCTTTAAAAATGCCATAACTTTGTTATTGATCAAATTTTCAGTGTTTTGTTTGTCTGATTTTTCTTAATTTTGTTCAATCATATTGTTTTTTTAGCCTTGAGTATCCCTTTATACACAAAATCCAGTAATGCTCTCTTATGACGTGGGTAATTCTGTGGACATAATATACCTTTGGCCGATGCTGCTTCCGCATCAGGATGGGCGAAGCGTTGCGCTGCCGATGGAGCTACGCAGATAGGCATGCTGATTGGTTGACCTAACACAGTGGTAGACAATGAACGATGTGTGACGTCACGAAGAATACGAGGACGAATCACGTAACTGGAAAGTGTCGGAAAGTGAGGGAAAGAGAGTGTATTGCGTCGGAGCAGGAGTGGGAGAGTGCATTTTTTCTAATCAGGTGTAGATATTAAATTGTCACAATTTCCTTCATATATAGGTCTTTAAATTTCACTTGCCTCTATCAGTATTAGATTTGCGAGTTTATTATTATCTTTACGGACTATCCTACTTAGTATACAGACCACATGATTGCAGTAACTCTAGGAACAGATCTAACCAAATTATTCTACAATTTCTCTAGTGTTCCAACTGAAATGCTTTTTGGATACATTTTCGTTATAAACCATATAGGTTATACTACAAAATACATTCAAAGTAATGTAGATTCAATTTCTGAACTAATATGCCAAATGTTCATATGCAGTAAGTTTTTATGCTACTTGATGGTTTCATTTTCATCGTAAGACAATCTTTTTCGCACATAGACTATTCAATTTGAAAATCATGACTGGGGTGTTTCATAAAACTGTTCGTAAGTTAAGCGACTTAAAGAACGACCGGTAAACCATCGCCAATGAACATTTGGTATATATACCATTTAATACCACAAGAAAGGATCACCAGTCCCACTAATCGCTCTTAAAGTCTCTCTTAACTTACGAAAAGTTTTATGAAACGGCCCCGGTCTTCACCTTTTCCCGTTTATTCTCTTTATAATTAATCGATTCTTTTCTCCTAATATATCGATTCTGAAATAATAGGTACCCCCCACCCCCCGCTAGCTATAGCCTGACGTTATTTTAGGCAAATTGATACTATGTACGGCCGGGTGTTAGTTACAAACGCTCACTAACACAATGTGTTTGTTTAAAATAAATCAAAACCAACCGATCAAATGCAGCCACACTCTCTTGAAATGTAGACCTTTGTCCCGCTGCAGCATTATAAAACAACCAGCCTTCTTCTGTAAGCAACTCTTTAGCCCGACGTCGAAACTCCTCAATGGTGGTCAATGAAGTCCCTTTCCCCGATGAGGTGATCATGTTTCGAGCTCAAAGTCAATTACAGCCCTGGTATGTGTCCGGTTAACTGACCGTCTTAACATTTATATGTACAGACTATGTGTCCGCGTAATTATACATGCATTGAAGATCTTGATAATGATTAAAGGACTCAGGCATTGCTGCAGCTGTTGGAAAATTATTTATCAATTGCAAGCTTCTTACGTCAATCTGCATGTATAGACACAAGCGTGATTTAATCACGTGTGAACCTCTGTAAAAAGAACGGAAAAGATGTGAATTATCATAGCCCCACACAAGGATGTGAAAAAATAGTTTTGATTTAGTGATATTAAAATATAAAGGCGTATCTGTAGGCCCTACTTACGAATTTTGGAGGTGGGGGTGGACAAAGCGGGTACTAAAGTTTTCCCCTTCTCAAAACCGGAAGTAAGGGAGCGAAGCAACTATTAAGATCATCAAGATCTTTAATTTTGATCCGACTCTGTTTTTCTTACATCAATAATTATGTAATGAAAATGTATTTTTTCCTTAACAAAACCCTTGGAGTTAAAAACAAATAGCTGTTGCTGTAATACGAGTGGAAAAAAATACCCCAGATTAAATACGTGAAATGTAAATTCATTTATTTCACTAGCATTCCCTTAATAGATTTTCCCTTTTTTCCCTTTCTACTCCTTTCCTTCTACGATTTGGGAAGGGGGCATGTGCGTAATGCCCCCAGTGGGGTAACGTCACTGCATATATATGTTTATTTAAATATCCAAATATGCCTATATAGTGACAAACACATGCATATCATTCTTCACCCCAATATTCCGAAGGGGGGGGGGGGGCAAATAATTTGTAAAAACCTTTAGGGGCGCACCGTGTCGTCTCCTGAATATTTTTTTTTCATGTCTCGAGCAACTTTGGAGACCAGATTTGCGATGCCCGGGTTCGCGGTTAAATAACGCAAAGTTATGTAAGTGTATGTCAGACCCAGAATTCATTGCACCAAAAAAGGTGATTTCATGTACATTGTCAATACTACGCCACATTTAATATGACTAATAATTCATATATGAGTGATTATTTATCATTTAAGTGATACCAGTCATTATTTTGCTTTGATGCTGTTTATTACCAAAATAATATTTATATATGCAATCGCGTAGTAGATGTCATTTTCTATCATCGTGTGCAAATTTTCGTCGCGATCGCGCAACCCTCTACCGAGATCGGGGGGGGGGGGACATAATAAGAATGTAAATAGATTTCAGTCACCTTTGTGTAGTAGATATGCTGACTCAGCCGTCATACGACACCTTTTACGACTGAATTGACTTGTACCAAGTTCTCGATCATCATTCAAAAATTGTATACAAATAAGCATTTTAGCTGATGTACAGTAGTTTTACAATCAACTTTCCTGTAATTTTTTGTTCATCCCTGTGTATTGAAAATCAGCAGACCTGCAATGTTTCTTCTATATTCAACTTTTATGTGCCCCGGTATGTTTCCTGTCAGCACTCTTTACCTCTGTGACCTCAATACCCAACAGACCTTTGACAGCGATGCCCACTGAGCGGATGGAAAAGAAAATCCCAGTGAATTTAGTTCCCTTTGAGCAGTTAAGATAAACCCATCATGACCACATCATCAGGGACATCATTGACTACCATCGAAGAGTTTCGATGTCGAGCTAAGGAGCTGTTATCACCGGAAGGTTGGTCGTTTTATGACGATGCGTCGGGACGGAGGACGACGTACAATGATAGCATATCTGCCTTTGATCGGTATGTATTCATATACAACGTGTATAATCAAATAACATTTTCAGCATACTTTTCTGTTCTTATAGCTTATTGTTTGCCAGAGGCTTGTAAAAAATATTTATAATTCAATACTCTGTTGCCGTTTTTATCAGCCCATTGTCCTTGTTAAACAAACAAAATACAGTAAGTGATTTTGGTCTACTCATTTCACCAGTTAATAAACAATCATACACCACTTAATCCCCTAAATTATCTTGTTCTAAAGAAAATTTTGCCCAACTAACAATCCCTTACAATGTATGGCTATATACATGTAGATCTCTAGCTATACCGAGTGGGTAAACATTGACACCTCACAAATCCCAATTTATGGGGAAAATATGTCATGAATACGATAATCATTATATGGCCGGAAAAAATATCTTCTCCCAAATAATTTGATACCACTTATGTGGTATGATTCACGCTTGGATAATTAGTGTATGTATTCTTTGCAGTGATGTAAAGTTTGATTTGCTCCAAAGTAAGGCATGACTGCAAATACTGAATCCAGACGTCAATGATGTCAACATCCTACGAGAGTTGCATTACAATCCATTGCAAAACACCTTTTCAGTACTTAACATTAGAATTGTTTAATAAACACTTTTCTTAAGTTAATTTAATTGAAAAGGAATTTGTAAATATCTTTATTAACTCATGTAGGACATCATTGACATTTGGATTAATTCATTGCTGTCATTACTTTGGCGCAAATCGAATTTTACATTATTAATAGGGAAAAATACCTTCTGATTATCGCAGTGGAGCGTTATCTGGGAGAAGATGCTCTTTCAGACCATGTATAATGTCTTCTTGGCATACCCCCTCCCTCTAAATTGGGGATTCGTGGGGTGTCAATTTTTGTTTTACTCACACGGTAGATCACCATTTACAATATTAGTTTAGTGACATATAAATGGCGATTCTTTTAGTACACTTAGAACTGAAAAACAGTGTCAATAAAAAACAAACATTGCCTCTTCCAAAGTTCGTAATTCCATTATCAGCAAATGCCATGATGTCGTCGTCGTCGGAAGGGGGGTATCTTTGCACCCCCATATATATAAGCATGGAGACTGTTTGGAAAACATTTATACCCATGATCTTCTTTATTTCTGTCTCATGTAACCGTACGGCGAGTCGAAAACATCCGTTTTATTCATTCTTACAAAAAAAAATGTGTAAACGACTGTTTTCGACTCGCCTTACGTCCGCCGTAGAGCAAATGTGACTGAGGTAATCTTGCCCCACTGTCAAAATATCATGGTGTCGCCAATATACGCAGGTAAGCCTTTTGTGACACACCTCTATTTGTCACACAGCACAACAAACGACTCTGATAGCTCTGGAACATTAATCACCTACTTAACCTTGACCCGAGCAACACACATCCACAGCCACATGACGTTGGTCACGGCGGCCGGACGCGCGATTTCTTTTTTTCTTTTTTGTTTTGTTTGTTTCTTGTTTGATCTCACTGCTTCCTCCATGACATTGATTTTGACTTCATTCTATCTGACCCTTTCTAGGTATGAACTTTATTTGACCCCTTTCGGAGTAAAAACTTTAATCTATTCACCCATTTGTCATGTTTGTAGCTGAACTGTTGGCCTATATGCTATCGAAAAATTCTGAGTATATGCAGGCTGATTCGTGTGGGTATGGTTGGTGTGAGTGCATGGACTATTGAACTGCATTGGTGTTCTCAACAATCAAACTTTCGTAAATCTAGGACTGCAACAAAAAAAAGATGAACAAAGTTAATAGAACATTTTCTTCTAGCAACAACTCCTGAATACACGGGCCGCGGAACCGTGGGGCCCACTTTTTTTCCAAAACCGTGTACAAAAACGTAAAAATTACCATTATGATTGTGATTTTTTGCATGGTCAGCCCCCCACTTTTGGCTCAGCCCCCCCCCCCCCCCACTTTGAAAACCGTTCCGCGGCCCCTGGAATGCACATGCAGGAATTCTTCGCGAAAGTAATTCGTGTGAAATCCGTAAGGTGTTTTCACTGCAACTATGCACACTTAAAATATCGGCCTAGAGCACGCTTATTTTGTAAATATTTGTATTTATAATTGTGGAACATGATTTTTTTTCTGTTTGTAATCATAAGTCAGCTTGTTTGACTGACTTAGTATTTTCTTATGTGGATTTTATATTTTCAAAGGTGCAACATCGTCTCAAGCATTTGCTTATATTGTCATACCGCTACATGGCTGCCTCTTGTAAAATTTATACATTTCCCTTTGTGATGGTTACACTGTGTATATTGTCATGACATGCAGAAACAAATACATAAATGAATAAATAAAATAAATGAATAAAATATTTTTATAAAAAGGTCAAGTCCACTCCACCTTAAAGTTGATTTGAATGAATAGAGAAATATGAAAGAACCATACACACTTAAAATGTTGGGCAACATACCGTCCACTGTGTTGGGTAATGTTTGTAAGTTAAAAAAACAATATATATATATATATATATTCTCCGCAATTATTATCCAATTGAGCAAATTATTACCCAATTATTAGTTTTTATTACCCAATTCGGGCAGATTTTAACCAATAGTTGTGTGGACTGTGGACAGTATGTTGTCCAGGGTTAGTTTAATGTTGGGCATTTTTTGCCCCAACTATTTTAAGAGTGTAACGCTGAAAATCTAAAGAAAAATCTTATAAATCACAGATTTGTGATATTTCAATATTTTATTTGTATTTCATCCTATTAAATATAATAAACATTCAAATTTTTGCAGATTCAACCTTGAGGAAGCTTTTCATTCAACCGCAATATGCTGCAAGAATGGGAATTCAATAGTTCAGGGAGGAATTACACATTGTTTCACATTATGAGGAAAAATTAATATTTAATGTTTGTTTATTAAAATACAAAGTAAATAACGATCGAGCGATGTCATTGGTTCCCTTATTTGCATACCGACAATGACATCTATTTAGTGACATTAAGCCAAACCTTGAATTGTCATAACTTTTTACATTCAAAATTGATTGATTATATTTTTGATACACAAAAATTAATTTTGGGGATTCTTGGCCTTTATGGAGTGTATAAGGATATCTAATTTTTAGATGGATCGTATAATCTGAATGGATCAAAATATATTATTTTTTATTTTAGTTACGTGATTCGTCCTCGTATCCTTCGTGACGTCACGCAACGTTCATTGTCCACCACAGTATTGGGTCAACCAATCAGCATGCCTATATGTGTAGCACCGGCAGAAGCCCAACGGTTCGCCCATCCATCTGCCGAAGCAGAATCTGCAAAAGGTTGGTTGAAATCATTTGGGACAGACATCTCCACCCACACACACCACACCCACACATACACGCAACATCCAAGTCACATCCCTTTGCACAAGCTCACGCACACACACTTACACGATGTCACATCCCCACAACCATTCACGCACACTCACACACCCTGTCCTCATGTCCGTGGCGGATATAGCTTTTTGCTAGGGGGTTGACCAGTTGGTTTAAACCAAGTTTTTAAGTTACTTCTTTTTTTATACAAATCACTCTATAACCTAGCCCTAAAAAACTTTTCTGATTGTTTAGAAATCTATATGTCCCAGGGGCCGCTTCATAAAGCTGTTCGTAAGATAAGAGCGACTTTAAGAACGACTGGTGAACCTTTCTTACGCGCTAAACCATCGCCAATGAATATACCATTTACCACAAGAAAGGATCACCAGTCGTTCTTAAAGTCGCTCTTAACCTACGAACAGCTTTATGAAACACCCACCAGGTAGAAGAAATAGATCCTCTGAAGACCCACTTAAATTAACATATCTAACTAAAAGAAAACAGACCGGAGATAGAACATTTACCGTTGTATCCTCAATGGAATGGAACAAACTCCCTCTCACAATAAAGACAATCCCCAACAATTGAGTCATTTAAGAAGTCCCTTAAAAAAATGTTCTGGGCAACTGCTTTCATTTAATATGTCATTCTGATTTTTTGTTTGTATAAATATATAAATAAGTTAACTAAAATGGTGATCTTTTTAATTAATTTACAGGCTTTTGTGAACCAAGGCGTAATTATACTGTAAAATCTCGTTTATCCCCCTAAGGAGTCATTTTTCCTTTATTCTTCGTCAAAATATAATGTATGTCACATGAAAATGTTATTTACACATACTATAAGAGATGATTACCATGTAGGAAGTAGACTGACACTTGAAAAATAATTGAAGACCATACTGGAAGCCAAAATAACTATACATTATTGGAAAGATGTGGAGAATGACAATACAATGAAAGTTTCATGCATTTTCACTGCTTACCAGTGCGGGATTTTCCTTCAGTTATAATCACTCAAAATCGTGATCCTACACACTCTAACTTGCAAGGATTTAAAATAAATCTAAGACTGCACATTAGAATATAATGCCCCGAATACAAATGTGTATGTTTCATTGTTCATGCATTAGTCCCAAGTTGGCCGCGTAAGGAAAACAGGGATTTTCAGGGAAATTTCTTGTTATGAAGTTGGCTTGCTAATCTCTACCATAAAGTGTCAAATTTGATTCACACTATTAAATTACCAATGTTTTGATAAGCTCATATTTTAACTTGTCAATCGTATACCAGGAGCGGCCGAAGCTGACACCATGTACATTTTATCATGTCTATCTAATGCATCCATCGCTGAGGTTTCACAGGCAGCACCGAATGGGTTACGATGGTTGCAGTTATATCTCTTCAAGGATCTTCAGATCTCTGAACACATGGTCAAGGAGGCTGAGAAACAAGGATTCAAAGCTATCGTTCTCACAGTTGATTTACCTCTTTGGGGAGACTATTCATTCTATAAATCTTCGCATGCAACATCTTCTTCAACATCGAGATACTATGGAGATCCAAGTCTGAGGTATGATGATATTGAAATTTGAAAAGTATTCATGTATAAAACTGCATGTGCATAACATTACGAATCAATATCAAAACAAAAGATTCACATTGGTTTCGATCGGGGAAGGGGGAAGTTTGACACTCTTTATTGTTGTCTATCAGGGAGAGGTTTGTTTTTTGTTTCTTTTTTTTATAGTTTAGATGTATTGGAGACGTGCTACATAGGCACAAATTCATACTTATCATCAATCCATCCGGCAGCTCATGCAGTTCTAGCTAATAGGCTCATTTAATTCAGAAATGCAGGAAAACAATGATAGAAGAAAGAGAAGGAAAATAAGCTATGCACCGGGCTTTACTGTTGATGAGACTTGTCCCCCAAATTAAAACAGCAGGCATTGGTTTTATTCAACTCTCTCATTATTTCATGTAGACCAGCAAATTTACGTTTGGATATACCAGAATTGCGTGAAGCTATCCGTTCAGGTGATGTCAACTTACGTCGTTACATGGCTACAAATTACGAATCACCTAAAACATGGGATGACATCAAGTGGCTCAAGACAATCACATCACTCCCGATTGTACTTAAGGGTATCCTGACAGGTAGGCAACAGTGGCGTAGCTACGGGGGGGGGGGGGGGGCGGGGGGCACGTGCCCCCCCCCCCAGGTGTCCCCCTGAAAAAATTGGCAGAGCAAAAAGAGAGAGAGAGAGAGAGAGAGAGAGAGAAAGAAGAAAAGAAAAAAGGAAAAGAAGGAGAAAGACAGAAGAAAAAAGAAGAGGAAAATAAGAGGAGGAAGACGAGTGAATGAAATAATGTGAGGGGAAGACTTGCAAAAAATAAACAAAAACAAATCTTTCATGTAACTATACACAACAAAAAAAGTAAGTCCCCCCTTAAACAAACATCAATAATTATCGAGCCAATGCAAGTTTTTAATATATTTTTACATGAGCGTGTAGGTAATTTTATAAGCTACCCTCTGAGTAAATGTTATGGACGTATTTTACGTCATGCTTCAGTGAGCACCGCCAGAAGGCAAAAATGTCACTTTTCAAAAGTCACAAGCCAAATATCATGACTTTGATTCCACTTCTTTGGAACGAATTCCAAATTCTCATCATGAAAAATAGTCAGAAGGCTTGTAAAAGGTACTTTCTAAAAGACGCTACAACTTATTTGGCTAAATTTCACGGTTGAATAAAACACAAGTCCAAATTTGCTATAAATGGATTTTTTACACATTTCTATCGATAAAAATGATCGAATATGATGACAATTATTTTTGGGAAGAGTATCTTCAACAATATTCATCATTTCACTGTTCAATGAACATTTATTGAAAACAAAAATACGATTTTCAAATATCATAGGCAAGTATTGTTTAATTTTGGTAACTGAAAATGATTTTTTTAAAAACTTTTTCGTGATGTTCATGACCAGTTAACATGCTTCAATGATTCAAACGCGTTTAATTAAATATTCATGCTTGCATGAACATGTGGAATGTGATTAGCTCTTTTTTACGTTATTGGAAAAAAATGCAATAGCTAACTATGGATATCTGTCACAAACCTCCTTGCATAGTTCATTTGATTTGATTTTTATGAAATTCCCGATGTCTAATGCATAAGTAAGCACACAATATTCGAAAATTATGCAAATGAGAAGAAAGTTCAAGGCCTTGGCCCCACTCTGTGCCGTATCGAATGGTTATTTTTGTGTGCGCGCCTTTTGGATAGTGTTACTCTGAAGCCATGTGCGAAGTTTTATGAAATAACTGTAGGCAGAAGTAACAAAAACCGTCCATGAAACAAACCCTCATATCACATTAATTTTTGTTAAAATTTTGACTTCCTCTCTCATAGACATTGTGTACATTATGGGTGCATATGTTTAAGAATAAGGAACCCCTTATTCAATATGGTGGAACTTTTTTTTTAAAGGCTGTCTTTAGCGATGTCATTTGGCAGTAATGTTTATCAACCTATGGGCAGAATCATGTGCAAAAATGAAATCGATATGTTTATTTATGGATGAGTGAGCACGCATCAAAGTGGGAAAAGGGGTATTTTCAATGTCACAGACTCATTTTAAAGGGTAATAAAGTAAATATTGGGGGCAAATTCGGTTTCAAATGTGACTTAATCGCTGTTGTTTTTATCATCCATCATTTCTATCACCACACACTTTCCGAAATTTTGACATTTTCATGGTTGAGCGAGCACATTCGAAAACTTGGGAATGAAGACTCTTTATACTGCATAAATGTATTATTTTCCGAACAATTTATCGGGATCAGTTGAATTTATGGACAAATCAGTGGTGGATCCAGAATTTTAGAATGGGGGAGGGGCCTATAATCGGGGGAGCCACCAACATTGTCAAATTTTAACATGTTTTACAAGTTGTAGAGGATACTACCATAAACCCCTATCGTCACAATACATTGTGTTCACTCAACCATAAACATACGATATCACAATTATTGTGTGTGGAGTGGCTAAATGATGGATAGTTAAACAGCATTAACACCATAAAATTCACCTAAAAACAATTTTTGCCCAACTTTGTATTTACACAGTCTGAAAAACGACTCTTGTGACTTTCAAAAATTGTCATTTTTAATTCAATCTTTAATTACTCATGCATGACTAAACCGATCAATTTCATTTTTCCCAAGGAGTTGCTTAATGAGTGTAGAAAACCACTTACGAAATATCATATCTCAAAATAATTCCGTTCAAAAGTTACAGCAATTCGATTAAGGGGGGACTTACTTTTTTTGTTGTGTATATATAAAATTTTTGCTTGCGCTTCGCGCCAGAATTGCCTGTTCAATGAGATTCATATCTTGCTCAATAGGCTGATATGGAGCAAGTTTTGAAGTCAATATACAAAACATATTTTAGCTCGGACATCGAGCTTTCATTATTATTTTTTCATTTACAAATTTAAGTGCTTTGTAAAATGTCCGTTTTATGGTCTACATATCAACATTTTAAGCTCACGCTGCGTGGTCACATTGTTTGATTTGCCAAGTTCCTATTGTCTTCGTGTATTTCATAAAGTTACATTAAACAAATGTATTCAGAATGCCCAGATTCTAGGTCTAAGTCTAAAACATGCGCGATAGCCTGCATGTTCTTTATTTAAAATGTACTTAAATTATCCAGTTTCAGATCAGAATATCAATAATTGTTTGCTCACGTTCACGATCGCATTATTAACGATACCCAATTAACTATATCCTATTCATGATTTACAAAATATGAATAGAGTGTCCCGCTTTTAGGTTTAAAATATCAATTTTCTTCCTCTCGCGCTTCACACTCGCATCAATCGTTTAGTTACATACCTATCCCATTTATTAATACAAAAAGTGCTTAGAATGACAATTTTTAGGTCGGAATGTCAAAAAAATTTGCTCGCGCTTCGCGCTCCCATTATTGAAATATATACCGTCTTCGTTGGTAACTGTAAGCAGTCTTTAACAGGTCCCTGTTCGATAATGCTAGAACAGTTATTAAAATATTCTGTTCGCAGTAATCATCTAGTTACATACACATCTTGTTCAGGATCACACATTACATTGCACAGAATATTAAATTTTCAGGACAAAATACATGGCTTATGAGATTATTTCATGTTTATGTTGTTTTATAAGAATAAAACTATAAGAAGTGACTGATTAGGGAAAATAAAGGTGAAGATAATTCCGGGCCCCGTCCCCTATTGGCGAAAGTCGGATCCGCCCTTGTGACACATTCACACACACCAGAAAATAAGGACCCCCCAGTGCCCCCCAGGAAAAAAATCCTAGCTACGCCACTGGAAGACAACATTTAATTTCACATTTAAAGCCATTGCATTTAAAACTTAAACAACAGTGTCATATCATCACCTAACCAAGGCTAGTTTAACAGAGACAAACATTTAATAAGACCCTTTAGGAGAAAAAAAAACTTACGGCTGCTGTGTCAGTCATGTTCTAACTGACATACGGTATACGATTCCGCTCCTGATTTATCTTGTGACGAAGTATAGTGTAGCTTTTCAAAAACCGAACTACTGGGCTGAATTCCGTTTTTGCTTTTCGATGATTGGAACGGAAAAACGAATTATCCATTCGTATCTTGATTGCCCTCCCACATTGATTATTGTTACAGGTGATGCTGCTAGAGAAGCAGCTGATGCTGGTGTTTCTGGAATCATCGTATCAGCTCATGGTGGAAGGCATATGGATGGGGTCCCTGCTCCGGTATGTTAGCGCCCCCCCCCCCCCATCTGACCACCTTTACAAAGAAATTTTCATCATCGAGTTTATATCGCCCGTTATGATTTGGTTGGTTCTGTAAATCAATGAGAACACTCGATTTTCCATTCCTAAAACAAAATGGTTATTTTATTCCATCTTCTTGCTCACCGTCTCTATCTTTCAGTCAACCCCAACGAAAAGGTGATTTTAATAAAACAAGAAAAATCCAACAAGCATAACACTGAAAAATTCATCAAAATTGGATGTAAAATAAGAATGTTTTGACATTCTAATTTTTTTGCACATCCCTTGATAGGCAGTGAGGGGACTGACAATATCACACACTCACTATTGCTTTTATATTTTCATGAAATATGAAATATTCTTAATTTTCTCCACATTCCTGTAAACAAAGTTTTATTTTATTGAAAATGTGGAATCCCCATTGTTTTAACATTTTATGGATCAGTTACAATGGTCCCTATTGTCAATTCTGTAAAAATTAAAATATTGTGAAATTCAAACAATAAAAAACAAAAGAAATAGTGAGTGAGGGATAACATCAAGTCTTTCATTTGCATACGACTGAGTTGTGCATATAACTCAGGGGCGGCGATCCTGGGGAGCCGGGGGCACAATGCCCCCTCCACTTTTTGAAGCCCTGAAAAGGTGCCCTTTTTATGCAAGAAAAATGTGCTCCTTTCACCTGAGGAGGACCCGTTTTAGGTGTTACCAAGTGCCCTTTCTCGGATAAGTGCCAATATTTTACCCAAAAAATGCCCCCTCTCGAAAGTATTATGTGCCCCTTTCACATGAGGGCCTGCTTTATGTGATAACAAGTGCCATTTTTCGTATATCATGGCCATTTTTTACAAAAATGCCCCCCCCCCCCCACGAACGTGTTCAGTGCCTTTTCACCTGAGAAGGACTCGTTTTATGTGTGAGCAAGTGCCCCTTGCCTTCTAGTAAGTGAACTTTCTAAATTCATTGCCCCTTATACCTGAGAAAATTACCCCTCACAAACGTGCTCTGTGCCTCTTTTACCTGAGAAGGGCCCGTTTATGTGTTAATGAGTGCCCCTTGAAACAAGAAAATAATATTCCCATTTCTTTATGTTACTGCTTATGAATGAAAAAATTGTAAGAGTAATCCTAATCTATCACAAAATTGGATTTTCATTACAAAAGTGTCAAAATATTTGCTCGCTCGCATTCTTATAAATTTTACGTGATGCGACATATCTAGCCCCCTGAAAATTTTGCGCCCATTTACGCCACTGTAGATAAGTAATCTTTGTTTGTTTTAAGATAGTACTTTTTTTTCCTTCTGCCCCCTCCCCCCACTTTCAACTTCGCTCCGCCGCCGATTTTGATGAACTTTTCAGCATTATGCTTGTTTGATTTTACTCTATTGATTCAAATCAACATTTTTTGCGGGTGGACTCGACCTTTAAGTTTAAAACCTCTTGGGCTGTTTTATCGGGTGAGCGAAAGACAAACTCCATCTCAGTAAAAATAAAATATGTTGTAAGATTTATTCTATCTTTTATTTTTCATTATTGTTCATACAAAGTTCGAATAATTGATTTCCACTTGGAAAACTCATGATTCTGTCATGAAATATCAATATTGATGGTATAAAAGATCCCGTCTCTAACTGGGGGCAGACAACTGCCATCACAAAAAGCCGTACACGAAAAAAAAAGAGAATGCTAAGACAGATGTTATCTTCTCTCCATTTTTATTCAACTTGTACGCTGTTGATATTCATAGGAATTACACATATAAGTCGTGTATTTACTTCAAACAACTATTTATATACCACGATGATGAAAGGTTAAGTAGCCTCTCTAGGGTGAATATAATTTTCTTCACTCATGTGATACTGTAACACTTGAAAAGGCGTTTGGCCAGCAGACATGGCAGATGGAAGGATATAACAATAATGAAATACACATATATTTCATTAAATTCTCTGCAACGATTTTCCAGAAACCGTCTCTTAATTGGTTTAAAATTAAACGTACATTTCTAATATAATTATATCTTTGCAGTTAGACGTCTTACCAGAAGTTGTATCAGCTGTCAAAGGTCGTGATGTTGAGGTTTACATGGATGGAGGGATTCGATCAGGAACCGATGTCCTCAAAGCTCTAGGATTGGGAGCAAGGGCTGTACTGATCGGTAGACCAGCACTCTGGGGACTAGCTTGTGATGTAAGTGGGGGATGGGCATGGGCGGAAATCTCTCCCAAAATATAGGGGGGAACCAGGGGCGGATTTGACAAGCACAAAAAAGTTTATCACCCAAAATGTAACGTCATTTCGTTAAAAAAAATTGACAAGCCAAAAAAAAAGGTTATCACAAAAAATGTAAGGTCATTTGTCATTTTTTAATGATGTACAGAAGCGGATCTAGAGGGGGGGTTGGGGGGGTTGCAACCCCCCAAAAAAAAAAATCCGGGGACCATTTTTTTAAATCTTATCTTTTTTTTTAAACTTGTAATTTTATTTTATTCTATTTTCATGTATTTATTCCATTTTCACACACAGATTTTCAAAAAATTTCCCTACTGTGGGAGGGGGTGGGAGGGGGGACACCCCCCTCCCACACCCTCCCCCCTCGCTCGCTCCGCTCGCTTGGACTCGGTCGCTACGCTCCCTCGCATACCACCCCAACCCCCCCTTTATAAAAAGCTGGATCCGCCCCTGATGTATGTCCCCCCTGGGATTTCTGCCTATGGGGATGGGTACAACAAAATAATACAGATCAGTTTTAAACATAATTACAGACTTGACCTTGAGCTGGACCCAGCCAAGGCAGCTGATTATTTTAATTGAAGCGCAAACTTAACGATTGCAAATGTCATCACGAAAATGTCTGTCGATTAATCTTTAGTATTTTCGTCCGTATATTAATTTGCAAATTGGCGTGTGAATTGATATGAGGTTAAAATGTTTGATTTTGATACTACCGACAAAGTCTATGGATGCCTACATGTCATCCTGTTTAGAATATTGACAACAGTTATTCTGTCTATAGTATTATTCATTTCTGTCTATTCATTTCTGTTATTCTGTCTATAGTCTATAGTATTATTCATTTATCGATCACATACATGTCACTTAGTCACTTATAAACAGAGAACGTCTAAAATCTCATTCGTTCTCGTGTAGTTTATGTCCAAAGAGTAACGCAGCATTATTACGAATCAAATCTCTCGAATCATTCATACCATACGTGTTGCTAGATGTAGCCACTTATACTTGGACTCGCTAGGTACTGTATTCTATTCCGACGATAAGTACTTTATTCCAGTGGCGGATCCGGGTGTGCCCCCCCCCCCCATTGGCAGGGCCCTGGGAACGATTATTTTAGTGGGGGTTGTTAAGGGTGCTGATGTGAATTTGAAAAGCAAAAAAAAAAAAATCACTACTAAATGGAAGTCAAATTGGTCCCGAGACCCCCGCTTCGCGGCACCCCCGCTTCCCAGGGCCATGGCCCATTGAGAGCCATAATCAACATTTTTAAAGTAAATGTTCTTACACAAGTGTGCCCCCCCCCCCTTTGAAAGGTATATCTTTAATGGAAATACGCCGTTCATACGGACCGAAGTGAAGACATTTATTTTTATATATTTTTTTATTATTATGTTGCTCTTCAATTTTTTCTCGGGAAAATGTGCCCCCCTTTTGGATAATCCTGGATCCGCCCCTGCTTTATACCTTAAACTGAGATATACAGAGGAACATCTGATTAAAGTTACTACACATGTAGAAGTCATGAAATACTGCTCTAATTTCATGTTAAATCTATAACATAATTATTACGACTTGGTATAATTCCATTCATATAATTTTGCAATTCGTTACTTTATACGCAGGGTGCAGATGGAGTCAATAAGGTATTATCGATCTTACGGTTTGAATTGGACTCTGCTCTGGGCATTTCAGGTCAGTTTTACATTTCGCATTGTTAAGTCATTTAGTATGATGCAGGTTCATGGGGGTATTGTTTTTATATATTTATTCATTAATTTGTGTCATTAAAGAATATATACAATTATATTTTTGTATATAAAAATATACAAAAATGTTTCAGGAAAAAAGGTAAAAGGAAAACAGATTTGGTTGGAAGGCCCACCACTCTATTATCTTCCATGAGGTCCAAATGGAAATCGATCCAAGTGAATCGGTATGTGTGTGTGTGTGTGTGTAGTGTGTGTATGTGTGG
Source organism: Lytechinus pictus (assembly GCF_037042905.1). Lineage (NCBI taxonomy): Eukaryota > Metazoa > Echinodermata > Echinoidea > Temnopleuroida > Toxopneustidae > Lytechinus > Lytechinus pictus. Next base: position 15,644,891 of record NC_087246.1, read on the forward strand.
AGGTGATGAGAATTTTTGCACACACTGAGAACAGTGGGCGCAGCCCCCTTACCCCCCCCCCAAAAAAAAAAAAAAAAAAAAAAGTGCAGTATTGATACGATTTCAGAGTAGGTCTAGTATGCATGCCATTCCGAAATCACAGAGTTGCAGCTCGGCTGGTCAGCCTACACTCCGGGCCTACACTGTAAAAGCTGTACGATGTATAAGAGGTACAAGATTTTCAAATACGAAGTTTGAGCTAAAAACAGTTTTTTAAATGACAACCGGTAATTACAGTATCATAGTGGGTGTCAAACTAACACCATATTAACCATTGATGTAAAATGCTTAGTGAGGTCCTCAAGTTGTGTGGGTTTAAAACCAAAGCTTGTGCGGTACTAATCAGATGTCTGTGTTTCACATATTGTATTTATTTTATATTTCACAGGTTGCACCAATGTCCAAGACATTCCGTCATCATTGATAGCTCGAAAATCTTACCTCTGAACACTGGCGTACCTAGGATTTTCCAGAAGGGGAGGGGCAAATTTTCTGGAGGATATTTTGTCTGCGAAAAAATTTGACAAGCAAAAAAAAAAGGTCTTCAACCAAAAATAAAGGATTTCTTACCAGAAAAAAAATTTGACAAGCAAAAAAAAAAAAAAAGTCTTCAACCACAACCTGTATCAGTTGTGACTCGTCAGGGGGGCAGGGATACGTCCCCTGCATGAGTTGTGACTCGTCAGGGGGCAGTCTCCCCCTGCCCCCCCCCCCCTTAGGTACGCTAGTGCCTCTGAATGTCTGCCGAACTCGGCCTTCCACGGCTTAAGATCCCGACCACCATCAAGAATATCCTGGAAGAATGAATGATACAAAGCCCTTTAATTACCCATCCGCAGAATCGGAATCATTTAGTCAAGATTATTTGCAATATATATCCTTACTCCTCACACAATATAGGCACATTCTCAGGCAAATACACCCACATTCCAACATCATCGTCTCGCCAACACTCACCCACACAAAAACGCACACACTCATATACACACCGCACACACACACACACACACAAATTATTTAAATTTGTATTTTATTCATTTAATCACGGTTAAAAAGCCTGCTTCCAGCTAAAAGCTGCTTTTTCAACAAGGCCGTGAACAACTGAATGCAAATAAAACAAAAATGAAATTGACTTTACAAAATTGATCAAAGAAAAAAAATAATGCAAAAATAATATTAACAATAGAAAAATTGAAGTAAACAAAATTGAAAAGTTAAAGAAACGAAATAGTATACAAATTAATGTCAAATTCAAAATGAATAAAAGCGAAAATGACGGTAACTTAATACAGTTTGTCGGTCTATGTTTCTGAGAAGATATTCTCTTTATTTAAGTGTGATTCGGCTAAGTAAGTGGGCCTAGATTATTGACTGTGGTAAAAATTGACTGATTGATTGATCAACCTTTAAAATGTGATATACAGCCGTGACGATTATACAGGCTGAAAGGAAACGCTCAAACACACACCTCCACCTATCGTTTGAAGTCGAGTAAAAAGTCAATAAAAAGTAGAGTGCACTCTGACACTACAGTGTCCGCCATCGCGCCGCTTCATTTGGCAAAGGAATAAGAATATACCCTTAGATTTGGATTATTTTTTAATGATACTGATATATATATATATATATATATATATATATATATATATATATATATATATATATATATATATATGTATATATATAAAGGTAAATATATAAATGTAAAGGTAGACGGAAAAGCAATGAATTTTTTGAATGACTGTTTTCTGTTAATAATATTATACCCCTTCATGTGATGTAACAAGTTTGATCATACTGTACATATATATATGTTTGCATATATATATATATATATATATATATATATATATATATATATATATATGTTTGTATATATATATATATATATAGTTATAGTTATAGTTTTATATATATATATAGTTATACATATATATAGTTATATACACATATATATATACATTTATATATATATATATATAAATGTTTATATGATAATGCATCATTTATATAACTGCATTGTATTGTATATGTGTTTAATAGAAATTGGTTTGTAAGAGTGAATCAAAATTATTTGGCCTGCAATCCTGTACACTTTTAATCAATATGTAGGCCTATGCTCTATTTATCAATTTTTTAATGTTGGCTAATCTGAGTACTGAAGTGCTTTTATAGTTCTAATCTGCAAATTGTTTCTAATGACTTTTTACGGTCCTAAATACCGGAATTCTCTCAGCAATGACATTATAAATGCCGCTAGTTTGAATTGTTTTAAATGAAGCTAAAAAAAGAAAAAGCGATCGGTAGCCAGCTTTGTCTTCCTTCCTCCCCTCTTTTTTTTCTCTCTCTTTCTCTCTCCCTTTTTCTCCCTTTCCCCTCTTCCTCTTTTACCGACAACCTAAGCACCACCCTATCCTTTCGGTTTCTTTTCTTTCTTTCATTCTCCTTCCATCAACTCCATATTCCATTTACCAATCATCACATCAACTTTATTTATTCCCACCCCTCCTTCTCGTATGATACTCGTACTGATCTTTTATCCAATTCTTTAAGGGATCCACATTTAACAAGCCCTGCTTTTCAGTTGATACCTCCAATTCCTCAACTTTTATTCTATTAAAAAGTTATATTAAAATAGCCTTGCAGATGTTAAATCGAGATTGTTCTACATTTCGTTTTACCATCATGGTATATATCATATTATGATTATTGTTTATGGCTTACCGAAAACATTTATCTATTTCCCTTGTATTGATATATTGCTTATACATAGTATTCCCTTGTATTGATTTGTATGGATATTATTTCATATTTGTGTAATTTGTTGAGTCGAAATGAAATAAAGGAAACTTGAAGAAAAAGGTATTTGAATACTTCAAAATTATAAGTACTCTTTCCTTCTTGAAATAAATAGGTGAAAACAACATTACTTGCCAAATAGAGCAGAATTTCAGTCTTTTAAAAAACGAATTGCCTCTATTAATGTACATAACGTAATACGGTCCTATATTTTTTTTAAACATATTTTTAATCTGTTGCTGCGCTACAATAATCAATTTTTGCGATTTCTGATATATCTTTTTTTGTGATGAATTCTGTAAACATGCATAAAAACGGTCAGTTTTGAAAATCCAACAAGCGTCTCAATGTGAATCATTTATACACAGTAGGCCTAAGTGGCGTCGGTATACGAGTGGGGTGTGTGACACATTTTTTTTCTAAAATGCTGCCAACAAAGAAAAAAGAAAAAGAGTTGATGAAATGGAGAAAGGTGGCAGAATCGAAGTAACAGATGAAAATATAGAGGAAAAGAAAAAAAATGAAAATAAAAGGCGAAAGACGAAAAAATAGAAGAGATAAAATGAATTATTTTCGTTGCAGCTTTTCTCTCAGTATCTTATAGGATATAGGCCTACTTTCAAAAGTTTAAATTATTGACTTTTCTGTGGTCCTCATTCCTGCCTTAATATTCTCTAAACTGGTCTATTTTTCCTGTATTTTTTCGATATTAATTTAAATAGAAGTTGCCAGCGCTAGCATTTAGCTAAAGATAACGATTAAATTAACTGATTGTATATATAGGCCAAATAAAAATAAGTAAAAATGGAGAAACCGAAACAATTTGCGATTCGGTATTTATTCAATTAAGAGACACCTTACGCTTTAAAAACGAAACAAAATACCAACAACAACGAAAAGGTGTCCGGTCGGGTTAGCGTCGCGAATTCGAAGAAAAATTAAAATTCCCATAATAAACATGGCTGGTGATTATATGAGGCAGAAATTGACGTCGTTTACAGAAGCTGTATTTCCAACTCGAAATGCTGTAAAGCGCCAGCATCATATGCTAAAACCTGGTGAGCACAAGAAATAATTTTTAGAGCGAATTCGTTTATGTAGCCCCATACATTCGATTTGCTGTAGGTCTAGTGATAGATCTGCGGACGGTTTATTAATTTATCAATATCATGAACAATGATCAGTTCGTCTGTATGTAACGAACCTCGCATCACATTTTACTTTTAGTGTATATCAATAATCTAGGCTATATATCTGTCTTGTCTATGCTAACATAAGGTTTGGTCCCCCCAGTCTGTGCATACGTGTATCTGCGCAATTTTTTTAGGGGGATCCAGGGGGCCCGGGCCCCCCCCCCTATTGGCGGAGCAAAAAAAGGGGGAAAGAAAGAAAAAAAAGGGAAGAGAGGAGAATAAAGAAGGGGAAACATAAGAGGAGGAAGACGAGTAAATAAAATAAGATGAGGTGAAGACTTGAAAAATAATTTTTAAAAATATTTCATGTTTTCCTATTATAGGCCTAAATTTTTTGCTGGCGCTTCGTGCTCGTGCTCGCATTGTTTTTTAGGTGATTGACATATCTTGCTTAATATGGAGCTTAAAATATCAAATTTTGAAGTCAATATACAAATCACATTTCAGCTTGGAAAATGAACTTTCATTGTTTTTATTTGATTTACAAATTGATTTTTATAAAGTGCTCTGTAAAAATGTATGTTTTATGGTCTGAATATTAAAATTTTCTGCTCGCGTTGCGTGCTTGCAAATTCGTCAGGTGTACCTATTATTTTCCTGTATTCCATAAAGTTCTCAAACTATCCCTATTCAGGTCAGATAGCCATAACGTATCAGCTAGCGCTGCACGCTCACATTTTGATTGGTGAGTTATGTATTTCTCAATATTAATTCTATAACATATAATTCCCATTTCATGACAGTTTATCAAAAATTTTGGCTCGTGATTTGCGCTCGCATTGATTGTTGAAATATATTAACTCATGCATCTTATTCATAATTACAAAAGTGCATTAAATGTCCAGTTTTCAGGCCATAATATCAACAGATTTCTCACTCTCATTAGGCTTATTAGATTAATGAATAAGATATTGATTGAGTAATCAAATTGTCCCTTTTTTTCAGAATGGAATATCGACAAGTTTCATCTTGTGCTTAGGAAAAGAAATAGGAAGATAGTGATCATTTTCATATGACATAATGTCCTTAGAATGTCCTATATCAAAACTCAAAGTGATAATAATGAAACTTATCAGCTCTTTTTTAACTGTGATCCATATCCACCTCACAATTTTCCTATAAAGTGCTTGAAATACAGAGCTTAAATTGACTCTTTTTCAGATTGGAATATCGCCTTATTGATTTTCATGACAAAAAAGGGTATTTAGAATGCCCAGATTTTAGGCCAAAATCTTCTTCTCTATTTGAATCATTATCCAGTTTCAGATCACAATATCAAAAATTTTCTGCTCGCGCTTTACGCTCGCATTATAGGAAGATTTCCAATTACTCATCCTTTTCATAATTTAAAAAACTTGAATAGAGTGTCCCATTTTTAGGTGTAAATCTCGAATTTTTCCGCTCGTGCTTCAAGCTCGCATCAATTATTTAATTATATACTTATCCTTTTCACGATTACAAAAAGTGTGCTTAGAATTTCCATTCTTCAGGTAGAAATGTCAAAATTTCCAGCTCACGCTTATTTTCAGCTCACATTATTTAATTGTTGAAATATGTAACATCTTCATGGGTAACTGCAAGCAGCTGTTATTAAAAACATGATATTTTATCAGATCAAAAAGGATATTAAAAAATTCTGCTCGCGCTTTGTGCTCGCAGTAATTTAGTTAGATACACATCTCATTTAGGATCACAAACATTGCCCAGAATGTATAAATTTTAGTACAAAATACATAATTTTGAGCAGCCGATCGGGGAAAATGTGGCTGAAAAAAAATCTGCCCCCCCCCATTGGCAAAGGCTGGATCCGCCCCTGATCCAGGAGACACTGTCACTGTCATGAACTAACACTCTAGTCTCTACTCTAACGTTCGACAGAAGTCCGACTCAAGTCAAATTTCAGTTTCAAATCTACTAAAATTTCGCCCAGTCATGTTGTAGGTTCATGGTGCATGCACATGCTACGAGATCATCCTCATAATCATACATCAAATGCGCTAGGCCCTGTACCATTACCGAGCTAGCATCTGTGTAATTTGAATGCGGAATGTCTATCACAGAATTGTGATAACTGATAACCTCTTGTGCTTAGTAGAGTTTCTGTAGATCTACAAGACTACATCAAAAGTTGTTTTGCTGAACTAGGTTCTACATATGTTCATTTGCTCTTGGATGGTAGAAAAAATGTCTGAAATATTAAAATAATTTTTAAGAGTAAGAAAAGTGATTATTCCTGTATTAAGACTGAAAGAATAGCATACGGCGATAACTGTAATTCTGTGTGCTTCTGGAGAGTAAAAATAATTTGCTAATCTTTGTGACATGCAGTGGCGAATCTACAGGGTATGGGGGGTTAAATGCCCCCCCCCCCATAGGCAGGCTGCAAATAAAAAAAAAGGAATGACCTACTTTTTAAGCCAACTACTTTTTTGTGCTTTTCAAATTTTTTGGGATCAAAATGACTTTCATTTTGTAGTAAGTTGTAGTGAAACCCTTTTTGGGGGGCTTGTATTCTTGTCAAGTTTCTCAGTAAAACCATCCTTGGAAAAAGATAGATCTGCCCCTGTACATGTTTATGGACACATAAATAAATGAAATGAAATTGTGGGCATGCTTAGAGATAGATTTAAAAAGTAATTTATAATTTTTGCCCTAAATATCGATAATTTCTGTGTTTCTTGCAGGCAATGAGCTAGTTTCCAGCTTACCGCTTCAGGTTTCTCTCTACTTCAATGCCTTCTTCTTCCCAATCTGGGTTGTAACCTGTGTGATTATGCTGCAATTAAAGGTATCCATCAATTCAATTCATCATTAATTAATCATTAACCCCTCTTACCAATACCACATCTATTTACATAAACCTACTTGAAAATAAATATGAGAAATTTAGAATCATTTCCATTGTTATGGGGGGTGGGGATATAGCTATTTGCTCAAAATTAATCCTGAACTTAACTAATGAGAAGTTCAGGATTGTTTCAGATTTCAAGAGTAAGGGAGGGGGGGGGGGGGTATGTGACCACATGTACTATACATGCAGTAATATTACTAGTATTTTCTAAATATCTGTAGGGCTTCATAAACTCTTTCCAAACACTTATTGATAGGAAACATACTTTAGGGGTCATATTTGCTTCAAACAATAATTGATTTGGTTAAACTGAATAAATGATTTCTAAAAATCAAATGAATATAACAGTATTTTCATTGTTGTTTAATTCTTAAGTGAATAAAGCCAAGTCCTACTGGGGGGCATGATGATGTCACAAACCCACATTTTATTTTGTTGTTTGTCATAGTGTATTGAAAATATCTTTCATTTAGAAAAATAAAAAATAAAATAAAACCTGGCTTTACCGTAGAATATACATTGTGTAACGTCTGTAGCTCCATTTTTCAATAATTGCCATTTAGATATCCTATGAGCACATCTAAGATAAAGTGAAATATTTCAGATATCATATAAACTTCAAAAGAAAAATGTACTCATGTATCATTTTTCCACTCTCTGTCTCTGCCTGCCTCACTAATTTCCCTATCTCTCTATTTCAGTTTGCCCATCTGAATCAGATCTATCAGTTTATCAGCATCACCATGTATGTAGTACTGACCGGTGTAGAGATCATCAGGCTTTACCTTGGCTACCTTGGTAACTTACAGGAAAGGGTAAGATGGTGATTGGTCAGTCCAGCATATTTGCTTTTAACCCCTTAGAGACTGACGCATTTTACAAAGATACCTGGATGTAAACCAGGATTTATGTATTAAGGAATATGTACAATGATCATTGCTTTACAATATTCTCGGCTTAAAAATTACATCGAGGTAATGAATGAAGTATTAAAGTTACTGTATCTGGAGAACCTGATTACAATATTGAACTTCTTGCCAGTCAAATTACAGGTGTGATATTGCCTATTTTCATTATGAAGATTGACCACCTAATATGTACATGTATGTAGCTAAAGATGCCACTGATCGACCTAGTAGGAAATTTGGGTTGTAATTTGCATGGCAGTGTATATGACTTCAACAATTTGAATCAATGGTGCCTTTCAAGGTGTTGTGGCGTTTGTGTCTGATTTTGTTTGTGAGCAAATTGGAAAGGTTCAAGGGAGACTTCCAGCTTCCTGGGCTGATGAGGTTTCTGGATTTCTCTGGCCATACAGAAGAGTGTGCTGCTTCAATATCTGGTATAACACACATGACCAAACTGAGATTGACATTTTTCAGCACACAATCTCACATTACTCAGGTTTTCAGAATATTAAATCAGTGAAAGGAATGTGTAAATGTTTGTACATGTATCAGGTGTCAGAAAAACTTGCCTGTTTGCCAACATGTATATATATTATTTTGTAAGTCAAACTTTTAGTTGAGGAGAATTCACAGCTCTTAAAGATTGGATCAAGTTCATACAGAGTGATATCTTCAATCATGAACATGAAAATAGTCCAAAATGTTTATCACACTCTTTTATTGTATAATCAGATTTACTAAGACATCCTTATCAGACACTACTTAGCTCACCGGAGTTTAACGTGCAAGATAAATTCCTCACTAAAAATCAATAATCACACCAGACTTGTATTCTTTCTTGCCACAGGTACCAGAGCTTGCAGGCTTTTGGCTTTTGACTCTTATTCTCCAGTTCCCGCTTGTCCTCTACCTGCTCGTCGACTCAAGAGCAATGCCATTCCCCATTGAGCGAGCTGTCCACGTCATCTTCATACTCTTCCTTGCATTCGATATCATTGCGGGTTTCTTTGCTCTGAAGCGCATGACCCAGCATCAGGTAATGAAGTTCCATCTGCAGCAGTTTGATGATATCGAATTGATGGAAGATACTCCAGGAAGGTTTATGAACTCACCCAACATAACAACCCAAAGATACAAACCTCTTAGGTGACATGAAGTAGGAGCGATGTAATAAACTGAAATATTAGGGGTCAAGATGTCAATGAGAGTTCTCTGAGGTGACTCGACCATCTTAAGAAGTAAAAGATGAGATTTGATGACATCCAGCTGATTTCAGATACTCCCAGGAAGGTTAATGAACTCTCAAGATAACGACACAAAGATACCAACCTCTAAGGTTACTTGACCTGGGCGGACTGAAGAGAACTAAAGTCTCAAATTCAAAGGTGAGATTTAAATGATATTGGGATGGTGGAAGATACTCTAGGGAGGCTATGGAATTTGCCCAACATAACAACATAGAGATACAAACCACTAAAAATTGATGTGACCTAGATTTGATGAAGTGAATTTGAAGTTAGGTCAAAGATGAAAGTTTGTCAATATAAAGGTGATGTAAGGTATTCCATTGAGATAAGTGGTATTGCCCAATATATCAACCCCCTTTTAAAAACCTCTTTGGTGACCTGACCTTGGTGTAGTAAAGCAATTAGTGGTTAGTTCATGACAGCCTTGGAGTTGATGACATCCAGCTGATTTCAGATACTCCCAGGAAGGTTAATGAACTCTCTCAAGATAATGACACAAAGATACCAACCTCTAAGGTTACTTGACCCGGGCGGACTGAAGCGAACTAAAGTCTCAAATTCAAAGATGAGATTTTAATGATAATGGGTTGGTGGAAGTTACTCTACGTAGGCTATGGAATTTGCCCAACATAACAACATAGAGATACAAACCACTAAAAGTTGATGTGACCTAGATTTAATGAGGTGAATTTGAAGTTAGGTCAAAGATGAAAGTTTGTCAATATAAAGGTGATGTAAGGTATTCCATTGAGATAAGTGGTATTGCCCAACATAGCAACCCCTCCTTTAAAAACCTCTTTGGTGACCTGCCCTTGGTGTAATAAGGCAATTAGTTCATGACAGCCTTGGTTCAAGAAGTCCATATACATCACAAAATGACTGCATTGTCAGAAAATTGAATCTCACAATAACAATTGAGGTAATTTTATAACCATCCAGAGAAATGATTTGTTTCAATTTTGATTAAATTTACCTTATTTTACAGCAGTAGTCTTAAGGTCACTTTGCACATGAGCATGTGTGTGATATTGATGGTCTTTACTCTGTCGTGAGAGTTGCTAAAAATTTTGCATGCATACATTCAAGGCAATGGCAGAGATGGTCACATTACCTTCTGGCAATCATTATGAGGATGACTCTGTAAATTATTATTCTCTAGGTGCTTTCATGCTGACCCTTCTATCACCCCAAGGCCTCGGGGTGATAGAAGGGCAGGTATGAAAAGCACAGAGAGAGAAAGTGATGATTTCCAGTGTCAGCCGAATACAAAGTAGTCCATATTTGTTTTGTATTTGTCATTGTCCATATTCTTACAGTCCATATTTGTTTGATATACCTCATCTCATAACTCTAGACCCAGGGGCGAACTGGTATCTACTTTAGGACAATTCACTAAAGCACTTTGTAATTTAAACAAACTGCCCTGCTGCTGGTCAATGCAACCAATGTTTGCATATGACCGAGAAGCAGCAGCCAGCTAGTGCACGCGCACATAACACAACTCTTGGCCTAGTCTTCAAAGGTTATGTGTTCTATCACAGGGTTTGGGGTGAAGCAAGTCAAAACCCTGAGATGATGATAAACAGAAGTACACCGTATCACAGGATATAGTTTTGACCAAGAATAAGAATATTATACACTCGGCAAAAAAGTTCTTGGACACTTAAAAAACTTAAAATATTTCATATAGATATTTGATTAAAGGCAAATTATGGTATGTCAACATGACCAGACATTTTCATGTTAAAAGTCATGCATGGGCGGTTAAATGCTTTAAACAATAGCAATGTCAGTAAAAGAAAATTGCAAGAAATGGATCAGTCAGTGCATGGCTATTTACAGGCATTAAACAATAGCAATGTCAGTAAAAGAAAATTGCAATAAAACGATCAGTCATTCTTTCAGTTGTGAAAGTTTATGTGGCATAAATATCCATTAAATGATAAAAGCAAACTTAAAGTCAAATACCACTCTAAAAGAGAAGAGAAAGTTATTCACCTTGGATGCATCACTATTCCACTGGAATTTTAAGTCAAAGTTAGTCAAAAAAATGTCAAATTTCAGTATCTTGGCATAAGCAAAAGAAAATTAAATATCTCGTTTGTCCACCCTGGCTCTGAATGAGTGCAGCACATCGACGTCACATGCTTGTCACAAGTCGGCGAATTCGCTCTGGGGTGATGTTGTCCCATTCTTCCAGGAGATAACGCCGGACATCTTGAAGAGTGTCTCCTGGTTGAATTCTTTGATTGACCGATTTTCCTAGCTAATCCCACAAGTGTTCAATCGGGTTCATGTCTGGTGAACAAGCGGGCCATGGATCCAAGCGCTGAACATTGTGGTCATCCAGAAATCTTTGGACAATGTTCGCTCGATGGGGACAACCCCCTGTTGAAATTGTTGATTGTATGCCTACAGGATGGCCATGATCATTTTGAATGGTCCATTTCTTGCAATTTTCTTTTACTGACATTTCTATTGTTTAAAGCATTTAACCGCCCATGCATGACTGTTAACATGAAAATGTCATGTCATACTGGAAGAGGAATATTGTCTGGTCATGTTGACATACAATAATTTTCCTTTAATCAAATATCTATATGAAATATTTTAAGTTTTCTAAGTGTCCAAGAACTTTTTTTGCCAAGTGTATAATATACAAATTCACCAGGCTTTGAGAAATTATATAGTATTCTGAATATGGACCATTTGCAGTATTTGAACAATAGGAATAACATGCTATTATCACCTTATTTTATCTTATCTTAAATTATATCAATGAATGTTCTCATTATACATTGAAATGATGTAATATGACTGATATTTCCTAGTTTTATCTGGGGTTTCATGAAATTATTTATTTATGCCTTGGATTCATACATTCCAGTCGATTTTCACTAATCATTGTAAATATATTTGTGTAAATATGTGTAATTTATAACATATATTTGATCCCCCATTTTGTAAAATTTGAAATGAGGAATTAGTGTTTTGAATAAATGTCTTATATCACAATGATGACTTTAAAATTCAAAATGAGATTTTTGTTGTTTCTTTTACCCAATACCTGGTATACTTTTTCACTGAAATGAATTATATTTTGATAAAAACTAGTATTGTACCCCCTGAAAAATATAAATGATTCATCAAATTGTAATGAATCAGAAAGGGGAAGACTGGGAGAGAATTATTGTGTGTGTGTGTGTATACCCGGTGGGGTGAGAGAGAGAGGGGGTGTATTAAAAGTGGGTGGGCATTGGAAAAATAAATCGTGACGTGTCAATTAAAATGCATATTTCAGACATCATGGTAACTTTGGATCAGTAGAAAAATTGAAAATTTCTTATGCTGGTTATTAAATCACTACTACACCGTGGTATTTACCCATGTGAACTACAATTGATAGCAAAGTAACCGTGATTTACTCAATCTTAAGCCCGTCTCACACTATGCGATCCAAGGCGACGCGATTTTTCCAGAAATTGCATTTTGCATTAAATATGAAAGTTCCAAGAAGTAAATTATTTAATTTAAAGTTTGGCATATTGTAAGGAAAACTAAAATCATATTTTTACTTTGCGGCAAGCCGCTATGGTCGGAGTGAAGTCCAAAACGGCTAAAACGTCATTACGATTTGGAATTTAATTTGTTTTTATTCATTCAGGGAGGCTCTAAATGGACTGAATTTCGATTTCAGTAGTCCTACCACTATTCTGAACTCTGATCCGTAATATTTTATTAGTTAAAATATCCATATCAAATGTTTTCACAATTAATTTGAAATTCGGATCGCAACGAATCGCATAGTGTGAGACGGACTTTATGTGAAAGAAGAGCGAGGTTAAATAGACCAAAAAGAGTAGAAGCAATCATCATACCAAATGCACTTAAAAATGCTTGAACCATAGTTCACAATAAACTATGAAAAGTGGCGTCCGAATGCCACAAAGCACATATGCATAGGAATTGATATATATTTATATATAAATCATTGTCATTTACTCCTGATGAAGAGGTAGGGAACGTCGAAAATTGAGAATTTAATTGGCAAAAAGCATTAACTTTCGGATTTGTTTTATTATCACTATATCTATACTAATATATTTAATAAATAATTTTTTAGGATGGTAGTCCGATGGCCGGTCCCTTTAGCAACCTTATAACAACATTTCTATGTCGGTTTTCTCAATATTCCGGCATCAAATAACTTCGGTAATATTGCGAAGGGTTGAGCACTTGAGCTTTGTGATATCGTCTGATATTTTGCTGTACTAAATTCGAGTGGCTCCTATGCCCCGAGATCGTCGTCCATGTTGATATTACTCTTATGGAATACTGTATAGGTTTTGAAATAAATGTATTGTCCGGTTTTGTATGACACGTAATACTTACATTATTTTGTTGATCACTTGCTTCAAGCTGACTAGCAAATATTTGGAAGTTTTGCATCATATTCACACTTAGGCCCCCTGAACTGTTTCCCTATTATGCCACTGTCCTGTAAAATACATCTATAGGCCTATCAGATTGAAAACTCTTCATTCTCCTTCTTTTTCTTCTCCCTCCTCTTCTTTGTATTTTCCTTCTTTTTCTTTTCCTTCTTCTTTCTTCTTCTTCCTTATCTTGTTCTTTATCTCATTTTCTTTTTTTCATTTTCTATTCTTATTCTCCTTTTTATCTTCCCATTTATTATTCTTTTTCTTATCCTTAATTTTCTTTTTTTATCCTTTTCTCTCTCTCTTTTTGTTTTCTCTTATGCTTCTCCTTACTCGTCTCTCACGTTTTCATTTCACGAGATCCCTGCATGCCTCTCACGTTGTTTTCTCATTGGCCCTTATCTGAAGTTAAGATTAGGCCTTGAGGACATAAAATTCTCAACTTTTTGTTAAATTAAGGAGATGTCTTCAATTAATTTTATTTCGATAACTATTTGATAAACCACTAATCATACATTTTCAATTCAAATATAGGCCTATATGGCTATTATTGTGGATATTAACGCGGAGTCTACAGCAAAGCGCGTCTTTCATTGTTTTGACTGCGCGCATATAAACAATGCCCTAAATTCACCGCGCTCGTTTTCGGATTGATCATTGTTATTTTATAGCGCAAAATGGAGCACAAACTAAAAATCATGTTTAGCAAATGAATGTGCAAATTATTAGGCCTAGGATTGACAACATTAAATTTGACAAAGATGGCGGTAACTGCATCAATGAACCGTCGTCGATCGGAAACCCCTAGTATGAACGGGGATGCTGAGGCGGACTATGTGTTAGCAGAGCAGGAACTGGGTAAACTCCATCGGGAATATCGCATCCTCAAGAACCAAAGAAGGGCTTATCTTGAAGAGTCGCAAAACATCATCCGTAAACAGAAGTTAGTGATTTGATTTATGCCTACCAAATAATTGCATTCCTTTCAGTTTTAGTGTCTACTATTTGCAGATTTTATAAGCAGATGTATTTTTGTTAATGTCGTGACGTAGCCTTGTGAGGCCCCCCATATTTTGCTTGTCACACTCACAGTGCGAAAAAGTAATGCACACACTGTTTATTTAGAGGTCTAGATCAGACTAAAAATATGAAACCAAATTCATCCTGACTGACTTTTCTTTAAACATATTTTCATTAGATTTAATCCCTTCTATTTCAAATTAGACCCCTAAATTTTCAATTCGCCATATTTTCTGCAAAGCCCCCCCCCCCCCCCTTTGAAGCGAGAAGGTGAGGGTGAGAATATTTTATGATGATGATAGCCTAGGTTGAGCTATAAAACTGAACAACACTGACAGAGGTCGAGATGGAGAACCACCCACCAAAGTCAAAGTTAAGATGAAAATATGTGATTTTATTTTTGATTGGCTGCATTGTTTTACTGATTGATTGATTTTATTTGGCAAGTCACCAAAACATTTATCTGTAGGGACTGTATACCCAGTTGTTGTGTGTCCGGACAGGTTGTGTGTCCGGACGATCAATTTTAGAAAGTCATTTGGAAAAATTTACAAGCGAAGTTTTATAAATTTTTAGTACAACATGTTAGGAAATATTGTAAAGAACAAAATAGAAGATGATTACAAGTATTGAATTCATATTTTTAGTGTAATCCAAATACAAAAAAAGAAGGCTTCAAAAATATAAAGTGTCCGGACACCCGACCCCCCCCCCCATCCTACTTAAAAAACAAAAACAAAACACAGGATACCCTGCAAGCTCGAAAAGCTTATTTCCAGTGGGGTCCTCAAATTCTCCTTGTCCTCAGTCAAAACAATATCAGCTCATTTACAAGTAGATAACAGCTAGTGACAGTAAATAAAGTAGAAGAAGAGGAAGAGAAGGAGGAGGATGAGGATGAGGAGCAGAAGAAGGAGGAGGAGAAGAAAAAGAAGAATATATAAAGACAATTTTGGAGTGATTTATAGGAGAAGAGGGAGGGTGAGAGGAATAGAATTAACGTAGACTAAGTCAATCGTTAATTATTTTTGATGAAGGGGGATGCAGGTGGATATTGGAGAGTAGAGCAATTAATTAATAATTTAATGTCGTTTATGTCGGTTCAAAAACTATATATAGAGTGTGGTCTGCCATAGACCTATTTGTCATCATGACTATTTTCAGTTTTTAAAAGAATAATAATGCTTATAAACGTCTTCAAGTTGAAGTTGTAAAAACGACTCTAAACCACAACACCCCATCTGCTTTGATTCCATGATAGATTACTAAGTCATTATGCCTACTCCTGTAGAAACCTGCATGCAATTATCCACCCTGCAGGGCCAAAGCGCGCCGTGTCATGGATGGGGGCTAGAGAATTAAGTCACTGAGTGTATTCCCTGTAAAACACTTATATTGTTAACCTTTTTTTTATGTGCCAACTAAAGTGGTCATATCGAATCCTTGAAAAATGAGCGTTCGGAGATGGATACGGACCTGCGTCTTGCTAAGAGTACCAGGGTTTGTGGAAAGGATGTCATTGATGAAGGGCTAATGAAAACACTCCTGCAGAATTACATCGAGTATAAAACACTCTGCGTCAATGAGAAGGAGGAGATCCGTGTATTGGATAAACAGGTAAACATATGATAAGTCACCGTTTCTCTTTCTTTCTTTCTGCATGTCTTTCTACATCTTTGTTTTATTTATTTTTCGATCTGTTTTCTTCATTCGTTCATTCTTTCATCATTACTAAGGACCTAGTTCAAGAGTTTAGGAATACTGCAGGGGTCGCGGATCTGAATCCCCCGCAGCCCCCCCCCCCCCTTTCAGCGGCCCCTGTAGTGCCATAGGGCGAATCCAGAATTTTCCAAACACGGGGGGGGGGGTATATTTTGTAGAGGAAAGTTTTGACAAGGAAAAAAGGTTTTAACTACGAAATTGAGATTATTTTGTTCCATTAAAAACTTGCCAAGCAAAAAAAAAGGTCTTTACTTGCGTATGCATGATATTACTGTATTTTGTAAGTGAACAGGTAAACTTAAATGTCATTCGTTAAAATTTACAATATAATTCTTACAAAAAGTGAAAATGCAATGAATTGACATTAAATAAGAAAAATTATGTCATTTAAAAAAACCAGAACGACCCCCAATAAATAGATAAATAACTAAATAATTAAAATAAAACAAAACAAAAAGCGAAGAAAAAATTTAAGTGGGCCTCCATAATCAAATTTGATTATTTTGATTTTGATAATTATTGTAGACACGAGTGATAGGAGAAGCCATGAGAAAGTATCGTATGGAGACTAAAGGCCGATCGGAGATGAATCGCTACCAACTTATTACCACCAAGCGAACCAGAGTCATGGAAAACAGACTATACCGAGTAAGTTCAGGAAAGTGAGATCATAAGGGTATCTAATCAGCATCCCTGCACCCCTCATTCCACGAACACGGTCGATGGATCATTTTGGTACCTTCGAAAACTTTTCTATTTTCAACTTTTTGGGGGTCAAGAATTTTCCCCCCCCCCCAACTTAAAAATGTTATATCCGCTACCGAATCGTACTATTTCAGCATGGTTTCAATGGTTTCAGAATCATTTCCAATTATTGTAAGCATCATAACACTCACAAATCACAAGCGCATGTGATTGTCTAAAATCCTCGGGTAGTGAAAATATCCGACTGGTCTGAAAAGTGCATATTTGTACTTTCAAAGGTACACATAGACCACAGAGGTACAAAGTGACACATTTTAATGTGCCCTAGTGTGGCACTCGGTCAATGTACAAAGTACATGACCCCCTTTTTTACAGAGAGGGAGAGAGAGAGAGAGAGAGCGAATAATGGAGGGGGGGTATTCATATAACTTTCACTGGAGGACCTATATGTTTTTGATTTTTTGTAAATGCATCAAGTTAAAAAAGGCTACTGTTGACTTAAAATTGATTTATATAACAGTTTATATATCGCTTATTATAATCAATTGGCTTACATAAAAATAAAGGCTACAAACTGTCTGATTAGTCCACAGTGACTTTCAACAAGGCACTCCGAAAGAACAGTGACCTACGAGAGAGAATCGAAGAACTGAGACGGGAACGGAGATTGTACGATGCTCTCTACCGAAAGATGTGCTCTGACCAAAATGACCTCAAGGTCGAGATGAATGAAATCATCCAACAATCTACATCAGCGTACGATTCAAGGTGAAAATCACTTCGTGCATAATTGTTCTATCAAGATTTTGAAACGCATTGAAGAAAAAAAATCAGAAATACTTTTTTGAAACATGAAATTAGGACCTATGGATCTGTAGAAAGGCATGTAAACTGTCGTTTTGTATTGGACTGGTTGTCTTTTCAGATTAAAAATCTTGTAGGATGCCTCTTCGGAGTTCGAACATCAAACAATGACAAATCGCACCATCATGTTAGAATCTGATTGGTTGGCAGGCCAATCGTGTCAAGATCTGATTGGTTTAAAGCTTAGGTTGAGATATAATGACGACATAATTAATTTTATCAACATAACTATATTTTTGATGGCTTTTCAATTCAATTCTTAAGTTACCACTAAAAAGTTATAAGTTACCACTAAAAAATATTCAACACTTTTAACTTTACTGAGTCAATTTGCAGTACTTATTCTAGATCACTGGAATTGTAATTGACTTTGTAGAGATGAAGCCCACAACAAAATGGCAGCTCTTCGTGAGAGGCTCGAAAAGGATCAGAATATGTTCAACATCGAGGTCAAAGGTCTTCAGCGAATCGTGGACCATGAAGAGAAGCTGAAAGCCTTCATGAATGTCAAGGCTCAGGATAGGACTGAACAACTCAAGGCCACTAATGAAGAGGTTCAAAGAAGAAAACTAAGTGAGATATATTATCATCATTGCCGGGTTCCCGGGTTATTATGATCATAATTAAATAATTATGATTCGTAGTGAAAAAAATAATATTTAGGTATAAATAAATTCATACAAAAAATGATGAGTGGCATCCTTTTGAATTTGAGACAGGGGACTCAGGGGAGATTATGTGTTATAAATGTTATACATATGTGGATACGGCACAAGGTTTGGACTATGGTCTTGCAAAGGCGTGGGCTGGTTTAAGCATGGGGAGGCCGGTGCACATCATGGGGAGGTGGAACTATTAAAGTGGTATGGGGTCCACTGCACAACTTAGGGAGGTGGAACTAAAGTTTGGAAAATCTGCTGTTGAAAGCAGAAGAAGGGGTACAAATTTCGTTTGCTTGCAAGTGTCGGAACTCCTCTGCCTCAGCGGGAGGGTGCACGTGCATCCCAGCCTACGCCGAACTGGCTTGTTCTAGAGGCTTGGACGAGATGTAGCACATGCTTTGCTTTCTATTTCTGATGCACTTTAACTTTAATCCGCAAGATTTATTTCAACGAAAGAAGAGATAAAAGATGAATTGACGAATGAAAGAATTAACTAATTGATTTAGTGAATAAATGAATTAATCAAATTATTAATGCATGAATTATTGAATAATGAATGAACAAACAAAATATACTTAACGAACAAACGAATAAACGAATGAATGAATGAATGAATAAAATGAAACCTCCGATTATACGACATTCTTACTCCCTCTCCCAGAGCATGGACAGGTAGATTCAGAGGAGACAAACCTCCATACCTTGGAGCTGTCTTTCATTCGGCTCCGATCAGCAACGGGTGAAGCCGACCTCGATAAACTCGTCCGCCGTTTCATCTACCGAGAAGGACTCAATTTCGCTCTCTTCAACTATGTCAACGAGATCAACGATGACATCGAACTTCTCCAAGAAGAGATAAAGAAAATCGAGAATGATATGAAGGGTTTCAAGAGTCAAGGGATGGCATTGGAAGGAGAGAGGCTGAACATAATGAAACAATTGGAGGTGAAGAATCAATCCCTATATCTACGTCGCAGTCATACCGACAAAACTGATTCCAAGCCGACCGATAACGCAATAGATTTTGCTCGGTCCGCGGCCGGCGTTTCATAAAGACTTTAATATTGCCATTATGGTAACTGCTGTGGAAGCTTAATTGTGATTGGCTGCTGAGATGGTAGTTGCTATAATGGTAACGTAACAACAATTGTATACAAAGGCCAAGGGAGTAAGTTTCATTGGCGCGACACCAGACAATAATTGATAGATGAACACTGCAAATTCTTCTGCGGGCATTACCGCCAATTCCCTCCAAACCCAATAAGAGTGGCCGGGGAAAAAAAAGTTATAGAAATCGGGCACATAGATTACTCCAGTTTGTCGGTATCTAAGGCTACAACGAGTTTATATAATATGTTTAATTAATATCATTTCAAACTACATGAATAAGTAATTCATTATGAATTTGTGATTTTTCGTATTAATTATCTTTTGGTCAGGCGAATGCTAATTCTGTCAGCAAGTCAGCTAACCGTTTCGAAGGAAACGTGAAGAAGGTTTCAAAGCGACTCCATCGCTTAATGTCTGCAGTGGCGAGCACTGTCCGAAAACTGGGCTGCGACCAAACGGGAGTCATGAAGCGTCTAGGAGCTAGGGATGGTATTACTGAGTTCGATGCCATGGCCTACCTAGGACTCATTGAACAAACCATGAATGATCTGTTGCTAATCGACAAATGCAGAGAACACAAGGTGTGCATCATTTGTTCTTACTCTTTACTACGAAATAAAAAAAAGTATCAGGAACGAAAAAACATCTAGCCTCCTGTAAAACCTTCGCAAGAGTTGATCTTTAATTTTTCTCTTGTCTATCTAGATGGAACAACACTCACAAGTTATCAAAATGAATTGTATCTCAAAGTTTTATAAATTTGTATTACTGAGTTACTTCCATTCTTTTTCATTCGACAATGAATGTATAGCATCTTCATTATCATTTCTTTGGCAAAAAGGAAACATTATCTTGACAGCTCATGTACAAATTTATTTTACATAACCTTTCAACAGCTCCCGTGCGCCCGTGACGTATATCAATCAGATTCTGTACGTGTACGTATGAGACTGACCTTTGAGAGTGACAATTTTTCGTTTGATCCCGGGTTTGATCCTTGTTAGATCTTTGTCAGAAGTTGTCAGATCCTTGATTTTGATTGGTGAGAAGCACAGTTCCTAACTGTCGGATAAAACAGGACTTGTCAGATCAAGGAGATATCTCCTTGGTCAGTTGGTCAGACAAAACGTCCAACAAGTCCTTTTATAAAGAAACGTACCCAGGGCTCGAACCGCGAACTGCTATTTTCTAACTTCCCTCACGTACCTTGGATTACAGGTGCAAGCCAGAACGCCCAGTTAAATCAGATTTTGTTTTCCTTTTAATCGTATCATTATTGACGTTAAATTCATGCTTTACAGAGATCGATTGTACCTAAAGCTGAAGATAAACCAGGTGGCAACCAACAAGAAGGTCCAAAGGCAGCAGGAAGTGTGATCATGCCAAGACGCATACCCGTTCCGACTGTCGAGGTCACTATCAACCCTCCAACAATCAGGTAATCATGAAACATGTTCCTCATTAAATGATCGATCACAAATTCTTGCAAGAAATCAAGAAGGGATAGAGTGGTAGGTTGATCCTGTTGGTATCAGATAGATGAATAATCATAGAGGTTGGTTGATTATAATGTGAAAAAGTTGAAACTATCTAATTACTTTATTTTTTATTTTAAATTGATAGATTCATAAATAGAGATTCCTTGGTAGGTCATTGGATGACTGGTTGTAAACCTTTATACTGATTGTTTGATGAGGTTTTTCTGATTTGTTGACTTTGAAGGTTGCCTTGATTCTTAAGTTATTTGTGGGTGCCTTGATGCTCAATGGTGGATGAGTGGTCGAATGAATTAGCTAATTTTAAAACTTCGAATATAATGCGAATATTATTTTGTTGGCTCTGCAGAGATGAAATGGATGTCAGCGAGTATTCCTCATCCGCCGAGGTTCTAAACACAAGTGACCAACCTCTGACCCTCGAACAGGTTAAAGGGAAGGTTACTCGAAGACTGCAGCGTCTTGAAGCTCAGAGGATCAAGAGCGGTGGCAAACCAATACAACCAAAGCCCACACAGAAGTCGACAACCGAGTCGCCGCAGAATGGAGCATCAGCGTAATGGACCGGGGGAACTACCAAACATGTCAAAGACGCCATGGTTCTAAATTATTCATGCAGTGCAGAATGGGAGGGATGAGGGCGGTTGAGGGGGGGGTACAAAAATGGGATGGCAATGGCTTGAGTGAGGGGTATAGGACCATAATAAACAAGGAATGTTGTTGGTCAGTGGTCAAAACGAAAACTGGACTCTTTTTTTTCCTTTTGGTTGTAAAATAGGATAGGAGGAAAAGAAAGTTGGAATTTTTCTTTATTTTACTAGTACATATTCAAGGCCATGTTTCACAAAACTTGTTTTGAGCAAGTACCCAACAATACCTCGTCAAAATGTGTTTTTCCTTTTTATTTTCCAACCAGTCTTTAGTCCATATAACATGCCAAAATGGACAGAGCCTCACATTATTTCAAAAATGCGTTATAGCGAATTGGTCATTAGTCCGAACTTTCGTTTATCCAAAGGTTATTCTGAAATAAAAAAAAAATTAAAAAGTTTGATATTCCGATAGTTATCCTAAGACAAAACTTCTGAATAACGAACTTAACCTTCCGAATAGCTAACCCTTTTGTTCTATATAGTATATCATGTTTCTAGATTAACGAACCTTGGAGACACTGTTACAATTTTGGGGGGATTAAAGGGATGGTCCGGGCTGAAAGTATTTTTAACTTGGCAAATAGAGTAGAATTCACTGAGCAAAATACCGAAAATTTCATCAAAATCAGATAACAAATAACAAAGTTATTGAATTTTAAAGTTTAGCAATATTTTGTGAAAACAGTCGTCATGAATATTCATTAGGTGGGCTGATGATGTCACATCTCCACTTGTTCTTTTGTATTTTATTATATGAAATTAGGTTTATTCAAATTTTTCCTCCAAGAACTAGAAAAAATGGATTGACAGTTGATTTAGTGCATTAGATATTTATTGCTGCAACTTATTTCATTATAAGAGAGGTATATTATTCACACAAGTATGAAATAATGAAAAAAATATGATTTTATGTAATAACATAAGAAAACGGAAAGTGGAGATGTGACATCATCAGCCCACCTAATGAATATTCATGACGACTGTTTTCACAAAATATTGCTAAACTTTAAACTTCAATAACTTAATTATTTGTTAACCGATTTTGATGAAATTTTCGGCATTTTGCTCAGTGAATTCTATTCTATGTATTAAGATATAAATATTTTCAGCCCGGACCATCCCTTTAAAGAACCCTTTTTCCTTTTCGGACTAGGAACCTTCAGATTATAACGAGCGCATACTGTTATCCTGTTATGTCAGCCATGGTATTTTTGTTCTTCACTTTTCTGAATAATAATGTTTTTGGTGATACGAGGGTATTTTAGCTCTCAGCCATAATTGAATGGCAGAATCTCAGAAGCTGATGCCAGCAGAAGCCGTCAATTTCAAGTTTGATGAAACATCCTGGGGTTCTAGTTTAACTTATTAGGTGATTTCGAGTTCGGTGTTGGTGCAGGTGTTGATGCTGGAAGCACAATTTTCACTGCTTTCCATTTATAGCTCCAGCACCAGTCCTTATCGAGTTTACAAAAAATGATTCAAATTAGATAATATTGATAGCATGATACAATGTTTTTTTTTTTTTTTGGTGCTGATGTCAGAATTGATCCAGCACCAACAACAAATATCAGCACAAAACTTGAAATCACCCAACATGCCCATATGTGTTTGAATTTGGAAGACTAAAGAGGAGCGTTTCAAGAAAGGTCTTGTCGATCGTTTTGTCCGACAGTTACCATAGGAACAGAGGTTCTCGGTCAATCTAAATCAAGTAAAAAAAAGTTGTTAGATTCAATAACTTTCAGAGGAATATTGATGAAACGCACCATGCGCGCATGATTTCGACGCATGTTGCACTTCTGAAAGCCAAGTTCGAGTTCTGTGCCCTGTAACAATTATACAATCGCCATGATGATTCCATTTTACGATCAACTCTAATGTCTCTAAGTTTTCCTTTATGGTTTGCTATAAGATGTCGAGTTGAAATATATAGTTGTGTAAATTAATGTCCCCACAAAATGTCAGCTTCGTTAAGTCATAACCTTTTGAGAGTGAAGCCAACCCCCCCCCCCCAAAAAAAAAAAAGAATAAAAAGAAGCATTGTTTCGGTATTATTATGGAATAATAAATAGGCCTAATAAAAATAAAATAAATAGGCCTCATGTTGATTCTGAAATTTGTATAATTGTTAAGAAGTCATTTTCATGTTATGATGGCCTGCCCTCAGTATGTAGAACATGAATAAAAGTAATTGAAACAAAATGGAAGAAGTGTATCGATTTTCATCTGATATTTTGTTCTTTTCTTAAAACATCATACACAACAACCAATGGCATATGCTTTTGCTTGGTGTCAAAGAAGCTAAAAACGGGAGCGGGAGAGACATGTCTTTTGACCTGAACAACCAAGCCTTTCCTTGCAATAGTTCTACATGTACACTTTCTCTGGTCTACTTTTAAGAAGAATACTCAATTCAACATTTATTTTCAAAGGTAAAAGCATTAATACATTTCTAAAAAGTTGCAATACAATGGAGGAAGCAACTCAGTAAGTAAAGCGTGTGACGAGTGCACCGTGACATATAGACAATAAACACATAATACGTGTAAAAACTTATTCATACAAAGTACAGTACATAACAAGGGAAAATACGAAAACTAAATATCAATTTTATGCTCATTGTATCAAATGAAACAATGAATTGAACAGTCAAACCAATCACTCCCCTCCCCCCCAAAAAAGGAGAAAAGGGAAAGGAAGAAAGGGGGCGTGGTTATAGACGAACATTTTGGAGGGGCTTCTGGGGGCTAGAGAAATTTTTAATACAATCCGTCATAGGCATGATGGGATTGGGAGACTATGGCTGGGAATCGGTATCTATGATACTAGCCTGTGTCCCCCCCCTCCCGCTAAAAATGATTTCCAATTGTAATGCGTAGGAGCGTAACAACCGAGCGAAAAAGCCCAACCTAATATCAAAATTGCAGTAGAATTCGGGGCATGGTATTTCGTATCACGATAACTGGCAATCATTAAGGGGACCTTTGTTGTTACCTTTAAATTTAATTGTTTATAAACGCTGTTGGGCGGGCTTGAGCGATTTTTTTTTTTTTTTTGGGGGGGGCGAGGGCTTAAAGGACAAGTCCACCCCAACAAAAAATTGATTTGAATAAAAAGAGAAAAATCCAACGAGCATAACGCTGAAAATTTCATCAAAATAGGATTAAAATAAGAAAGTTAGGACTTTTTAAAGTTTCGCTTCATTTCACAATATGTTATATGCACATACCGGTTGGTATGCAAATGAGGGAACTGATAACATCACTCACTTACCTTTTTTCTTGTATTTTAATATATGAAATATTCTAATTTTCTCCTCTTTGTTCTGTGAAACAAAGTTTTATTTTTCCCTGAACACGTGGAATTACAGTCAAGTTTGTCCTTATTGTCAAATGTGTAAAAATTGTAATATTGTATGATTCAAACAATAAAAAACAAAAGAAATAGTGAGTTTTTTTTTTTTTGTGAGTGAGGGACATCATCGATTCTCTCATTTGCACGTGCCTAAATTGTGCATATAACTATTTTGTAAAAAATGAGCGAACCTTCAGAATTTCATAACTTTCTTATTTTACATCCGATTTTGATGAAATTTTCAGCATTATGCTCGTCTGATTTTTCTCTATTTATTCAAATCAACATTTTTCTGAGGTGGGCTTGATTTTTAAGCCCCCAAGTCACTGGCGTACCTAGGATTTTCCAGAAGGGGGGCAAATTTGCATTTTACATTACAAATTATTAATTTGGCTCCTCAAAAAAGGGGGGGGCACGTCCCCTGTATCAGTTGTCACTCGTCTGGGGGGCAGGGATACGTCCCCTGCATGAGTTGTGACCCCCCTGCCCGCCCTTAGGTACGCTAGTTCCCCCCTGCCCCCCCCCCCCCCGTAGGACATCGTCTAAATAGGAAAAGAAAAGAAAAGAAAATTTTAAAAAGCAAAAAAAAAAAAAAAAAGCACACATTTCTCTACAGCCCTAATCTCGCTTGTTGTGATTGGTCGAAAGTTTTCTCCTTTTTGCGTCTTTACCCCCGAATTACCCGGGCCCGAAAATACTTATTTGAAAAATAAAATGAAATGAAGCATGATCGTGTAGAAAATATCGCTGGAAAAAAATGTCACTGTTGGTCAATGGTGTTTGACTGATTTTGATTGCTGTGAAACGTCTTTGCTTTAGCTATACTTTACTTTTTTAGCTCTTTGTAAAAACAAACCTATGGAGGTCAAAGTCTTTGACCATATTTAGTAGACCGGCCAAAACGATTTTTTATACTTTGGATGGCATAACTTGTTAATGCTTGGCATCCCAGCTAAAGGTCTTGCAAAAATACCCAGAAATAGCGTACGGCCGAATGCCAAGCGCACTTTTGCGTGAAAGTGTCATTTTTAGCGTAAAATCTGAAAGAATGTCGAAAATCACGCATGTAAATAAAAGAGTAAAAAATAAAATTTCACTGCGCAAAAATGTGGCATAATCTGATAATAACAAAGTTATTTTTTTTTTTAATTTCAGCATTGTGAAAACAGTTATGCGTACGCCGTCATATAGGTGGGCTCATGATGTCATGTTCCTACCCTCTTTTTCTGTCACATGAAATTGAATTTATTTAAAGTTTTCACTGATCGCCAATAGGGAGTAGCGGAAAATAACTTTCTCTACATTTTCCTCCGTAATCATGATAAAGGATAAATTATGTGAGCGCGGGCTGAGAAATTTTGATATTCCGATTAGAAAAGGGAAAAATTTAACAGGAAAAAAGATCACACCTTTTCAATGATGCGAGCTCGAAGTGCCTGCTATCTGAAACTATCATTGATATTCCGACCTAGGACTCTTCGTAGGAATTCATGAAAAAGATATATATCTCATTAATTAATTGGCCTAATGAGAGTGCGATCTTTAAATATATGTTCAGGCGTGAAAATGGGACATTTTACATGTTTTAAGCACCTTTTGTAATCCTGAACAGGGTGCGCGTGTTAATGAATATTTTTAACTGTTAATGCACGCGCGAAACGCGAGTCGAAATTTGTTATAAACTAAAATGAAAAGGAGAATTTAAGTAGTTTTTAGAATGAATATAAAAGTATACATAAAATGCAAGCACGCAGAGCTATGAGTTTTGACAATTAGACCTGAAAAGGAATTGTTTCAATGGTTGACAAAACCTAGCTGCTACACCAAATAAATTGGCCTAGTCGTGTAAGTAAAATTTTCAACCCACTGCGAGAGAGAAGTTCATATAAGCATAAACGGACAAAGTGGATTATAATCACCTTCACATATTTTTTTTACAGACGTTACCAAAATAGTCAGAAATAGCCGGTTTCCGGTGTATCAGTACATTTTAACCATTAAAAAATATATAACCTAAAGTGTCTAGCGAATTAATTTATACGTTTTCATTGCAGATGACCATTAAGAATTTGCTATTATGACGGCCATCTTTGCATTTTTATGGAAAAAATAACTTTTTAACAAAATACCATGTATATTGTCAATATACATTACTCGATATTGCTCTAAAATGATACCAGTGTGCATGTGACAAGAGATTTCTCTTGTCACAGGCACACTATACCGAATTGCTTCTTGGACTTTACTTATTGCAATATCAATGCCTTGCTCTACCGTGTATATGTATACTGCAATTATTTAATTGCAATTGTCAATCTAGGGAAAACTGAACAATTGCAGGACTCTTTGCTCTGATTGTAAGCTCAGACACCAATGATGATATAATGTTTCGCTATGAACATTTGAATTTTGGGTGCATTGTACTGTTAATATTTATAAAACGTGGATTTTAATTGAATTGGTTTCACAATGATCTAGGACTTTGTTTACAACCACTTTCTGTTCTTCAGATTCTGAGTGTTGTCAATCATGAGCATATATACGGCCACAACAAGAATTATTTGTTTGTGTTTTTTTTTTCAAAAACAGTAATGTTAAAACTACACCGCCGGTTTTAAAGAGGATGATCATAACATGGAGTAGCTCCATGATCATACCAAGCAAGTACACTATATACAGCGTGTCCCACAAACATGTTAATGGCACTTTAACTGAGTATAATGTGAAATTACTAAATCCTATTGTATGTAATTTATGTAATCATAAATTAGCATTTTTTTCATACAACTGGCTTGAATTTCATGCGATATTATTCATTAAACAAAGAGAGATGGGCCTTCTTTCAGATTTCATGAGAAAACCTCTCAGTCTAAGTTTCGTTATTGCGTTGAATAAAGTACGCACCCAATCACGTCTTCATTCACTATTTATCTATTTCCTTTTTTTAGATTTTCGGCCCACAACTTGCGGGCCGATACTTAAATTTAAAAGGAAAATGAAGGTTTAAGAAGATTGGCATGACATCTTTAATCAAACGTGATTAATCAAATATGAAATTGACTTTAAACCAATGGGATGCACGGTTAGTGACCTGTGGTTGATTTTTAGTTGTTATTAAAGCGAACACTTTCTGCAATAGGCCCTTGGACTAGCATTATGCAATCGAGAACATTCTGTTAAAATATTCGATCCGAATAAAGAAATATTTATTAAGTCACTGGTTCTTGAGCTCAGAATCTTTCATTGAGCTGATGGTGCCTATTATGCTGATTGTGCCCTCAGAGTCCCTATATAGGATTAGAGAACAAGAGAAAAAAAAATACATGGGGGTTGGGCAGGGCCCTGGGAACGATATTTTAACTGGGGGTGCTGGTCAGTTTTTTTTCCACAGGGGAGGGGGCAAATTCGTCCGCCAAAAAAATTGACAAGCAAAAAAAAAAAGGTCTTCAACCACAAATAAAGGATCTCGTCCGCCAAAAAATTTGCCAAGCAAAAAAAAAAAAAAAAAAAAAAGGTCTTCAAGACTCGTCAGGGGGCAGGGATATGTCCCTTGCATGGGTTGTGACTCGTCAGGGGGGCAGTCTGCCCCCTCTGCCCCCCGTAGGTACGCTAGTGGTGCTGATGTAAATTTGACAAGCAAAAAAAAAACTTTTACTAAAAAGTGAAGGTCACTTTGGTCCCGAGAAAGGGGGGCACTTTTGTGTTACATGTATTAATTTATATTAGAATCCCAGGGGTGCTGCAAATGAAGAATGATACACGCAGCAGTCAGCACCCCCTGTCAAATCTTGGGGGTGCTTCAGCACCCCCGCTTCTCAGGACCATGCCCCCCTCCCCTTCGCTGACTAAGGTCATGTGTAGTGCCCGAAAGGATTACATGGGGCTGAAAATATCCCGTTTTCAAAATAATCGGTTCGAAAGATATTTTGTACTATATTAGATTTTTTTTCTATTTTAGTTCAGCGAGATAGGCAGCCTACTCAGGATTACAAAAAGATGCCGAATAAATTTTCAACCCGAGCTTTGCTCTGGCATTTTTTCTTTTACAAATGAGATAAACAGCTTGCTATCTGTTAAAAGACATGCTATTGTCAGGTTAAAAAATGCAAAGTTTTTTGCTTGCCCCTCGCGCTCGCATTGTTTAGGTAAATATGCATCAAGTTAATTATTAAACAAAAATTAATGTGATATGTTAACATATCCAATTTTTAGCTCTCAGTCTCTCCCAATTTTAGCTCGCGCTTCACGTTGGCATTTTTGTTTAGTGAGATACAATCCTTTTCTGCCATGAAAGACATGTTTAAATGCTCCGTTTTTAATTCGAAATTTTCAACTCACGGTTCGGGCTCGCATCAATCGTTTGATTAGATACTGATAATGTTCAGAATTTGGTGGTGATTTTTTTTACCTCATTTAAGCATGAATGCTTGTAAGCAAGCAACCAGAGGACCGACGGCTTAAGGTCCTCTTCGAGTGTTCTTTAATGTGGATTTAAATGCCTTACCAAAGGGCACAAGCGCACCAATTGGGAATCGAAGCCAGGTCACCGGAATCCCCTCTCTACCGATTGAGCTATCGCGCCTTAGAATGTTTCCTTTCTGATAAAAAAAAAAAAAAAAAGCAGCTCGCGCTTGTACTGTTTTTTTAAAATAGATGTATAGTGTTCTTTATTTCAAAACGTAATTAAATTGTCCAGTTTACAGATTGGAATATAAAAAAAATCAGATTGCGCTTATTGAAAAAATATGTATTAAATATACCCCGTTTTCATGTCAGAATATTACAAATTTCTGAATGTTTTTAATATGATAATTAGATACGAATCATGTTCATAATTACACCTACGTAATGTTTAATTTTAAGCTCTAAATTTTATGGCATATACAACAAAAATCTGTTTGCTCTTCGCGCTCTCATGTAATTAGGCCTTGTCAGATACCTGAATCATGTTTGTGAGAATAAAGCTAATATGTACTTGAGAATAAAGCTAATATGTACTTGATAATAAATACTTGATAAATAAATCTATTTTGGTACCCCCTGCAAAATATCAAGCCCCCCCGTGCTCCTCTGCTGACAAAATCCTAGCTGCACTGCTGGTGAGCGTACTGAGTGACCAAGTCTTTTAAACAAAAGCCTTAATATAGGGCAGAATTTGTGTTTAATAAGAAATCAATGTTTTAAATTACAATATTACGCTCAATATTGAGGTCATTTTTTGGATAAATGAATAAATCAATAAATTTGTAAACAAAAAATACACATGTTATATGAGCAAGACCCTCATATTGGAATTCAGATATAAGAAGTAATCAAGGAAAGGGCTAACCCAGGACCAAAATCCAGTTAAAACCAATTAGGGCAAAACCAATTGAAACCAGTTGGCCAACTGGTTTCAATAGGGAAATTGGAACAACTGGTTCCAATTGAAAACCAGTTGCCAATTGGTTCCAGTTAAAACCAACTGGTTCCAATTGAAATCCAGTTGCCAATTGGTTCCAGTTAAAACCAATTGGGCAACTGGAACCAGTTAAGTTGGCAATCGGTGTCAATTGGTTCCAGTTGTTCCAACTTCCCTATTAACACCAATTGAATCCAATTGGAGGCAACTGGTTTCAATTGGTTCCAGTTGAAACCAATTGGAGGCAACTGGTTTCAACTGGAACCAGTTGAAACCAATTGGTTTCCAACTGGATCCAATTGGAACTAATTGGAATGAACTTAATTAGCTACAAATTAATTAGCATTTGCACTAACTATTGCTCATATGCCAACACAGAAGCAGTATTATATGTCTATTGATACCAATGTAAAGGGCATTGATAAAATACAGACTTTCATATGTATATATTATATGGAAGATCTTCAAATGTATGTATTTTTATTTGATGTAATTTGGTAACAGTTAGTGGTGTACTAATTATCCTTTAATCTGTTTTAATTATAATCTATAACATTTATGAACATGGTTTTCACTGCTAAGTATTCTAAATACTTATCTTTAAAAAGTGTGGCACTTGAAATTGAAAAGAATTAAATAGATACATTGTTAATGATGATGAATCTCATAAAACATTAATCTGTGCACACTGGCAGATAATATGCAAATTAACTGGTTTCAATTGGATCCAGTTGGGTAACTGGAAAATTTCCAATTGGAAACCAATTGGAAATCATTTCCAGTTACCCAACTGGTTCCAGTTTTATTTCCAGTTACCCAACTGGTTCCAATTAGAATTCATTTCAAATTACCCATCTTTCCAGTTAGAAGTCATCTCCAGTTACCCAATTGGTACCAGTTAGGATTTCCAGTTACACAACTGCATGGTTCAAGTTAGGATTTCCAGTTACCCAACTGGTTCCAGTTAGAAATCATTTCCAGTTGGAAGTCATTTCCAGTTACCCAACTGGTTCCAGTTAGGATTTCCAGTTGCCCAACTGGTTCCAGTTGGGATTTCCAGTTACTCAACTGGTTCCAGTTAGGATTTCCAGTTACTCAACTGGTTCCAGTTAGAAATCATTTCCAATTGGAAGTCATTTCCAGTTACCCAACTGGTTCCAGTTAGGATTTCCAGTTACCCAACTGGTTCCAGTTAGAAATCATTTCCAGTTGGAAGTCATTTCCAGTTACCCAACTGGTTCCAGTTAGGATTTCCAGTTGCCCAACTGGTTCCAGTTAGGATTTCCAGTTGCCCAACTGGTTCCAGTTAGAAATCATTTCCAGTTGGAAGTCATTTCCAGTTACCGGGCCAACTGGTTCCAGTTATGATTTCCAGTTGCCCAACTGGTTCCAGTTAGGATTTCCAGTTGCCCAACTGGTTTCAATTGGTTTCAACTGGAAATTGTTAAATTCCAGTTAAAACCAATTGAAACCAGTTAAAACCAATTGAAACCAGTTAAAACCAATTGAAACCAATTGAAACCAGTTGGAAATCCAACTGGTTTCAATTGGATTTTGGTCCTGGGAATAGAAAATTTTAGAAAATAAGCGAGTCGTCGACATTAAGCGAGATAAACAACAGAGGGCTGGAGAAGCAAAATCGACAAGCGAGACAATCCGCTGACCCCCTCACCAACTCTCTCCATTATTTTCCTTCTGTTGTTCTATGCTTTTTCTTGAAACTTTTTTGGGGTAAGTTCCTCCCTCCCCCTCACTTTCATGCATATTTATCAAAAGGCCTACGTCAGTATCCATAGCCCAATTTTCTGATTTTAGAATCTAGAAGGCATTGTTTCAAGCAACTACGGTCTCTTTTAATTGATCAGCACTGTAAAAAATATTGGGTAAAATTTTAACCACGAGGATAATTATGTGTCCAACCAATTTGGGGCAGTATTCTACCCAATACGGGAATATTGCAATTACTTTAGAACGGACAAAATTTTCATCGCACTGGATAAATAAAAATGCCCCCAAAGAAATGCCCAATGTTGGTTGGACACATAATTACCCCCATGGGGCACTTTTACCCAATATTTTTTTTTAGAGTGAGTACATTAGACCAGAAATAATAAATAGATCGGTCTATAACCATTTGAATGAGCTAAAAGTTTTCATATGTGGAGAAAGATGTTTGAAATACCCAAAGAGTAGGCTCTTCACATTTTAATTTTTTTTTCTTCAAATCTCACTTCATCACATGCATTGTCATGTTGGGAAATGCAGTCGTATGACCATCATGACAAACAAATCTAAAGGCTAATGACTAGAGTCCAGCGCAGATATTGTAATATAGATTGAATGTATAATTTTACCTGTGCACGTACAGTATATCTGCCTCAGACTACGATATATGAGCATGGACCTATTCACCTATATGTTATGATAACAGCAAATGCGAAAATTGAAGGTAAACATAGATTTGTTATAATCAAGTAAAATGGACTGAGTAAAAATCTTAACTTGCAATGCAAGAGACCAAGAAACATTTATGATTATACTTATTCATATTTTCACAAAAAGATATTATTTCTTCAATAAACATACCAGCTCTACAAACGTAATAACCCTCAAATCATGACGGGTATCGCACTGATCTATGTATTTATAAATAGTATATAATCATGTGCAATATAGATGCATTATGCGCCGTTTGTTTTTATAAAACATGTGCTTCCGGCAAATGTACATTGTTTTCTTTCGGATCATATCACATAAAACGATATATCTTACATCTTATTTCAATTTTTGTCGCTATATGTGACATGACAACAATTATTATGTGTTTATTCGATGAACGTTAAAATTGACGAATTTGAGATGCGGAACACAAACATTCTATACTATTGATAGTTTTCACAAACTTTATATTTTGAGTAAATCACGATTTTGTGTACCATATAGCCATATATGTGTGTGTAATATTCCAATTTGAAATGCATATTTATTAGACTTTTAATTTTAATTAACCCCAAATAAGAATGATCGCATAGGCCTATGAAAAAAAAATGTAATAAAAAATCTAACATATTCCGTCAAAATATCAAAATACGTGATTTTCGACATTCTTTCAGATTTTACGCGAAAATGATACTTTCACACAAAAGTGCACTTGGCATCCGCACGTACGTTATTCCTCAGTATTTCCGCAAGACTTTAAGCTGGGATACCAAGAAATGACAATTTTGCTATCCAAACTTCCAAAAGTATAAAAACTCTTATTAGTATGTAAGATAATGTACGGTATGTTCAAGTTTTCATTCAAAATGCGCACATTGTAAAATACACATTGTCTCCTTTCGGATAACATGAAATGAGATATCTTCCATCTTATTTGAAAATTATTTTAATATTTGTGGCATTAAGACATTTACTATACATTCGATGGATAAAATAATTTAAATCGAAGAATTAAAGTTGTGTAAAAAACGTAAAACTATTGATAGTTTTCACAAACTTTTATTTTGAGGAAATCGAGGTTTTATGTTTCACTGCGCCATATATGTGTGTGTAATATTCAAATTTGAAATGTATATTTATCAGACTTATAATTTGAAAATTCAAATAAAAAGGATCGCATATCAAAGGTAATCAAAAATTTAAACCTATTCCGTCAAAATATCAAAATGCGTGATTTTCGACATACTTTCAGATTTCACGCTAAAATGACACTTTCACGCAAAAGTGCGCTTGGAATCCGGCCGTACGCTATTCTTGGGTATTTTTAAATTTAGCAAGACTTTTAGCTGGGATGCCAAGCATTTTGCCGTCGAATCCTTATCTATCAATCATATCACGAGCCATTTTTGACGTTTGGCCGA
Organism: Lytechinus pictus; assembly: GCF_037042905.1. Classification (NCBI taxonomy): domain Eukaryota; kingdom Metazoa; phylum Echinodermata; class Echinoidea; order Temnopleuroida; family Toxopneustidae; genus Lytechinus; species Lytechinus pictus. The sequence continues at coordinate 15,679,211 of NC_087246.1, forward strand.
TTGCGTTGAGACGACAAGACTAGCTTTATTTCCGAAAAAAAATCTAAACATGGCGGACGACGACACGAAATCCCGAGACGATGCTGTTTCCTCTGTGCACGACGACAGCGACGTCGAGAGCGAAGATGAGAAGGAGGAAATACTGCTCTTAGAGAGCGATTCCGACGATGATTCAGACAGTGGAAGGAAACCAGTGGACTTGGTGCAGGCGGAGAAAGAAGAGAGGAAAATTCCTGTTACACATTCGAGAATCGACCTGTCATTGTCGGACATTGTGGTGGGTATTGTTTTTAGCTGGCCCCACACGTTACTTTTTGCGTTTGTTCACATCGCAATAATGTTTCATAAAATAAAAAGAGGAAGGGCATACACTAGCATGACTAGGCTTAGGGAAGTTACCCAGAAGAAAAGTTTGTTTTAAAAAATACCAGGGGTGGTATTCTGAGATCCATTTTTATCAGATAAAATAAATTATTTTAATAATATCTATTATCTATGACTATATTTATAAAATCAGTGAGATAGAATTAGAAATAGAAATAATATAGTACCCTATATAGTTAAATCTCGACTCCGAATTGGTATTCTGATATTAAGAATACCGGGTCATTTTATCTCTAAAGACACACCTATTTTTGAAGCAATATCCAGTGAGAAATGCGGTTTTATAGCTCTCTCATCTCATTCAAGCATTGAAAATCAGTTCTGCCAGGAGGTGTGGCAAAGGAGCAAGATTGCGTCAATTGACAATTAATTGAATTCAAATGTGCTTGCACTATACGCTAGCGCATCTTAACATAGATTTATTTTAAACAAATGACAATACGAATACTCCAATCTTTTTTCTATATCAATATTGCATCATATAAAAGCATCATTTCAAAGACAATATTAGTCAAGAAAAAGCTCATGAAATAATTCCTATTTCTACAGGAATAATTCTCAGTCTCTCAATAACTATATAAATTTTCTTCATTTTCTTTTCAACATTTGGAGCTTATTCACCTAGCAATATTGCTGAAATGAACGTCCTGGAGATACAATAATCCCCACCCTATCTTAAGTTTATTTTAATTTTTCGTCAAAGTAAACATGAGCGCAAGCACATCATCCGTGATGCAATGGTTAGATGTACGTGATGGATATGTCTATGCAGGCACTTCTCTGTCGTGTATCATCTTTATATACGCAAGATTAAATTTGTTGCAGATAAAGTTTCAAAGATCTCAGAGATAAAATGTCATCTCAGAATACCAATTTCATTTTAAGAGAAAAACTAAAATATTTTAAAGATAATATGACATCAGAATACCACCCCAGGAAAATAATGATGAAAAATATTGGTGAAGTATTATTTATGGATTAAGAAAGTTAGATATCAAGATCTATTAATTTTATTTTTGTCTCACCTGCATAGCAGAGCAGTCTATAGGCACCGCTTTTTGTCGGAGGCGGTGTCGTCAACAAGGTTAAGTTTTTTAAATGTCATCATAACTTGGAAAGTATATGGACCTAGATTATGAAGCTTGGACATAAGGATAATCAAGTATTACTGAACATCCTGCCTGAGTTTCAGGTCACATGACCAAGGTCAAAGGTCTGAGGGTCAATGAACTTAGACCATGTTGGAGAATCAATATTGAAATCTCAACCAAGGTTAAGTTTTTGAAATGTTGTCATAACTTAAGAAGTATTTGGACCTAGGTCATGAAACTTAGATATAAGAGTTATCAAGTATTACTGAACTTCCTGCCTGAGTTTCATGTCACATGATCAAGGTCAAAGGTCACATAGGGTCATCAAACTCTGACCATGTTGGGGGTATTTGTGGAATTGTCATAACTTTAAAAGTTGATGGATCTGGTTCATGAGACTTGTACGTAAGAGTAACCGTGTATCCCTAAATATCCTGTGTGCAATTTAGGTCACATTACCAAGATCAAAGGTATTTAAGGTCAATGAACTTTTGCCGTGTTGGGGGTATTTGTTGATTGGCATCATAACTTAGAAAGTTTGTGGATTTACACATGTAGTTCATCAAAACTAGACATAAGGGTTATCAAGTATGTTTTGCACATGTCTAGATCACCTGATTATGGTCAAAGGTCATGTTGGGTCAATGGACATAGTATTTTATCCTCATATGAGTGTTTTCTTTTGTGAATAAGTATTCCGTAGCTGTTTTCAAAGTCAGCACTGTAGCTATATTGAATCGTGTAATGCAGGCGAGACTGCCAGAGGCGTTCCACTTGTTAAGTTACTGATTTGTGATATAGTCAAACTCGAACATTGCACACGCAACATTCCCCATAAGAGAAGAAATGTTTTTTAATATCAGTCTAATTAACACCGTAAAAGGGAACTCGGTAATCCTGGGTTTTAGGGTACTGAATTATTTGCACTCAAAAGTGGTCGCTAATTTCACCCAACTGATCCTAGCAGATCACACTAAAATAATTGATAAATGACCCTCTCTCATTCCCATTGGTGCTGCCACCCCCTAGCCTTGAGGACTCCGTGATGATATTTTATTAATATTTTATCATTGTCTTACATCACGGAGCCTTGACATGCTGGGTGTATGGCTGTATAGCGAACATTCAAAACATGGATTTCCCAGAAAATCCATTATATCAAACACATGTTTAAAAAAAAACAAGGAATTTATCCTGTTCTTTGACATTACTAGACCTGCCTATAAATTTTTTTATTTATTTTAATCTCAAATAGGACAAATGAGAGGTTTCTTACCAGGACAATCTACTGGTGCCTACTGGAAAATCTTTCCATGCTGCGTAATACAATAGGCTTGACCCTTTACTCATATTTAGTGAATATTTTATTATGCATTTTATTTTGTAATCATAAATTTATTATTTTTTAAAGTTTTTTAAGTGAAAGTAGCAGAGAAGTTTTGAAATGTAGATGGATTGATTAGAAAATGATAATTCCATGTTTGATAAAATGAAGCCATATGAGAGATGAGGGGTTTGAAATGGTCAGTCAAAAGGTGAAAAGGATGGAGCGGTCTGGCCCAGTGGATTAGTTTTTGGACTTTGAAGCTGAGGGTCAAAATCCCAGCCATGGCATATTTTCCCTCAGCAAGAAATGTATCCACATTGTGCTGCACTTGAGCCAGGTGAGGTAAGTGGGCCATTGGTAGGAATTAAAAGTAATTATTGCTGCCAAGCTAAAGCCGGGGTAATAATATCCAGGTCCTTTGGAAGCGCATACAGCGTTATAATCATAACGTGATATGCGCTGTACAAGAACTATTTACTATTATTAAATATTGTCATTATTAAGGTGTCAACCACTGAAAACCTGATGAAATTGCATGAGTGAAATAAGAACCAACTTTGATAAAGGCTTTTTCCAACATTTATTTTAAACAAAGATGAATGCTGAAAGAGTTAAGATGATCAGTAATTCACTAGAGATGGCATTATGCGATATTTTCATTTCAACTTCATTGTGTCATTTGCAATTCTCTTTAGTGCATGTTTAGTGTATTTTCCACATAGCAGTCCTCAAATGTAATGTACCCAAAAAGGCCTTGTAACCCATTACACTTTTAGAAAGAAAGTTATTCAGTTATCTTCTTTAAAACTTCCCAGTATAGTCATCATCTTTGATTGAGATTTGGAGAGTATCTTGTTAATGGGATAATAGGTTGATGCTTTGCTGCCCTCTTCTGTTTGAACTGCAATGCCAAAGAATCAAAATAAATTGTCAAAGACAAGTAAATTCTCTAAAGGGACTTGCGGTGTTCAAAGCGACTGATTTGTGAGAGCTGTATCCCATTAGATCCTTTCTGTAACGCAGCAGAATAAAGTAAGACCGGCTGTTCTTCTCAGAATTGTAACCAATGGAGTTTAGTTTTTAGTTTGTTACCCCAAGAATAAGAATACATACTTTGGAATCCCCTTTTGCTGGCTGGTTTCAGGTCTTACAGAAGATTCTGAGGGTGATGTTTGATTGCTCTTAATGTAATTGATAATCTAATAATAACAAGATTGTCTGGACAGTGGTAATACCTGGATCTTGTGCTTACTGAAAACTTCCTTATGAAGTATAATTAATTTATTTATAGTTTTGCTTAAATGTGGCTATGAAATTTGCCAATATGCTATCCCTGACCATTCGGTGGTGATGTTCTCAATATTCATTTTGTGTTTTATTTATGGATATATTATTTTGCCAAATCTAGGAAGTAAGTGAATGAATAAATTATATTGTTGTGAATATAAATTATTTTATTTCATTTGAATAATATCCTGTAATAAAAATAATTTGAAAGTTGGTTGCTGCATCTTTTTACCAGCATCAGACCCATGACTTTCAGAGAGGGGGGGGGGGCTGTCTATTTTTTAGTAGAGCAATCATCATACTACAAAAATCGAGGGCAAAGCCAGTGTGTCATCATTGGGAATGAAGAGGAAATACGGTCCTCTTGGCCAAAAAGAAAGAAGAAAAAAACAGTTGGGACAAACAAATAGGAAACAATCATTTGGAATTTTGCTCAATCAAAGAAAGAATTGTACATGCAAGTATTTTTGTTTTACAATTCTTGTTTATATTCTTTATGAATTGTTGTGTTACATTCCGTTGTGTACATGTATATTGCATCTTAGCCAAATTCTATGCATGAATTTTGTTCTATTATTTGAATTGAGAAATAAAAGCAAGTAAGAAAAGAAACAAATATGGTTGAGTCCCCCTACCTCCAACCTACACGAACCACTGTATGTACTTGTACAATTTAACAAATAATGCACTCTAGTTTTTCCATGAAGCATATCACGTAATCAAGTTAAAGATTCTCAACATGTTATTCATTGTTAAGGTTTGCTTTCTACAAATTCAGTTTTTATGTGAATTTGATTTTTTTTTGTTCATTTTATACCCCCTGGGCGAATGTATCCTATTTCATTGAGGATATATGAGTCACTTTAGTGATAGAAATGGCTTGGAAATGTCAGCAACATCCAATTACTTGTGGGGCGAGACAGATAATGAAAGGAAAGAGGATGACATAAACTTTCACATGTGGGACTGAGAAGTGAATCTATTGAATGTGATTAGAAAGGATGTTTGCATTTGATTAAAACCACTCAAATTGTCTATTATGCCTCAATAAGAGCTGGCAGTTAGTGGGACATGCTAAGAAGGGATTATTTGTACTGCTGAAATATTGCAAGTTCTAAAGAAACGGCCAAATCCCACCCCCCCCCCCAAAAAAAAGGGAATGGCTCAGTTGAAACAAAAGACTGCAACATGAAAGTGTTGAAATTCCATCATATCTTCATGTGAAGTTCGTTTTTTTTTTAAGTTACATTTATGCTATCAATCGCCCAAAGCATAATTCAAGCTGTAGGATACTAATTCCTTGATGATATTTATTTTTGGTCCAACATTGAATTGAATTGAATTGAATTTATTTCCGTTAAAAAAAAACAGATAACAATACATATAAAATTATACATATGAATTGGTAAATAGAAAAACGGGAGGATGGCCCTACTCAGCAGCATCAATCATGGTGCTGCTGGTCTACCGAGGGGTCCTCATATAGCATAAAACAAAATTACACATATTAATATAAATTATACATAATATAAGAATAACATACCAAAACAATAAGAAATAAAACTAATCGGTCATAACATCTAGCCCCCCACCCCTCCCCTACGTTAACACACCCTACATTTCAATGCATATGAATTAAGCAACAGAGAATAATGTACAGTCAGACCCAATTTAAGATGTGGTTATTAACTACATTATTAAATGAATTATAAGAAACAGAACATTTAGCATCACGTGGCAATTCATTAAAATATGTCGTACCCCTGTATGAAAACATTCTTCTACAGTATTCAGTCCGTGGTTTAGGGAGAGAAATATTTTTATCAGAACGGAGAGAATATTTATGAGTAGAAAACTGAAATATATTATTCAAGTAAGGCGCACTAAGACCATTCAGACTCTTATACACCATTAAAAGAGTATGCTTTATACGCCTTGATTTTAATGACTCCCAGTTTAAGAGTTGATGAACAGTATGGTTTGATATATATTTATACGGATTAATTTTGAGTATTATTCTGCAAGCTCTATTTTGTATCTTTTGCAATTGTTGGGTACATTTCAAATTTGATGAATCAAAGACTACATCAGCATAATCAAACAATGGCAAAATTACTGAACGGTAAATTAATTTCAGACTATCCTCATTTAAAAATGAACGAAGCCGACCAAGGAAATTTACTAATTTACTGGTTTTAGCACAAAGTTTATCAATGTGGCAATTCCATTTTAACTCTGGATCAATAAAGACCCCCAAATATTTCACAAATTCTTTAGACTGAATACATTTTCCTGAAATTCTGACATTAAGAGACTTGTGCACAGACAACATATGACGTGACCCAAATAACATACTTTCAGTTTTGTCGATATTAAGACTTAATTTACTTAAACACATCCATTCGTATATACATTTTAGGTCAGCATTTAAATTGCTTTCAATGAGATTTACGTCATTATCAGAAAAATACAAAATAGAATCATCAGCGTATAGATGGATTTGACAGTGCTCAACTTGTTTAACTATGTCATCTATATATATAGTAAATAAAATAGGGCCCAATATTGAGCCCTGTGGTACTCCATAACTCACAAGCAAAGGATCAGATAGCGTAGAGCTAATGAATGTACTGATTTGACGATTACTCAGATAACTTTCGAACCATATGAGACTATCATTAGATATTCCAATTGATTTAAGTTTCTTCAACAAAGTATGATGTTCGACCGTATCGAAAGCCTTTTTCATATCGATAAAAACGGCTCCAGTATATAACCCAGAGTCAGTGGCGCGTAGCCAATCATCCGTAACTCGAATAAGAGACGTTATGGTCGAATGTTTTTTCCTAAAACCAGACTGTTCCATAGAAAGTATATTATTAGTTTGTAAATACTTGGTTAACTGTTTTTGAACTACTTTCTCCATAATTTTGGAAACAGGAGAGAGTATAGCGATTGGACGATAATTTGAAGGGGATGATTTGTCACCCGATTTATGTAAGGGAATTAATTTAGCTTGTTTCCATCTTATTGGTACGACACCATCTGACAATGATTTGTTTATAAGGTAAGTAAGAGAACGGACAACGATGGGGGCAGACAATTTGAGCATATTCATTGAGATACCATCGATTCCAACAGATTTCTTGTTTTTCAAACCACATATGATATTGAATACCTCGTCTTCAGTTACAGTATGAAGCGAAAAAAAAGAATCGGTAGAATCACAATGAGAGGAATTATGGGGAAATGTTGGAGGTATATTAGCAGCAAGGTCAGCACCAATGTTTGCAAAATAGCTATTGAATATATTAGCTCTGGGTTTATCTTTTCTGGTTGTATCAGTGGATTTCGATACGTCTTTAGGCATCACTGATTTAAGAATAGTCCACACATCATTTTGTGTATTTGTCGACGATATTTTATTCAAAAAGAAAGATCGTTTACGTTTTCTAATCCTACTTGTGACCAAGTTCCGCAATTTCTTATATCGGGTCCACAGTTCACCGTACTTCCTCTCCAAAAGTTTTCTTTGAGATTCCACTGTTTCGTTCAACAAATTATATTTAAGTTTCATAGCTTTTGCTTTACATCTGTCTCTCTCATTTATCAACTTTACAATATCAGGACACATCCAGGGAGAGGAATTGTTTTTAACACGTCTTTTACGGATTGGCATGTGTTTGTTAATAACTTCAAAAAAGAGATTCTCCCATACCTCCACAGCTTCGTCAATATCATCTTTATCAGAGACAAGTTGCCAGGGTTGTAATTTTAATTCCTCAATATATGCGTTAGGATCAAAGTTTTTCATTTTTCTATACGTTATGGTGAGAGGTGCATAATTAGTAATATGGTGCTTCCAAACTAGAAAACAAATAGAATGGTCAGAAATACCAGAGTGTATAATACCATGAGATGCAACCATATCAAAACAATTAGTCAACATATGATCAATAAGACTGCATGAGTCTTTTGATATCCTTGTATATTCTTCGGTGTTAATCTGGGATAAAGAATAAATATTATGAATTTGGTTTAAGTGTTTAGTCTCATTACTTGAATTTTGTTTCTTAATGTCACAATTTAAATCACCAACAATAACAATGTTTTTACCAAATGAATCAAGGAAAGAGAGTAATTCTTCATAATAATTAAAAATTCCGATGGAACTATTTGGAGGACGGTACCATGTTGTTAGAATAAAAGATCTCGAGTGGTTGGTACCCACCAACAATGGAATGGCTTCGATATGTTCTAAGCTACTATGATTTAACAGCTGAAATTGTAGGTTGTTTTTTACAAAAATTGCTACACCTCCACCTTTTCTATTTCTATCTTTCCGTATTAATTGGTAGCCATCTACATGGACTTCATTATCTAAAACAGAGCCATCAAGCCAAGTTTCATTTAACGATAGAATATGCACATTATTTTCTATCAATATAGTCTTGATTTCTGAAAAATTGCGGAGTAAACTGCGAACATTCAAATGTAGCACTATGAGACCTTTTGGGTGATTTAGTTCTTTGAATTTCAGATTTTTATCTCCCTGTTTATCAGGATGAGACTGAATGAACGAAGATTGTGTGGATGCTACGAATGAGCAAGTCTTGTCATTATCTTCATCAGATATGTAGTTAGGCAAATATTGAAACAAACATTTGGGACATTTCCAGTCTAAAAATTCACATAATGGATCATCATAATCAACAATACTAATTCCAACACATGCGATGTGAACCCATTTATGACATATTGTACAACGTATTCCCTTTTGGTTGTGTTTTACAGGTTTAGAACAACTAACACAAGAAAAAACCCTGACCATTGAAACGGAAAAAAAAAATAGATAAACAAACAAATAAATAAATTACTGAATGAAATTAAAATCAAAGTTCAAACAGGCAAGAGCTAAAATAGCAGGATGCACCAAAGTTCAAAGAGTACAATATTGCATACATAGCAAAGTACAACTGAGTTTATTTTCAAACTGATCAAATATTGTCCAAGTCTCCTTCATGCGTGATGAGACGTTTTATTGTTTTTCCGCCACTGGCTGGGAGCAACGCGAAAATCCTTCCGTCAGCGGACCACGATGCACGAACCTTTTGACAGTTTTTCACTTTGTATAGAAGTTGTGCGTTGGGCCTGGTTAGATCCTCCTCAATGCCCAACTTTGACCCCTTGAGGACACGCCTCTTCGAAAGGATCAGACTGCGCATGCGGTAAGAGAGGAACTTTACTATTATAGTTCGCGGTCTTTCCGATTGCTTGCTGTTTCGCGCTGCTTTTCCACCAGCAGTTGAATTGCTATCTTGTTTCTTTGATGAAAGACGATGAGACCTTTCAATGTCATCTTTTGACAAAGCAACTTTAAGCTTTTCATTTGCTAAACGGCAGATTAAGTCGTCAGTGTTCTCACCATCAGACTCGCCAATTCCGTAAAATCGCAAACAGTTTCGGCGCGAGTATTGTTCCTGACCGTTTGCAGCTCGCTCAACTTTATCCATCGCTGATTGTTGTTTCTTGATGGTTGATTTTAATCCTTCGATCTCTTTATCCTGATAACAAAGTCGGGCCTCCAATTCGAAGATTTTTCCTTCATTCACTTCGATCCGACTTAAGATCTTATTCAGCTCATCCTGAACCACATCTCGTACCGCTTGGCGAACGGTTTCAAGAAATTGCTCTCCCTTTATGAAGCGCTTAATTGCCTCATCAGATATTTGCTCCACGGTATTCCGGGTAATAGATGGCGCCATGTTGAACAATATACAGACTCAAAAATAATGTATTTGAAGAAGAGAGGCCAAGTACACACTCAGAAAACGTGAAAATACGAGCTTTTTCCAGTTGAGAGATGGTAAAATGAGAGATACTGATATAATCGCAGCTATGTGCGGCGGATGTAAAATGAATCAGTATTAGAATGTAGAGTTAATCAGACGTAACGAGTAATCTGAACAAGTTATCAAAGTCAATTTAACAATATATGGATATACGAACAATCTTTAGGGCCTCAGGGCATGCATATACATAATTTGAAGGAAAGTCAGCTGTTTACCGGTGACCCATATTTGAGAAGAATTCTTAAATCATTACTAAATCAATCCATGTACATGTAGTAACTTGAGGGAGACTGTCCCGAGAAACTGAAAAAGTTTATCTATGAGACTGTGACATTTCTCACACAGAAGACAATTTTAAGAAAGATGAGCATATGACATCATCAGTTCTCTGATTTTAATGCAGCTGATTGTACAGTGTATGCATATCAATGTAAAAGATTGCCAAACTTCATTTATGGCCTTACTTTCATATTTCTCACATCTCATTGTTAATTTTACTCCTGGAATGTTTTCATTTTCTCATGTTTTTTTTTTAAATCTTAAAAAAATGTTTATGATCTAGATAGATAAACCACCAATACAGATAAACCATCTTTACTGTGTTATAGGACATGTAGATGGTTTTAATTAGCATCCATGTTTGCTGTTCAACTTTCACAAAACAATGATTCCTCAAGAGATCTGACCTTAGGTAATTGATTGTATGATGTGCATCTTGTCACCCTCTTGATCATGAATGGGTGCAACCATCATGACAAAAGCTGAGTGGATGTTAGAGGGGAAATGAAGGTGTTAGATTCTCAAGGGTTGTGACAGGAAGCAATTGGCACGATGGGTTGTCACACGCACACGCACCCACAATGGCCAAGAGCCGCTGGCACCAAGTACTGGTTGTGTTCACACGGGGTCATTGTAACTTAAGTGATATCAACTGATGTGATTGACAATTACAGGGCTTGCTACCAGAATTGTTAATCAAGCAAGAAATGCTTGTAGTTTCAAAGAGGACTTACATGTATGACTTTCAGTTATTTCTGAGGGAAGGGCCCAGTCCGTCCCTATGGTTTTGACTTAAATTGTTGGATTTTTTTATGATTGAACAGGGGAGCATTCCATGAAAGGACTTTTCAAATGTTTTATCTGACAAATCCTGTTTTATCCTACAGTCTCCATAGTAACAGTGCTTCTCAGTCAATCAAATTCGAGGAATGTTGTCAGATCTGACAACTTGTCAGATAATAAATGCTGAAGAAATGCTCCCCCAAACTGTCATCTTGATCCAAAGGTCTCTATACAAGAAGAAAATTTTAAAAGTTCAAAATTGCTTCCTACATTGTACCTCATTTTGTTGATCTTCATTTACATGTACATGTATTAAGGATTGTATTAAATTCAAAAGCTGAAAATATTTATGTAGATAAGGACATGCGAAGTACTCAGAACCCATTCCTTCTAGAAGAATATTTTTTCTTTTTCTTTTTAATACAGTGCTGGATGCTGGATTTGTAATTTACAATACAATGAAAGAAATTTGAAAATGATGGGACAATCTTATTAAATGTCATTAAGTCAAAGAAATTGGTCTGAAATGAGAATATAACATTTTTCTAGATTCTGTGTGCTTTATTTTTATATTCCAAAAACAATTAGGTAAGGTTTAAAGCATCCTATTTTCTTGAAGATTTTGCAGAATATGGTAATAACATTTTTTTTTACAGTCTCTCAGGGAACCTAACAGCGTGTGGAGTCATGGACACAACTGAATGTTTCCATATTACTATAATCACGTACCACATAGCCATTTAGCAAATCCAGCTATGATCACTAGTTATCTCGATCTTGAATGCAAGATTTTGATGATATAGGCATTCTAAAGATTCAGACTGTCTTCGAATTCAGATACTCTGGTCACTTTTTTTAAACCTAGCTTTTGTTGTAGAGAGTGGACAGCTGGCTTTATTTTGTTGCAACCGCAATTTGAGACTTACCTTGACACTATGCAGGAATTCCTCTCGCAATCATAGATTCAAGAAAATAAATGCACCCTAAAAGTATTGGATCTTGGTGGCATAAACAGAGGAAGGTGGAGATTAAAAGGATTAGGCTGGATGAAAAAGGTCCTCCATGCTAATTGCAGTGTAAGCTAGTGAATTTGTTCAAGGTTTAGTTGGTTTTTTTTGGGGGGGTATATAATTGCACCACATCTGTGAATTATTCCAAAACAAAATTAATGGGGAAGTTCACCCTGAACAAAATTTTGTTGTAAAAATAGCAGAAAAATAATAAAAGATATAAGTGAAGGTTTGAGGAAAATCCATTAAAGATGAAGATAGTTATTAGAATTTTAGGTTTTGGATTTGTGACGTCATAAACGAGCAGCTGCCCCCTTTGTTGTGAAATATAAAATGCTTAAAGTTCAATTTTTAATAGTTCACGATGACCTTTTTTTAGGAACAGGTGTGAAATGATTTGTCTATTTTACTGAAAATACAATTAAAAAAAACATTTTCCATTTTCTGAGAAAATGCCCTTTTATACATTGATTCCTTACTATTAGATATGTAGGAAAGCTGCTTGCATATGACATCACAAATCAAATAATTGAAATTCTAATAACTTTTTTTTAGTCTTCAATGGATTTTTCCCAAACTTTCACCAATTTTTTTTAAATTATTTTTTCTGCTATTTTTACAATAATTTTTTTTGTCAGGGTGAACGTACCCTTTAACTTAACTACAGACAATAGAAATAAAATGCAAAATTGCACACTGCCATTCAAGAGTTGATGTGTAGATTAACCCAACATTGCAGCAACTTGTCATAGATGAAAAATGATGAAAGTACTTAGAATCTAAAACTTTATATCTTTTCTTCACACCTTACCTTCCTTCATTGTTACAGACCTGGGGAAAATCACTATTTATTTCATGAAATCCTCTACCAGAGATGCTTCACAAAGTCTCAAGTCCTTGTATCACTTAAAGACGTGATATTCCTACAGTAGTTGCATATATATCACATTGATGAGATAATCAGAGATATTTCTGTAATTCTAAGTGTACTAAGTGGGCCTGCTACTGCATGGTCATCATTGAAACTTCACCTTCCTTCTTTGTCTCCATGGTTCAAATATTACCTGTAAGCAACAAGTATGTGTGTGTTAGAGATTGAGCATGGCTTTTACCCGGTAGTCTCACTTGACTCTTTGTACGAAACCCTGCTCTTTCTGGTGAAGATTAATACAGCGATGAAGCGACAGTGCTTAGATAGATGCAAGATGTGTTTTGAACTTAAACCAGGCTTGTATGTGGTGTAAATTAGATCACCTTCAAGACACATGTTTTCAACATTGTAACTATTACTCTTGTGTGTTTGGTCATTACTTTGGGTTGATTTGATTTAATTCATCGTTATTCAAATTCAATTGGTTTGGTTTGGATTGATTTAATTCAATTTGATTTAATTTGATTTGGTTTGCTCAGTCCTATTCAAAGTCAACATAAAAAATATACCCTCATCCAACACTCACTGATGCACTCTCAAATGAAGATTGTTAGGTTGATAATTGCTTGAAAGATAGAATGGAAGAGATTTGAGTATGATTTTAGTCAAGTTTAGATGTTGATTTGTTGCTCACTCACCTACTTTTCGTTGGTGCACTCTCAATAAAGAGTTGTAGGTTGGTATTTGCTCGGAAGATAGATTGGGAGATATTTTTAGTTTGATTTGAGTCCTATTTATTAAAGGATTATTTCAGTACCCCTCATCCACCACTCATTGATGCACTCTCAATGAAGATCGCTAGGATGGAGATTGCTCAGAAGAAAGAGTTGGGGTGATATATCCAGGTCGTGCCAAATGGACTGCCCAACTCCTTTTAATTGAACAGAGTTTAATTCTTTAATCATTACATAGAACAGTATCCCCTCTTTATTCTTAACTGCCCCCTCCCCTCCTCCCATCCCTTGAAAATACTGGATACTTCAGGTTCAGGAAAGGGAATATTGTTGTGTACAGGAAAGGGGAAGGGATAAAAATGAACCAAATTTCAATGCGTGAGGTTGGAAAGGAAGAATTGTATAATGGTGAACCACCTGTCGAAGGATCATCCCGAGTAGTGACAGCTTCAGAGTGAGTACAACTTCCTGCCAGTTCTTGCCAAGATTTCCAATCCATGTTCTAGTTTGAGTGTTGTATATATGGGCCTGAAATAGATGTCATTATTGGTATATGATGATAGATATGCTACTCGCTTCCATTAGTCATTGTAGACCCAACCCTCCATTCTTTGTTTGAACATGGTCTTCTTTTTTTGCAGAAGGAAAAGTCACACAATATGTGTACTAGCAGCATCCACTGCAGGTTACAAAGTCCTCTCCAAGGAACAATTTTATATTAAAAGCGAACATATGGTGATATCTCCAAATTTGTGCACAAATTTTGCTAAATTTTGTTGCATGAGGAAAGAGTCTTCTGGAGGATACAGAATGCAGTCACACACAAAAATGATTAATAAAAATGTTTAGCTGAACTAGAAATAGACTGTTAATGACTCTGCCTAACAGTGCTCAAGTGTTGCAGACTTTGTGAATATCTCATTTTGCATTTTTCAAAACATTTTTATCCCTAAAAATGTTTGCATGCCTCCCCAAACACAGCTTTACTTTGGTTTGCATTATAGTATGACAGGTACAAGCAGTAACATTTGTTTTGTTAACTTGTCTCTTTCTGTACTAATAAAAATAATTATTTAAAGTATCTTGTAAGTATTAAGCAATCTCATCTGATCTTGTATTCCTATATATCAGCTGACTGCTCGAGTCAGGTAAAGGAAACTAATTTTTAGTCTATTTAATGGTGACTGAATATAATTGTGTCCAAAGTTTTTTTGTGTAGGATGTGCAGTAGGAGCAGACTTTGAGCAGAATTTCATCGATGTAGGCATAGACTTTGAAGTGGGAAGCCATGACCAGCTTCATAGGAAACAGGGTTTGCAAGTTTGCAATTTTATTTCATCGTTTACAGATGGAGTTTCCCTGGTTACTTTTACTCTTTGGCGTAGTGATGGAAAGATTTGATCTGAAGCGGGAGTGATTTTATTAAACCATGGAGATAGTGATCTAGGGAAGACAAGATATGTTTGGCTCGTGCAAGTCAAAGTTGTTGTAGGTCTAGGAATCAAAAGTGATCTTTGTCACCTTCTGGAGACCTATGCTTTCACCATAGAGCTGTGTTTTCACCAGCCTAAGAATTAAAGCAAGTAATATTGTTGATCCCTCATTTCAGAATATAAACCTTGGTGTGATTTGTTTTTTAAAAAGCACATTCCTATACATCACCTTATCAAGAATACAAACTTTATTAAGAAAAATTTATTACAGCAGACAATTAGATAGAAAACATAGAGATCTCAAAAGATGATAGTCATTAAGTCCTTAGTTTTAAAGAAATCCAATGGAGGCGGTAGATTTCTGGAAAAATGTGTTGCCAAATTAAAGAACAGGTAATCATGTTTTTGTAAAGTACGCATAACAATTAAGATCAGCCACTAACGAGGATTTAACACCAGAACCTTTGAAATCACTGTTCATCTTTGGATAGTAAAAACGTGCAAGTTCAACTGAGCATGTTTAAGAAATACATGCTTCTTTGGAAAATGCTAAAGTGGTAGGTTTAATTTTTTAAAACTTGATTCTTGCCCTTGAGAGCTAATGATGGCTATCCCTGAATGGGTTTCTGTACATGTACCCAGAATGAAAAGGATAGGTGCTGAGAATTGCTAGAGATAGATGGAGACTAAATATTGGAAAAGAAAGAATAGATGGGAAGAAGAGAGAGAGAAGGATGAAATTGGGATGAAATAGTAGGATATCAAGGGAGAAAGTAGAATAGAGCAATTGGAGAATGGAAAGGAGTGCAAGGAACAAAAATGGAAGAAAGAATAAAGAAGGGAAATATTGCTGAAATGAGGATTTTTAAGCTTATCCTGAAGAAATGTATTTATGGAATATTTAATATATTCTTTTTCATTCAACAAAATATAATTAAACCATGTAATTTCTTGCTTGTTTTTACAACTTAATAGCTAAATGTAGCTGTTTTTATTTGATTATTAATCAGACCATTATTTAGTTGTTGTTTTTTTTTGTTACTTTTATTTTTATGGGGGTGTGAGACATATTGCATTACTCAAATACATTAACACACATTTAATGAGGGGAAAAAATGATGGAAAGAAAGTTTGGAAACCCAAATGTATTACGGTAGTCATATCAACCATCAATACAAAGAAGCCAATATTCTGAAAATATATTTATTTAATACTCTAGTTTATAGTTGTAATTTCACTATGGATTGCCAAATGTGACAGTGACACAAATTTCTAACGATTAAGGTTTAATTTATCAGCTCATTTGGCACTTAAATCATCAATAATCGGGAAATAATACTAAAATATTTTTCTTCAGCATTGAAGCATTCCAAAAAAAATACAGCAAACATAAAAAAGCAATATAAACAAAGAAAAGATTTTTATTGTCTTCCCTCCATTTTAGTGCAATTTAAATTAGGCTTCAGAATACATGTCAGAGGGTTTAAGCAACTGATGTTGATTAGCACATTGTTACTTCAGGCTTACAAGAAGGTATAAAAGAAATAGTGTCTCATTATTAAGGATTTTACAAATCAGTGATAATAAATTGCACAAAGAAATATATTGAAGTATTGTGATCATAATGAAATGACAATAGGCATATAATCAAATTACATTTAATTTCAAACTTTCTATTATGTTTAATGCTACTAATTGGACTGTGCAAGTTAATGTTTAACATAGGTATGGAATTACTCTGGTAGTCAAATGCAATCTGACATGCTTGTAAATATTCCCTTGGGAATATTTCATCACAAATTAAGCACAAATATGAAAAAAATAACTTGTCTTAGAATTAGAATACCAGTGTATGGCTCCCTTTCTACTCATTAGGGATGGTGGCGAGGCACCGCAAATTAGATTTGGCTTCGCCATGAGATTGGCTTCTCCCGGGAGAGCTGTAAAAAAGTCACGACCATTAGTGGGATATTTCCTCCCATGATGCATAGCGGTCTTGCGTGATTTGATTAGTGCGTTGATGATAGTGGCTTGTGATTTGACGGCTTGTTCAGAGGTGCGAAGAAACAAGACAGTGGAGATTAGGCTAAGCCTCGTCCCCTCCTTCAAGTATCCGCGTGCTCGTGGTGATCCGATAGGTGGCTCTGAGGTTGTTGGCTCACAGATTTGCTTGGAAGAAAAGAAGATTACAAGCTTAGGATTTTAACAATGTTTAGTCTACATGTGTATATGTGGCCCAGGGCAACCAAAAACGAGCATTGGGCCACCAAAATTCTTTAAAAGCCAACACTTGGTGGCCAGGTTGGGGTACCAAAATTTTGATACATTGTAATGTTTTCTTATGTTTCAGGCCACTAAATTTGCTTTGCGGGCCACCAAAATTATGAAATCGATGATTTGGATGGACTAATCGGGCCACCAACAAAATATGTCAGTGTGGAGCCTTGGTTTATGGTTTTTGGTAAGCTTTGGCCTATCAGTGGGAATCATGTTGTAATTTTTGTAGAAGATCTAGTTGGATGAAGTAAGGTCAGGGATATCATTGGTTTGAAAGGGTTTTCCCATATTCTCATTATGACCATCGCTCCTCGTCTTTGGTGATGTCATGGAAAAGAGCAGTTGTTTAATATTTAAAATGATTATGGGACTGTTAGACATGATTAGTTTATCTTTATTTCAATCACCGGCAAAAGGTTAAAAGTTTGTGAGATCGTTTGTGTCGCAGGTAGTGAATAACAAACGAAATTCAAATACACTTGACTTGGACTGACCTTTTTTCAGAGCCATACCAACTTAGTGTAGGCTAGTCCACATCAGCATTCACAAAGTCTAAACCAGTACTCACTCAGGGCTCAAGGTCACCCAAGGCCATTGCCTCAGATGCCCTCAGAATGGCACGATGCCTTTCCAAATATTTGTACACTTAAGGCCAAAGTAAATGTCCTTTTTACCGAGGCCTTGGTGCCCTGTGGAAATCCAGTGCATTGTCCCATTGAAAAGTATGTTTTACAATTGATGCTCTTTCTTAATAGCCTTGGTTACCTCTAAAGTGAGCATCGCTCTATAAAGCGTTGTGGCCCAGTGGATTAGTCTACTGACTTTGAAACAGAGGGTCGTGGGTTCGAATCCCAGCCATGGCGTAATTTCCTTCAGCAAGATTTTCATCCACATTGTGCTGCACTCAACCCAGGTGAGATGAATGGGTACTTGGCAGGAATTGATTCCTTGAAATGCCACCGCACTGTAAAGGCTGCGGGACTAAAGCCAGGGTAATATCCAAAAGTCCTTTGGAAGCCCATAGGGACGTTACGACATAATGTGATATATGCGCTATACAAGAACTGCGCTATTATTATTCTCTTTCCTTCAGTGCTCTATTCTTAATTGAAGCTCACTGATCAGTTTTAAAATCTAGGAAAATAAGTGAAGAGGGTCTAATTCTGAGTATGAAACTAAACCTGATCAGGAGAGTACAGGCTTGAATGCAATTTGTGGGCTATATCTGTCATGATATTAGTCCACTTCATGTTTAACACTTGGAGTAAAGTGTTAATGCTCCTTTGCCCAAGGTCATGCTCTGTGCTTGAGCGAGAATGACCCCACTTGCTCTAATTGAAAAAGGATTATGAAAACAGTAACTTTTTCTTGAGTAATGCTAATTGGGCAAGAATCTTGAGCTTGATCAAACTTGGGCTGATGGGGAACAGCTAATATTATCCTTACGTATGTACAGAGCTATGATGACCTCAGAGCTCCGTGAAGTTATCATCACTCACGAAGTGCAAGGTTTGTAGCCAAAGATAAGCTGTATCACATGCCTGTAGGTCTCTCTAGATCAGAATAGTCTACATGAGATTTGAACTTTTAGGAGAGTTTATCATCAAATAATGATTTTCAGCTCTCAGTCAATCAGATTTCAGTAACTATAGATAATGATGATAATCAGGGGCGGAGCCTGGTATTTCCAAAAAGGGGGGGGGGCACATTTTCCCAAGCAAATTTGACAAGCAAAAAAAATGAGATGAAAAAGGGGTTTTCAATATAAATTGAAGGTCATTTCGTCCATCTACAATTTGGCAAGAAAAAAAAAATGGTCCTCACTTGTGTATATAGGTGGTTTCAAACTACCTCGATCATAAGAATCCCTGTTTAATTACGAGAACATTTTTAGGCTAAAAAATACCCATTAATTATTCCTGCATTCACACCGCCCCGAAACATACCCTTCGGGATAAGTTCCTGAAGTTAAGAGCATGCGCAGTATGGTCTGATAAGCAAGCGAGGCGCGAGATTCAAAATAACTAGCTCAGCAGCCACCCAAGGTGCCCACGCCCAACTACATGCTGGGCTAAAAGTTCCCGTAAATTGCTTTCACATTGCCAAAATACCTGCAAAGGGGGGCACACTTGTGTAAAAACACCATATTTACGTTAAGAATATTGACTATGCCTCTCAAAAGAGGGGGGGGGGGGTGGTCACGGCTAGGATTTCTATAGAGCATTTTCCAGAGGATATTATAAAGCACAAGTGTCATTACACCAGCTTTAACTTGAGCAAACGCTTCTTCAGCAGCACTTGATTAATCTATTCTTAAAATCTATCAGTGAAAAATCAATGAAGAAAAGATCATCTGTGAAATGCCTCTTCTTTCTGATAGCACATCTCTAATATCACATGATATAGAAAAAAGATTCCTGTTCTGTATCATCTTATCCAAGACAATTACGGTAATTTGAACTCCTTTCTCTCCAATGCATGAATTACAACCAACTAATCTGTACACTTTATTGAATTGTGTCATAACTGTTCAAAGTTTCATGACCATGGTGCTGGTAACTCCTTCATTAGAGCTACTCTGGACTAGATCTGAATCTGATATAAATGTCCCTCTTTGGGAATGGTTTTTTTTTTTGGTTCCATTCCCAACTGTTGTTTTACACTAAAGTTAGTTCTCAGGATGAAAAAAGGTTAGATTAAAGGTTTAGAATCGAACATACTGTATATTTCATCTTTTTTTTCCTTTGAGACAGTAAGGATATAATGTACATGTAGTTGTTGGGATGTCTCCTCATAAGTGTTGTGATAAATTGGGTTTTCCCCTTTAGTAAGGGTTTGGCCAGCCTAGTCAGCAATCAGAAAGTCTATCATTTTTCAGGTCATTTCAGATGCATTTCCTTTGTGAATATGATTGATAAACATATCCTGTATTAAGATGGGAAGTATTTCATACAGAAATTTTATTTCAATTTTTTGTGTTGCAGAGTGACACAGTATTTTGAGCTGCTAAGTTATGAAATTGTGAGGAAATTGATCTTGGGATTAGGAATGGGAAGTTTTAAATTTACTGAAAATGTGTTTTCATATTCAACTACATGTATATAGGGTAGCTGTTAGTGAAGCTTGGTCAAGTGTTCTCTTCAGAATCTTTGTGATCACTTTATTAATTCTATAAGTATTCAAAAGGCCAAGTCTGTTTAAACTTTGAAATGAAATATTCAGGCCATATATAACTTTTCTATAGGGCATATTTCTTTAGTACGATTTGGACAAACTAAAAAAAAAAATCCATTATACAGTGTAAGGGGCATTAGGCCAATCAATAAAGGCCTTGGATTAATTAAAACTCTTTTATACTTAGTTCCCATTGCCAAGGTTTGCGGCATGATTGAAACAGTGGTCTTAATCATGGAGTAATCGTAATGATCGTATCAGATTGTATCATATATCAGATTAGTCATGACATTCATACTGATTGTAATTTTTTGAAAGGTTCAAGAATTTCTGCGATCAGGTACCAAAGGGATATTGTGGCAGTGGGAACGAGGTGTAATATGTTATCAGAAGGGTTAAGCTGCAAATTACATTGTATTGTATGCACTGCATCTATGTGGTGTAATGGTTCTGATTCTCTTCTTTTAATCAGAGGGTTGTGGGTTCAAATCCTTAAGCATGAAATTAATCCATATTGTCCTGCTCTCAAACGAGGCATTGTATCAATGTAGAGTATAGCGTTGGCGTTCATACAATTCGCTGTATCAGTCAATTTTGGTCAAAAAGGTCGATTTTGAGATTTTTGCAAAAATGAAAGTAGCCTACAAGTCCTATTCTGTTCATAACTGACTTTCTAGGCAGCAATTTATTTTAGTTTCTGAGATATGAGTGGATTTCCAAGGCGATGCCATACAAATTTTTTACAAAATAAGTAAATCCCATTGGAAATATGTACGGTAGCAAAGCAAACAACACCTACGCGCACTTAATATGCAAATAAGCAGTCAGCCAAACCGTCGTATTGGCACTGCATTGACTTTGCATGTGAAAAGGCGATACAACGTTTTGACTGACCGCGCGCATTGAAATCGCGGTCAGGGTTGTTGTATCCCCTATGGCATTTTTGGAGGGGAAATCTAAACCGCTCAAACCAAAATTACAAGCATGTATTCTCTTTTGCCATATTTTCTCTGATCCTTGGTTTTGTGTAAAAATAAAGACACCAATGTCAAGCAATTGTCTTGGTCTTTCCAACCATGTATTTTTCTAGCAATGAATATGATATAAGGCTGGGGAACTAACAGGGCTCGATTTTAGCCGGAGCCTGGTGGCAAATGGCTCCCTTAAAACCTCTGCGTGCTCCTTAGAAAGTTATTGAAAATGCCCGGCAGGCTCCCTAAGATTTTCTAGTCCAGCCACCAAAGATACAATTTCGTATCAGCACACTAATCCATGCTTAAGGACGTTCCACAGTTATGTTTGTGCGCATTATGATCTGCGCATAGTTTACACTCTGCGCGCTGACGTCACAATTGATGAACAGGTGATTAATTAGCTGCGGGTATGAGCTGATTTTTCTCATCTTCTGCACTTTAACTGCAGATCCGATGCGTTATTTTATGAAGCTAAAAAATTGAAATATTTCATGGATCATTCAAAAAAGAATTATCTACAATTTCGAAATACTTCACTTTGCAGTGCTGCCAAGAATCACGAATATTACCCCGAGTTTGAATAAATGGTAGAGTGGTTTTGATTTTTTCTTCACATAGATGCAAAGCATTCGGCGCATTTTTGGTGTTTTAAAAAGCACATTTGCTCTAATAAAAATGCTGATAGTTTAAAAACAAGCACATGAACCCCTATTTTTTAATGTTTGTACCTCTTAGGTATACCTTCCTCTACAACTCTGCAAATTTTGGTGAAAATGACATGGATTTTGAATAAAGTGCAGCATTTATTGTACTTTAGTTTGTTACTGAAATTTCACATTTTTTAGATTGGGAGTTTGTTATTTTTTACGCCATTTTTAAGAACTGACAGTGCTGTTAAATTTGAAATTGCAAACAAATAGCACTATAAATAGATTCTCCATTCTAACGACACAATTATTAACTCTCTTGCGAAATTTGATGACTTTTTCGTGTATTTTGAATGAGTAATAGAGGTTTAAACTCATTGTAGTTATCTTGGGCGGTCTAAAAATGCCAAATTCTTTTGAATGCGCAATTCTTAAGAACATCAATTTGGGTGAACTTTGAAGCTCTGTAGCAAAAAATCAAGCACATGGACCTATATTGATTTTTGCATATTTCGAATATTAAGGTTCTAAAGTATCTATGTGCAAAGTATGGTGAAAATGACATGGATTTCACTTTAACTGTGGAACGTCCTTAAATCTATCTAAAAAGACTTAAAAGTCTGTTTTATGTTTTCAAAATCATAACAGGCCTTGAAAATAGCGACAGTTTAAAGTTGCGTAGCTGCATCTTTCTTTCTGTACCATGTTTTTCCATACACATGGTACGGAAAAAAAGAAGCAGGCCACACCGGTGCTGGAAACAGTTGCATGTACAGGGGTCCATTATCATTACCGCTGTGTGTAATTTCCAATGCACACATTTCCCCTAGGGATATCACGATTCTGTGATATAGGAGTTCAAATCGCACACCAGATAAATTCCAGAGTCTTATAATAACCTCGCATTGGTGAGTCCATCGTCATGTAGACTTTGGATCTGCTTGTCAAAACGGAGCCTAACATCCAAAATAACTTACCTCGGTTGTGAATTATTACTGAAAAATCATTTGTTTCATATTTTTTAAGGGGGGGGGGGGTAAATATCAGACAGTAAATCATCAAACCAAGGCACCATCTGATTTTAGGAGGCCGCCGGATTTTACTTACACATGCACTGACACTTGTGCAAGTCTGAGCTCTCTCTCTGCCAAGAGCTCTGGGGACAATTCGGTCAATAAAGGCCTCAATGATGGTGATTTTCTGTTTCAGATAGAGTTTACATTTCAGGTTTATTTTTGAAAACTACGGATAAAGTTGGATGATTTCTTCATTGTCATGTATATTTAAGTTATTAATTAATACTTTTTCACAGAATTTAGACTCCCCCATAGAGAAATGCAATTTTCTTGGAGATCTGCATTTTCAAAGAACTGAAGGAAAAGTTAGGGTACACGTACGTGTAACATGTGCCTACACGTGACATCCTTGGCCTGTGTGGTTTTGTACTGATATAAACAGGATATTATGGAGTAGAAATTAGATAATTAATTAATAATAATTAACTAATACATACATATCTAAGTCCACCGCAGAGCCACACCCACACAAATACACACCAACCCACACCCATGATTCGAAGCGTGAAAAAAAATTAACAAATAATCTAGAGTTCTAGATCTATGATAATTTATTATTGGTAGATCAGACTCTCTCCCAATATTTTTATATATATTCATTTTGTTTATTTATTTCATTTAAAAATTTTTTTTTTTTGGGGGGGTCATTAAAAATGAAAAAAAGTCAGTGTGTTTGTGATGTTGTATACCTGTGTCTTAGGGTGTTGGGGTGTCAAAATACACTTAAACATTTAAAATCTGATTCACCCTGAATAAATACACATGTCTGGTGCTGATGATTATTAAAAAAAAAGTATTGTGATGGTGTGTTTTAATTTTTGAATAGTTAATGACCAGTATTAAGCGAAAAAAAAACGTGATAAACTTGGGCTCCTTAAAACCCTTGCGGGCTCCCTAAAAAAGTGCTTGAGGAACCCGGCTGGCTCCCTAAGAAAAAAGTAAAGGTCAGGCCCTGACTAAGTGTGAAAATTATAGTAAACTTTGAAGTCGATTTTCTCTGAAATGGATTTGCACCGCCGTATGTGTGATACAACGGTTCCGGTTCAGATGACCGCCAACGATATGACAGTTGTTCTGCTAGAGCTTGGGTAATTATACTGCATTATTGGAGAAGAATGTAATACATGTAGTTCTAGAGTGATACCCTGTCTTAACAGACACTTTTCTGACTGCTCTACCCTGATAAAAGCAGGGCAAAAAAAAAAAAACCTTCCTATTAAAACGCTCCCACTGGGAGAAAAGCAGGACTGTGTCGGGAAGGATTTTTTCCAAATTTCAACCTGCTCCAACGAGGGTGGAAGCAGGGTAGAAAAACAACTCCACCCCGCTAATACCTGGGAGATGCGATGTGATCGGGATGCAGTCCGTCCGAAAAGCTTGATATTGCGCAATGACTTGTACAAAGCGCGGGCCTTATAAGTGCATGGTCAAAAAGAGAGATCGGGTCGTTTACAAATATGTTGCTGTTTTGTTAGTATAACCATATTTATTTACGATAATGTTAACCGTCAATTTTCATTTTCATAATAATAAAATGTTTATATTTCTATTTCGAATATATTTTTATTGATATTTGGCAATAACGTGCTGTGATACTAGTTTTACACCCTCCTAAAAAAAGTTGTAGGCTAGCCTAAAAAATACCCGATCGATCGAGCTTGTTGCATGCTGCAGGTTTTACTGCAAGCTCAACACTCATCTTGACTAAACTAAAAGGTAGCTGATTTTCATACCATTGCATGGGCATTATTTATTTTTTTAAATCCACAATATTCGTCTGTAATTAAACTTTGCATATAACCTTTCTGGGAAGGATTTCATCGAGTGTCGTCTGTTAAGACTGCTTGTACACATCTCATCCAGTTCCTCCAAAATATGTTTTGAAAGTGGTTAACCCACTTGTTATTCATGAGATCTGTCTGTAACCTAAGGGTAATTCTTCATTTCTTGAAACTCACACTATTCCTGAGATGAAGTAGGATATTGCTGGGACACTAAACTAGGGTATGGGGGTAGATTGAGCTGGCGGAAAGATGTCATATTAGCTATGTTCATCAGAGAATTTACCTTTTATGCCTTTTGCTAATTAAATAAAGGAACAGCGTGATTATCAATACATTTTCGTGACATTTGGCTAAACATAAATAAGCTGCTGGTAAAGACTGATTATTAACTCTGTAGACTAACACAAAATTGAAATCTATAAGATTCTCCATTGTCTAAAGTATGTGAAGCCTAAAGTTATTCTGGACTGACTGTTGTGTGAACATAGCCAATTGAAGACGATGGTTTAGAGGAAAGGGAAGGAATGATAGCCAAGCTAAAAGAGAAGGGTCACAGTTTTCAATTGATTCCATACAGGCTCAAATCCCTATCTTCCTTCTCATCTGATTATCCTGGTGCCAGTCTCTGGGGAACTGATATTAACAGATCTATTTTTTCCTTTAAAAAAGGAATTCTCAAGGGGAATTAATTGAAGTGTAATGAGAACATCTGATCATTTCTATTTTTTGTAATTTATTTCTTTATTCATAGGGATACAAAATGCACCCTTTGGTTGATTCACAGGAAAATCTTACGTTGGTAATGACATGATTTGTGTGAAAGGAGAAAATTAAGAAACAGAAAAACATCAAAGTTTGAAAGAGATCACATAGAAATAAGAAAGTTATGGCTGTTTGAAAATAGTAAAACTATTTAAATCTCAAAAGTTTGATAGTGAGCAGATAGTGAAGCAGACTCATTTACTTTGAGAATTTTTACAGAGTAGAACTGCCTATATCAGTTGAAAAGAAGAACCTTGCAAAATTGTATGCAGGGAGTTGCAGCCTATATGATTGGAGGTACCTTTCATCATACCCCTAAAGCTTCAGATGAAAGAAATAAAGACTTCATGTATCCACTTTCCAAATCCTACACAAATCAAATCTGATCAGACAAACAATTCCCAAGAGATACTATTCAAGTAGGAGATTTGAAATAAGGCACCCACCTTCCAAAAATATCACTTAAAATATATTTGATATCACATCATCCTTCAAATCAAGCGTGAATAAATATAGAAAAGCAATTTGATAGGAATCAGATAAACTGCTGATAAGTATGGTTCAAAATAGATGCATAAAGAAACAAAACTTAATTTTCAAAGCCATGAAGTGTCAAATGTGAACACCTACATTTGGAAAGGGAAGAGAGGAAAATCTATTAAGTGAAATAAAACATCAGTCTTCTATAGCAAGGTCATAAATATCTTGTGGAACTAAAGATGACTTTAAAAGAGGTGAAACATCTCAAAATGTCAAAACATGTCCGTCCAAAAAGGGCAGCAACAACAGAATGAAGCCAAATTTACTTGTAACCTGGTCATAAAGGTTATATTGAGGACATTCAAAAGAAATAGTTATTATACTTGATTTTCGAAGGATTTTTTTTTTTCCCTTCAGAATCGATTGGCACATGATAAATACAAAAAAAAAAAAAAAAAAAAATTATGTTACAACTGATTTGTACTACCCTTTCTAACCCCCAATATGGCAACGGACAACAAAATTAAAGAATGAATTGATGAATAGAGGTGTATTTATTGGGAATTCTGAAATGAAATTAAGGAATAAAAGTATAACGTTAGTATGATAATAGATGGAGTAGGATGAAATTATTAATTCATTATAATATGATAAATGAATCGATTGATTGATGTAAGTAATTTATGTTTTAATGAATAACTGAATTTATTAATTGTAATAAAAGGATTTTATTGATTGGTACATGTATAAGTGAATGAAATGTGGTAAATAAATGAATTGTAGAAAGATGAATAAAGACAATAAATGAACAAAAACTTGCATTAACCACTGAGTGAATGAAGGGATTACTTTATGAATTAAGTTATGAATTAAAAGATGATTAATTGATACCCCTTGCAGTGATGGTAGAGTTACCCCCCCCCCTTCAAGTGAATGGGTATTGAGTCCTGTTCATCTTGTATTAGAGCTGCAGAATTTGACGGTGGTCAATTAAATTAAGAAATTAAATTTAACTTTAGAAGTCTGGTCTAAAAAGTACAAATATATGATATATTCATATTCTGTCTGTACCTTTTCTCAATGAGATATCATTTTCTTCCCAACTGATAATAGTAACAGGCTTTGAAATGTTTATTGAAGATAACAAATAAGCAACATTTTTAAAAGCCCCAAGTGTGTGACAGTGAGCGAATTTGAAACTGTTACTCGCAACACTCTTTATTCTATTGTCCATCATACCCTAGCAGCCCCACATTATGGCCAATGTGCGCATCTTGATATTGATGTTTTATTTTAAAACATTTTCTTAAACTGGGAAGAAATCAGTTGTATCCTAAGCTGACACATCTTTAGCCCCTTGTGAGTAGAAAACGTATGGGGCATGTTCACATGCAGACTTTAACACTAAAAATGCACGTCAGGATTATGTAGAGGGAGTGTGGGGTGTGGGGTGCTGGTACACAAGCAGTTGGTCTAACTTCTCAGATAGTCTAATATATCACTTAGGCTAGACTAATTTGGTCTACTATTAATACGTTCTAATTGCTGTTTAGCCTGCCCTCACACTTGGACTATTTCTCATGTAGTCTAATTTCCAGTTGATCTTTATGGTCTCATGTCAACTTCTTTTGCCTTTAAAAGTGGTGTTAGACCAAGTGGATATTAGGTGAAAAGGGTAGAGCCTAACAGAAAATTAGACAGAATGGTAGATGAGCTAGATGGCATTTAGACTAAGTAGCTAGTAGATGAACTGGTTGTAGACGAAGTAGGATTGGACCATTAGTTATGAAACCAAACAGAAAGTAAATAAGTGGGTGTAGACCAATCATCATATACAGGAGTGTGGACAGGCCTAATGTATGTTCACATGTGAGTCTATTTATTGATTTCCCTTGAGCAGTGAATAGTGCCTGAATGAGAGGTGACAGGCACTGGGACCTTATTATCACGCTTCCTAGTCCCATTACGGCTGGCACGACAACTCACTCATTACCATGAACCATGAATATGCATGAGCCAGGGTCTCTTCAACGTGCTGGCACACATGATCACAAATGACTCACTTTTACTTTTCATGATTATGTATGAGCCAGCTGTATAACTGCCACTGTACTAACATGATGTTCATGAAGTAGGTGACAATTACAAGTGGACTGTTGCAGGAATTATTCACAAGTTACAGCTGTATTTGTACTTGTTGACATAGGAATTTTTTTTAAAAATGAACACACCAGTCCACATAGCACACTGAAATCTGTATAAGATATGAAGTTTTATCTTTTTTTTCTCTATGAAATTTGTAATATTAAGTTACTCTTCTGAATCTATGTTTCACATTTGAATAGATTTTTCACCACTTTCTCCCTGTTACAATTTGGGATTAGTATGGTTTTGTTTACATTTCTGTTGTAGTGTTGTTATGTTTTGTCGAACATATTTGTTGAATTGTTTGTTTCACACTGCTTGTCACTTAAAGCACCCAACAGAGTGAAGGAAAAAGAGAGCTACATGTAGAGGTGTGAGTGACAATGATCACTTCAGAATGTAAAACAGACACATTTATGCAATCCATATGGCAGTGTTATTACTCCATTCACACTCCTGATAATCCAGATATCCGACTAGAAGAATATGGAGACCAGTAATTCTATGAATATCCATGAGGTATGTGAAGGCCAGATTAATCATGAATATTGATAAGTTGTTGACAGGCGTTTGTCCATCGTTGAGCAGTTGAACGAGTGTGAGGAACAAGCTTTCAGCTACTGGGGGAAGTGATCTAATATTCAAGAGAGGAAGAGCTGGAAACACGCAGAGCTTAGCATGCTCCAACCCACTGAGGGATGTGATGGCTTTACTATCTTGTGAATATTCATGAATAAAGTTAACCTCATTGGTTATAGTGGTGTATTGCTTAATGATTATCCATAAGCACAAACTGAGCCTAATTTCCTATTGGTGCTTAGTGACTGATTGCTTCATGAATATTCATGGAGAGAGCTGATTGGTTAGAACCAATACACTGTTGTATGACCAGCATTGAGTTGAAACTTCTGATTGGTTAAAAGTGCTGTAGTGCATGCCTACTGATTATTCATGACATATTGACATAGGCACCTGATTGGTTTAACGTGATAAACCATCTTTACTTATTAAATTGGTGAAAGCATTAGATTACACTAGAGTGCCATCTGTATCTTGGATGATTTAAAAAAAATTAGGTCCAATAACGTTACAAGTAATGAAATTAACATTTTCACATGATTGAAATCAGCAGCTCATATATATACTCATATAAAAAAAAAAAGAATGCCTAGGCGAGTGAGTCCAAAATAAAAGAGAGAGGTAGAGTGCGAGAGCAAGTAAAATATGTTATTGAGAATTCAGTAGAATAGAAGTTGAAAATACCTGTTACCAACTTGGTTAACTTGTAAGGTTTAATCATCTTCTGTTTTGGGTTTTTCAATTTACACTTATAACCAATTTGTATTTTATTTCCCATTCCAATATTTGTCTGTCTCTAAAGAAAATGATCCGTACAATATTGAATAACAGAAATAAAGATGAGAGATGCTATTTTTGTGTAATTGTTTTTTTTTTTTTTTGGGGGGGGGGAGGCATAAAATTATTGTTTTATTGATTATATTAATTTTCAATTTTGCTCTTTAAATTATGTTGATCACAAATCTGAACTTTTTAATTGCAAGAAGGAGATAAATTGATATTGAGTTTGAAACTTTGTATTTTTCTCAGGCATCAGATGAGTCCATATTTTAATGAGCAGAATGCTCTAAAATGTTAATATAAACTAAAACAAAAACTACATGTTTTAGTTCTATTATACCTGTGCAAGATCAGTAGGGCTAACCCTTGTGTCAAAGTGGGAATTGTACGCATAGCCAACGGAACAAAAAATAAAATGTAGCTTATGGTAAAGTAAAAAAAAAAAATCATAATTTCAAAGTTACTGGTAATGAAGTGATTAATAATGTAGACATGAAAAATTAGATTTACGATAAAACAACATTTCAAAGATTGATGGATCTGTCAGCATGATAAAGCAAACCTCATGAATATTCATAAGTAGTGTAAGCAAGCCTACGGGGTATCAAGACGCACAGGGTGATAGCCAAAAGACTCTCCATGCGGGAAGGGGATAACATCAACAAGGGGAAGGGGGCAACGTGACGCCTCTCAAAGACAGGCTCTCAGGATTATCCCGCTCACACTGATAGTCCTTCAGTGACTCGTACTGTTGGTGTCAATCTGATTCTATCCTTGCTCTCTCTATTTTCAAACTACAGAAGGAGCAGAAGCATGTGAAACGTTATGAGAACAAGAACAGTGCCAATTTTGTGACTGGACTAGACATAACATCGAAGGTGAGTACCAAATTTTTATACTTATTTGCTTCCATAGCACTTAACACTTACTTTACCAGAGTCCTGAGCATTCTTTTGCATTGCAGCATAATCATTTTGTTTATTTATAACCAAGTATATGTACATTTAAGTTTTGTTTTCTTAAGACAGTCCTGGCGAAGAATATGGGGGCTTTATTTTCCATTTGAAAATTGACATACACATTCTTGATTTAGATGGTATATTAGGGATTTTGAATTTCTTCAGAGTTCTGTGTTTTTTTTTTTTGTATATTAGAATATACTTATTGCACCCATGATTCAATTCAAAGTAGTAACTTAATCTGTATGACATTGAATGTTATGTGATTATTGTTCGTAGATAGTTTTGTACTTTTATATATTTTTTAATTACATTTTTTTAAAGCTTGCTCCGACATAGTAGTTATAAGCACAGCACCAGCTACTTATCTAATTTTCATAAACCAACTGCACCTTTATTGATAGAGTGTTATGTAAATTTTTAATTGATTATTATGAAGCTATAGGTCTTCTACGTTAGTTATTGTAAAGAAAGAAAAAATGCATGCAAACATGAACACTATTGCACTGTTCTTTCTCCATCCCACACTCTAAAATTGAAATGTTAAATTAACATTCAAAAGGTTTTAGAAGTGACAACCTTTTCTTAATGTATATCCAACCTTGCATGGGACTGAATCCAATACTTTAAGTGGTAAATACAACATATATAAAAGGTTGTCACTCCAAACTTTTAAATGTTGATTTATCATTCCGTTTTTTAGAGTACAAAATCATTTCCTAAAAATAATTTCCTATAAAGTTAAAATATTTACTATCATAGAATTACACAGATGCCACATTTTATTAATTATGTGATTTAATTCATTTAAATTTAATATGGGTACATTAATTGAATTGAATTGAATTGGATTGGTATGGTTTATTGAACAAAAATATCAAACAGGCAGCTCGCAGGCTGAAAAAGTTCAATTTACAAGCAAATAATCAACAGAGATAGTATAATTATACAATGGTGAGAGATAAAACATAAATTGAATTAACATTGATAAAATGCCAAATGCAATTGATAGAAATGATAATAAATTGATTTTCTACTATTTTGTTTGAAATCAAAATACAGAAACAAATGAATAGGGCTAAATGAACAACAATGAACAAAAGCAGAAAATGAGTGGTGTAGTTGAAGCAAAGGTCAAGTGATTGAATTCAAATAAAGTAAATCTGTTGTGTATAATTATATAATTAAACAGAATTAATATTACTTCGAGTTAAAATAATATCAAAAGAAATCTTAAGTAATCATACTTTAGATAGAATTAACTACATGTATTGTATAATTCATACAGATTTATTGTTGTAAAGCATATTCAGATGACCTTCAGGGTTATTTTTAATATTCTCTGAATCATTAGAAAAAAATTGATAACTTTTAGTAAATATGTGCAACATGGGAAAGTGTGTTTGTGTTGGGGGTGGGGGCTTGTCAGTGTTTTTCGTAGAATATTAAGGAACTTAAATTGAATTGATTTTCCTCCTTGTTTCCTTTGTAATCAACAAAAAATTAGCATTGTGCTGTAAATGACTAACACTGGAAAAACCATTATTGTTAAAACTAAACCACCGGTGTTTTACAGATTACTGCACCAAGCATTTTCCACCAGTGTTGATTTGTTTTGTTCATCATCTATTGGTGTTATTATAAATTATTCTGTTGGTATTTTAACACTATGTGGTGTTATTTATGTTTAAAAATATATACAAGTCTTTGGTGTATTTCTAACTTTTGAGGATTTGGTCCTCAGTATACACTGACTGGTGTTCCTCTCAATACCATAGTTTATCCTGTGTAGAGTTTTGTTTCATTTATCAGGTGCTATCATTTCCAAATCCTAAAGATCTCTAGGTTTAAAAAAAAAAAAGCCAGTGTATCATGCCAAATGAAAGGCTATCTTATAAGTTACAGTGGTATGAGTATATTTTTTTACTCATGTGAAAATCCACTTTTTATTAACTCTTTGCATGCTGAATTAATTTTGGGGATAATAATGACAATTGTTTTCATGTTATATTTAAAGATTTGTCTTAAAAAATTGGCACACCAACAGGGATGTATACCCTTCTTGCTCAAGTCAAAGCTTAAACAGAATAATATCTGTCAGATATTGAACACATGTTCATTTGGAAAATATCAACAATTGAATAATTACACTGAATGCTTGCACCTTCTACATTTCATTGGCAATTTTCATGAAAATGCAAAATTAAAAAAAATCAAATAAAGTAGAGGGGAAGTTTTTGGAGCATGTTGACTTCTGGGAGCACAATATCACGGCATAATTGAAGGTCTAGGGTATCTTGATGAGCTATTAAAATCTGCTAAAACAAGAATTAGGGAAATTAGATTAGGAGGCATTAGCTTTGGTGCCAGTGGGTCCGTCCCAAGCTACTACCAAGTAGTACGGTCTGTCATCGCAGCGCAGGTCTGCACAGCCGATTGAGCTGCAGAATTTGTAAACTAGGCTACGCCGATTGTTGATCATTGCATGCTGGTTGTTGTAGGACATGAACGTGCTAGCGGATGTGAAGTAGGTTGGAGCGTTCAATTTAGAGTTGTAGGCTTCATTAAAAAATTGTGTAAGTTGTTGATATCATGCAAAAAAATATATCTCTTAGTACTAAAGCCTTTCTAAAGCTTTTATTTGGTAAAGGGTCAATAATGTAAATTACAGCAGTATCATTTACATGTAATATTCAAATTTTCACAAAGAAGCAATGGTTGGAAAATTATCCAATAGCCCCCTATTTGTAAAAAAAATGAATATATTCAATTTTTTATACATGTTTATTAAAATGAAATAAAATCTGAAAGCTACAGACAAAGATTATATTCTGAAACGTTCAGCCCATTCCATGTTTGAGCAGTGATTTTATTTTAAAAAGGAAACCTGTTCCTATAGGCCCTATATTTTATTTGCCAAATTGAATTTTAGGTAATTTTTCACAATAATTTTTCCACTTTGTCCAATAAAGTTATTTTTATTCTGTAGGGCCTACACCCTACACATAACTGTTTTTAGAGGGTATAAAGTACACACACTTTCATATAATTTACCATACGACAAATAAAGGATGGGAATAGTGACTGTCACAGCCAAATTCAAGGGGATTTACCAAAACTGGAAACATTTTTTAGGTGTATGGGGACATATGAAGAAGAAAACAAATATTTTAAGATCATTTTAATGAAAGTTTGAGCCTGTAGTTGTGAAAGGGTCCTGCTTTCTAGACTCTCGTGTATGAAGTACATTTATCTTGCAGGGTGAGACCAGCAGCCAACTACATCTAGGCCTACAAAGTTCTGTGTCAGATAGAGGTCTGCTGCTATATATTGAGTCCAATTTGATTTGCTCTGTTTTGCTGCAAAGATTGTAATGATCATAATTATTTCATGTTTCATAATCAAAACAAGCCACGGTAGCTTTCCTCCTTTTCTAGAGGCTCTAGCATAGAATCTTGCTGAATAGTTCAGTTTGGTAGATGGTTTCAAACTACTCGCAGACCCCTGATCACCATGAATCACGCACGGTGCCTTCTGTCTGCATCCAATCCTCTAGGCTACTTGTCAAAAATTGATGATTTATAGAATTCTCAAACCCATAACAAGATGAGGAAACAGCTGCTCCAAGTCGGTAACTGGATCGGACCTTGGACAATTTTCTAATATTGAAGAATAGTTTGAAGATCGTCTGAACTTGATTTTCTCAGAAATGAAATTAGTCCATGAAGTCTGAAGTACATGTTGGCTTCTTTTGGTAATTATGCCAATATGTGTTGACTGATATTTTACTGTGTTCAATGCCAGAATGCCATTGTTCAATAATATGTAGATTGAAAACCATACACAGTACTCTACTTTAAGGATTAATGGAACTTATGGCTATGCAAGCATGCCTGAGGAAATTTTCAACTCAAGAAATATAAAAGTTATAGAAATGGTGCATTTAAAAACCAGAAATTATGTTGTGGATCTACAGGTCTGTAATGATGATAATCAGTTTATTGTCCCGGTACAGTATCCTAAACACCTTCACGCACCTTATAGCATAGCACTCTCTAGAGTAAAAATAAAGGAGTTTTTAAACAAATTATGGGTCCACATCAAGAGAAGTCTATGGTTGAAATGGCTTTAATAGCTGGATGTATATTACTTCATTCAAAAGTTGCATTGGAAGGAAATACACCTTGTTCGATATTATGAGGAAGAAGTTGCAAAATT
Source organism: Lytechinus pictus (assembly GCF_037042905.1). NCBI lineage: Eukaryota > Metazoa > Echinodermata > Echinoidea > Temnopleuroida > Toxopneustidae > Lytechinus > Lytechinus pictus. The sequence goes on from NC_087246.1 coordinate 15,714,117, forward strand.
TATTTGTCAGAGTAGATGTCATTTGCAAAAAACTGATAGATAAGGTTCTCCAATCTGGATTCATAGTGCAATTGTGCATTGACACTTTTTTCAATGTTGTTTCACTTCTCTCCAATTTTTACCATCCCCTGTGTATCACTAAGCTTTCTGTATGACAAGTTCTTTGAAGCAAACCATAGGTATCTGAAGAACTTATAAATACTCAAAAATAGTTCTAGATGTCTTAATTTTCATTCTAGCTTGTAGACACTTGTCTAGCCTATTCTGGCAGCCAGAAGTCTGGCATAGAGCATGGCTAGCTGTAGGCCTCCTATGTCAGCCAGGCAGGCGGCAAACCTGCAGTACAGGGAAACCATTGCTTGAAGGTAACGCCGTTGACAGTGATGTATTCTCTGTGCATTCAGATAATCAGGCCTTGCTACTTTGATAATTTGCGGGTTGGTTCCCTGTCTTATACTTCAAACTAAATTTGATAACTATCATGGTTTGCAAACACAACTCCCTTGTATTTCATTGTGTGAATTGTATGTAATGTATACTTAATCATATGATTTTAATGGTTAGAGGATATTAAATTGTCTAGGTATTGATGTTTTTAAAGTACTGATATTAATGCATAATTTAAGAAAAAAAAACTTTTTCTTGCAAGAATATCAATGATATTAACACATCCTAAGTATGGTAATGATATGCTGCTGGATTGTTCCAAAGGGTCGCCAGAAGTTTGCGAATTAATGGGGTTTTTTACGATACATAAAAATATGCATTGTTGGTGAATATCTATGCTGATGGCCTTTGAAAATCTTAATTGATTGTAAATTTTCTGTCTATTACACTTACATTATTCAATAGATAACCAAATTAGAAAAGCAGTGAAATGGATCATATTTCATCTCATTAGAATTATCTTTATTGAGATCTAGATCTTAATGTCAAGTGTGATTTTCGTCCAACGTACCCCTGGGATTTCCAAGTTGATAAGGGTTAAGATCAAAGACATATGACTTCTAAATAAGAAACATATTTAGCAATCTGCTCCTCATTAATGTATTAAAACAAGAACATGTTGAAGGAAGGGCATGTTAAGCTTTACTAATCCACTCTCATTAGTGTTCTCCCAAATATTAGAATTATTCATGTAATGGAAAAGGCCTCGTTAAATACCAATTTTATCAGTGTTAGGGATTACAACTGTCCCACATGATTTACGTGGTATACTTCTGTAGAATAATTCATTAGGAAATCTAAGAAGTTTTTGGTGCTGTAATACAGCATTGATAATTAAATGCTAGAAAATTGTAAAATGGATTATGAAAAAAAATAGTATTCTGCTATAATGTGTTAACTTCATTTGCAAGTTTTTGTCCTGAGAATTTGAGCTGTAAAATATCCTCTTGAGTAGAAAATTATAGGGCCTATTTTATTTTAAACAAGCCTGTTTAGGTGATATTTATTGTTTAAAAGGACAGCCAAGAGCTTATAAAATGAAGGAAAAATCGATGCATGCAGTTTAAATTCATAGTTAGAATTATTTCTCCAGAAGGAATCCTACATGTATATGAAGGAAATATAAACTGATATATGTATATGTATACAAAGAAGTACCGTAACAACTTAAAGTATAATGAAGGGTCTTATGACTAAAGAATTTCAATTGAGTACCACCTCATTTTTTTTTAATACGATATATATTGTCACTGATGTGTAGAATATAAGTTGATAGTCGACTCCCTCCTTTATAATTTCTGCAGAGTCATATTTTACTGGGAATTGTGTCAACTCTATTCTAATTCATTTTAAATGATATTAAGGATTTTAATCTACATGTAAATTATGAGTTATCTCTGTCACTCTCCTCAGCTGATCTGGATTTTAAGTAGAAATTTGAGAGTAAAAAAAGTGTCAAAATAAAATATAAATGGCATTCTAGATGAATTTAAATTTATTCATTCAAGCACTCAGAATGTATTCAAAGATAAAAGCATGTATATTGCCAAGCTACATGTAATTAGAAAATTGATAAATATCATTTCACAATGATGTTTTATCTACTTAAATAAAATGTTTACTGTAAAATATTTGCAAATATCCTTGTGACCTATATAATTAGTCTTTTGATTGATATATTATTGTTTGATCAATATCAAAGTGTATTTATAAAGATCCCTTTGACCCATTTTATTTCCAAGTGCCATCTGAAAATAGGTAATGAACAATATCCAGTATAGAGAGGAAGTCCAGCCTAGAGAAATTTTAGTTTTGATAAAAACTGGAATTTCATAATGTTTGTGAGAATTGATGACAGATAACTTTACAATTATTTTACATTTTCTGAGTCTGTAAATATACTAACAGCTCTTTTGCAATGTTTTGTTAAGGTTGTTGTATGCAATCATTCTTTTAGGTTGTAAAAATGTAAAATGATTTTAAAATTCATTCAGATCTTTGATAAGAAGTGTGATTTGTGTATTCTTGCAGTAAAATTTTTAAAGATCTGAATGAAAACAGTTTCATGTATGTAAGGTACCATGCCAATTGAGTGAAAAATCATCTATCTTTACTTAAATGGTTTATGTCACAAACTTGCGAAGGATTATGGAGTAGTTCCAGAGTTTGCTGATGATGCTGATCAATGGTGTCTGCGTAGCGTGTTACCTGTTTTTTATTACAGGAAAGTGGGAAAGAACACTTTCCGATGACCAACTAACATCCACTATCTAATATCAAATGAATATCCCAATAATGTGAAATTCCCCAAGCGAATCATCTCATGGGATATTTTTAAAATAACCATTTTGAATCAAGTGATCTGTACAAATGTCTTTGAGGTATTTAATAGTATAGTCAAAATTATTAATACCTTCTCTTTTCTATATTTTATGATATTGGTATACATCCACAGCCTCGGGTACTTATTAACCCTGTGGCAGGGTGAGTGGGTTGATGCTCTCACATACATCTTTCTAATAATACTACAATCGAAAGTATGAAATCTCACCCTCAGGCTGACAAGTCCCTATAGGCTTGCTTGATTAGTTTCTGATAATTTCCAACAGTTTGGGGTAAAATCTCGACACTCTGTAGACAAATTTGAGATATGAACTGTAATCTAATTTTCAGGTTTATTCGGAGCAGATGTTTGGAGAGGTGTGTTGTCAGAGCTGTTGCTGTCACAGAACTTCATTGCATGGATGCATGCGTGAGTGAGTTGTGAAAGTGTGCCCAAGGCATGGAAGTTGATCAAGAAAGCGATTCATGTCTATTGAGATTTTTTTGCATTGTTTCATGAACAGCTGAAGATAGATAAGGAAGTATGCAAACAAGAAATTGTTTGTTGGATTAAATAATTTTGCATCATAATCAAAGTTTTGCCAACTTTCGGTAGAGATTCAGGATATCCCAATTAGAGTTGAACTACATGTAGGTTAAAGACTACAATCCTAAATGCAACCATGGAGCTAATAGCTCCATGATGCAACTAACTTTCAACTTGCACAAAGGTGAATAGGTTCCCAGCAGGATAAATTCCTTGAATCCACATATCCAATTATTACTAAATGCTGTAGAGTAGCATCTCAGTTACTGTTTGTCATGAAGTTTCAGGAATTTTTCTTGAGTACTTACTATAGAAACTTCAAAATTACCTTATTTCTTGTAATAAGGACATCATTCACCAGTCCATTTTTTCATGAAAATATAACATCGATTATGTGAATTTCCTTTGCATTATGGATTACTTGAATTTCCTGACTGATTTTGGGGGTGAGCAGTTGCTGAGCCCTACCATTTGAAAGGAAAAATTATATAAAAGAGACCTGAGGCAAAATCGTTTTTGATAGATCCTATAGTGAGGCCTAATTGAATTTATATGTTACACTTCTTGTGAATCTTTGTGAAGGAAATGACAGCATACTGCACCCTGAAACTGAAACTATACCACCTCGAGAAAAAAAAAATGACTGAAATATTCACGTGATGGAATATTCGCTTAAGGAAAGATTTGATTCACACCAGCCGTTATCTAATTTAGAGCTATCAGAAGACGCAATCGCAAGGATTTGAAGCTCGTAATTGACCAATGAAAAGAGATTGGAATGTGAGTAAGAGTGAGTGGAAGGGTTATGAGAGAGATAAATTGGGCTTAATTTGGTTCGTTTCAGTAAATGGGCGAAATTATGTTATCAGGAAACGTCCTTACAAGCACAGTCGCACGCTTGGAAGGTGTTGGATGCTTCGTGCCTTTGCAATGTTTGGAAGAGGTTTAATCCTGTAAATCTCGGCGAAATTAAGATTGTCATGATAACTTAAGCAGGTATAATAGAGAAGTATGAGGAAGCCTGAGGCAGATAAGTCCTGTTGATAAGTCTCTCTTTGTAAAGGGAAGCTATTGATTAGCTTACTTTTACACCTAGACCTGCTTGAAGAGTGTTTCCACTCTCCCACAGTTGTTTCCACTCGCTGAAATTAATTTCTGTCTTATGGAACTTCTTTCCATATTTCATGCTTTATTCAAAATTTACTTTGGATATTAAATGAAATTTTCCATTACAACTATAATAAGAGTCTGTAGCGTAAACTATGCAAACATGGCAAGGTAGACATCAAGAAAAGTAGGCCCCTCATACATATTTTTTGTTCTTGATCTCAGAAGATCAGTGTCTGAACTAAAAAAACAAAAAGTGGTCTTACAGGTCCTAGCTGTTTTACTTTCATCAATTTATTTCGTTTAATTATTTTAAATTCTAAATCAGGAAGCTCGCCAGAAAAGAGCAGACAGAGCCAAAAGATTTGGCACAGCAAGCAAAGATAAAGCTGGAGAGGAGAAGGAGGAGCAGGAGGAGGATATATCAAACGTTATATTAGCTCCAGGATCTAAAATAGGTAAGATGATTTCTTCCATCATTGTATATTTTTTTATCTCTTTATCTCTCTGACACTGTTCATACTACCATCCTAAAACAAGTTTAGTGGAAACTAGTTTAACTGTAATGAGAACGGTCGATGCGGTCTTGGAAGCAATCTTCCAAACTGGTTCAGAAAACCACCTCGCGATGTAGTTTTGAAGATCGCTTTGCCTCATTAAACTGGTTTTAGCGTAAGTGAGGACACAACCGTTCTTCGCACATTTCGTTCACAATACTCCATACACTGTATGTGGAATGCCTACGCTGTGGTTTCAAATTTGGCAAGAAACATGTCAATCCACTTTACGTGAAGTGGTTTTGAAAACCACTTTAGGGTGATCAAATGGGAACGCTAGCAAAGCGATCTTCCAAACTGGTTTCCTGAACCGATTTCTATTAAACTAGTTTTAGAAAGTATAATGAGAACAGTGTCTCTGTCTTCCTTTCTCTGTCTCTTTTTCCATCTCTCTAGAACAGGTATATGTACATTTAACCTGTTGGAGACCGAGCCTACATCAGGCTGGAGGCTATGGGAAAAGCAGAATCATTTAGTCTCGAACAAGTTAAGATGCCTCTTCCTTCCTTTCTCTCTCTCTCCATTTCTTTAAGACTCTTTTTACCTCTGTTTTATTCCCTTTTCTCTTTCTTTCTCATGTTTTCCTATCTTTTTTTAAAATCTTCAATCCCTTATCTTGGTCCTTTCTACTATTGTGCCCCTGTTGTGTCTCTCTTTCTCTCTGCCACTCTCCCTTTCTGCCTATATCTTGCTATCTACTTGTTCTATTTCTTTCCATCTTTCTTAAACAGTCATTTTACTTCCCCTGTTTTCCTACCATCTACTCTCACACTTATTTACTCACTCCTAAACCCATAATTTCAATCGTATGAAAGGTTATTATTATGCTATGAGAAGGATGACCACACTTCCAAATAAAACAAGAAAATTTTCAAATTGAGTAGATTTTAAACATGTTTTGTAAGTTTTTAGAACAGGTAGGAGGGGATTAGAGGGTGAGACAAATCAATTGTCATGAACAGTAAACCTGATAACACCTTCAAAATAGCAAGTCTCCCTAACATTTAAATGCTCAATAAACCATGTCAAAATTGTAGATTATTTAGATTCTATGTACTTATAATACAAGGTCCTGACAAGAGGTGAGTTTATCACTGCTAGAAATGAGCAGACCCTACATTATATCTCCCAAAGGTGGGAAAGAACATTAAAAACATTGAAAGCAGCGTGCGACACTGGCACCAGTCTGGCGTCTCAAAAGAATGGCTCTCTAAAATTGAAAAATGGCTCTCATGAATTATGTGTGTGGGTGTGTGTGTGTGTGTGTGTGTATTTTTTTGGGGAGGATAACAATAAGAAATAACAAACAGCAAAATAAATTCAAGGTTTTTTATTTTTGGGGACCAGTAAATTTTAGGTTCGGACCAGTAAAAAATGAAAAAAACTGGGTATCTACTGGTCCGACATGATCAGGTCGGACCAGTAGAAAAAAAAGGACTAGTGTGGAGCCCTGTTGAAAGGAATATTGAGTTTAAAAAACATCCGAGTCAGATGATATAATTTTATATGGATAGCATGATCATTACTTGCTTAAAAGTGAACCTAGTGAATATGGTAAAGACTTGTTTGGGTAACCATCCCTAAGTTTTTACTTAATCATTTGAAATAAAAGAAAAGTTTGCAATTTCATCAATTGTTTATTCCATCATCTTGAAAATTTACACATTGATTTGTTATTCCAAGTTCATTTTCATGAAAAAAACAAGAATTTCTTTTTCACCGTAAAATAGGAACTTGTAATAACAGGTTTCTCACCTTTAAAACCAAATACTGACCTTAGGTTGAACTCTTTAAAAAGGGAGTAACATGTTAAGATCTTCACAAGATAAACGGGATGTGTTGAATAGTATAGGAGAAAATAAGTGTCTTCTGAGTCATTTTTTATGGGCCATAAACAAAGATGAATATTGACATTATTACTGTGGCAGTGATAGGAGGTCATATGTAATGTGGAATTTTATGTAGTTTGATTCAGATTAGAAGTGACTTCTTGCTTTTAAATTCTTTCTGATGGACCAAGTTGTAAAAACTGTTCTTGATTGAAGGCAAGTTCATACTCAATATTTGACCTGCCATTGAGGCCAGAAAAAAGCATGTATCTGAGATATCTGAGATGTGGGAATTTGTGAAACAAGGCCTGTTAAAATATCAGTTTGAACTAGGCACTACGCCTATCTTCTCCTTTATTTTAAGTCCATCCAGGGCCTAATTCTTGAAAATATGACATCTCATAGCTACATCATCAGTATCCCCAAATTACTATGAGAGAGTATCTTTCACCGTTCCATCTAATATACTTTGTATGACTATGAGTAAATTTTATTTTTCACTATGTTCTTGTTATCAGATGGTAGTTTAGTTCGTCTAGAAGCAATTCATATGATAGGAGTGGATGACATGAGTACTCAGGATATCTTCAGCTATTTCCAAAGCTACGATCCATCCTCGATAGAATGGATCAATGACACATCATGTAAGTACATATTCATTATATGAAGCCTATGTGTAAAGACCGCACCAGGGAGACATTGAAAACGGGATATATTGACAGGTGGTACTGAATTAATTATAATAAAACTCTAATACCTAAAATCTGATATTATAATGTAAACCCTGTGGAATATTGAAGAGACCTGTTAGAAATTGCTTTCCCCGACAGATTAAGCTGGAAGGTAATGTTGGACTGTGGATCGTTATCTTCATGCTGACCTAAATGAGATACCTATTTTCTTTCTGTTGTTACCTAGTGGGAGTGGATGTCCTACATACCTGTACAACCCTAATCAAATTTGCATTCAGACATTACTTAATGTAACAGAAGGCAGGGCCGAGATGGCCGGTGGCCACCCAACACCTCGCCTGACCACGTTGCAAGAAACAATGACCAAACCCAAAAATCATAAGTTCTGACAAAAAGTACATTATGTTGCAAATAAACTCTGTTTCCAAGTCAATTATGCTTGTAAAATTCGGACGACAGTGATTCAAACTATACATGGCTGGGCAATCACTATTTACAAGGATACAAGGATTGAATTTCAAGAGTGTAATGATAAATGAATGAGAATCTAATCGGAACCCAAGAACAAGTCAAATCACCTTTCCAGTCATGAGTAACTTATAGACAGCTTAAGGAAACTCTACCCTGGGACTGAGTCCAACTGGTATTATTCAAAGTGGTTATAAACCAGAACCTGTAGAAACTCTACAATAATTTGAAAATATTTATGTTGCCCATTGTAGTGAGCTTACAATCCAACAACAATGAACTCATTAAAAAAAAACCAGGCATGCGACAAGTGTTCAGAAAACACTATATAAATGATCCAAGACCATGAAAGAAAGCATATATTTAGATCTTGTAAAAATAGATAAATTTTATTTTTGTTGATGATGGTGCTAGATGCTGAAATAAGAGGTAAGAGATGAGTAAGGTGGACTGATCAATTATAAGTGACGAGTGCAAGTCTAATTTTAGGCGGAGTTTGTGGAAGAGGAGAGATTGTCATGCTGGGTTATATCCTGATATTGAGAGCCTACTGACAGGTGGATTGGTAGAAATAGATTGACCGCTATACCCATTCCTCAAAGCTAAAGTCAAGAAGAACCTTGTTATAGGTGAATGCATTGCAGACAGCTTGAAATAAGGGAGGGGGGTTGTATATGTATAGTATAGAAATAAGGACTGTTGTGAGAGGCATGGTTGTTTCTAGAGGCTCGAGGGGACCACAATGCGACTATGCTCGAGGGCTTTGCCTGATAGTCTAACAAGGGAAGATCAATAAATGGAACAGCTGATGTTACATCTAAAGACTAACATAGGCTAACATTAGCCTAATGTTAGACTTACTTGAAAAGTTAGATCTGAATTGGGCTTTATCTTAAATAAGTCTGGATGATTTGCGAAGACAGACGATGATTGGTAGAGCTAAATTATCTGCAGTTAGTAGATTAACCTAAGCTGGGATTCTTTCCTATATAGTTTGTTAATTTTGATCAAATATAAGGGATAGAACAAGCAGAAGTCAAGAATCTTTATCATTTCATTGATATGCCATCGGGGGGGGGGGGGGGGCATGATTCTGATACATGGTTTGACTGATATCAAACTTTCAGTTTTGGTAGGAACAGAAGACTTTCACATTTTTTTAGCAGCATGTAGCTTTTGTTGAAAGACAAGCAAAAAGTAGATGCATTGAAATGTTTTATTACGATGATCATTTCTAGTTATATTGGGTCATCAAATTGTCCTTTCTCAGGAAAAGGAGTAAATCCCAGTAAAGGTACATTGTACATTTATTCATCAGGTTCTTAAATTAAAATAGATTTGAATAGATTTATTATTTTCATTGCCCATTTATTAGTCGGTTAATGATATCACCCCCTCAAAGCAATATGCGATGAAAAACGCAAAAGGCTGAAATTGTGTTTTAGATTATGTCATAGTCAACAATTACTAAAATCATACTTGACAGGAAAGTGCAACTGTTTAAATTAGAGCAGGAAGAGAAAATGATAATTGAATGTCTTCCGCTTCCCAACTTGTGTGGTTTATGCGACATTCACCCTTAAAAATGGGTGAAAGTGATGAGTTGATCGTGTGTGGAGAATGTTTTCTTCCTCTATTTGTGTGTGGGAACTTTCCTGCCCATGAAGGGATTACATACCCTAAAAGAAACAATGGAACAATCCACCGAACATTGTCATGAGTGAAAACAATGGAAAAGTACATTTTGCCTGAGGGGATGACAGGTTCTTGCGTGCAAGTGCCACCTGTAGCTTCTAATGAGCTGTCAAAAAGAGTTTTAAGTTTGAGCCCTGAACGGAGCAAGACGACTGCCTCAAGAGGAAAACCGCTTTTGACGTCATCTCAGGGAGGAAACAATGCCTTCCGCAATGAAACTTGCTCCAAGAAATTTACCGCTTAGGAAAGTAGGTAGAGTAAAGACAAGTGATGGGGAGATTAATGTAGTATCAAAAGATAGAGAGGAAGGTTGAGAGGGGAAAGAGGGGGATAAGAGATCAGAATTAGACAGAGCTAAAGAGAGATGGGTAATATGAATGGAGAGACAGAAAGGATAAAAGGAAAGGAGAGATATACAATGTAGACAGAAAAGTTTGCAGGGAAGCGAGAGACTGGGGGAGATGAAGGGGAAAAAACAGATACCACAAACGAAAGTCAAGATATAGAGGGGGGGAGAGTCCCCGGGGGGCCAGTCAGATATATTGCTGTATACACGCGTGACAAAAAAAAACGCGTTTAAAGGGGTGTTTTTTTCAGTTTTGGACGCGATACGCGCGTGGACTCGTTTTCAAGAAAAAAGTGTGGTTTTGAAAGACTGGTCAATGGTCAATCGCCGGGTCAGACGTATTTAGGGTATGTTTTTTCCCCAAAGCTTTTTTTTTAAGACTAGCCAAACGTGTTTAGGGTATGTTTTTTTCCCAAGCTTTTTCCCCGAGGTCACATTTTGGCGACAACTTGTTTAGGGGGTTATTTTGCACACAGAGAAAAACTCGTTTAGGGGGTGTTTGGAAATTACTTGGTCATGCGTGTGTAGGACAGCAATATATTTAACTGCCCCCCCCCCCCCCCCCCCCCCCGGGGAGAGTGAGGGAAAGAGAGATATCAAATTACTGTTCCAGGGTAAAATGCCTCTTGGTCCACATCCTCTTCATCTTCTTTCCATTTGCTCCTATCCCACATGGTCTAAATCCTTGTTTGTCTACAACCAGCTCATCTACTAACCATTTAGTCTAATAATAATATCCACCTGGTCTATTTGATTGGATGAACCTTATTCTGAACCTTTTTCATGAATCCAATTTTTATTTGACAGAGTGCAAAATAAGTGTTAGACAAAGTGGAACTTGAGTGGGTTTTAGATCAAGTATAAGGTAGACCAAACAGCGTTTAGACCAAATTGATAATATACCAAATGGGTTTAGCCCATGTGGTATAGGCTATTTGAGAAGTTGACCAAACAACATCTACAATAAGCAGCAGGTGAAAAAGGCAGGAATTCTGCAACAAGGTTGAAAGGGTGTCTCCATGAAAGTTTACAAAGTCATTGCTTTTCTAGATTTTCTGCTCATGTGTTTATTTTACTTGTTCATTTGGTTATGCATATAGTTTTGATGAAAACGATATACAAGTCATACACAAACCACTGATTTATAAACTTTGGCAGTAATGTTTGAAGGTGCGTCCCCTGAGAGCATATGAAAGCACCACTCTTCTTGATCATACATTGAGCTTTACACACCTATCACCAGGATGCATTTGGGCTGTTTGAGTGGAACTTTGCTCTACTTAACGCTCCTTTCCTTAAACCCTCCTTTCCTTAAACCCTCCTCGGCCTGTCTTCATTCCTTCTTATTTCAATTAGTCAGTCATGTAAGCCGAGATTTAAAACGATGTCTCAAGACCCTTCCTATACATCCTCACTAGGAGATTCTATCTTCACCCCTCAGACTTAATCGTCATGGGGACGGCTTGTGACATTTCACAAGGGTGATTAGCTTCATGTTTTCAATGTTTCATGCTCCATTTCGAAAAACAATATATTGTATGTTGAATTGAATTAATGACATTTTTTATTTTTGAAAACAAGATAATTTCTGTAAAATCTAGGTGATGAACTATGCATTAACTTTGCATGCTCTATAGTCGTAAGGGCCACAAATATATACTCAATTCTGGTAAAACCATGGTTGACAAATTTTACAATTTAGCTTTTTGTAAAATGTGACAAGTTAGTAAAACGTATTTTTCTCGTTATTGGTCCCTTAAATATAAAAGATACAAGCAGTTGTACATTTCATTTTAACTTTAAATCTATGGAAATTGTGTGCAAAAATTACATTGATTGTATACATGTTACAGGGCCCTTGACTTATAGTACCATGATTTAAATGATCAGTAAGACTTAAGTCATTTACAGATAATTTTAATTATTCGTTGGACCATTTCATATTCCATGATGGTATTAAACCACATTCTTATTTCTGTAGAGTCAAATTTGAAATCACAATGGGATCAGCTAGGTCAACTATATTCTGAGTCAAAGTGGCCAGGTGGGTGTTTCATAAATGTGTTTGTAAGTTATGAATAACTTTATGCCCGACTGGCAACCACCTAAGAATATGTTGCAGTTTTGCGTAAAGTCATGAGTAATTAAACAAACAGCTTTTTGAAACACCCACTGATGACTAATATTGATAAATTAAGACCTACATTTAGTTAGTTGTTACCTAGTTGTTAGTTGGAAGAAGACTTCCTTAGATTTGCTAAATTTTATCGACTGGTATGGGGAAAGCAATTTTCTGACCTATCAACAAGTTATTTAGTGCTTGATTTTCATAGTTTTCTCAAAACAACCATAACACTATTAAAGCTGCACTTACATGTAGATCTGAAATACTCATAAATATAAACATGACAGGACATTGAACCTTTCAGGGCCAGGCCAATCAAGATGTATAATTTTTGACCCACCTTGAAAAATGAAAGGTGTGTTGGGTAAAGAAATACAAGTGTGACTTCCCTCGTATGTCAGAACTCAAGTCAAGTGCATGATGGGATTGAAAGGTTAAACATATCAATATCAGTCGCCATAGAGCAATGAACTTACGTTTAACTTGCCAAAAGAGAGAGGGAAAAATTGTTGCAGAGATAAGATACGAGTTTCAAAGGCTTTTTGACAAAACAAATATATGAATTAGAAAGTATCATGATTTCCATGAGAGTTTGCTGCCGTCAGTGGAAGAGACAGGGTGGAGATTTGACACGTTCTGTCAACAACAAAAACGATAGCATCAACTATAGGAATGATTAATCCCCTAATGTAAATCATGTTTTGGGACCGAGGAAAAGACGCAAACATAATCGCGTCTGTCATGAAATATGATTTTCCTGTGTCATGTGATTGTGCAGATTGAATCACCTGATGTTTACAATGTAATAAATTAGGATAGTCTGGAATATCATAAAAATATCTCAGCCAAGGCACTTTAAAATTAAACTTATTCAATTTTTAGCATAGAGACATGTAATCTCTCTCTCTCTCCCTCGCTCTCTCCAATCTTTCTTCAACAGTTCCTTTAAGACTGAGAGTTGGAAAAACACCATTTGGGTAGATTAATCTTGTAAACACATTGTTTGTTGCAAGGATTTATTTAATTAGCCACAATTACTGTCAGAGACAAAAAATATTTGTCTATTTATATTTTTATAATATCAATATTGCTTCATCATACAATTACTACAATTTTCTATTCTGGACAAGAGTAAAGAAATAAGAAAATCACAGAATGTTGATTAATAGTGTGAGCAGTTAGTAGCTACTTTCCTGAATAACATTGAGTAGATTAAATGAGAAAATGATATAACATAATAAGTTTCTTGGCCAACCCTACAATACAGATTGGTTAAAGGAAAAGTTTTTCTGAAGTCGACATGTCTGTCTATCTTTATGTGCAGGTACGAGTGAAGATTAGATTTGGGACTTCTGTGTAGATCTTGACTGGAAAGTCTATGCCCCAGTGATTAAGACAGGGGTCCAAAATTCACCCTCTAATTTTAAACTTTCAAGCAACTGCCTGCAGGTTGTCTGATGTCATTATCATCTCCAATTGATTCTTTCCAGTTTGGTCTTAGAATAAGCCGCAAGAAAAGTGTGTCTTGCAACTCAAGATATCCAATCGTTAATGTGAATTGATGGTGACATGCACTCCAATGTGACTCACCTATGTATAAAGTTTAGAGTTTTGATTGACTTCTTGTTTTCATCATCATTTTTTAAATTTCCTTTTCTCTATGTACTCATTCTTGCTCTTTATTTCTCTAGAAACCTCTCTCTTTCTCTCTCTCTCTGTCGCCTTTCTTGATGTTCCCTCCTTTCATCTCATTGTTTTATCTGAAAATAAAGATTTTATTTTCAAACCTGATCCCAACTTAAAAAAAACTCTGAACCCATCTCTCCACAAGTTGAGGTAACCTCTGAAAAAAAGATATATTCTGAATCCCTTGCAATTAAAATTTAGACTTTTCTTTTACAATACATTTATGATCAATATGCATTTGTATAATGTATGTTTTATGTAAGATTGTCAAACACCTTCTTGAAACAGTCCAATTCTGATAAACCCTGCATGTTTTCATCACAAACCAATGGAAAGAATAAAGTAACAGATAGTGTCTGAAGGAAAAGTAAAGAATGGGAGACCTGGTAGTTGATGACCCAGTCAGGTGACTCTCTGGGGAATATAACATAAGGGGGAAACAGGAAATGTAGCAGATTTAAGACAGGAATTGTAAAGTGGCATAGTAGGTTTCGATGGTTGGTTTGCACCTGATAGGGGGCCATCAGAATGGGGATTCTGGGTTTTATCTTCACGTTCACGTCAGTCCTGAAGAAATGCATTGGCACAATTATGAGAATTAATTTGTTGTTGTCATATTCTCCCATAAAGATTAGTAACATATGGTCTGTATTTCCTGGTTACAACAGTGCATGTTCAGATCAAAGCATTTTTTCCACAAAACCTAATGTTTTATAATGATTAAATGATAAATGGTTTTAAACATATCAACATGCTTGTGTTCCCTGGGTGTTATGTAGAGCTTCTCTAATATTTTACCATGCAATAGCAAATAATATCTCATAATATAAGATCAATCATAGTTCATCTTCTAGATAAAGATCTTATACCCAGTTCTCATCTACTTTCTTAATCTAGTTTAGTGGAAACCAGTTTAACATGTAATGGGAACGCTCATTGCAGTCTTGGAAACGATCAAACCAGTTTGGAAAACCACCTCGCAATATGATTTTCAAGGTCGCTTTGCCTTTTTAAACTGGTTTAAGAGTGGGTGAGGACACAACTGTTTTATGGGGAGGTGATTTTTGCACAAAAGCACAAGAGTGTGTGCATGTTGGACGCACTACTCGGTACACACTGACCTGTATAATCGAAAGAGGTTCCATGTCTACCATGGTACAAAACCATAAGTATGCAGATAACGCTTATTTCATCATGTACACTAAGAAAAATCTAATTAAATATGTGCTTTTGGCAAAAAGGGAAGTGCAATAATATGAGAAATATGCATAAACTGTGGTTTTGTACCATAGTACAATTGAAACCTCTTTCGAGAATACAGCCACTGTGTGCGGTTCCAAATTTTGCGCGAAACATCAAGAGACTCACTGAGAGTGTTCCCGTAGGACAAGACCACTTGAAGTGTTCAAAGTAATTCTAGAAACCAGTTCAGGAGATGATGATGGAATGCTAGCAAAGCGATCTTCTAAAAGGTTTCCTAAACTGGTTTAAGGGAAACCTCTTGAAGAAAGTAGATAAGAACAGGGTCTCTGGTCATCTGTGTATGAAATATATAGGGATAGTTTGAACAAATTTAGAAACCTTCTTTATCATGTAAAAAAAATAGCCAATACTGTCTTTGATATCTTAACGTGCAATAGCAAATTATATCTCATGGTATGAGACCAATCATAGTTCATCCTCTAGATAAAGATCTTTGTCTCTGGTCATCTGTGTATGAATTAGATATGACACTGCTCCAAGGCTGACTATCCTCAGAGAATCAGTCTGTAATCAGCAGCTCATTTGTAAATGACATCATTACAAACTGGACATGTGTGTTGCATTGGTTGCTATGAATCATCTAAGATAGATAGGGGAGATACCAGACATAAAGAGATGACTCTTTAGAACTGATTCATAGTGAAATGCCTGTTGGGAACCAGAACGGTTTCACTGATTGTAGTATTGCCCATCTTGGCGAGGTTTTCATAAAGATGAGCAGAGTTTTTGAACAGCTTTTCAAAAGAAGAGTTACAGTGTGAAAATTGGAAAGAGGTCATTTTGATTTGGGGAGTTGTGATAAAGGGATATATACTTTTATTTGACAAAATAGGCAGAGAAAATTCAATTCGATTTCCATCAATTTCCTAATGAAGCCTGATGGTGTTCGTAAGTTAAGAGCAACTTTAAGAATGACTGGTGATCCTTTCTTGTGGTATATAGTGTATTCATTGGCGATGGTTTGGCACGTAAGAAATGTTTACCAGTTATTCGTAAAGTCACTCTTAACTTACAAACAGCTTTATGAAACAGCTCCCTGTAATGTTTCAAATTCTCCTTCATTTTGACAAGTAATGTTGTGGACATTGCTCTCTTTCAGACTCTTCTTTATTGAGATTGAAATTGTTCATATTTGGTTGATATGTAACGCTTCTATCTTTTCCCATTTTTTCCATGTTCTCTGTTTATCCTCTTCTTTACCATCTACTGTAGATAACACTTGAGAGCACTGCATGGTTTTGCTGTGTTTTCACATTTACAATTACATGTACATGTACATTAAAATGAAATGATGTATCAAAAGTGTAAATTTATGTGTAATATAAACATGTATGCATAATTGACAGATTAGAAAAAAGAATAACATTGTTTAAAACTCTTCTCCATTTCCTATGCCATGCTTAAGCAAATCAACAAACAATATTCTTGTTGAGTGGGACAGTGGTTTTCCGTTTTACCGGTAAATAAAACGGAAATTCTGTTTGGTTCTTATACTGTTCATGTAAAATTCATGGAATTCACCTTTGCAAAACGGAATTCAGGTTTTTGTTGTGTACATTTTCAGTGACAAAACAGAATTTCCATTTTTAGATCAAGTTGAAATGGAATTACAGATTTTCAGAAACGGAAAAGACAATTTTTTTAAAATGGAAAATCACTGTCTGTAGTTGAGGAAGGTTACGAATTCAACTAACATACTTCCATAAATACATAGGGATGTTATCAACAATATCGATAGCTGACAGCCATGTCTATTTGGAAGGAAAATTTCTTCCAATATGACTTTCAAACTAGTAGATAATGTTTTGAATTCTGCTCTACTTCTGGGAACTATACATACATGTATATCACCCTTTTCCTATCTTGAAATTGAGAGATTCTCACTTCTTCTTGTGATAGGTTGGGAGTACCCAGCCTAGCAACCCATACCTCAATGGATAAACCCCCTTGAAGCGACAGATTGAGTGATTCCTCAGACACAGATTGATATTAAAGACCATGATCATTCACTGAGAGCCAAAAAGACATTAAAGCTCCCTGTTTTAAAGGTGGACAATGAATAATGTCCTTCTATCAGTAACTAGAGATGATTTACATTACATGATATTCATCTTTGTAGGTCAGACAAAGTGTCTCATATCCATTTCCTTGAGGACATTTCTTCTGGATGATGTGCTTTCTTCAGTGGATGAATTTTCAGGAATTGATGTCATATAAGTTGGCCTCATCTTGCGATTGGTTCAATTCAGTCTCAACTCTCAACTATAGAAATCCAGCGACACCATATTTTGTCTTTGAGATCTGAGCATCTTGCTTCTTCTGAAGGCCCCCCTCCACCTTCCTAATTAATATTGTTTTGAAACTGAATTCTTCTGTTCCTTCCTCCTTTTAATACTGTAGACCTATATTTATTTTGGGGAACAAAGATGGAGCAGTTTTCTGTTCATATCTCCGGTCACTTTAGCATTAGCTTCAGGATGAAAAGGTGCTACTTCTTAGTTTATAAGAATGTTACCTTGCAAAGCAGTGAACATGTCTACTGCTCAAAGTTATTCATGCTCTTGTCTCATTAGATTGTTTTTAGTAAGCAGTGAAACTTGTCAATCAATCTAAGTTAGTAATTGATATATAACCCAGGCCTGATATAACCTTCAGACATGATTGAAGGTCAACTATGAATTATTATTAAGATTGAACAGACATTACATTGAACAGTACATTTATATGACCTTCAGACATTTGAGGTTATTATTTAATAATTTCATCAAAGTGTGCAAAGTGCCAGATATTTGTGTTCCACTTTTATGAATACTGTTCTAAAAATAGCAGGGTTATGAATAATGTTGAGTTCACCGGTTAATTCAAATTGCTTCTACACACGAAAATTGATGCATTTAGAAAGTTTTTTCCTATCTTGAAATTGAGAGATTCTCACTTCTTGTGATAGGTTGGGAGTACACAGCCTAGCAACCCATACCTCAATGGATAAACCCCCTTGAAGCGACAGATTGAGTGATTCCTCAGACACAGATTGATAAGACCATGATCATTCACTGAGAGCCAAAAAGACATTAAAGCTCCCTGTTTTAAAGGTGGACAATGAATAATGTCCTTCTAGCAGTGACTAGAGATGATTTACATTACATGATATTCATCTTTGTAGGTCAGACAAAGTGTCTCATATCCATTTCCTTGAGGACATTTCTTCTTGATGATGTGCTTTCTTCAGTGGATGAATTTTCAGGAATTGATGTCATATAAGTTGGCCTCATAGATCTTGCGATTGGTTCAAATCAGTCTCAACTCTCAACTATAGAAATCCAGCGACACCGTATTTTGTCTTTGAGATCTGAGCATCTTGCTTCTTCTGAAGGCCCCCCTCCACCTTCCTAATTAATATTGTTTTGAAACTGAATTCTTCTGTTCCTTCCTCCTTTTAATACCGTAGACCTACATTTATATTGGGGAACAAAGATGGAGCAGTTTTCTGTACATATCTCCGGTCACTTTAGCATTAGCTTCAGGATGAAAAGGTGCTTGCTACTTCTTACTTTATAAGAATGTTACCTTGCAAAGCAGTGAACATGTCTACTGCTCAAAATTATTCATGCTCTTGTCTCATTAGATTGTTTTTAGTAAGCAGTTAAACTTGTCAATCAATCTAAGTTAGTAATTGATATATAACCCAGGCCTGATATAACCTTCAGACATGATTGAAGGTCAACTATAAATTATTATTAAGATTGAACAGACATTACTTTGAACAGTACATTTATATGACCTTCAGACATTTGAGGTTATTATTTAACAATTTCATCAAAGTGTGCAAAGTGTTGTGTTCCACTTTTATGAATACTGTTCTAAAAATAGCAGGGTTATGAATAATGTTGATTTCACCGGTTAATTCAAATTGCTTCTACACGCGAAAATTGATGCATTTAGAAAGTTATTTCGCATGATTATCAAAATTTAAAAGTTCACTGCACTTTCACTTGCATGTTCTAAGAGTAAGAGTAAGAACACATTTTAACGCTCTGGGACAAAATCGTCACCAAGTTCATGAACTTTTAATACTTCATTTGGCTATTGATTTGAAATGCTATATTTCATTACATTGGCTTCTGCAAAATAGTACACCTAGTTAAGAATATTCTGCAATATTACTTTGATAGTGGGTAGTACAGTACTAATAACACATCAAATGACACTTGATCACATATGGGTCCTGTGGGTGTTTACATCAAATGATAAGAAGGGATTGATTGCTGAGTGATGTTTTTATCTAATTGACACTGATTACGGTTATGATATATATCATCATGTTTTACAATAAACCATCAAGGAGAAAATCACATCCCTTCCAATTACAATCTGACACCAATGCTGCCATATTTATGGTTGGGCTGAGACGGTGGTTTCCCAATTGTCAGATGTGGTTGAGGGTTTTTTTCCTTTGATGGAGACATAGTAAGATAAAGCTCTCATTCTGTCCTTCCGTGTGTTTACTCATGGTCCTTCGGGTGACGATGGATTGAAGACAGGCTTTAATATCGTTATGCAACAATTTGTTCAGAAAATTAGCAGAGGTACTCTAAGATTTCTTGGGTAATAAGATAGAAATTAACAGGAGAGAAATAAATTAAATTTACATAGTAGTATTTCTAAAGCAACATTATTGCTATACTGTACATGTATCTAAACCAGGTTATTTGCCATGTCATCTCAAATTTTCCTTTCTCATTTTAACTCATTAACTTATTTATTTTAAATTCCTAGATCCAGTTAAACAAAGATGTCTATTGCCCTTGATAATTATTTTTTCTCGAAATGCCCTGTAATATGAAATGTGTCATTAGTAACCTTTACCATTATAATAAAGTTTAAGGCCTGTAATTATACCAGAAGCAATACCACAGATAATAAAATGTATCTAACCCTAGGTATTGTTATCAGGGTTTCGTTGAAAAAGCCCTGTCATGACTTGTGTAAAGGTCCAAGGTTCACAATTAATTTTAGAAGTTTATATGTGATCGCACCAGTAAACATACGTTTCTGCACTGTCATTGATCGGTATTTTGGTTATCAAATCCCAGGCTGGCCAACAACAAAGAAAGCATCAAACATCTCATCTGATTATTAGAGATGTTGTAACCATCGGGGTCAGGTGTACTGGTGTGCTGATTCAATAATCATTGAGTAACTTTATTTGGTGGATCCACAGGATTTAGGTGCAGGCTTTACACTTCCAGAATTTGGTAGCTGTTTGGAAATAATTCATTTTCACCTGAAAATGTAAGCCTTAGGCTATTGCACTAATCTAAAATATGTTTGTTATCATCCTGAAGAGAGTTGAAAATGCACCACTTGTTACACTTAAACATCCAAGAATTTATACTTTTAATGGGGGCTTGAAGAACAGGGCCCTTTCTTTTGAGGGAAAAAGTAAATGCAGGGGTATCCATCAAGATATGGTCACTTTTTCTGCTTAAATTCATAGGAAGTAGGTTCTGACAACAGCGCTTAAGAAGTTAATTGTATTAAATCATATTATTTTTGTCATAGGGACTGGTTTGGACCAAGATGATATCATCAGACAATTGCTTTGCTGTTATATTTTTTATCACTTTGCCAGTATGATTTTATTGACAATTTTATGCCTTCAAAGTGGTAAAATTTACCTGTGCTTATGATTGTGACAAACATTGTTCTTTCCTTCCGTGAAATGTCCTCAAGCTCTGTAAATAGTCTGAACCCCCTTCCATTGCATTCTCTTGCCATGTTTTCAAAATGTGAGGGATATCATTAGAAATGTGCAATATATTAATGGATAGAATGTGTTTTCTTATGTCCTAGCAAATTATTTACATTTGATTAACCATCCCTTTTCTAATCAATACCTACAGGTAATATAGTATGGCTGGACCCACACTCGGCCGCCAGAGCCCTTCTAGGCATGAGCAAGCCTAGAGAAGGCTACTTCAAGCTTGGTCTGAAGAACCTAGCCCAGTCTAGGCATCTTATACAACAGGAACAGGTCCAAGCACCCCAACCCAGTGTAGACCAGGACCCAGAACCAATGGAAGAAGGAGGAGGTACAAGTTCTTTCCTATACCTTTGGTCTTAGTTCATATTAGCTATAGGTGGCATTTTAGGATTTAGGATGTTTTAATGACTTGACAAATAACTAGAATATGAATGGCAAAGTGTGTGCCCAAAGGTTCCTTGATAAAAAAATTAATAGAGAAGTATGGTATTTCAGTCTCTTGCATGGTCCAACAAGCCAACCCAAAACCAACAATAACTCGCCTCAAATGTAATTAGAGATTTTTTATTGAGTTTAAGAGGCACATCCTAAGCTTTAAAATTGTATATAACTTGTCAAAATTGATCAACAATTGAATGCAGAAGAAATTCAATGAGATTTTTTTTTAAAGTTCGGGCTAACTTAACAGGGTTCCCAGCCCATCAGAGAACATTATTTTACTTTTTTACTGTTGGAAAAATCAGGGAATTTGAAAATAATACCTCAAATCAGGAGAAAATGCCTCAAATGAGGGAAAAATCGGGGAATTTTTATCGGCCCAAATATCAAAAGCACGGTATTCAGTCGACTCTGTTATATTTTGGTGCATGTCAAAATAACATCCATTGAATAACTGGTTACGGTGTTTATGGGGTATGGTGGATAGCTGTAGAAGAAGGGAGGCCATTTCATGCCTGTGTAATAGTACTAATTAGTTTTACATTATTGTTTATTCCCTAATTCGACTCTCAATCGTGAATAAATTATTTTCAGTCACGCCTCACTATCCTTAAGCACAACCAGTGCAACAACATCAACACCTGAAATAGAAAACATTTATATACTTTACAAAAAACATACCTGTTTCGAGGGGAGCACCAAGCTTCGACGGCAAGACAGCACGAACGGTACTTACTGATCGATGACGAATGTACTGAGGCCTCCCTCTGAGTTCAGATCTCGAAGAACTCATCAATGTACTTTACATGCTGTAAGGCCTATTCATCCATCAGAATTCTCTTTGCTCTATCTTCTTGCATCCAGTCAATCGTCCACATATCCATCCCGAATAAGACGTCCGTACTGTGCTGTGTCGAACTCGGTCAGTGAATTCCGAATCGTTTAGGAATTCAGACACTCCTCACGCAAGCATTGTTATGCTAATCGGATACTTCTGCTAAGAAAAGAAAATGTATTTATTCCCTAATTCGACTCTCAATCGTGAATAAATTATTTTCAGTCACGCCTCACTATCCTTAAGCACAACCAGTGCAACAACATCAACACCTGAAATAGAAAACATTTATATACTTTACAAAAAACATACCTGTTTCGAGGGGAGCACCAAGCTTCGACGGCAAGACAAGCTAAACTTATAGCTCCCCCTCTCAGTCAATCAAAGAACGGGTAAACAAGAAAATGAGTTACACGACGCAATCATTTCAATTTAACCAACTTTAAATGTATAATGATAATAATACATGTCTCATTCAACAATCTCATCGAACGCCTACAATCCATCTTTAACAAAGTTATACGTATACTCATACTAGGCTGAGGCTAATTTACCCGGTATAAAAATAATTCTAAAGCCCCAAATTCATAGAAATTGAAAGACAATCCTTCATATTGTCTTTAATATATCCATCCTTAGCAGTCTCCGACCTCCACCTACCTTGTTTCTTAAACAACCTGTCTGGAACACCAAAGTTCGCTGCTGCTGTGGCTCCGCCACTTCGGAGGCTATGCATGCCAAAACTCTTTGGATTCAACCCTACTTTCGCCAACGCCTCTCTCAATAATTCTAAACATCTAGTATAAGACAACTGTCCACGTCTTAACTTGTAACTATTACTGGATTTACAGTAATTTAGAGGCCTAAAAAGAAATACTTCATCAGAGGCATCGTTAAGCCCCGCTGCAATCAAATATTTCCTCAAAGCTAATACGGGGCAGGTGGGGAATTTGTAGCACCTATAAGAACCCATGCTCCTTGCCTGTAAATATCGGTTTTACTTTTCATGATGAAAGTATTCACATGAGACAAATACAAGTCTAAATCACATTTACGAATATGTATCATTTCATCAAATCGTAGAATGCCTGCGTAGGAAATCAAAACCATAGCACATAATCGAATATCTAATAGACTCGTTGAAGATCCATACTTCTCAACAACTGCTTTCAAAATGTCTGGGGTTATAACTTCTTTCTTAACGATCGGTTTGTTTCGTAATTTCTTTAAACATTGTAAAACAATATGTATGAACTTGCGATCACAGGGATTAACATTCATCCTTGGCTTGCAGTCAAAATGCCACTTAATGGCGTAAAAAGCCGATTCTATCCTCGAATAAGGAGCTTCTCTTTGATACAAATGAATAAGATAGCGACTAATATCTTCTGGTTCTGCTGTGTCAGAATTTACTTTATTTTGCTTACACTAATCTCTCCAGGTATTCAACGCTCTGTTGTATTTACTCATAGTGTTATCAGCTCTCGAAGCTGTCAAGACCTTGTTCAAAGTTATATCATATCCTTCATGGAGAGAATTTCTGGATTTAAGAAAATTTAAACAAAACTTATAAGCTGGTATATATTTATCTCAACACAATATATTCAAATTGTGATAAATTCTCAAGTTCAGTCATTCTTATCAAATTCTCAAAATTTAATCACTTCTAATACGTTTTACAGCCATGACAGCAAAATTAAACATTAACTATGCAGCTATCCTCAAACCAGGTGGTTTTATATTTTCACTAAAATTTCAGTATGAAATTCATTAGATCACAATTCCATATCATAATTCGTTTCAATCGTCTTGAAGGCTTAGCAAAACAATAGCTTTGGGATTCATTTCCTTTGCGAAAATGTTTATTTTTGCCTTAAAACACTTGCAAAAAACTTTCTGAAACATTTCATTCACAAGAATTCTGTAATTTTGAGACTTTGAATGTTTTCAATCATCACCAATTTCTTCATTCTGAGCTCCGCCGCCAGTAAATTATAACTAATTTGAGAATGAAATCTCATATCAATTCCTTATCAACCTTTACGATGGTTATCCTTTTACATAATCATAACATTCTCCAATTTCCATCACCACTTCTTTGCTCTGCAGCATAAGTGGATCCTAGCTATGCAGCTATCTGCCATGCGGCCGTGTAAAAATTACATGTTGCATTCCAACAGTATAATTTTGAATTAACCTCCATCAAATGGATTTATTACATACCAGCATTCATGTCAGCCATCTCTCACAAACCGTTTTTTTTTTTTTTTTTAATTATTATTTCTGCCTTGAACGAAAATTCCTTGAGGATTATCAATTTTGAAGTATTCAGAGAATAAGGAACGAAAATCACTTTGTTCAGAGAAAAGAATCGGCCAGAAGGGTGCAGACGGCCAGAAGGGAACAACCAAAGTCCCCCTAGCAGAACAAAACCTTCAGATGCTTAAGTACTTGCCCTATACATGCTATACATTCGATAGGTGGAACCAACCAATTATTCTCGCCCGACCAATCACATGAGAAGGGATCAACATGATCTATTAGGGGACACCAATATTTAGAATTGAACTTCTTAATTTTGAAATTAAAATCGTCCGCAAGTCTGTCCACAGTGTGAGGGCCCCAGATTTTGTCCAAAAATCCGACAAATTCATCTGACACACCCCAATCATCAAAATCTATCATGCGACTTAATGCATCTGCAAAACGGTTCTCCTCTCTGGGAGCCCAATGAACGTGAAGACTAATGTTGTTTCTTTTACACAACTCAAAGATGTGTAAACTCATCTCATGCAATTCTGCAATCATACTTCCTTTATTTACAATCGATCCTACTCCTTTATTATCACAGAGGACCTTGACAGTTTTATGTCTCATGTGAGATACAACTGTTTGCAGTGTCATACTTACTGACTTGAGTTCTCTCCAAGTGGAGCTTTTAACCATTTCAAACTCAAACCAATCTCATCCCATTTCATGCCTGCGCACTCAGAAACCCAGGCCCCGCAGCCTGATGGACTTGCATCAGAATAGATGAAAGTCTGTGGAACTGAATAAGCAGAAATAATGTTTACGTTAAGAATATGCAAATTCTTCTCCAGAAGAAGAACACGAATATTAATTCATCACTATTGATCACATTATGTCCTATCCCAATGTACCCTCCGGATGATTTCGTGATGCATAAATCTGGTTTTAATTTGAGTAACTGTGCCAAACACTGGATACAATGTATCTTTCCAACTATAACTACGATCCTTCGTTCTGAAACCTCAGGCAATTCTGCTTGAAATGAATCTGAACATAACTCAAGATCCTTCATCCTTCTTTCAGTAATCTTTATATAAGCTACTCTGCTTTCCCGTGGTATTCCTAACCAATCCAAACACTGGACAGGAGTCCATTGAGATATTTCTCAACATTTGGTATCAAACCTGCTTCAAGTAAGTCATTTTTCACCGTCTTGACCATAGTATCATACGAATCAAAGGAAGCAGCACGACCCAATCATCTATATACAAAAAAAAAAAAATGAAAATACCATTTCTATACGCCAATGATTAACGATAGGCTTAAATCGTGTAATGAAAACAAAGGTAGCTGTTGCCAACCCAATGACAACACCTAAAAGGAGAAAAACCTTGTACCACTACCAAAATCCCAACTAAAGCCTACAATTTTTCATGCACTTGAAAAATGTAATAATGATGATAACCTTGCTTAAGTTCAAAGGAAAGCATAAAATCTCCCTGTTTTAAATAAGACATGACTACATTCCAGTCTTCAAGTATAATAGTGTTCTTCCACAAGTGTTAGTTGACATAACGTTAACCAAGAATCAGTCTCTTTTTATATCTGAACTCTGAATTGAATCTGAAAGGGGGTAACATCATGGGGTGCAGTGGTGGATTCAACAACCAAACCCTTTTTAATAATAATTCGTTAATGGCTTCAGAAAACGAAATCGGGATCGATGTCAATGCTGACTTATCATCTTATTGTAAGGTAACTTGTAACCATGTTCATTGACATCTACAACAAATTGAGATGCATCAGTTGATTTCCAAATTGTAAGGAAGCATTCAATCTACCTTTAACCAAAGGTTCTGAATTTCATTGATCATACTCATAATTTCTCAAATAAAATTCTTCCTCCTACCCTGCACATCTTGTCAAATCAACACTAACGTTACTCGATGTTTCCCAACCGAAACAAATTCAACAATGCTCTGTTTCTGTATTTCTTAATTTAGAAGGGCCCGCTGACGGACCAGGAGTAGTCAATATATTCCAGATTGTTTGATCTGTGTCATATCTATGTCTAGGTTCATTAGTAAGAGGTGGAATTCAACCAAAATAACACATCTTTTCTTAACATATAATTATGGACTAGGTAGAATCAAGAATAGATTCCTTTGCTACGCCCTTCTGATCATTCTACTCTTCAGTTCTCAAATACCACACTTCGTCAAATACAGAACAAAACTGACATTTACCTTGCTCAGTTTGACCATGATCAATGGATCATTTAACTCTGTTGAGCATTGTTATCTCTGAAGGATGAATCTTGCTGGGATCTTGCTTCCTGATACCTGGGCAACTTCTCCAGTGCCCATGTCTACCACAGGCAAAACGTTCGTCGGTGGTCTGAGGCAACTTGCATACCCGCGCCAACTATTTTGTACATATAAGTTGGCGACACTGCCAAGCGAATATCGATTTCTTGACCCAAAGGGTATACGAAATAAGTTGTCGGAAGTAGTAGAAGAACCTTGAAAATTTCCAACATTCTTGCCCAATATAACCTTTGTTTGTTGAACGAAATAACTTACGCTTTCTATTTACACAAGCCTGAGCTTGCCTCATTCTTTTCTCCCTCATCAGTATTCATCCAATGCGGACCAACCTAAAATATAAAAATGATCTCTATATATTTATTTGATTAATCTCCCATAATTAAGTCATAAAGTAATTCCGCTGAAAAACGAACAGCTTCCATTAACAACATAAGGCCATATCTATTATGTACAACCGTTCATAAATTTCAAAAGCAATAGCCTAGTTTGGAATTTTCATTCATCTTTATCTCACTAACCTGCTTCAGATTCATCTGCTTTTCTGATATGTTTCTTCCTTTTAATTATATCTGCAATACCTTACTTCAGCAAAGCAAGGGCTGCGCCCGCTGCTTACCTTACTCTAATAAGGCAAATTTCTTATCCAACTCCTCCTGGCGTCTAGAATTATATTCATATTGAACCTTATTACCTTTCGAAAGACATCTCCGACGCCCTTTTTTAGTTGTAGAAGCTCCGCTGACCCGGGCAATGTATCGAGAATCAACATAATCAAACAGCCAGCCCAATCTTTAAACGAGCCAATGCTTCCTTTGTAGCATTGCTTACAAGAAGGCGAAGAGACTCCAGATTGTTGAGTAAAATTTTCTGAAACTGCCTTTAATTTGTGGCATAACCCGAGGTTAATTTCTTGATTCGCCATTATTTTATATTTAACATCGAATCCAAACGTAGATCTATTACGATAAGGCCTATAGAGTTTAACACGTGGAAGAAGCGTTGAAATAAGACGTCCGTACTGTGCTGTGTCGAACTCGGTCAGTGAATTCCGAATCGTTTAGGAATTCAGACACTCCTCACGCAAGCATTGTTATGCTAATCGGATACTTCTGCTAAGAAAAGAAAATGTATTTATATACTGGAAATATATGTAATTCACTGCAACAACTTAGAAAACATGCGAAACTGGGAATGGGTTTAAATAATTATCAGGGAATTTTTAAACTTCATCAGGGAAATATCATTATCAGGGAATTTTGTTTTCTTGAAGAGCTGGGAACCCTGACTTAAGCATGAGATATTCACACTGCAATCTCAGTGAAACTTCCAAGCAGTCCACAAAAAATGATGTCAAAGAAAATCTTGTATCTTGTATTTAACTTTAACAACTTCAAATTTTGACTGTTATGAATGATAAGAATTACTCTTTCAGATGAGCTAGATCTCAAACTTTTGCTTTTTCAAGACTAAATTACTAGTTTGACTACTTACAGAGAAACTATATATTACATTTATTCAAATATTCTTGAAATTCCTTTGTCTTAAACTCCCTCCTATTTTTTTTATGTTGAAAATTTCAGTTGTGATAAACCCATCCCAGTTTTTCAATTTACTGTAAAAGTGTGCAAGTTCAATGTATGCTCTTGT
The DNA here is from genome assembly GCF_037042905.1 of Lytechinus pictus. Classification (NCBI taxonomy): domain Eukaryota; kingdom Metazoa; phylum Echinodermata; class Echinoidea; order Temnopleuroida; family Toxopneustidae; genus Lytechinus; species Lytechinus pictus. The sequence goes on from NC_087246.1 coordinate 15,742,462, forward strand.
GTAAATGAAGTTTATCTCAATACATTCAGGCCAAAGGTGAAGTCATCCCTAACATCTTGTAAGTCTTGATAGAATGAGAAGAATGTATAGAAATATATCAGTAACTTTTAAAAATATTTTCATGATGGACTTTTGTGTATATCCCTTACCCTCCGTACATCTGTATTTATTTGTTTTTATTCCATCCCCTATAGAATCATAGATATAAGTCATAGGCAAATACCCCCAATACTACCAATATTATATTCAGAATTATTCATTTATCAAATCTGAATCATTAGTTTATTAATAAAGCAATTAGAACTTGTGAAATATGTAAATAAACTAAGTAAACATGTTAAAGAGTTTCCTTATCAAAATATCAAGATTAGTAACATGTGTAATTTGTATTGCCAAATATTTATTCAGTCTTGTAAAATAAGAATTTATCAGTTCTCAAGCTGCTTATCATGATTTTTGGGGATAATTTTGAAGTTGATTTATCATTGAAAAATAAAACAAGAAGGGATTCTGATGAGTTTGATATTAATTATTTTTACAACTTGACATCTTTCTATGAATTATTTTGTCACACTAAGGATTTAAAAATTATGCTTATTGATTCATTAAGCTTTATCTGGCAAAAATAAGAAATCTGCCAGATATTCGGGCTCTGGTTAAAAAAGAAATCCAATGAATTCAGGCTTCATTTGCACTTTATAATTGATAAATGGTGCGAATAAAATTGCTGGAGTTCATTATTATTCTTTAAAATGTAGAATATTGTAATGAGCAAAACAAAAATTAATTGGTCTTATTTCTTATTTTTTGTGTTCGTTTTTGTGAGGTGTTTTTTTTTTGGGGGTGGTACTCAAGGATAAAAGTTATTGCTAACTGGTTATTGCAGTCGTGTATATCTTTGTAAAATGGCAAAAATAATCTGATTTCTTAATTTTCTTTGACTTAAGATGAAGAAGAAGATGGTGTAGATTTGGTGAGTGACCTTGAGACTGGTGAGAAGGTCAGACCAGCAGCTACTAGAATCATACCCACCTCAACCAGTTCACATTCAAACTATGGTAAGAACTCAATTTTTACATTATTGGTTGCACATTTTCTTCTTTTTTTTTATATGAATACCCATCGTTAAAAAAAGTAATTTTTCTTTTACTTGAGAATGAAATGCAATCATTCCTTGTGCCTTAAACTTTAATACTAATAGGGTAATCTCCACTTTTCCAGTGATCGTTTTTTTTTTTATTGGTAACGTACATACAGAATGTGTGTGTCATTTGCTGTATGAGAAATACTGCTTTAAAAAAAATTCCCATGCAGTGAAATGAATTTGATGCATATAAAAATCAGCCTCCATGCATAGTTTGACTTTTATTAAAATAGAAATTAGAAATTATATATATCTGCATAGCTTCTAAATCTAAATAATTCTATCCATACCTACCACACAAGACAAGCATCCAATATGCATTTGTAAAACCCTTGTACGCTGTTGGCTCACAAATCTATCAAACATTATGGTCCAGATGTTTGGAATTCCCTACCTACAACTACAAGTACTAGGAATATATTATCAGAGCATTCCTTCAAAAGTGCTGTTAAACGCATACTTGTCTTTAAGATGTAATTCTCAAGCAAGACAAATATCTGTTTTGCTGGATATTTTCAACTTAAAGATTAATATAATTTCAAAGTATTATTATGCCTCACACCCTCTTTGTAAATATTTGTAAATAGTTGTGGCACATAATGATTTGTTTTTTCTTTGTTTTATCATTAGCTAGTTTCGGTTTTACTTTTTAGCATTTTTAGCATTTTTTTAAATTTTATATATCCAAAGGTATGACAACGGCTCAAGCATCTGCTTATATTGTCATACCACTGCATGTCTGCAACCTTGGTATAATCAGTTTTGTAAATGATCATAATTCTACAACTTTTGTATGCAAAAAGTAATGTATTTACTTTTGTGATGGTCACACTATGTACATTGTCATGACATGCAGAAATGAAATAAATAAATGAATACATAAATAAATAAATAAATAAATCTTTTTGACTTGCATGGAATTTGATTTATAAATGGTGAATAATATGTTTTGCATAATCCTGTCTAGAATATTGCTTTGACTTTTTTTTTAAATTATTTGACTTATACAAACTGAACAATATTTTAATGTTGACAGGAAGCAGAAGAGATGAAGGTATGGAAGGCATTCAGTTAGGTGATGAAGATCTAGGTCCAGTAGATATCACACATGAAGAGGCTCTCAGAAGAGGAATAACACATCATAGTACAGACCAAATACTCATGAGATATGCTACCAGAGGTGGGCATTCGTATTGATATGTACAAATAGTAATTTTGAACTGGGATATTGGCTCACTTATACACAAATGAAATCAGAAATGAAACCACATTCAATAATACACTAATAATTTTAAGTGTGTTTTATTTTGAAAGAAAATCATACCGATATATCTGTTCAGCACTTAGAGATGTGTTTCTGATATATTGAGAGCTATATAAAAGTTTTATTTTTATCATTATGATCATTATCATAATAGAGAATACAGTCATACTAATTTTCAAGTGAACTATTCATATGCTTCAAGGGTTAGCTGAATGATGTCAAATTTATATGAGTATCAGTTGATAATTATTATATATTATCACTTCAGCTGAATTACCAAATTAATTTCATTAGTCATTTGAAATTAAATAATTGAATCATCTGCTGGATTCATACCATCAGTTTAAACATGTACGTGTCTCTTTCTATGTATTGTTTTTCAGATGATGTGAAAGCACAAGGGGCATATAAACACAGCCAGTATTACGTCAAATATGGCAATCCTAACTTTGGTGGGATGAGGGGGCTCATCACACAGTCAATGTAAGTCAACAATTGCTATTTCAATCCACCCCCTTTTATTCCCTTTCTACCCATTCTTTCCTCCCCCTCCCTCTCTTGCTGTTCTTTTTTTACTGTTTCTCTCTTCTATCACTGTATAGACTCCAAGTTTTCTTTCTCCTTTTTTTTTCTTAATCTTGCTTTCTCTTTCTATTTCTATTCTACTCTAGGTTTTTTCTGTATCTCTCAGTATATATGTATCTATATTTCTCAAATTTTCCTCCTCCCTCTCTCTTACAGTTTTTTTCAAAAACTAATTCTTCTGACATTTGGTGTTGCTTTGTTTATTTGTGTTTTCAATGCATATATGCATGGTTGCTGACTTCATAGAATATCACAAGAAGGAACACAGACACAAAGAAGTCGGCTATCATCCGTCTAATTCATTGATATCAAATCAACAGCTGCAATCCTATACTTGGCACATGGGGCAGTCGATTCATTAGCTCGCTCCACACAAAAATCAAAGTTGGGTCAGTTCTCACAAATTTGCTCCAAATTAGAGTTTCCTTCAATTTATCAGAGAGGATGATCCAACGTCCCATTATCAGACAAAGATGTAATTTGTTTCTGCGGCATGAATTATGAATCTGGCTTATACCCATGGGGTTTAATATGGAGTATGTGGGATGGGAAAATGAAGTCTGTCTAGTATTGTTAGGAATTTAATTAAATTTGTTAGAATTGCTTAGATTCAAGATGACATTCATGACATTACCATCTGCGGTGGGTTTTAGGCACAGGATGGTATTCTCACAATCAAAGCTAGGACTTTGTCTAGACTACGGTAACAAGAATTTGAGTTTGTGTTCTATAGTGTATTGGGGTTCATCTCTCTCCTTTGTTAGTCTTGAGATAAAGATAATCTGCTGAAATTTATTTCTCCACACTTATATGATCTTTTATTTTCCCATTGGATTTCAAGAAAAAAAGAGAAATACTTGTCTTAAAGCAGCATTCACTGGGGCTTAAAAAAAATCTTTTTATCAGGCCTAGTTGCATCTCAGAATTTATGTGTTTATAGATTTGAAAGCAAGATGACCTAGACATTCCCTCAACTCTTTGTTGTAGGGGTTACTAATTATATAACTTTCTCCAAAGATTGTCTGTAAGAAAAGATCAATCTGTATATTATCAGGCCTTGACAAATTATTTGCTAATATTTCAGAATAAGCAAAATGACATGGCTTGAAGAATTCTCTCCACTGTTTTTTGGTGGGTTTGCAAATGGAATAACTTTCTCAAGAGATCATTGCTTAGAACACATTAAAATGTTACTTTTACAGCCCAGAAAATAATTTGCATTTCAAGTTTTGCAACATGTTTCTAGTTCTTACAAACAAATTCAATTAGTATGTTGATGTTTTTGGTAAAGGAATAACTTTCTCAGCAGATCATTGTTAAGAACAGATCAAAATTTTGCATTGACAATCCTATACAATTCAGTTTCTATTGTACAAGTACAAAATGTTGCCACAAAAGCAGAAACTTGTTTCTCAATGTGATGATGTACAAGATGAAATGTATGTTATATCTATAGGAAACAGAAGATCAGACAGGGCAAGTACATCCCTGGACAGGCTCGGAAGAGGAGGTACGAAGAAGACTCAGATGGAGAGAGGGAACTAGAAGAGGAATGGCCTAGGAAACGCAGAGTACCTGGTAAGATGAGTGGGAGAGTGTTTCACAAAAGCTTGGTATCAGTGGCAAACTACCAGCTGCTGTTATAAGCTACTGTAATCCTTGCAATTGATTGGCTGCTAGTGAATTTAACATGTAATACTAGATTTCTGGTATGATAACAGCTTTTATGAAACAGGGCATGCTTTCATAGTGCTTATTATCAACGGTAAATTACCGGTTGCTGTTATGAGCTACTGAAGTCATGGTTTTGAGTGACAAAGATCCATTTTGTAATGGATTCCTAAATGTTTGTTATTGAAAAGAAGTTTTCTGAAAAAAGCTTGCTATCAATGGGAAGTTCAAGCAAGTATTAATAGGCTAATGAAAATCTGTCATCTCATTGGCTAAGAGCAAGTTTGTAATGGATTTCAAATATTTGTCATTGACAACAGGTTTATTTATAACAGTGTATGATTTCAAAAGCTTGCTATCTATTTGAAGTTTCAAGCTAGTGTTAATGAGCTGCTGTAACTGTGCTAACTTATTGGCCAGCATCAAATTTTGAGTTTAGCTTTGTCCAGAATTGCACATTTTTATATGAATAAGTTAAAAAAGGAAGAACCAAGAAAGAAAGATAAGACTTGTAATTATGGGGTTAATCACTAAATTCCCATGCAGATATTAGCAGAAGATGAATGTCATTTAGGCTTGCCTTTAAAAATTGTGCAATTAAACTCCATTTTACATCAGAGAGATAGGATTAACATCAATTTATTAGCCGCAATCACTTTGAATTAATCACAAGTCATTGTAAAGATGGATCATTCTGATCTGTTTTATTAAACAAGTACAAGAAGTAACCACAAAAAGGAGGAAGTTGCTGAAGTTTCTGTGTCATAAAAAAAATGATAATGTGAGCTGTTTGGTAAAAGAGATTAAATCACACATGGAAAGTAATAGATTGGGACTACAGGAATTGGATCAATCAGGTCATATCCATCTACGGTCAGTTGACGGTGAACTGCTTATAACCTGAGGAGAAGAAAGATTTATTGCTTCAGCAGAGCTGCCAACCATTACGTTTTTGCCGTAATCATTACGTTTTTTCATTCAAATTACGGCATTATGGTTTTTCTTTTCAAATTACGTTTTTTGACAATTTTGATAATGTGTGTACATAATTGTATGTATGTGTAGTGCGTGTTGAGCCCGAGATGAGCCTGGTACTTGCGCGTGCGTATTCGCCCGCCGGCCGGTTTTCCAACGCACTTTAATAATTTGATAGCGCGCGCGTACATATACGTTTATAGTTGAACATGCGAGCGGCATGCATGGCACGAATCGCGATGTATAGCGACTGGTAAATACGTCTGTAAAGATGATGACGTCATCCAAGATGGCAACTTACGATGACCAACGAAAGGATCAAGGATGATTATGTATTGATCTTGGAAAGCTCTTCATTGTCCCCTGAAGTACTAATTATGGGTGATATTCAACATTTATTGATAGTTACACATGATTTATACTAGAGAGATGTCCTACTGCTTTTGGAATTCTTTAAAAAAGTCGGCACTGTAGCATTCAGTTTAGCAGGAATGGGAAGATTTCTTTCCCGGTTCTGGCGGCCTAGATGTCTGCTCTATAGTGCTGTCACTGCTGGGGATGATTGAGTGTGCGTGCAGTGTGATTGAGGCTGAGCTGTGTACATCGTGAAGTGATCTACGATGGGACTTTTGTGGAATGATTTCAACTTCTAGATCTATTTGAATTTTAGATTAGATTGATTTATGAATAATTTTTTTATATTTGTGGAATGTTACATGTACTTCCATTTTATGACACTTTAATTTTAAAGGGTATTGTTTGGCAAAAACAATTACTTGGGAAGAGCAGTCTGAATTGATGTGAACTTTTTTTTAATTTCTCTTAGTCTACAATTTGGTAGTTTTTCAGGAAACTCAACACAAAACAATGTATTATTTTAAAAGTGGAAAGGTAGCCCCAGAAAAATGGAGCCCTAAAAATGTTCACCAGAACTGATTTTAGTGCCCCTCAAAGAATTTTTTCTCGACAGATCTTTACTCTGATAAGGAAGTGCCGGAGTAGGTTGCACTACAAAATTAAAGTCCTACTTGTCTTTTTTTGAAAAATTTGCCTTGGTGCCCTTTTGACTAGAATAAAAGTGGCCTTCATTCCCTTTAGAATATAGTTCATGCCCCTTGAAATTTTGGGGCATCCAATGCCACTTTGCCGGTTGCCCCAAGCTGAAAGTGCCCTTTTAAGAATTGCCTTGCCCCTCTCAATTCTTAATTCGAGTCCTGCTACTGACTTAATTACAGTTGGTAGATTTTGTCAAAACAGGCCCAAGACTAAGGGTCCAATTTGTAACACTCGGTTACTTAGCCCAGACTAGGCCTAGTCCTAGAGATTAATTTTTTTTATTGTTCACTGCATACATACTTTTTGCATTGGATATTTGTCGCGTGTGGTTTTAAGGTTCGTTTTAACACATTCCTTTTTTTTGTTGGAAATTCCTTTTTTTTGCCATAATGATTCCTTTTTTTGCTTGCACAAGGTTGGCAGCTCTGCTTCAGGCTAAAACACATCTTTCATCGCTTCCTTGAGAGAATCGGTAGTTATCCTTGTGCCAAGATTCTATCAAAATCACTTTGGTTTGGGTTTCGTGGAAAAATTCTCTGTTTTGATCTGTTAATGAACTTATAGCTGATATTTGTAGGAAATTTGTTGCTTCTCAGTAAGATTTAGGCTGGGTAGCAAGAAAAAACTGGATATCAAAAGATGAATTTTCTTCTAAAGAATTACATTTTCATTAAAAAAACCCAATGCTCTGGTTGAAATTGATACAATTCTTGATATGTATCAGGACAAATTTATTTTCACTTATATCAGAGAGGTTAACAAACGTAGCCAAGGATAAAAAATAGTTTTGTTTTCAAATCTTCAAGAGAGATCACTGGCAAAGCAAAAGCTGCATCATCTCATACAAAATGTTTACAAGGGTTACTGTAACTGGTCTATGATTTGTCGTGAGTGCATTATTAATCATAGGAGCATCAACACCTAAGCTAGAGCTTTGGGCATTTAAGTGTCGACCCTAATCTCACACCAGATTGTGACCTATTACCCAGGTCTATACAGTTTGACACAAATAAGGTTCAGATAAAGTTTAGTGTGTATTGGTCACTAAAGTGTTTTGCTTTGTGATATTAGTCACTGAAGCAATGAAGCTTGTAGGGATTGAGGTATTTTGGTGGGTTAACCCTAAACCCTAGTCTGAATCCAACTTACAAGCAAAGTCTATACCTTACTCCAGAATTAAAGCCCAAAGCAAAAGTCTGGTCACCTTCCTTACACCAGGGGATGTGCATGGGTCACTGGAGCTGATATATGATTTGACTCTGACTGTAATATTAGTCATTGAAGCATTGAAGCGAAGGCAAGGGATTGGGGCTTATTAGATCGGATTTTGGCGCCAGTCTGAATGGACCTAAGGGACTTGTGCATAGTGTATGAGGTCATGGAGGTATTTTTAGACCGATGAGTTATCCTCATTTAGAGGTCTGGTTTATGTAGTGAGTGTCGTTGCTGTACCAAAGGCTTTGCTTGGGGTCATGTTAGCTCTGGTGTGGGATAACTTGGTTTATAAGGTCAGGGTGAACTGTGAGGTGTTGTGCAAACATTGGAGATCGATTTAAAGTCACATTTGAATTCCTAGCTTCATCGTGCATTGTAAATCAATCAATTGATCAAATGAAAGCAAGCTCAAAGCAAAAGTTGTATTTCTTTTCACACCAAATGTTTACAAGGGTCACAGCAGGCCAAAAATAAAAAAAATCATTTTTTTCATGTAAGGGGGGGGGGGGGGGCTACATTTTGCAACCTTTAACCTAAATTAACACTATGATAAGATTTAACATTGCTGTGAATGGGGATATGTGGGGCTTGTGGTTTATTTCCCTGGGCGCTTTTGAGCATTGGGGGGGGGGCGAAATTGCCGTGAGCCCCCTTGTAATTATTTCCCTCAGTCACTGTGACAGGTCCATGATGGCTGTGACTGCCATAGTACAGGAATATCTACTATTCAAGCTGAAACATCAGTCAACTACATTTCAGCAATCAAATTACGGGATGAATGTAACTTGTTTTTTGCAAGCTTGGATTAAAACCACTCAGTCTTATTTCCAGATGTCCAATTTTGCTTTGCACATAACATTTCTTTGTTCCCTGTTCCCTTTTTGTCTAATTGGCACTAGGCCTGATTGCCAGAAGGTCTAATAACCACTTTGGGCCATTGTCACTTGGTCACTTAATTTACCTTTTTAAAGTCTATTTGCCATTTTATCTTAACTGAAGTGAAAGTAAGCCCAAGTAAATTGGCTAATTGATTTTAACCAAACAAGATATGAGATGAACTAAATAAGACCAAATGGTAAGTCGACTGATGGTTTGTAGTCGGAATGATGTTAGGCCATGTGGAAATGAATATCTGATAATTAGACCAAATGGTTTAGACTTATCAAGACTGTGCCTATGAGTAATACTAATTGCTGATTTCTGGGATTAACTGGAATTCTCAAAATGAAACAAAAGCATCATACAACACAAAAAAAAATCAAAAATTCATAAAATGAAAGCCTTTTGAAAGTTAACCCTACTTTAAAATCAAATCTTCTGTCTTTCAGGGAGACTAGAGAGACGGTTAGGGGAACGGGAGACTGGCAGGCAGCACCGCTCACCTCTCCAACACAGTGAGGACGAGGCCGGCCGGAGCTCTGGGGATGATGAGGAAGAGGAGGAGCAGGAGGAAGGAGTAAGCTTGGAGGCTGAAGTGAGGCATGCGTTGAGAGATCGGAACGATGGCAGACACAAGATGTCAAGAAGGATGTACGCTGATGAAATAGAAGATGAGATTAAAAAGATAAGGTAGGAAAACATGACGGATTCTTATCCTCACTTTCACGCGTGGGTAGAATTCATCTTAAAAAAGTTGATTAGTTCAATCAGCTTTAAAGTTGATGTGATATTTTTAGACACGCAATTTGTTCTATGGTTTCATTGGTTTCATTTCACTGTAAAACTACATAAATAACAGCATGAGCTCTGAGCCAATTATGATTTAAGAAATAAAGATGAATTTGGGAAGAATAGAGCAACAAGTACGCTATCCCTGGTTGCAATGGTTCTATGTTTAGAACCCCCTCACCCTTTTCCTTCTATTCTTTCCTCAATTATTTTTTGTAGAGATATTGTGGTTTAGAGGATTTGTCACCTGAAATTACAAGAAGATTTCTTCTATATTTAGAGCTTCTCACCCATTTTTTTTTCTGGTTCCTTCCCATGTTGATTCCTGTTGCACCTGTTTGAAATAAATGCTGCTATCAGCAAACAATGCAGCAAGGTTGTCACAATCAATTTGTGAAATGACTTCATCTGTTCATTTCATGTAATACAACATTCTACTCCTGTTTTGCTCCATTTTACCTGAAGGGTGGAGGAAGTGTCATTTATATTGAATTCTCTTTGCCATTTAGCAAGCTTGCATTTACCATGCTTTTTACTTTAGGTGACAATCATGTAACAATGACAATTTATTCAGACACAGAACCTATCAAAACTCATTAAAGAAATGTTGCATGCAATTTTGGAGTTCGGAATTGGATTATGAACACAAGGCTCTATGAACTTGAGAGATATATTTCACTTGTAATAATATTGCAACCAGAAGATAAGTGAGATATTAATTATGCCATATTGAAAAAAAAGAGTATGATAAATATTGTCCTGGCTACTAATAGCAGTTTATAGACGAGCTTACTGACAGTTTTTCTGGAGGATTTTTGAAGATTTCTTTAGCGAGATTATCCTTTTTTTTAGGAATCATACTGAGCTCAGTCTGTCGTTTTCCAACACATCAGAAAAATGTGTTTCATGATGGATAGGCAATTTAGAATGGATTAGTTTGTGGATGGTGTTATTGTTACATTCAGGAGATTAGATATGTCATTATCTCATGTGATCTTCCTCTGCCTTATATTTAGAATTTTAGAAGTGTGTTGAAATGTTGTTTCGGAATGGTCATCTTCCTGTTTGTTTAATGAATATTGTAAGATGGCCATCCATCAAAGGATTATTACTGAGGCAGTAGGGTGCTGAAACACTCCTAGGCTTTGGTATGACTTTGTACCTATCCACTAAAATCCTCTTTTTCTCTTTGTTTTCATAATCTTCCCCTTTTCTCTTCCTAACCCCATCTTTGTCTCCCATCCTCACTTGTTTAATCCCCTGAGTCAGTTTCTTTTCATTTTGTTTCATATAGCCCCACTCCTCCCATTTCTCTTTATCTTGCTTTCTAACTTTTTCTTCACTACCTATCTCCCCCTGAGTTTCCTCACAATGTCCCCGGAGTTTCCTCACTATGTCCCCTTGATTTCCTTCCTATATCTGTCCCCTCCCTCCTCTGCCACCCCTTCCCACTCCATATCTCTCCCCCTTTTCTCTTTTCTCTATCCACCTCCCATACTGTACCTATAAACCTCTGTTTCACCTTTTCTTTATATAATTTCCTCTGTAAAAGCTTCTTGTTCTGACGAAGATCTCTTTCCCATTGTTACATTGTACATGTTCTGTGTTGAGTAATGCAGATCAGCATAGAGGAAACATGTACCTCAGTCAACTGTCAAAATGACAGTTACTATGTAATCCTCCTTCTGCTCCTGTACGTATATTGTCACTGAACAGCTCACCGCTGCTGCATGTTGTTGCTTGCCTTCACCACGAGTTACACCTTGCGTGCTTCGTGGAGGGGACACCTATCTGGCTAATATTTGTGGTGGAAATTGGGCTCATTTCCCCCACTTGAGCGTAAACCCATTAGGGAATATCCCGTCTGCCGTGATACCAGGTCATGTGACCCCGAATGTGCCGCTGATGAAACATGAGCCTTTAACGACGCTCTGCCGAGGATGTGCCAGCTACGTTTACGACAAGTAAAAAGTTCAATTGGGCAAATTACTTTTGACATTTACCTGTTTATGATCTTTGCTTTATCTTATAATGTCAGTGTAAATGGTTTGGGAAGTTGTTCCAACTCTACTGGTTTTTCTTGTTCAACTGTCACCATGTCTTTGTCATCTCCTCTGCCCCTTTCTACCCTACCGCCCCCCCCCCACCCCTTATTCATCTTTGCCCTTTTCAAGTATATTGATAGTTGGTTTGGAAATGTACAAGTCCTGACATCCTGCATATAACATTATAACTGAGAAACTTGCACTTCTGAAAAACTGTAGATGGGGACATTTTCCATTTGTAGGTAATTTGTTTGATAAAAACCATCAATTTAAAATTCAAACATATTTCTGTCTTTTTATGGGTATGGTTTACGATTCCTGACTTCTAAGAAAGGAAGCAACTCATCAAAAATTTCCCCTTCACACTCTTTACGTTATTCATAATTACTCAACATAACTTGAAGTATATTAAAGCTACACTTTTTTTTTATATTTACTTTTAATAAATTGTGTATTATTTCAGAGCTTTAAATCAAAAGTTCTTGGGCCAAACCACAGAAAGTGTGTGATCGCTCTGATAGGAAAGTGGAAATGCCTGGTCAGTTCAAAAACATTTCCCAATCAAATTAATATAGTTACTCTGTCAATCAAGAAATGGAGCCGTGCTGTGTGATGACTAAGTTCTTAAGAAACTTAGCTCTCGATTTTCTTGTTTTCTTTAATCTGACACATTAAACAGGTGAAGAGATGTGGCAACAAACTTATTTGCTAGCAAAGGATAAATAGAATACAAGGAATGGGGAATATCGAACCTTGAGCTTTTTTATGATGTATCTATCTTGCTCTAACTACTCTTGTTTACTTGTTAAAATCACTAAATTCATCCTTGAAGCATGTGATAAATATGTATATTTTATCTTTTTATTTGGATCCCTCTTTACCTTATTACATTGATACTTTTAATAACTACGCACCCCCTTGGAGAAATAGATATGACAAAATTGGGGAATTATGATTATTTTTTGTAGTTTTTGTTTGTCACATTTGTAGGAGGAAAATTATTACTGCTTTGATCAATGAATACCATTTTTTTCAAATCCCCCTCCCCATCGACAAAATAACGCTACAGGCTCCTCTGTTATTGTAATGATTGTTGAATTAAAAAAATATGTATATGTAACTTGGCAACATTCATGTGCAAATGGTTTTAAGGAAGTCTCCTTTAAAACAGTTGAGATTGCTATCAGTATGTGTTGATAATTGCTACTCACAGGTGGTTTTATTCTCAAAGAGCTGTTTATATGACAGAGTCAGAAATGTAACAAAGAAATAGAATGAGACATACTTGTACATGACCTTATAATATTGTTTGATTCCATATTATCCTGGTAAGGTGACTTCCTTTTCAGAACCCAGATATTTTGACAGTAGTGGATGAAGGGGAATCCTTAAAGTGAATTAAGATACAGATATTGAATTGGATAGATGTATAGGAAGAGTGTGTGTGTGTGTGTGGTGAGGTCAGTATGCAGGGATAGTCTTCATGGAGAGTTTGTAGCCATTTAATGAGGAGAATTGTACCATCGTTAGTTGCGTCTGATTTGTCAGGACCTTTCTCTTCATAGACTGAGTGCATGGTGTTCTATAGGCATGCCAAGCTTTGTTGTGTAAACTACAAAACTACAAAGCATGAGTGACCAAAGTGCAGTAAAAAGCCTCATGATTCCTGTCTGAATCTTAAAGAATACTATCACTGTTCAAAAGTACTGAACTGTCTTGTGTATATTGTTTAAAATGATGTTATATGCTGCCATGTGTGCACTGCTATATGGGTTCCATGATATTTGCTCCACTGCAAATTCCACATATGAATGGAATGACTAACTTCAACCTTGGATTTAACAACATCCCTATCCTAAACCTAACATAAAACCATATTGCAACCCTAACCCTAACTCTAGATCTTAGACAAAATAAATCCCGGAGCAACTGCCGCCAGAGCAAATGTTGTGCCACCGGTATATGGAGCCTCCTCAAAATTTTCTCATTACTGTATATGCTATCTTTTTTTGCATTAATGATTTTTTTTTTGCACTGAGGAACTCCAAAACACATTCAAGGGTTCTTGCATTGACACCACACAATATTTTGCCAGAATGTATTGCTTCCAGATATATGTACACACACATAGCCAAGTCAAGTTTAGTTGAACTAAAACTGATACAGATTTTGTTTTTACAGATTCTTCACTTTGAAGTACTTTATCTTAGATTCTGTAAATCAAGACTGGATAATTGTTGTCCTTACTGCTATTTTATTCCTGGAAACTAGATTAAAATTACAGGAATAATGATGGGAATGGGTGGTAAAATTACAAAGAAATTGAATTTGAAACTTAGTAAAAGTTTGTCAGCTATTTGGCCAAATACCACACAGTCACTTTCAGGTCTATTTTGTGTATTAATTTCCATGATTTTTAAAATATACTTTTAATGAATAGATAATGTTTTGGCTATGATTAGATTGATATGATTAACATAATTAAGTATGATTATTTCTAAATTTGCCTTTGGCATCATTGTTTCTTTGTTTTATTCCTAGATGTACCTGACCTCAAATGAATTCAAAATTTCAAATAAACCAAAGATGCGTATTTTTTCTTATTTTCTGTTTGCATCACAGAGATACTGTTGAGGTCCAGCAAGCCACTGAACAGGTCGTGACCGATGCACGGGAGAGATTAAGACAGAGTCAAGGTCAGGGTCAAGAGAGACTGTCAGTCAAGAGTCGTCTAGGAGCCCTCGTTGGTCACTCAGTGACCCCTGCCCCATCCATGGAAAACCTCCAAGTGATCCTAGATGTCAATGATCGTGTGTCTGAAGGTTGGCCAAGTAGCGGAGAGGAGGAGGAGGGTAGCGAGTCATTTCATGAGGACGTAGACTACGAGAGTGATGAGATTGACCTTGGCAATGACCTGAGGTCAAGGTTGAGTCGCAGGAAACCTGAAACATCCCAATTTCGACCCGGGTTCAGAGAGTCCGACACAAGACCAGCCTTCCTTGAAAATCTTCCCTCCCTTCAAATTGAGATCAGAGAAGAACACTGAAACAACTTAACCTCATGACCTTCATCAAGGTCAAGTGGGTCATTTGTTACATGAAGAACATGAACTTTGCCATGGCTGACCATGAACTGATCTGACCTATGACCTAGGTCAAGTGGTTATGTTTTAGATAAGAAAAAAATGCTAATAATTGCAATATGCTGACCCTGAACTGACCTTTCTCAGGGTTGAATGGGTCATAATTAATATCCAAGCAATATTTGAGCCAAGTTGCTGCTCATCCTTTTTTTTTCATCTCTAGGATTTTGATGCTCTCTAATAAATTATTCTGCCCCCCCCCAAAAAAAAAAAATGTCTGCACATGTGCTCATTAAAACAAACATTTTAGGAAGTGATTTTATGATTGATGCAATACAATCAATCATAAAAAACATTCCTATTATGAATTGTTTAGCATTGTGCAATGGGCTCTGTCTTATTATTAAACGTTGCCATTAATAAATGTCAATCTCAGCTGGAGATAAATCTTGATTCTTATAGATAAGTACACAATTGAGATTAATCTCAATTTGAGATTTATTTTAAGAATCAAGATATGATTATGAATTTAGATTTGACCCTGACTTGGAGCATTCATAAATGTGAAGTGAATGGAGATTAATTAAATTTGTCACTCTTTGAGTTTAATGCCTGGCTGGATACTGCTTTTCAAAAAAATATTGACCAGCAAATGTATTGTTTGTATTTTAATATCAAATGTTTGTTTACATTCTTTTGTTAATTTTTAGATATATTAAAGTTTTTTTTATTTTGTTAATTCTTAGATAAATTGCATACAGCAACAAGGTTTACTTGTGTTAAGTAATTTTAGGTTGGCAAGAAGGCTTGAATCAGTAAAGAAAGTTGCAACTAGAAAAAAAATACTTTGTAACTTTGTTAACTTCATTATTACATATAGTTGCATGTTAATTCTAATTTTTCTTATTGAGTTTGTGTTCTTTACTTTTGATTTTGGGGGGATTAATTTTTTTTCCATGATGAGTGCAATGAAAATGGATTCATTCTAAATCACCAGTAATCAAGATTTGATATTCAAGTTATTCTTTGTGAATATGAAAATGAAAATGCATTGTAAAATAAACAAGATATACAATGTACAAAGTGAGAGGGATGCATTTTTGTACAGATTATAAATTTTCATATCTTTCTTACATTCTTCTGTATATAAAGAGTAATGAAATATTGAACCTCCATTTATAACATTTTGTATGGAAGATGAGGAAGTAGAATTCTGGATTGAGAAAACAGAATTTGACTTTTTATTATCATATTTCAATTGAAATAGATTATTTAAGGGGGTTTGTTATTGATTTTATAGTTTTGATATATATTTGGGGGTACTTTGAAATTTTGAAATTATAAGAAAACTATTTAATTGTCTTTTTGTTTTCCTTTTTGTTTATTTCAATAACCGTATTTCATTTCTGAATGATTAATTAAGCATGTGACCAATTTGAATAAAGATAAAATGAGACAGTTTAAAAGTAAGCCTCCTGGCTTGCTGGTTTGCTTTAACCCCTGATGAAATGGAACCATTGCCATCTTCTGAACGGCACCTTTTTTTTATCCATAAATCTATCAACTGACATTAATAAACAAGTGGTTCTTATCCATCCGTAGCTTGTGAAATCAATGCACCATCTGAAGACAGTGTAGTTTAGTAGATTGTCAGAACCCCGGTTTCTGAAGTTAGTCTGTCATCTCGACGATGTAGTTTCGTAGAACTTTCGGGGAAGACTTCATTGAAAAAAAAGCCATATGCTCTAATCGAAAGCAATTTTTTCTCTTTAGAAATAATTTAGGGTAACTTGTTTAATGTATTTGAAATGAGAATGTCTCAAGTGCAATATATGCAGCATTTGCTTTCTTACAGTAAATGTAGGATTCTATCATTTTTGTTAACTATTACTATTGCATTTATAAATTAAGGTCACATTTTATGTGTAAGTTGGCTCCGTTTAGCTGACTTTGATTTATCCAATCTCCTCTCCTAACCAGCCACTTCTTCTGACTATTTGAGTTAACTCCCCTTCCAATTCAGTTAAAACCTTATTTTTATTTTCATTTACTACAAACAAAGACATCTTTGATCATTCAAAATTACTCACATCACCAATGAAATTAATATTCAGAACCAACAGACCTGTATGAAAAATAATAATGCATTTTCTCAAGTGCTCACTTCCACTCTGAATAGTCTTTTTTCTAGGCATCAATTGTTATGATTGCCATTAGCGAGTTTGATCCCAGTTACCATCTTGGCAAACAAGGATTTCAAGATATAAATATTCGTGCTAGGTAAATCATTTTTGACTCCTCGGTCAAGTGCAGCACAGTATGGATGTTATTCCTGCTGAAGAAAATTGGTGCCATGGCTAGAACTGTAAGCCAAGACTCCAATTGAAAGGCAAGATCGGAGATGGAGAATCAAACTGATTCCAATATACCACAATGTCATAGAAATGATGTCCATCTACATTACTCTCATAATGTGGATGTGCTCCCATCCCAATAAGCTTGGATATTAAAGAGAAATTCCAGTAGTTGCAGTAAACACTGATTTCATGAGAAAGTCTGTAAAACCAGGCTTAATTGTCAGTATATCATCGAGGATCTAGATCTGGTACAGTTACATAAACTGAACTTTGTGAAATCTTGAAATCTACGCTGAAAAATGTTCAGACTGAACTTGCCCAACACAGATAAGTGCACGTGGGACAGTGTATAATTATTGCTTTGAGCGTCGGGGCCCGACACTCTACCCGAATCTTGTGCTTATTTGCTGATTTCTCAGCAATTACACAATTTCTTCCAGAATCCTTTGGCACATGCGTTTTATTTATACAAACGGACACTTTGGTGGTCATTTTATTGGATTCTGTACGAACTCATTGTGATATCGTTACCAAAACTAGCATTTACCTTTAAGTCAGGTTGAATACAATCAATGATTTTATACCACCAAAAATAGGTTCTAATGAAGTTAAGAAAATTGTTTTAAGGGTTTGTGTTATGATTTTAAAATTAAGTACAAGATACTAAAAAGTATTTTAATTCTGTTTTTTTCAAGATGTGTTCTTTCTTTCTTATATACCTCATGAGAATGTTGTATAAATTTTGTACGAAAGATATGAATTCAAGCTTATAAAACATGTGCCAGTGATTGGCTGATGTAAATAAAACGGTAAAAAGAAGTGAATTTGTGGATTTGAGTATTATCTGTGTGGTAACTTATCATAACCATCATCTGCCAAGACTATCATCATCATTGCCACCATCATTCCCACTACTAGTTGCTAGTAAAATACTAGAATGGCATTATTTCAGCCATTTCAAAATCAGAGTTGACCCTGAAGAAGGGATACCATAGAGTCAAACATTGGTCTGCCTATTGTCTTGGTTGTTGCCAACAAGTAACTTTACAAGGACAACAAAGGTGGTTCTGTCATTTAGGTTGGTGTCTTTATGCATGAAAATAAAGCTTGTTTTGGTGTATACATTGATCAGTTGAAGGTTAATGTAATATTGGAAACATCAATATAACTTCGACTTATGAATGTATATGTATATTAGAAGCATGAAAAAGAAGTTAGAAATTGGAACTATGCATTTTAATCAGACTCAAACACAGACCAATGTTCAACTTGGGCAAATTCATCTCTCAGGCATACTGCCCGACTTTGACAAAAGGACGCAAGAGACACATTACTGGTAACCAAGACTTAGATTTTGTGTCTACATTTTACAAATTGATTTCTTCTTCCAGGCAAAATAACACAGAAAAACACTACCGTTTGAGTAACAAAAGATTTGACACGTTACAAATCCCCAATTTAAGAAAAAATATGTCATGAAAACAATCATTATACATGGCTGGAAAGAGTATCTTTTCCCAAATAATTTAATACCATATTTATGTGGTATGTTTTAACACTTGGATGATCAGGAGGTATTCTTTGCAGTGATATACATTTTTATTTGCACCAAAGGCATGACTGCAATGAATGAACCCCAGACGCCAATGATGTCATAATCCTACACGAGTTAGTAAACATATTTGCAAGTTCCTTTTCAATGAAATTAACTTGAGAATTGATCCTAAAAAGTGTTTTTAAATGGATTTTAATGCAACCCATGTAGAAATATGGCATCACCGACATCTGGATTCATTCATTGCAGTCATGCCTTACTTTGGTGCAAATAAAAATTTATATCACTGCAAAGAATACCTCCTGATCATCCAAGCGTTAACACATAAATATGGTATTAAATTATTTGGGAGAAGATACTCTTTGCAGCCATGTATAATGATTATGTTTTCATGACATGTTTTTTCTTGAATTGGGGATTTGTGAGGTGTAAAGTCTTTTTTGGCTCACACGGTATAATGCTGCAAAGTATGAGATATGGCTGGCTTGTTTACCATTGTAATGATGTATAGGTGTCTGTGCAAATCAAAGACACCTTTTCTTCTTTTACATGAAATTAGTTTTTTCTTGCCTCATGTCATTGTACAAAGGCATAGATGCAATATACCAAACAGCAAACACTGTTCATAAATCAAGAGAAAGAATGAATAAGAAATAAACAAACAGGAAGAATACAAAAGAAAAAACTTAATTTATTTCATATAATCTGTAACAAATACCATTGAAAGATTTACTACTTCATTGAATATATAGCATCTACACAATACATTGCAGATTCCATAATAACCACAATGTAAATATTGAAACAGACCTTCAGCTGATCAACCCAATTCATGGGATGTTATATGACTTAAAGTAAACAAACCAAAATCTTTACTGTACATGGGTGTGCCATTTTGTGTGTGAAATTATTTACCACTCCAACATGGCAGGGCATTGAAATGCATATTTTGAAAGTTCATTTTTAGTCATTTTCCAGTGTCTGATTTTAAAATGATTTCTGTAGAGATCAAATACAAACCTGAAACCTGGTCCATTCATTTTATTTGTCCATTATTTATTTACTGCAAATATCCTGTTTCAACTAAATAACAATGTTTCAAATAAGCAATTGATCAAAATACAAAGTGACCCAAATCGTCTTTCACACAGCATTCTTGGTTGAACAGGTAACACTTCTTAAAACTGGGAGAGAGCAAAATGAAAGGTACAAAAAAGTCACAAATTCTCTGCATCGTGCAAAACAATCATTACTCACAGCAAGGCTAAAAAGCCAACCATGCAAGCTTACAAGCATTATCCCTTTTCCTTTCAAAAGGGAAAAGGGGAAAATTTGATACAGCATACGTGCATAGAAAGCAACTCATGCGTGCCAATTGGTAGATTTGCAGTCAAATGTCACTCAAAACTTCTCTCACTCCCTTTTACTCCTTATCTGTAGTTGGTCTGTAATATTTTAATGGGAAAACTTGAGAATACAATATAAATTTAATAATTTACATACATATTTCTATTTTGAGATGTTTTTATACTTCAAATATTTACAACCGGTTAAACTTATCGCAAAGGATTTATACTGACAGGACAAAGGTTTAGTTAGGAGTTAGGACAGTACCTAAAGGCAATTCCATAAAATAATAAACCTTTTTGTACGTCCGACCCCCATTTTTCTCAAGTTGAACTTCACAAACTGACCAATTCATGGTCATTTGAGAGCATCATAGACTATCATAAGAAAAAAATCAGAGACAGAATATGTCATGAAGGTCCCACATATAGGGGGTCGGACTTACATATTTTATGGAATTGCCCTAAAGATTTGCTCCATGTTTAGAATACTTCAATATTTTACTATAAAAGACATTAAGATTACTTTGCCATCTTGGCAAAAGACATACAAAAGTGTTGCTTACTGTTTTACTGTCAAAATCCAATGTCCTCTATCATATATGAATTTATCTATGTTAAAGTACACATACAAAAGTACATATTGTATTATCACTTCATTATATCACATAGTTCCCAAACCATGTAGAATATACATGGTTGAAGTTACGGAAGGAAAATTATAACAAT
Organism: Lytechinus pictus; assembly: GCF_037042905.1. Lineage (NCBI taxonomy): Eukaryota > Metazoa > Echinodermata > Echinoidea > Temnopleuroida > Toxopneustidae > Lytechinus > Lytechinus pictus. The sequence goes on from NC_087246.1 coordinate 15,763,154, forward strand.
TACTTTTTGAGATGTTGAAAAAGTTCAACCTTTAAACCTCTACCAATAGTGATTAAAATCCAGTTATGGACCATTTGCTGAGCAAGGGTATACCAAAAGAAATTAAGAATACTGGATAGTTAAATATAGGTTATTCTAACTCAATAACACATAAAATAAAGCACTTGGACCACACCATTGCCTCTGCAAATCAATCATTTAAGAACGGCATATAGAGTAATAAACACACACACATCATAACCATTGGTAACAATATTGCAACTCGTCAACGGCTTCCATCTCCTTGGTCTGTCATCTCATTCAAAGTGGTCAAGTAGAGACATCTCTTACCATACAGTCTCCACATGGTTTAACTAAAATATACATAGGCTTGACATGACCTATACAAGCCATACTTGGCATACATATTATATAGAAATGCTGGGGTCATTCATAAAGCCATTTGAAAAAGAAAAAGTAGAAATGACTACTATTCGGGTATGAAGTGCTTACATGCCAGGCCAGTAAGATTTATCCTGATGTTCTAGCAATATTTGTATATATTTCACACAATTTCAATGTCAATTGTGGAGAATGAGTCTCCAAACTAACTGTACATAAACCCCATTCCACAGTATGGAGACCATTGAGATACGACTGAAAGATGGAAAACGGGCAAGGTCTTTCGGCAGTATTCTAGATTACTGAAATTTGTAGTCTCTGTTGGATGGCTCTGACAACCATTGACAGGCTGACTGATACTTCTTGTCTTGCTGATCTTAGACTAGTCCTAACAGTGATCTATCAATGGTCTTTCACAGATCTGTTGCTCTCTGTAAAATGGAGGCTTTAACAACTGCATATATTCAACTTTGGCTACGTACATTAATGTGTCTAACATTGACTGAGAAACCCAATTTGACTTTCCAGGGTCCAGCGACTCCAGTCATTTGTATATTCGTTCAAAACCTCACACAAGTAGCTTTATGAAAGAAACTCTAGATGATGAAACTGGCAAAAAACTCTTAAATTCTGTATCATTGGATTTCAATCCATATGTGGCAGGCACTGCATTACATTACCCCCCTCTTTCCTTTTCATACAATATAAAAAATTGCAATTGATAGCGCTGTCAGTATTCACGAATGATGACTGATCATCTCTCACTTGTGATCACGTTTGTGCTATGGATAGCAAGTTAAGATAACATCTGAATGACTTGTTACTGATCACCACTAGTTATAATTGGGCATAGCTTAGATCGTGCGTTACTCGCATTATAATGTATTATACATCACCATAGGCTACGTACATTGTGATGCCTCATACATCAAAATGCTGCTGATGAATAGTCGAATGTGTTGCCTATCGCAAAAGGTGACAATGATTGATAGTGATTGATATGTTATTGATCCCCTGTTGATATCTACCGCATGTGGTGACAACGTCTAAAAAAAACACCCTATGTTTGATGTTCACAACTCAAGCTTGGTGTCTCCACACAAAGATCGGGTAAACACAGAAGTAAACTTGGTAATTCAAACTGGCAGCTTAGGTACTGATAGCCATATGGAGCAAATATATTCATAATAAAATGCTTCATATGTTTACAGGAATTCACTCTTACGTTACATGGTCATGAATGCGAAGACACCATTTGGATAATTCCAATACGATTTCAGATGTTTGAGACTTTCTGTATCAAATTTGTGGTAAAGTCAAACATCTTCTGTGGACAATTTATGCCACAGGTATGGCTATCTATACTTAGACCAACGATTTAAACTGCAGTTGATCTTAATTAATTTTCAATATGGTCAATGGATTCATCAAGATTTTACAAGGCCCCCAATATGGGGTATCATAAATGACTTTCAATAAGGCAACTTGTTGGATACCTTAAACATTTGTTTCCTCTCCATACATTGGCTGGCATGAGATGTCACTTTAAGAGTCTATAAGGGATCTAATTCTCGTTATTTACGTGGAAAGTAGGAAGTATTAAAGGTTTTCTACAACCTTTAAGTGTATATTCCCTGTACGATGTCCACATCATGATCATTGCAGAGGTTAGAGCAAAATCTTCATGGTATATAAGGCAAGTGTCTAGAAAAACTTTTGGCTTCTGAAACAATCCCAAAACAATACATGGGTCCAGGTTCCAACACAGGATTTGAATCCATGACCTTACATAAAATACAACATGACCACAGTGATACATTCTCACTAACACTCTCTCGTAGTAAAGCATATATTCCTTGTGTGAGAGTACATCAGATATCTGAGCAATGTTGACAGTCTTTGGACATTAGGGTCTCTTCTCACTGACACTCCCTCTGGTAGTAAAGCATGTATGCCTTCTGTGAGAGAACATCAGATAGCTGTGCAGTGTAAACACTCTCATCTGACACACACAGCCAATGTGAATTCAAAGGTTCATTCGGTTTACTAGGCCCACGCCGATATGTCATAAAATGTCCAGAGAATGCATTGCCAACGTGGACCACAGCCGAAGCTAGCCTGTACTTGGATTCCATGGGTCTGGAGCTGTAGAATGTTCAATAACAATATTGGTTTGCATTTATTACAAGGAATGCCAAGCTTTTGAGATGCATATCTTCAGTTCATGAGCATGATAAGAATGGAGCTATCGAAAATGTATATTTTAGTCTCCCTTCACTATTAAAGTTTACAGATAATCAATGAAATGCATACCCAGAATGCTTTAATAATATATTTTACATATGAATGAAGAACAATTCTTTAAAATATATTATAATATTGTAAAAACTTAGACTTAAGGTTATGGTTTGATATGGATGCCACTGCTGAGAATCACCACCCATGTCTTGCTTCTTCTATTATCAATGAGAGAGAAAAACTCAGAGTGTTTTGATTTATTTATACCTGTAATTGTTGACATCTAGATAACTATCTTTATCATCTTCTAGAGTTGTATTCTCAAAGTTCTGTGTTCTCTCCTGCTCCTTATCCTCCTTGTCTTCTTCTTCCTCTTGCTCTGTTGGTCTCCAACCTCCTCCTACCAATCGTAATGATGCAGGACGAGATGGAGAGAGAAACCGGTCTCCAATGAATGAGTGATTCATTGACGATGAACCCGATCTTCAAAAGGTCAATCATGAGAAAAGCAAAGATTTTGATTTACAGTATCTGAATGGTCTTTACTTCAAAAAGTGGTTATCAACAAAGAGCAAGGTAATTCAAGTTAATTTTAATTTCATTTTGAGACATCTAGAAGTGATTTGTAAAAGTCTCTAGTTCCAAAGGTAAAATAAAGCAATCATCACAAATTATACATTGTCTCATCTACAATGAATGGGAGCTTTGGTGACGATAAACAGAACTGCATAGGATTAATTGAGGAAAAAGAACATTTTCCTTTGCAGACATTTGGATGCTCTTTGTGAAGGTGAACTCACTGCCAGATCTCTAATTCCAAATGCAATTATTAGCCAAAGGCAATTGTAACAAATAATTCATTGTTCAATCAACATTGGTTGAGAGATTCAGTGATCAAGAACCTGATTTAAACTGGTCAATCAAGTAATAGAAAAATTATTTTATAAAAATTCGTACTAAAAGTCTCCAAATCCAAAAGCAATCATGAAAAATAATAAATTGTCTTATCTATAATGACAGAAAGATTCAGTGACTACGAACTAAATCTGCACAAGGTCAATCAAAGTAAAGAGGAATACAAATTATTTACAGACATCTAGATTTAATTTATGAAGTTGACCTTTCTACAATGATCTTTAGGTAAAAAAGGGCAATGGTATCAGCATCATTTTATATTTCAGACAATATGAGGTTGCTACATGTAACTTTCCCATTATTAAAAAATAGTTTGTCTGAAGAACCCTCAAAATTGTAGCAGCACACAGACAACCTCAATTTGACACATTGAAGGAACACTTTGAATAGACATGCACTCAAGATGATCTCTCTGGCTTTCCGTGGCTGCGACATATTGGAACAATTGCAATTTAACATCAGACAGTGCCTGATTATCCAACAGCAGTCTACGTACTCACTTTTTGTTAGTTATTGTTTTATGATTATTTGCAAGTGCTGTTTGTTGAACCAGTCGCAGTGACTTGGTGACACCTATGCTTCCATTATTGCAGGTTGCGTTGACCGACGCCAGCCGGTATCTGCTCATATCAAGGACTTCGGGAAACATGATGTGTTCCTCTCTCCTGAAAGGAAGACCATCGGTTTGCCAACCAACACGCTGGATGTGAATGCAAAGACACTGGGGTAGCTGAAAGCAATTACAAACCATCAAATTATTAATTAATCATGTAAAGGTTAGATAATAGACAATAGATAGATTTTTGCTATGACAGCAAACTATTAATTATTCATTGTTTGAAACTTAGAACAATATATAATGAATTAGATGTGAATTAGAAGTGAAACCACACAGCCAATAACAAACAGAAAGGGCCAATTTAAAAAAGACATAGAATTATGGTAACTTTAACAACTACCGTCACCATGAAAACCATGATTGTGCTTATCTGCTGTCATGTATCATGTATTTGTATCTACAAAATTAGATACCATAATACCATCTGGGGCTTGAACCTTAAATCTGTGTAAATTATATCCATATCAGTACACCTAATTTACAACAGTCAAACATAAAATGAAACTGAAGTAAACCCAACCCCTGAACCAACTTGAAAAATATAGAAAAGTATAAAAGTTGAATTTTTAAACAATTTTTTCTTATAGAACCCTAGTAGAACATGATAACAGTCTTTGGATATTTGCAGAGAGCTAGGATAACTATATTTACAAGGTAATTTTCACGCACAAGCCATGCTGATGAAATGTGACAACAAGTGGAGCGCCTTTGGAAGTCTCACCATTCAATATAGCAGCAGTGCTGACTTTGAAAATGACTATCAAAAATAATCATTCACAAAAAACACCATTCATATAAAAATATAATACTACATTCATTGACCCTAAAAGACATTTGACCTTGATCATGTGACCTAAGATTTAAGCAAGATGATGAGTGATACTTGATTACCCCTAAGTTCACATTTCATGAACTATATCCATTAACTTTCAAAATTATGATGCCAATTCAACAATTACCCCCAACATGGCCAAAGTTCATTGACCTTAAATGACTTTTGACCTTGGTCATGTGACCTGAAACTCGGGCAGGATGTTCAGTGATACTTGATTACTCTTATGTCCAGGTTTAATAACTAGATCCATATATTTTCTAAGTTATGATGTCATTAAAAAAACTTAACTTAGGTTAAGATTTCAATGTTGACGCCGCCACCACCGCCATCAGAAAAGCGGCGCCTATAATCTTGCTCTGCAGGTGAGACAAAATCAACACAGCAAAATATTCTAAGTTTCCAGTAATCAATACTCTTCTCACCTTGCTAATAGTCATCTGTTTTTGGAAGACTCTTCTACACTTTTTCCTGGACCTGGACTGTGGACTTGTCCCTGGACTGCTCTCCACACTCACCTGGGAACCACTCTGCCTGTCCCCATCTCCTTGCACCTTCCTCCCCCCTTCCCCTCCTCCTCCTCTACTCCCATCTTCATGGGGACCGGTGGATGTCTTACTGCATTCTATGCACTCCACATCATGGACCAGCTCAGTGTGGGTGAATCTCTCTAGGATGCAGTCTAAGGAGAGGGTACGGAGAAGGGCTAGGGTGGGGATCGGCAGGGACAGGCAGTCAAAGCTGGTGTACGTCACAGGATTCTGAAAGAGAGAGTGAAAGTCACTATTATCAACAATAAAAGCAACAATAATAACTATAAGAACATATGATATAACTACAGAAAAACTTAGATTTCTAAGTCTAGATGTTGTTTAATGCACACAAATCATCAATTTGTGCGGACATTAATGATGATGATGTCAATGACGATAATAAAAACATTGATTATGACAATGATTTTGATGGTGAAGATAATAATCATCAACACAACCACCATCATCATCAACAAAACCTCCATCATTACCAATATCATCACCACCACCGACATTATCATCATCACCATCTCTATCTTCTTTCACCTTAATCAACTTGTGATATATCCATCCTGTATTTCAAACTTGTGTTAATATATTCACTACCAGCATCATCATCATCACCTTTATCGCCATCTTCTTCTTTTCCATCATCATCATATTCATCATCATCATCATCATCATCGACACCATCATCATCATCACCATCGTCATCATCACCATCATCATCATCATCATCATCATCATTGACATCATCATCATCATCACCTCCACCACCATCACCATCTTTCACCGTCATACGTCACTTCCACATGTTGGAGCAATAATTCTGGGTATTAAGAGAAGTGGTCTGGAAATTAGTAACCATGTTCTAAACCAAGTTGATATGACAGATATATGCCCACACTTTTTGTAAGATGGGCCACAAAGCTGCTTTACCTTGTGTCCACATATTGTACATGATAGGTGGTGGGCTAGGAGTCCTCTGAATGGTGAATCAACGTCTCTGATGGTCACTCGGGGCAAGTTGGCTTTGATGCTTGACCGCAGCCCAGAATGATTCACTCTACCATTAGGCACATGCTTCTAAAAATTCAGACAAAAATGAAATAAAAACGCTTTTGTTTGATTTGGTTAACAGCACATCTTCAACGGTATGCTATCCCCAAATTTAATCATAAATTCATATTTTATACCGATAATGATTCAGAGCCACCAACGCTGTCAATCAAATGACTTGATATGCAAATTTTGACTATCAAGTCAATAGGGAAGCTTTGATCAGCGATGTACGGAGTATTCAAGAATGGAGTAAATGTATTATCAAAGGTGACACAACATTTGCTACGGTCTTAATATCTCAGACGGCATAGCGTTATGATTGTAATAGAGTTTTTAGTTCAGAATAATGTAGAGATAAAGATTAGGGTTTATTTGGTTTTGGAGGTTATGTTTTATGTTTGGCTTAACATACAGATTTTCCATCGGAGCAAATGTCATGGAACCATTGTCGAAGGCCCGTCATAACAGAGAACAAAAAGAAGACTGTCGAAAATTGGTACTCAAAACAGCAGTTTAGTTCTAGATTATGGAAAAACAAGAGTGTCGCTAAGGTGAGCACATAATAGGCCAGCATGTAACATGGAAAATTGAGTTATTGGTCAAGCAAGAAACTGAAAAGCGGAAGGTGGCGACTTCACCTTTGACCTTCTGACCTCAAAATCAATATAATTGCTGGGATCTATGCTAGTATCATACACACCAAATTATATGAGCCTAGGTTAAGTTCAACTAAAGTTATCGTGTTTACAAGGACTGCAGAAGGGTAAGATGAAAACAAGTCACTGTGACCTTGACCTTTGACCTTTTTACCTCAAAATCAATAGGCTTCCTGGGATTCATGCTTGTATCATACACATTAAATTATATGAGCATAGGTTAAGTTCAACTGAAGTTATCGTGTTTACAAGCACTGCAGAAGGGTTAAATGAAAATATGTCACTGTGACCTTGACCTTTTGACCTCAAAATCAATATGCTTCCTGGGATTCATGCTTGTATTGTACACACCAAAATATATGAGCCTAGGTTAAGTCAAACTGAAGTTATCGCGTTTACAAGGAAAAGTTAACGGACGGACAGACAGACGGACGGACACCGAGCGTGATACCATAATACATGTACGTCCCGTCTAGGAGGGGCGTATAACAATTAGTCAGCTCTAAAAATGAGAATGTTTCACTAATTTTTGACAAAGATTTCGTAGTTGTTCTTTGTCATTTGACAATACATTCACTCTGTTCTTGAATCCTCTGTACATCATTGAGCAAAGTCTACCTGTTTCATAAAGGTTCCAAACCCTGCAAATCAACTGGTTTAATAGTACTTACCACTAGCTTTGGAGCTTCACTCAGAGGCAGAGGAGAGGTTGGTTGTTCTCTGTCTTCACTTAATTCACTCAACAAAAATTGAAATAACTCGTGAGCATCCTGTAGAACAAAAAACACATTATTTTTCATTCATTCATACAATAGCCTCCAGATATTACCAAGCGTTTATTCAGTGAATCGAAAGATAATTCATTTTCAACGTTTTAATACAGTGTAAGACAGAATGAAATATTATATCATAAAAACCCATATTTTGCCTATGTATATTATGGATAAAATTTACAGTTTATGTCTGAACACATAATTTGGGTCCCAAATAATTTTTCTCTGACACTTAAGAATAGAAACTGAAACATGCATTCATTTCTATGAGAAATCCAATGTAGCTTAAAATGAAGACAGTCTAATAACATTACCCTATCAAAAGCTAACATAAAAATGTATAGCCACCTTTGTCTTTAGTCATCATGGATGGAAAATTGTGCAATTTGTGTATTTCATAATACATGTGCTACAAACATTCATTATCATGAGATGTTTATGGGTCGACCAATCTCTCAGGATTAATAAGGGCGCAGCTTTTGCGCACGAATTATGATTTACATAGATGGATTACAAAAATTATCAGTAGTCTGTAATAGTACAGTATTTATAACTGTCATCTTCATCATTTTCATCATTATACATATCACTGGTCGTGACTTATGACTAATGGTAGAACTTTAAACCTAAGATCTGTGCTGGATCTAATTTGGTATTCCTACATACCTGCTGCTCTTGTCCTGGTCTCCAATTTCGATTATAGAGAGAATATAAAACCTCATGAGGTGAGTACACAGTAGAAGAGGAATAATCGTTAACACCTGCAAAGGAAATATGAACACAGGCATAACTCCAGTTTGGGTAAAATAACAAAACAAATTTAGACAGAATCCAACAAAGTGACACCGAATGTTTAAAATACAAAATATACCTAAATCTTATATGCTAAAATGATTCTGGTAGAAAATCAGTAATCACTCAGAAGTATGAAAAGAAGCAAAGTATTCTCTCAATCTTTATCCACTCCATTATCAATTCAAACATGTATGCTTGTAAAATCATATGTTTATATTTGTTAGCAACTTTCAGCTGGTTTCAATTTTTTACATTTGGCCTATCAGAACTAACTATAATAATAGAAGATTATTTCATTTTCAGTTTAAAGACTCTCTCTCTCACTCCTCAAATCCTAAAATTCTGCTTTGAATATCTAATTCAAATCAACATAGTTTTAGCATGATAAAAACAATGTCAACATGAACAATCCCTTCCCCATCCCATTCACCAAATTGAAATAAAACAAGTCCTGTTACATTCCCAGGTTCATGTATTACAAAGATTTAGATAAATTTGATTAGTCTTAAGTAAACACTAATGCCGAAATTCTTTACCAAACATTGTACAAAGTGCTCCTCCCCCCCCCCCCCAAACAAGAGGTTCAAGCTAAATGGTCATAATGATGAAGCAAAGGCAAGTGCTCATCACAATAAGAGAAAGACCACATGTCCTTTCCAAAGAATGATTTGTATCTACAATGCAATGCAAATCTAGTAAATCCTGAAGCACAATACCTAAACCCACCTTCTAAGGTTCGTGAGAGCCTGTAAGCCAGCTCATTGCCTCTTCCCTTGAAGCATCCTCTCCTAAGGGCTCTATTAAGCCAAGCTAAGAATGCTGGACATGCTGCTAAACTCTGTAGGATGGTGTTCAGGTAACATGTGTTACCAAGATTCTCTAGACCAGCAACTTTTCCTGCAGGATGAGAAAGGTAAAAAATGATGTAATTTTAGTCATTTCATCATTTAAGGCCATCAAACTCCTTGAATCATGTGTAAAGTGAATGGATGCACAGCCATGGGATGCCATTGTCGTCTAAAAATGACTAGCCCCAGTTTGTTTGCAAGAATTATATGTTAGTCAAATTTTTGTTGGATTTTTTTTTCTTTGGGGGGGGGGACAAGTGCAGAATACTCCAGCACGTTTATAAAGGAGGCAGTCAGATAGAAACTTCTCAACGACTAGAATACGGTGTGTGACCATTCAATTTTATGGTTGCCGGGGTATTCTGCACAGAACAATAAGCCGATTTTCAGCACACACCCTAGTAGTATATAAGCACCAACAATAATCATTGAATCTCAAAGTCTTTATGCTTGAATTTGTTCTGAAGTTCAATTCTAATTTTAGGTGCACAGCCGCAGACATGGCCATGCCCATGGGGTACTGTCCCCTTCACACGTGATCAGACTTGCACTGTTGCAGTCCATTTTCAAGAAGTGGAACTTGAACAGAACAACCCCCCCCCCCTGGACTCTTACTTAGCCTGCCCTTGCCTTGGCTTTTGGGAGTTTAACCCAGTGCTTCCAATCTTCCCCAAAATCCAGGAAATCCCAGGAAATTGTGCTTTTTCCAAGATCATTTCAGGAAGAAAAATTCCAGGAAGTTTTCCAGTAAGTTAGGCCTATCATTTCGCTCGCTCGCACTTCTTTTGCTCGATTTGTCATTGGGATTATTTCGCCCCTCAAAATTTTAGGCTCATTACGGCACTTGGTCTTGGCCCTATCCTATTTCATCTTTTTTGTGTATAGATTAGAACTAATATCTCAATATGGAAGACTGGAGAACATTCCAGGATATGGAAAGAGTTCCATATGCACCCCCACCAAAAATAACAAAAGATTGTTGAGACTTCCGGTTCGTTCACTTCAGATTTTTCTATCAATTTTTTACTGTTGCTTACCTTAGTTGGGACTCGAACTCACCTCGGTTGATCTGCAGTCAAGACCTTTCCCGCTATGCTAGCGAGAAGTGCTGATACCGAAAAGGGTATTTTTACGATTATCAGGCGATAGTTCGACTAGTCTCGACTCACAGACCCTTTACTGACTAAATAAACCGATGTCTGTGGACAATTACACGCACAAGATCTCGCTCGAAATTTGACGGAATAAAGCCATATTTTGGTATGTATTTCCACTTCCCCATCATATACGTTTGATATTAGGGCTAGATATATTATTCTGAACCTTCTCCATGTTTTTATTTTCAATTTTAGTGGGGGGTGCATATGGAACTCTTACCCAGGATATTTTGTAAAATTCCAGGAACTTTCAGAGTAAATTCCAGGTTTCGTTTTGAAAAGTGGAAGTAGATCTACTGCCAGTAGTACTGGTTTAGTATGGCCTGGAGCCAGCAGCCAGTAGGAGAGGGCGCACGTCATCGTCGACAGACCTGTCTTCCGGGAGCTCCAGCCAAACTCAAAAATATCGGCCTAAATCTCACCAATCGTAAAGTATATTTTGACAAATTGTGTACATAATGATTGTTATTGTTATTTACTATGCTCATGTGTCAATTTTGTTAATTATGTCTTTCTAAAAATTGGGCTTTTGGGCCTCCCCTCGACCACCTTCTACCTATGTGAAAGCGGGATTATGTCACAGTGTATGAGCGAATACAGATACAGCTTTCTCGGAGATGTCTCCCATCCATCCAAATAAGACATCCTGCTGGTTGCATCTTCTTTTCTGCATTGCATTTCTACTCAGATTCTACCACCATACGTCGATTGATAAACTGAAGGAACATTCGGTCCTAGCAGCTGTCTCTTTTCATAATGATACCTCTAGAGCCAAACAGTTATATCTTGACAGATCGACAAGAGCAATACGTCGTGGTATTCATGAGCAAACCCACGCCAAGCAAGTCTGTTTATCACTGATTCTGCTTCTTTCTGGGGATGTCCAGGTAAACCCAGGACCCAAGACTGCTGCCATCTACCCTTGTGGATACTGTGAGAAGCCAGTCAATTGGTCTCATCATGCTGTTTGCTGTGATAATTGCTCTGTTTGGTACCACAAATCGTGTGAGGATCTGAATACAAATGACATAGAACATCTCGGACATGACAACGTTGTTTGGCATTGCTATAAATGTGACAATGCGAATGTTGAGACGTTTACTTTCAACTCCTTCGAACTTCGCACAGCAAATGACTTTTATCTCCTGTCTCCGGAGCATTACCCATTAGGCATCGATTCTTTTACATCTGATGACCCACCTAGCCCGATAGGTGAGAGCAGCCCTAAGTCGAGAGTGGACTCTGATGACAGCGCCGCTCCCAGAAGCCGGCTCTCAAGCACTGGATCAAGTTCTCACTCCAGCAAGAGTTCCACGAGTATATCCTGCGGCAAAAAATCCAATCTGCGGCTTCTCACTGTTAACTGTTGTAGCATCAAGAAGAATCGTTCTGAATTTGCTGCTGCAGTAGACTACATCAAGCCAGATGTCATCTGTTGGACTGAGTCGTGGCTTTATGGTGTCAAGCCAGGGAAGGATCCTGCAATCAATGCAATCAGATCATCAGAGGTTTTCCCTTCCTCACATCAATTCTCCAGGAATGATAGAGAATCCACCGGGGGTGGCGTCTTTATTGGAGTCTCAAGAAACATCACGACAGAGAATAAACCAGAACTCTCAACGGACTGTGAAGTGGTTTGGAATAAGATCAAACTGAAAGGTGAAAGGGAACTCTATTGTGGCTCCTTCTATATGCCTCACCGTGAATCTCAGAGACCATCATGTTATTTTGACTGGGGACTTTAATTGTCCAGACATAGATTGGGAGCACCTCAGCACTCGACCAGGCGCCGCTGAGAGAGAAGTACAACAAGCTCTTATTGACATCACTTTGGACTTTGGCCTCCATCAAATACATGAGCAACCTACAAGGCAAGACAATCTGCTAGACCTCGTCTTCACTAACAACCCATCATTGGTGAAGAGTTCTAACAGCACGCCGGGGATTAGCGACCATGCCATGGTAGTAACGGACTTTGAGATCCTACCCCACATTGTGAAGCACAACAACAAGAAGTGTTACATGTTTCAGAAAGCTAACTGGACTGAAATTCACCAGCGAGCTGCAGTGTTATCTACTGAACTCGTCACTAAAACTGACTGTAAAGTAGGAATCGAAGAAGTTTGGACTCACTTCAAGACATCACTGTTTCAGATCCTAGATGAACATGTTCCCTCCAAGACACTGCGAGGTAGGAAATCTCTCCCGTGGTTTTCACACAGCCTCAAGCGAATGGTGAAGAGGAAAATGAGACTTTACAAGAAAACCAAGAAAACCACCCACGGTGTAGCCAAGAAGAGTGCATGGAAGAAGTATACAGACTTCCAGAAGGACTGCAAACAGGCTTTCAAAGTAGCTGAAGAGAATTTCATCCTATCTTCAGTCATGCATGGTTTGGAGGAAAACAATCCTAAGCCCTTCTGGAGATACGTGTCCTCGAAGAGTAGAGATAGAACTGGTACCCCAGCACTAAAGAAGGATGGTAATCTGATCCATGATAGCAGACTGAAGGCACAGATGCTGTTACAACAGTTCAAATCGGTCTTCAACTTGGACATCTTTATCCCACCAGTTGAAACAAGAACTACCAAGTCTGCACGCAAGATTGACGATCTGCACATTTCTGTCTCTGGTGTGGAAAAGCTACTTGGCAAGATCAACATCTCAAAAGCAGCTGGCCCAGACCTTATTCCTAACATCATTTTAAAGGAATGTGCACCCGAACTTGCTCCTGGCATTACAGCGATGTTTAAGCTGTCAGTGGACTCTGGTGCTCTACCCCTCGACTGGAGAGATGCACACGTATCACCAGTGTTCAAGAAGGGTGATGTCCACCAAACCAGCAATTATCGCCCAGTCTCCCTAACTTCGGTTATTTGTAAGCAACTGGAGCATATCATCTGTCGCCATATTATAATGCATCTGGAATGCAATAAGATCTTGTCACCACTCAATCATGGTTTCAGAACAGGCCATTCTACTGAGACACAGCTCTTGACTGCCGTACACGACTTTCTCACAGCCCATGATAAGAAGACCCAAATGGACATCATTATTTTGGACTTTGAGAAGGCTTTCAACACCGTCCCTCATTCACTTCTACTACACAAGCTGGAAAGATATGGCATCGAAGGTCCTTTGCTTCAGTGGCTCTCATCTTTCCTAACAAAGAGACAGATGAAAGTTGTTGTGAATGGGGAACACTCATCTTCAACGAAGGTAATGTCAGGAGTGCCGCAAGGGACAGTGCTCGGCCCCCTTCTCTTCCTTTGTCATATCAACGACTTACCAGACAATGTCAAGTCTACTGTCCGCCTTTTCGCTGATGACTGTCTCTTATATAGAACGATCAAGTCGCAGCGGGATCATGTCAGTCTTCAAAATGATCTGTCCAAGCTGCAGCAATGGGCGATTACATGGGGAATGAGATTCAATGCCACGAAATGCCAAGTACTGAGTACTGATCAGAAGTCATCCTACTTCTATAACATCAATGGTCATATTCTCAAACACATTTCCCAAGAGAAGTACCTCGGAGTCATGCTGTCTGATGACCTTAAATGGACCCCTCACATCAGCATGACAACGAAAAAAGCAAATTCCATCCTGGGACTTATTCGCCGAAATCTCCAGTTTCGCCCTGAGCAGTGTAAACGTACAGCCTACATATCGCTTGTACGGTCCATTCTCGAGTACGGAGCCTGTGTGTGGGATCCATACCTGCAGAAAGATATCCAAAGCCTTGAAAGGGTTCAGCGCAGAGCTGTGAGGTTCATCACAGGTGACTACACATCTCGCAACCCAGGCAGCATCACCAGCATGAGAGAAAAGCTAAATCTGCCAACACTATCCTCAAGACGACAAGTCCTGAAGTTATCTTCCTTCTTCAAGGTGGTCGAGGGGTCGGTCCCAGCCCTTCCTATTGAGAATTTCTTGACTAAATCAAGGCCAAAACGGAAAGTCAAAACAAAACAATTTAATGTCTTTCAAGCACAGAATATCTTGGAAAGACAAGTAGTGAACCACAATAAAGGTTACACTATTCAATCAACAAACACTGAACAATTAAAACAATATTTTTTTGTGAGTACCCCTCTGGCTTGGAACCATCTCCCACCTGACACAGTGAACAGCACATCACTAGAGGTGTTCAAGTCAAAGATCGAAAAGAGCTACCTACGATACGACTAAATATCACCGTGCCCTCTCTCACCCACTGCATTCATACCAATTGGTCCAGCAGTGTACACATCCAGACCAGACCAGACCAGCCAGCCTGGCCCAAGGCCGACACCGGCATGAGTCATTTTTTAAAAATAAGTAAAAAAGAATCTTAATTTTGTATAACTTCTCTTCAATGCCCTTCGACATGTTTGATGCCCTGAAACCATGGAGACTGATATAGTAATACAGCCAAAGTATAGCTTAAAAGTAAGAGGGTATAACTTAGCATAGATAAACTTTCTGCAACAACGACAAAATCACACTCGACATTGCGTCATTGCTTTTCCCACACAGTCCCATACGCGTAAAAATATGTTGGGTGCGTCTCTTTCAGACTTAAACTGAGTAGAGTTCTTACTTTTTCTTCCGGTTCTCTTAGAATTGCTTGGTCCTGGGCTCCAAAGAATATACAACAATGCAACAGCTGCAGTTATACCTAACCCAATGATTGGCACAAGGTTTTCAGATTGGCTGTGGAAACCTTTCATTTTCAAGATAAAGTCATGTCCGGTAGTTTCACAGATCAGATCGAGATAGACTAGCTAGCTCGGATCGCCAGCCACACGCGCGCCCCGGCGCGCCCCCGGGCGGCCTAGCAAGGCCGGCCAAACGCAGCGGTGAAGGATTAACCTTATTAAAGGGATGGTCCGGGCTGAAAATATTTATATCTTAATACATAGAGTAGAATTCACTGAGCAAAATGCCGAAAATTTCATCAAAATCGAAAAACAAATAATAAAGTTATTGAAGTTTAAAGTTTAGCAATATTTTGTGAAAACAGTCGTCATGAATATTCATTAGGTGGGCTGATGATTTCACATCTCCACTTTCCGTTTTCTTATATATGTTATTACATATAAAATCATTATTTTTTCATTATTTCATACTTGTGTGAATAATATGTCTCCCTTATAATGAAATAAGTTGCAGCAATAAATATCTAAAGCACTATTCAGTCGTCAATCCAATTTTTCTAGTTCTTGGAGGAAAAAATTTGAATAAACCTAATTTCATATCATAAATATACAAAAGAACAAGTGGAGATGTGACATCATCAGTCCACCTAATGATTCATGACGACTGTTTTCACAAAATATTGCTAAACTTTAAAATTTCAATAACTTTGTTATTTGTTATCCGATTTTGATGAAATTTTCGGTGTTTTGCTCAGTGATTTCTACTCTATTTATTAGGCTATAAATACTTTCAAACCGGACCATCCCTTTAATGGATGGATGGATGGTCGGGATGGATGGATCGGGATGGATGGTCGGGATGGATGGATGGATGGATGGATGGATGGATGGATGGATGGATGGATGGATGGATGGATGGATGAATGGATGGTCGGGATGGATGGATCGGGATGGATGGATGGATGGATGGATGGAAGGATAGATAGATGATCGGGATGGATGGATGGATGCGGCCTGGATGGATCGATGAGCGATGGATGGATCAAAATGACGCATAAATGGAAGAACTGGTGGATTAGTGGATTGTTCTGTGCAAGGATGAAATGAAGCATGGATGGATAGATGCGTATCTCACAAATAATTTAATCAATGCGAGCGCGTAGCACGAGCTGACAATAAATATTCTGATATTAAAAATGACATTTTAATAACTTATTGTAGGAATTCATGAAAGGGATACGTACCTCACCGTGGATCCAAAAGTGCGAGTTGAAAACCCTCAAAACATGACAGTCAAGTCAGTTCATTTCAATTCAATATTAATCCAAATTCATTTTATTTAATAATAAAATAAAAACATTTTCATTTGAAATTTAATCTATCATTATTTTTTAAAAAGAAGGACAACAAAAAAGTACCTACTTGATAAATAACAATCCTTCAAATTACATGTAGGCTTACATATCCAGATGGAAACACCTATAGATAAGTACTATATGTATGCACATAATCATAATCGGTAATAATTAAGCTTGCACATTCTAAAATGTTTACCAGAACATCCATCGGTCCGATTGGTAAATTTTTGTAACAAACACATATATCGTAAAATGAGATTAAGCATACAGTATTGACAACGATTTTTTTATTGGATAAACATGCAGGATGTGTATCTTGCTCGCGAGAAGAATTGACTATATTGACTGATGAAAAATTGATATTCAAATTCTTCCCCTCCGCTATATAAAGCTTGTTTTATTCGCTTCCCTTCCTCTCCTTCTCTTTCTTCTTTTTCCCTGCTCTCCTTTCCCTTTGATTTTCTTTCATTTTGTTTCCCCCTTTTGACCTCCGATGGGGGGGGGGGGGGGGGTGAACAAGGCTGCTTCTGCTCTCTAGATCCGCCTATTATGGGATACATAATGGGGAGGAGGGTTGTATAGTTGGGCAAACTGTATTTACATACTTCATGAGGAATATGCGTTATTTTTCAAATCAATGTCCTGATAAGTTATTTTGTTTTGTATAACAATTCAATTTAAAAGTATAGTAGTAGTAGTAGAGTAGTAGTAGTAGTAGTAGTAGTAGTAGTAGTAGTAGTAGTAGTAGTATAGTAGTAGTAGTAGTATAGTAGTATAGTAGTAGTAGTAGTAGTAGTAGTATAGTAGTAGTAGTAGTAGTAGTAGTAGTTGTAGTAGTAGTAGTAGTAGTAGTAGTAGTAGTAGTAGTAGTAGTAGTAGTAGTATAGTAGTAGTAGTAGTAGTATAGTAGTAGTAGTAGTAGTAGTAGTAGTAGTAGAAGTATAGTAGTAGTAGTAGTAGTAGTAGTAGTAGTAGTAGTAGTAGTAGTAGTAGTAGTAGTAGTAGTAGTAGTATAGTAGTAGTAGTAGTAGTAGTAGTAGTAGTAGTAGTAGTAGTAGTAGTAGTAGTAGTAGTAGTAGTATTAGTAGTAGTAGTAGTAGTAGTAGTAGTAGTAGCATTGGCGGCGGAGCAGAGGATTATCTTTTGTGTTTGGGGGGACGCCTATTGTTGCGTCCCCCCCCCCCCAAACACAAAAGATAATCCTCTGCTCCGCCGCCAATGAGTAGTAGTAGTAAAATGGTATTTATTAAAACATCACATGGCAGTAGTTTACATTGGTTAAAAGTTGACTACACATTTACATGTATATATTTCAATAATATACAATTAAATGTTATGATAAGAAATAACTACACCTTAAAGGTCAAGTCCACCCCAGAAAATTTTTGATTTGAATAAATAGAGAAAAATCAAACTAGCATAATGCTGAAAATTTCATCAAAATAGGATGTAAAATAAGAAAGTTATGACATTTTAAAGTTTTTGTTTATTTTTCACAAAACAGTGATATGCACAACTCAGTGACATGCAAATTGATGAGACAGTCAATGATGTCCCTTACTCACTATTTCTTTTGTTTGTATTATACAATATTTCAATTTTTTTTATACAGATTTGACAATAAGGACCAACTTGACTGAACCTTATTGTATTAAACAATGCTAATTCCATATGTTCAGGGAGGAATTCATCATTGTTTCACTTGACAATGAGGAGAAAATTAGAATATTTCATATTTCAAAATACAAAAGAAATAGTGAGTGGATCCAACCAGGATCTGCATATAACTGTTTTGTGAAATTATGCGAAACTTTAATATGTCATAACTTTCTTATTTCACATCCGATTTTGATGAAATTTTCAGTGTTATGCTTGTTGGCTTCTTCTCTGTTTATTCAAATCAACTTTTCATTGGGATGGACTTGTCCTTTAGAACTAAGTACATGTACACCAATGGTTGATAGAGTGGCATAAAAAGAGTAGGAGGAAAAGAAAGGTAGAAATGCAGGAAAGGTGGATAGAGGGCATTAGAGAGAGGGGGAGGTAGGTTATATATAAAAATATGAACCATGAAGACAAGAGGAGAGGTGGGAATGAGACCATTTGAAAGAGTTGGTATATAGAAGAAGAAATGGGAGGAAAGACGCAAAGTGCGGGGGACTTATCCCTTTGTTTCCCATATGCATTTTCTACCACCGTTGTATTCCGTCTCGGCTATATATAAGTTCTTGCCTGTAACTATACATTTTGGCAAGGAATAAGAGAAGTATTATTTGTGTAAAATATAAAAAGTCATCTGGTTTACTTTCAAGTTGATGACAAAAATTCGCTCTTCTGGTCGGAGTGGGTAAACTCGATCATCATGATCCTAATCTGCCGCCACTCGATCCCATTGGCTATATATACTTCTTCCGATTTCCAGCAAGCAACTCAATTTGGGCAAGTTATTTAACTCTTTGCACGCTGAATTAATTTTTGGGGGATAGTGACAATTGTTTCCATGTCATTTTCTTTAATTCAAGATAGTGCACCATTATTATAAACATTAGATGTCATCCAAGAACTTTTGCCTTTTATTAGCTTGTAGTTTGAAGGTAGGGGAGAAAACTAATTTTTAAGATTGTTGAATTTCATCAGCGCGCAAAAGGTTAAAAGGGTTAAAATCAGTTATGCCTCATCAAAAAAAGTAAAAGAATAATTTCGATGAAACTTTAGGCCTATTCCATATCCCTGCACATCCATCTCCTAGCTGTTTTGTTTTGCGCTGTAATTTGAAATTTTGATTAAAGTTGCTCTCTCATCATGATCATACCAAAGTTTTGAAAAATTCTTGGATCTTTTTATGTCTACTTATAACGCTACAATCCCCCTTAAGAAGTTTTCCCGCTCCACATATAAAAAGACACCCAGACTCCCCTGGATCTCTAAATCTCTCCTTAAGTCTATCAACCGTAAAAACTATTTATTTTGCAAATAAATTATAAGAAACAGCCCAATAATGATAAACTTAAAAGGAAATATATTCGATATCGTAATGTACTGACAACTTCCCTACGTCTTGCCAAAAAAATGTATTTTTCTGACCAATTTAACAAGTACAAGAACGATATTTCGAGTACGTGGAGAGTGATAAACAAGGTCTTACAATCAAACAAAAAGTCCGAACCAACAAAAGAAATCTCACACAACGGGAAAATTATCGAAGATCCTACTGAAATAGCCGAGTTGTATAACGATTACTTTGTTCAAATTGGTACTAACCTCTCAATGAATATCCCTGAACCTGATAGAGAATTTACATCTTTTTAAAAAAATCCTAATCCGCAATCTATTTTCCTTACCCCTATACTCGAATACGAAGTTAAAGATATTGTAAATAATTTAAAATGTAATAAGAGTCCTGGTAGTGATGGTATAACAAATTTCCTTTTGAAAAAGGTAATTAATGAAATACTCTCACCTTTGACATATATTTTTAATCTATCATTAATAAATGGCGTTGTTCCTTGTAATATGAAAGTAGCAAAAGTTATACCCGTTTTTAAAAAAGATGATAAACGAGAAGTTTGCAACTATCGTCCAATTTCACTTCTCACTTCCCTTTCAAAGTTACTAGAAAAGATAATGTACTCACGCTTAATCAAATTTTTAACCGACTGTCAGATATTATGTGATTCTCAGTTTGGTTTCAGGAAAAAACATTCTACTGTTCATGCTTTACTTTCTTTTATTGATAAGGTGGCATGTGCCGTCGATAAGTCACTGCACACTGTTGGTATATTCCTAGACCTTTCCAACGCCTTCGACACGATCAATCATGATATATTGTTATATAAATTATCACATTATGGTATTCGTGGGAAGGCCTTGGATTGGTTCAGGAGCTACCTCAGTTCTCGTAAACAATTTGTTTCTTATACAGGTATAAATTCTAGTTTGAAATCAATATCTTGCGGAGTACCCCAAGGATCACTCCTTGGTCCCTTACTTTTCATTCTTTACATTAATGATTTTAAAAATTCTTCCAATATTTTGTCATTTATTTTGTTTGCTGATGATTCTAATATTTTTCTGTCTCACCGTGACCCACATACACTACTTAATATTTTAAATACAGAACTTCAATCAGTTCAGTCTTGGATTAGAGCTAACAAGTTGTCACTTAATGTTAAGAAAACCAATTTTATGATTTTTAGTAATTCTCTTAAAAGTTTACCTGGTCAAGTAGTCATGGATAATGTAAATTTATTACAGGTTAAATCCACCAAATTTCTTGGGCTCTATATCGATCATGATTTGTCTTGGAAGTGTCACATTAATTACTTGTGTAAATTGACTTCTAGAAGTATCGGTATTTTAAGCAAGCTAAAATTCTTTTTTCCTGATTATATACTATTAAACTTATATATGACTCTCATTTCATCACGACTAAATTATGGTATATTAGCTTGGGGTAATACAAACAAGACGGTACTAGAAATGTTATTTAAATTACAAAAGCGGGCTATTAGGTTGATTAACCAATCTGACTTTTATGCACACACAAATCCATTATTTATAAAAAATAAAATCCTGAAAATTCATGATCTTTACGAATTTCATTTGGGTACATTCATGTTTCAACTCTCAAAAGATGATCTACCGGAAATTTTCTCTTCCTTGTTTCAAAGAAACGACCTCATCCATTCTTATCCAACCCGCCAAAGGGACTCATTTCACCTTCCACGTACTCGAACGTTATTTGCTCAAAGAACAATTGTATTTGAAGGACCAAGGTTTTGGAATCATCTTCCAAACGAAATATCTAGCTGTTTATCCTTAAGTATGTTTAAATTTAAACTGAAATAATTTCTTTTGTCCAGTTATGGACCCCGTTAAGACGCACTGGCTGAATATATATAATGTATTTCATTTGTACCTTTTTAAAGGTATACTGCCTAGTTTGAATTTTTTCATTCTTCGCTCACCCCCCCCCCCCTTCTATTTCACATTTGTCCACTTTCCCTCTCATTCTTTACCCCGCGATTTTCCGCTAATCTTTGGCTTTTCCTTTGTAGTCTGATTATTTTTTTTGTGTCCGATCTCCTTGATTACTAATTTCATAATTACTTTAAGGAACCTGCAGACATAACAAGCTCTGCTTTTTATGCAGGTTCCTTCATATTTCACTTTATTTACTGCTATTATACATGTTATATTTTGTATTTTGTATGTAATCAAATGTATTTCTCAATTTTAATATGTTATTATTTTGCTATCTTGTGAAGTATGAAAATAAATTCAATTCAATTCAAATGAAGCTAATAGGAGTCCAAGAAATAACATGCACATATTCCCATTTCCATAAATAACAGGTCCACGCTTCGTGCGCGAGGGAAACGTCCTCGATCAGTGCTGACAATACATCACCTTTTCCCCATTTTGCACTCTATTTTCCCATATTCCAAAGTTTTGCGAAGTAATATCAATTGTGCTGTTTTATCTCATCATTCTCGCAAACACGGAAATTGATATGCATATAGGGTCATCAAACTCAACAATAAGAGTGATGTAAGCATAATAATAATGGTGCTATAATTTCAGCGCACACTTCCACCCAAAGCTTCCACCTTTCGGTGCTCATGGCGCTTAAGAAAACTAAATGTACACACATAAACAAAAATTGAAATGGAATATGAAAAGAAATGTGAATTCTCCTCAACACACGATTAAACTCACTCATAACAGAGCATTGGTCGAGAATGATATTTCGTGATATGATTAAGTGTACACTCTTTCCTACCACATTTTTAAATAGTATTTGATTTTTAGTGCCCCTACACAGGCGCCGCGGATACGGAGGGGGGGGGGGGGGGCCGGGGGGCTTCAACCCCCACTTTTCCGAAACCACGTTCAAAAATGTAAAAATGACCATCCGACTGTAATTTTTTGCATAGTCAGCCCCCTTCAAAACCGTCCGCGTCCCATTTTTTTTTGGGGGGGGGGCAGGGTGGGGTTGTATTTTTATTTTTACTGATTTTTTTTAAGCATGCATGCCCATGCTGCGCCCCTTCCCTGTATACACTATACCGTTCCCAAACACTCAAAGCAAAAAGAGGGGGTGAATTTGGAAGTAATCTATCAAAAAATAGGGAAGTTTGATTTGAGTTGATATTACAATAAATCCAAATTCATAATCCAGGGAAAAGCAACAACAACAACAACTAAATGTTCCTGCCTATTAGAAAATGTTCAGCGCCCTCTATCATTCACTACCGGTATATCAGGTCAATAACATCATTTCTACAAAAAGACTGCGCTGTCACTGTTTTTGTCCCATATCACTAGTCACACGTTCACCTGTCATAATCTTGTTAGTCTACTTGGAAATTTGTAATTCTAAGGATGCTGTAGACCTAAATTTACTCAAGACACACGGGGTTGTTGCTTTCTGAATTCCGGACAGTCCTAACGACAAACTGTAAATATAAAATGTAAGTTCGACTCATTGCCTCCGCCTCCGGGCTTCACTTCATTTCATTCACATGATTCACTCATTCATTGTTTGTTATTTTTAATATTGGGCCTATTATAATCTTCATGACCTTAGTTATATGTAATTTATGGCCTATTATATTATAATGCAGCCTTTTCATGAAAATCCCAGAATCGCGTGCAAAATGAATGGACACGGCAAAGGGGCACCATTTTTTTGTTCAATCTGAAAATGACTGCCCGAGGTTTTTTCAAAGAAAATCATATACGGTACTAGGCCTAGGCCTATTTCAATTTTTTATGAGATATTTAGCACAGTAACTCAGTCATAATGATGTAAGGAACATTGTCAACTGAAAGATTTTGTGAAATAAAAAGAAATTTATGTTAAATCTTAACTCAAATCGAATAGGTGCGCAGACTTGGGGGGACCACCATCACACGTTAACTACCATGACTACATGTGATGTAGGCATTGGCCTAGTCTGATCTAAAGGCTACAGTATATGGAAAGACTTCCTTATGTCCCCTCCACTAATTAAAAAAAAATCTTCTCCAAAACCCCCTTCTTTTGTTCTCTCTTCTTTTTTTTCTTCTTACTTCCGCTTGGAACTTGCATTCGAACCTCTCGCTGCAGAACGAGGCATCTCCAGACTCAAGCCTGTTGCCTTTAATAGCTAGCAGGAATTGTTGAAAGCCATGGGTTTCGTAGCGGTTATCATTGTTGCTGTTGTTTTAGCTTATATGGCAAGTTTCCCCAAGTCTGCGCAGTCCCCCTTGTCTGCGCACACGCGTATCTGCGCGATTCTAGTAAAAGAAGATACGCAACGAGCATGAGCTTTACACATGCAATACATAGACAGGTATTCATAAAAAATCCGACTCAAAATGGTGGAAAAATAATGAATTTAGGGCAATTCATGTGACGGCCTCAAAATGCAGCCTTTCTCATCAAAATCCCTG
Source organism: Lytechinus pictus (assembly GCF_037042905.1). Taxonomy (NCBI): domain Eukaryota; kingdom Metazoa; phylum Echinodermata; class Echinoidea; order Temnopleuroida; family Toxopneustidae; genus Lytechinus; species Lytechinus pictus. Next base: position 15,787,398 of record NC_087246.1, read on the forward strand.
AATCGTGTGCAAAGTGAATGAGTGCGCAGATATGGGGTACCATTTTTTTTTTCAATCTGAAAATGACTGCCTGAGGTTTTTTCAAGAAAATCCTATATTTTCTTTCATTTTTTAATGAGAAAGTTGGTACACTTACTCTTAATAATAGAAGGAACATTATTAACTGAAAGATTTTGTGAAATAAGAAGAAATTCATGTTAAATCTTAACTCAAATTGTTGGGTGCGCAGACTTAGGGCCCACCATCATATAGCGCGTATCATTCAGTATTGAATATTTGCGCCAGCATAATTTGCGGTAATTTTTATATAACCTTTTCTGTACTTAAATCAATTCAGTAAAAAGAAGGTGTAGCGCTGCATTATTTGCGCAATTTTGGGAGAATCACAACAGACTGTCATCACAAATCACTTAACCACTTTAGATGTATTTTCTGGCCAAGCCCGGATCGGTACGTTGATCAGGTTTCTCAGCTACTGCATGATGATGATGCGCATGCGTAGCGTTAGGCCCCAGTCAAGGCTGTGTGATGTCTGTTGACGAGTTTCGAAATTCAAAATTAGTACAAATTAGTACAAATCAACCGATATTACGACTAGTCTACTCTCCAAGAGTATTGGGTATTTATTTTACTGACTTAATAAACCGATGCCATTGGGAATTACACACACTCAAAATTTTGACGGAATAAAGCCATATTTTGGTATGTATCCAACTTTTCCCTCTTAAATCTCTTAGATATATGTCCGGAGAAAAGGATGCACTTCCTCACCCTCTTCAATTTCTTTTTAAATTTCTGCTCGCTTTCAATGGGAGAAACAAAGTGCTGGAATAAAATTTGACAATTTTAAATAGAATCAACTTACCAGTTTCTGGAAATATGTGATGTGAAATGCAAAATTTTGATTGTTTTTATGTGCTAAAACATACCGACACGTGCGCCAGCATCATGTTGGTATATCTGGCATGATGTCGCCACTGCAGTTTGTACATGTATGGGATACTCTAGTCTATGGAGAGAACTGATACCGCGAAGCCAGATGAAGTCTCAGCTCAGCAGAGCATATCCTGACCGAAATACGAAATATACTGATTTTTGGGTCTAGCGAGTAAATTGTCATTACCAAACACCTAGCAAGTAAAATGTCATTACCAAACACCTGTAACGTTACATCTCTAACTTTTGGTCTTAGATCTCAGTATAACTAGCAGGGTAGTTAGTTCACTGGAATCTTTTCTAGGGACTTGGGATTAATCTAACAATTTCTGACATTTTACTATAAGATCTAAATGATATGCCTACATAACAACAACACAAATGATTTGATTATGAAATGAGTTTTTAGTCAAAGACAATCAAAGTTTAAATTTTAAACAAATTTAGTATTTTGTTTTCAAATCACTGTTTTGTTTTTCCTCTTTGTGAAAAATTATTAAACTTGTTTTCAAAGTCAGCACTGCTGAGCATATAAAATTGGATAATGTAGGCCAGACTGCAAGAGGCTTTCCACTTGTTACCACAATACCAGAAGTGGCATTTACACGTATGTATCTTTTAAAAAGGAGACAGTGCCTATATTCAGAGTACTTCTCAGGGAATAATTTGCTCCACATTTTTGAAAGACTGCTATGCATAAAGTCTTTTGTATAGCATATTTTTACACAGGACTGTAAATTACTTAGTTGAGAGCTTTTCTCTTTTGACCAAAAATGCTATCTATTCAAATTTGTAAAGCAAAATTATTCCCTGCAAGTTCTTATCTCAATCTAACATTACAACCCGGGGGGGGGGGGGGGGGGGGCACTTCCATTGACGAGTGGATACCATGCGCGACCATGGGGTCTCGAAAAGCACCCTAAACACGTAATTTCCATAGCCTGAAAATGTACCCCTTAACAAGTATTGGCGCGTGAAACCCTACCCTTAACAAGTATTGGGAACAAAACGATACTCTTGGCAAATATTTCCTGAAATGAGCCCCTAAACAAGTACAGGAATATTTTATTGTTATGTCACGGGTCCTTTGGTCGTCAGTTTTCATTTGGTTTAGTACGACCCCACCTTCCACACCTCGCGCAAATCGGACTCTAAACACGTAGTGTTGGGGCAAAAAGGACATCCTTTATACAACATTTTAATTTTGTTTTATCATCCCCGCAAATTTGACCCTAAGCACGTAACTTTCCTAGCGAAATAGATACCCTTTTTCATTATTTTTGTGTTTTTGACACCCTTATCACGTTACGTACGTAACGTGCCCTATCTTGAAAAAGACATCCTTTTTACGTGTTTTTTTGGTCGCGCATGGTATCCACTCGTCAATGTAAGTGGCCCCCCCGGGCATTACAAGTATAATTGTTGTGCAGTTTACATATGTGAGTTAACACATACTGTACCATTTTAATATCTTCAAACTTTTGTTTTATCATCCCCGCAACTTTTGTTTTATCATCCCCGCAAATTTGACCCTAAGCACGTAACTTTCCTAGCGAAATAGATACCCTTTTTCATTATTTTTGTGTTTTTGACACCCTTATCACGTTACGTACGTAACGTGCCCTATCTTGAAAAAGACATCCTTTTTACGTGTTTTTTTGGTCGCGCATGGTATCCACTCGTCAATGTAAGTGGCCCCCCCGGGCATTACAAGTATAATTGTTGTGCAGTTTACATATGTGAGTTAACACATACTGTACCATTTTAATATCTTCAAACTTTTAAACTTATACAGTTCCATGGCATTTGCTCCACTCTAAAATATACACTCATCAAGTGACCATCTTCAACCCTAGCTTTAACGCTATACTAAAACCCTGTTGCAACCTTAACCCTACATATTAGATGAAATTTAGCAAGGCCGGGTTGAGCCATTGTCACAGGAGCCAAAAAAAAAGAGTGTTGTCACCAAACTTACATGTATAAAAGATGAAACTTGAACAATGTACATAGAAAAAATAAGGTTGACCTCAGACAAATTTTAGGGTACACAGTTACATGTAGGTATTGCCCATGTATTTGCCTGCATTTCCTGGGTATTTCTCATTTTGCCCCCCCAGTATCATATCCGCCCTAGAGGTGAAATACAGGTAGGTATTTCTTGGGGAAATTGCCAACCCTGTAATATCTGTTTCACCTCGACTTTTAATGACTTTTAAGGGTCTTGCAGGATTATCAAGACAAAATTTGGTATGATGGCAAGAGAAAACATTCTCTTTGTCACATTTCCATGTTGTCTTGTTTTCTTTATAAATGTAAACACTGTTTTAACTTGGCGACATTTGTACACTAAAAACGTTAATCACTATTTGTCAAATACTTAAAGGAGAATGAAACCCTTGAAACCAGCTGAATCCATATCAAAGAGAAAAATCAAAGAAACATATTGTTGAAAGTTTGAGGAAGATTGAATGAATAATAAGAAAGTTATGAGCATTCGAATATTGAGATCACTAGTGCCATGTAGATCCTCCCACCGGCAATGCGACCAAGATCTGTGATATCACACACGTACAACTCCCTCATTACTTTAGTACTTATTTCACTTATATTCTCACTTTTATAGAGTCTATCACAAGGTGAGGTGTTCTCTTTATGAGATGACAAGTACAGAGGTTTCACAACATTATATCATTGATGAATCGTTTGTCATATGATTAGAATGAGCAAAAAGAGATGTTTTGGGGTATATTTTCAGTGTCCAAATGGGAGAGTTGTACGTGTGTGACATCACAGATCTTGGTCGCATTGCCAATGGGAGGATCTCCATAGCATTAGTGATCTCGACATTCAAATGCTCGTAACTCTTTTATTGCTAGTCCTATTTTTCTCAAAGTTTTGTTGATCTTATTCTTTGATTTTTCTGCTTTCACAAAAGCTAACTTGCTCCAAGAGTTTCATTCTCCTTTAAGACAGTGGTAACTAGATATGGGAGCTATTATAGCCTTCTGTTGAGTGTCTAAGTGTAATTGATTTGTCTCTTTCCGCTCTAACCATTGAAATTGCTCTTTATATTATTTTTAAGAATTGAAGAGCAGGATCTGTCGCTATTTGATATCATTGCAATTTAATTCTTAGGTCAGTCTTTGAGAAAAAGGAAATATCTTCATAAGAGGGTTCTAGTTTGTGGCATGGTCTTTATTTGGTGGGGATGTCTGATGTCTCTTTGGGTATGTTTGAATTGGATATTAGCAAACACCAAGTACACTGTACATCCACATGAGTTCTGGTTTTGTTTGTCTCGTCTTTTCTTGCATTGAGTTGGCATGCTGGCTACATGTAGCTATCTTTTCACAATTGCATCGCTGATCTTCTTTTTGAGGACATTGATATTTATACGCTTTTTCAATAAAATCTAAAGTGTTGCAGATTTATCAAACATCAAAATGTTAGGTATGTATAACAAGTGATGTGTTATTTTGAGCTTTTTAAATGTATAATCAAATGTGTAATAGGGGGTTGAATTTCATACTTTTGCAAGGATTAGGGAGCAAACATTATTACATGACACTGATTGATGAAAATTGAAAACATGAGTATGAAGTCTTACATTGGCCAATTGATCCTGTATGAGATGGTGAGAATGTGTATTTCAGAATTTGTAGCAGATTCCTGAATTTTAAAAATTGGCACTGTATGAATTTACTTATCATGTGACTGTGACAGAAACTTTTCAGATCCATTTTCAAATCAACTTAAGGAAAATGATGGATCCTAGTTTTGCTACAAATACACTACAACATGAAAGCAATAAACTCTTTGACATGTTAGAGCCCTTCAAAATTTGAATCAACTATTTTTTAATCAAAACTTTATTTAAAGAACAAGTTAATAGTTGATGTTCAGGTTCATCATGGATGTACATATAGTAAACAAGAAAGCAATGCAGATTGAACTTTTATTACTTTAAACATACATGTACATTCAGTTTAAGTATCAGGATATAATTAAGATCTATACTTTCAAGTTTTGTCAGCATCATAGAATCATAAAAAAAAATGTACACTTGAGTCCCGTACAATGATGAAAATACATAGATTTACATGTGACAGAATATCTGTAAGAATTTCACACTTTTGCAATGTTCCTATTCGGGAAATTAGAATCATGGTACAATGTATTGGTTTAAGGACAAAAGAGCAAGTTTCTATTTCTATAGTAATATTGAAACAGCTGTTGTAAGGTTTGGTTCCATTTTCATTGACATTTATCACTAATAAGGGTGTGGACAAAAATAGGACGCACATAAAACGAGGCATAAGTGACCTTGGGGGATTTCCAAATAGAACCCTGTAACACAAAACATAGTGTTTGATTGTACAGCTGGTTTTTACACGAAAGTTAGATTGCACAGACATGATACAATCAATCGTTAATCGTAAATCAGCGATCAATTGCTAAGTTTAGGGCTGTGAAATAATCACAGGACATTATTAATGGATCGATTATAAACACCTCTCTAAGGCCGTGTTTATGCTTCCACTTTTCAGGCCAGAATCAGCGTTTCCATACGTGATTAGTCCAAAACACGGTTGCGTCCATGCTTACTTTCATTTAAACGACGTTTCAAAACGCCGATCGTAAACTCACAAAAAGGTGCGTTTGTAAACGTCGTTTGACCAGAATCAGGCTTTCTGGGGAAGTATAAACAGAACCACGATCGTAAACGTGTGTAAGTGACGTCATTTGGTACATGCTTCCGGTGAGATGAAAATCCGCGGGCAAATACAGTCGCATTGCTCCATTGTCGCCTGTTACCTCCACAGAATAAACCTCTCATCTCCCTTGATTTGCATGTGTGATAATTGATTTAAGTAAGTAATAGTATTACTCTTCCAATTTGTCATCACGATGAATGGTGAGGGATTTACAACAAATGAAAAACCTGGAACATGAGTTTTAATGAGGAGACATCGCCAGATGCCCCAGTAGCATAAACAAATAGATTTTTATTATGTATACTTTAATATTGTTTATTTTTTCTCACTATTATCCTCACCATGGTGGAAATTATATGGCTGTGTCAAGAAGCTCCATGCAAAATATCGGAAATTGTTCGATGTTTTTATAACAGTCGTCGTACCCCATAACAACACTCGGAAACAAAAATTCGAAAAAGGGCGCGCCCAATTTGACCTCGCTTTCCTGCTCAACGAAAATTACGATGAGAAGCCAGCTGGAGATCGTGATTTCGCCTCTGAGAAGTTAAGCATAAACAGCACTCCCAGAACCACGTTTACGATCGGCGATTTGAATGGACGTTTGAAAACGCTGATTCTGTTCTCGCAATGGAAGCATAAACACATCCTAATTTTATGTGCATAGAATTAGTATATAAATAAGCTCTTATTCATAAAATGAAGCTAGCCGAACTGCTAATTCTTGGTCTAGATACACTTTGTGAACTGCATACCCAGCCGTAGCAAAATTGACCTCAAAAGATGAGCAATTCTTTGAGCTGAGGGGATTCAGAGAGTGTTATTTCTGGATATGAGTGTTGTCTTACCATTCAGGACCCAATATTCTAATATTTAAATGGAAAACATGGAGGAGGAATTAGATATGCATTTCATGTTTGAAGAATATAAAAAAATTCTCAGTATAGGATTAAGAACATCCTTTAAACTTTCACTTTGAGGGTTTGTATTTTGTATTTAATTTAAAATTTGTCTTTGATGTCATGAATCTTGTTTGATGTGAGAATTATGTCAATGATTATGGTTTTGGGCATTTGACCTGCAGCAATTTGCAGCGAGATATACAAGTCAGTATTTTGATCAATTGTTTTGGACACATTTTTTTTTGTTCATTGCAGGCCCTGTCTATACAGAATCTTTGCGGTATAGAACTGCGTACTATCCTCAATTTCCTGGTGGTCCAGCACCGCACCCAACCTTCCTCCCCCACCCACCTCCACCGACATCAACCCAACCACAACCACCGCTCCCACCTCAACATCCTGCCATGTATAGCAGTCACAGTTACCCGTACGCCTTCAATCAATCCCCCCACCAGACCCCACCCAGCCACCCCCCACCTCAACCTTACATGCCCATGCCTTCCCAATCCCAGCCCAACCTGAGATATCCACACCCCTCACCTGCCCCTCCCTCTTACCCTACCCCACCGACATTGGCAACATCATCACCAGCAGTATCCATGACAGCAGTGGGAGGAACACCAGGGGCGAGCAGGGGGTCATCGGAGTTCCCCCTCCTGACACACTTGTCAGTAGATGAACTTCAGAGGTTACTCGCCTCGGAGGACAAACTGAATGATATTGCTGATGATGCAAATCGGGTAAGACTTGAAGAGTTCATTTGCAAACTTTTTCACTCTAGTCCAAACATTAAGACTGATGTTGTACTTCTAAGAAGAACCGCCTTATATTTTTTCTAGTAATTTAACTGACTTGTAGTATTTTTTTAATTTGGTATAATAACAAACATGTATTTTTGTTACATTTGGGTCTTTGACTTGATCTACAGACACAAGAAAGAAAGAAAGAAAGAGAGAGAGAGAGAAAGAAAGAAAAGAAATACGTTTTCATGAAGGGGAGTGGTGTTATTCGCACACAATACATGGTCTGTGTTTGTACTTCTGTGCTTCTGATAGTGAAGCAAATTACACAATTTGTATTGGTTTGAATTTTAAGGGGCTCCCCAAATTCATCTTCCACCTGTAAAGTGAATGTAAATGTAGAACTACATGTATTTACTATGAACCAAACTACATGTATACTGATTTAATGCTTCAGAGAGCAAATGAAACAATATCATACAATTACAGAGTAAAAATTTGTAAGCCATAAGGTATATTTTTAGAATACAAATACTAATTATTGAATTGAAAATATGTAAAAAGTAAAAAAAAATATTGATATACATTACATTATTTACAATGTATTTTGATATGATTTGGACTGAGGAGTCTATAAATCTAGCAATTTATTTCCTTATTGATGTTATGTTTGCCTGTGAATTTCTTGCTATCTACAATATCCCATGCCATGATGATGTGATTGTTCTTGTTTGTTTTGATTTCCTTGATAAATAATAATTCCAGTTTTTGGTGGATGTTGATTGAAACATCCAGAATTCCTCCAAATTGGAATTAAAGGACAAATCTACCAAAAAAAAAATGATTTGAATAAAAGAGAAAAATCCAACAAGCATAACACTGAAAATTTCATCAAAATCGGATGTGAAATAAGAGAGTTGTAACATTTTAAAGTTTTTGTTAATTTCTCAAAATAGTTATATGCACATCCTGTTTGATATGCAAATGAGGAAGCCTATGATGTCATCCATTTTCATCTATTTTTTTTATTTTAATATATGAAATATTTTCTCATTGTCAAGTGAAACAAAGATTAATTCCTCCCTGAACATGTGATTAGCATTGTTTTAATACTATATGGTTCAGTCAGGTTGATTCTTATTTTCAAATCTGTAAAAAATGAAATACATGTATTGTATAATTCAAACAATAAAAACAAAAGAAATAGTGAGTAAGGGACATCATCGACTGTCTCATTTGCATGTCATTGAGTTGTGCATATTACTGTTTTGTGAAAGATATTAAAGCGAAACTTTAGAATGTCATAAATTCTGATTTTACATCTGATTTTGATGAAATTTTCAGTGTTATGCTAGTTTGATTTTTCTCTATTCATTCAAATCAACATTATTTCTGGGGTGGATTTGACCTTTAATCATCCCAAATGCAGACAAGTACAGTGGTGCTCAAGAGTTAAGCCCTGTGCACACTATGCGACGTCTTTGCAACAAAATCACAGTCTGCGCTAACCTGCAATGCGCTGCAACTGCAACCCACTTTGTTGCAGTAGGATCGCAGACCAAATCTCTGACATTTTTGCGAATTTGCTAATTTCAGCCAATTAGATTTGTCCTAGACAATGATGTCATGGCCAATTTGCTGTGCTGCTGCTGCACATACAACAGAACATACGCGCAAAAAAAAGAGGTGCAAGAGGCGCAAAGAGATGGGGGGGGGGTGCTGCAGAGCTGTTGCAATGTGTGCGCTGGCATGCAATGCGATTTTTGCACTGATATGTGATTGGTAACTTTCTTCTAATTGGATCCTACATGTAGTGCAATCACATCGCATTGTGTGCTCTCGGCTTGAGTAAATCTTCCAGACAGAAAACAAACATAGTGTTCCAGTTCTGTTATGCTTTCAATATTTAATTGTGAAGTCAGGTGATGAGATATTACATTCAATAAAGTTTGTGTCCCTGTTCTCTGATAATTGTAGTGTTGTTGTCTACATTCAACACTCCGCATGGAGGAGTGCACTTTGTGGGTATATTTCCGATTCGGCTAATGCCAATTCGTCCAATTGCCAACTCGTCCACTATCATTTGGTCTACCATCAGTTTGTCCACTATCCACATGGTCTAATTGCCAATTCGTCCACTCACCATTTCATCTAATGACCAGTTGGTCCAATAACCATTTAGTCCATACATGTATACCACTTGGTCTATTTGGACTAAGTGTTCATTGTGCATAATGAATGAAAATAAAATGGATATTTAATAGACCAACTGGTTATGAGACGAAATGGTGATTAGATGAAGTGATGAATGGACCAAATGATTGTTAGACGAAATGTTGATGGATGGAATGGCATTAGACTAAATGAAAGTAGACCATGTGGTGAGTGGACGAGTTGGCAGTAGACGAATTGGCAATTTACCACTTTGTGGTTGGTTACACTAACTTTTTAACACAAATGTATACAGATTTATATACAAAAATATTTATTTCAAATTGTGTGCACTTAAACTTCATGCACTTGGAGTCTTCTACATCATCCATGAACCACAATATAGATGTGCAAGGGCTATACATGTAATATTGCCTGTTGAAAGCTTGCACAGGAAATGCTCTGACAATTGACAAGCTGGATACCCATTGTGAAGTAGCAATTATAGGCCTACTGTAGGTAGTATTAAAAACCAATTCTTGATTCAAGAACTTGAATTGTGTACTGTTCTCAAGGTAACAGGGGCAGTTTATGTTGATAAAAGGTTGGCTTTTGAGAAATATTATTTAAGATTTGTTGAAATCTACCAAACAATAGTATGAGAGTTATGAATCTGAGAAAAACATTCATTTGTTTTCACATGTGCAGTACATTGTACATAGCAGCACCTCCATATAAAATGGTTACTACATATTTGAATGGCCATACACTTATTCTCAGAAGTTTGTAAGATAAGTGTTGAATATCATCATACACATCATGCCTTTTAAAAAGTATGTATTCAAGTCATCATAAACCATTGAACGATATGATTTTCTGGTTAGTTGAACACATGACGTGACATAACATAACAAACTTGAAAATTCAATGGATTTTGACAAACTTTCATCAATGTTTTTCTCAGATTTTCCTGCTTTTATTTATTTTAAAAGGGGAATTAAACCTTTGGAACAAGTAGGCTTGTGTCGAAACATAAAAATCAAAGAATAAGAAGAAAGAAAGTTTGAGAAAAATCGGACAAATAATGAGAAAGTTATGAGCATTTGAATATTGCAATCACTAATGCTATGGAGATCCTCCAATTGGCAATGCGACAAGGATGTGTGATGTCACATGTGAACAACTTTCCCTTTGATTGACTATAAAATACCCTCAAAATGTCTCGTTTTGCTTTTTCTTATGGTGATACAAAAAAAAATCTGTATTACATGCCCTCCTATAGAAAGAACACATGTGACATGATCTACGGATAGATGTGATAAAAGAGGCAATTTAAGTGAAATATATACTAAAGTAATGGGGAAAGTTGTTCACAAGTGACATCACACATCTTTGTCGCATTGCCAATTTGAGGATCTCCTTAGCATTAGTGATCGCAATATTCAAATGCTCGTAACTTTCTCATTATTTGTCCGATTTTTCTCAAACTTTCGTTGATCTGTTTCTTTGATTTTTCTGTTTTCACACAAGCTATCTTGTTCCAAAGGTTTCATTCTCCTTTAAAACCAAAGTGGCACACATGTAGATCAATGACCATGCTTGTGATTTGTGAAATTCCCTTGTGTACTCAGTGTAACTGAAGAATAGACCGAGCAATCATTTTGAAATTAAATGCAGCAGGAGGGAATATATTTGTTTTAGATCTGCAAACAATGGGAGATAATCCTAGAACTTATTTTAAGCTATTACAACTATTAAAGCCCTCATGATTCATTCAGGTATAATGGTTTTGAAAGTAGCTGACATCACCCACATTTGTTTGTTTAACCTTGTGCTGTATATTGTAAACAATACTTACTGTACATGTACACATAGTAATTAAGCCTACATGTATATTATAATTCACACATCGTACATGTACCTACCTGCGTGTAATCTACATACATGTACAGTTCATCAATGAAAAATCAAATGACAAGATTCAATTGTGTATACAACCATGGATTATAAACATTAGTCTGTGTCATGGGGTTGAATTTACTGTACATGATGATGATCAAGGTTTACATGTAGCATTATAGGCCTATTTCTGTCCACAAGTAGTTGAGTACTATACAATGTACAGGACAAACTACATTATGAATTGCAATTTCCAAGGTGTACAGTTCTCAGTACATGTAGCTTTGTAAACCTATGTATTATGCTTGCATGTAAAGATGAGCTGAACATGTAGTGCTTTTGTGGTGAGTGAACTTCCTTCATTTGTGGCAAAGAGCTCACCTTGTAGTTTATATACTGTACATGTAGGCCTACATTTTTTTCAACAATTACATGTGGCCGAGCCTATATTGCATTTTCACTGTAGGTAAGTCCTATGTTGTTAATAAATGTGTACATTACATGAAAAGAAAGATGGCATAAAATTAAAAATTTGTTGCATTTCACAATGTGTGCCAATAATGCTGAGAAAGAATGTTCCATGCACTGCATGCAATAATAATTCAGAATCAGAAATATTCACTTAAAGGAAAAGTCCATCCCAACAAAAAGTGGATTTGAATAAAAAGAGAAAAATCAAACAAGCAAAACATTGAAAACTTCATCAAAATCGGATGTAAAATAAGAAAGTTATGACATTTTGAAGTATTGCTTAATTTCACAAAACAGTTATACGCACATCCTGGTCGGTATGCAAATGAGGAGACTGATGACATCATCCACTCACTATTTTTTTTTGTATTCTATTACATGAAATATGAAATATTCTAATTTCCTCCTCATTGTCACTGGTGAAACAACGCTTGATTCCTCCATGAACAGTTGGAACTAGCATTGCTTAAAACTATATGATTCAGTCGAGTTGGTCCCTATTGTCAAATCTGTAAAAAATGAAAGATTGTATAATTCAAACAATAAAAATAAAAGAAATAGTGAGTGATGGACATCATTGACCGTCTCATTTGCATGTCACTGAGTTGTGCATATCACTGTTTTGTGAAAAATAAGTGAAACTTTAAAATGTCATAACTTTCTTATTTTACATCCGATTTTGATGACATTTTCAGCGTTATGCTAGTTTGATTTTTCTCTATTTATTCAAATCAACATTTTTCTGGGGTGGACTTTACCTTTAAATTATATTGAAGATATACATGTATGTACATGTACGTACATATCTCTCTTGATGCCTTTTTTAAAAATGAATATTATTTTCATTTATTGTGTAATTCCCCTTAATATATTGGATTGTGATGGTAAAACAATAGGGAAGTTTACATGTGGTTGCTTAATTCTCAGACTTTTAATGAATCAGTAAAAATCCTTGAATGGAGGCTGAATCAGGGTCTGCCCCCTTATCACTTAGTCCAGATTGGACCTTGTTGTTTGGAAGTGCCTTTTCCCAAAGCTAACATAGAGGGCACATGTCTCCCAATCTCTAATCAGCGCCAATCCACTCATCTTCCCTCCCCAACAAGGTCCAGTACAAAACTTTGCTGTACCAGAAAAGCTAGGCATCAATCAAACAAGTTACACGGTAGGGGGTCAGGTGCCCTAGTCTCACACACCAAACAAGACACATTTTTACCCGAAACAACTTCACCTCAAACAGGGTGAAAAATGCAAAGTTGTGTGTTTTTTTTTACACTGTAAACATAAGGCTCCGTGTTCATGCACTTAAAAAATATCTATTCAGCGCCTTCCTCTCTCGCCAAATGATTCCACCCATGAACCAAGTATCAAAGTTTGAATAAGTAGACTACACCAGTCACAAGGAGGCAACAGCTGGTAAACATCTCTGGCTCAGGCAGCGATCAACAGATCCTGGCCCCCACCCCCATCGTGGTCGATGGGCAGTGGAGGGTCAGGGGAAACCAGACCAGTGGCCTACAGGTACGACTAGTCTCTTGTACCAAACTTTTGCCTCCACTCAAATACAAGTTTACCCCCAAGGACGATGAAAATACACAGATGTGACCGATGTTCTACAGAATAGACATATACCGCCATGATAATTTGATATTCACATTTTGTTCTATTGAAATGTTTTTTCTCTTACCCAATGATTTCATCCGTGGAATAAGTATTACAGCTTATAAGACTACGAAAACCAGGACCCTGTTGCTTCCATGAAATGACCTCCTGACCTCCATGATAAGGGGCAGTCAGTGGTTTTTTGTATATGGAGCTATATATAGCTCTATGGTTTGGACATGGTTTGTTATACATGTGTTTGCAGCTAGTGTATTCCATACTATGGACATCCATGTCCATACCCAGCTAACTATAATAACATTCATGAAAGATCCTAGAAATGCTTTCAAAAGAAATTTTTAAGAACATTTGTATAACATTAATGAAACAATATTCCCCTGATGTTAAACATGAAATAAAAGTTAATATTATGATGCCAAGCAGATATATTTTCCTAAATGTTACATAGATCTAAGTTTACCCATAGTTGATGAAAAAAAATTTCTTAAGACACAATTAATATTTTTCTAACGTTTTTATAATGTTACATTTAATTAATGTGAATATTTTTATTTCAAACGTTCGATGTTATGACCATGATGATGATAAAAAAGTCATGAATGTTTGTTTTCAAAATATTTCGACAAAACATTTTTGATAATGTTATGATTTTATTATATATTAGATACATGATAATTTTGCCGTTTTTGCATATTGAATTAACATTTTGATAGCAACACAATAACATTTTATTGACATCTACATGTACATGAATTGGATGTAAAAATAGCATTTTGAAAATGTTGTTAGAATACTTGAAATGAAATGATCGATATATGAAATATGGTTTTACAACACTTTTTAACAAAAGCATTCTTGAAAAATGTTTTCAATATTGTTTTCCAAAATGTCAACTTTAAAAAATATATATAGAAACATCCTGATAATTTTAACATAAATTGTTGAGAAACAAAACAGATATACAATTTTATAATGTTATATACATGTACCTACATTGGATGTGATAATAAATGTTATGAAACTATATGTTTATGTATCATTTTGACTTCACGTTTTTGAAAAAAATGTTTTCCTAAAAATTTTCAAAAGCGTTAATTAAATGTATCATTAACATGTTTTTCAATGTTTTATGATGATATGAATATAATTTTTTTCAGAAACTTGATAATACTACTAACATTTTTGTAAGGTTATACATTTGATGTAAAATAAACATTTTAAAAATGTTGTAAGATCGAATATTATGACAATAACATCAACCGTTCAACAAAACATTTTTGAAATAAAATTTCCAAAAATATTTAAAAATGTATTAGAAACATCCTTATTTTTAGTAGTATAATTTTAACATCTTTTTTGTATTTTGCTGACATTTTGATAAAGTTATTGGGATCTATTTTTAACTCATCCGGCCCGAAGGGCTAGATGAGCTTATGCCGTGGCGTGGCGTCCGTCCACAATTTCAAAATGCTTCTCCTTCGCGGCCATTTCAAGTCCGATTTCAATTCTCGTCGGCGTTCATACGAACCGTCGTATCAGTCAATTTTGGTCAAAAAATCGATTTTGAGATTTTTGCAGAAAATTAATGTACAAGTCCTATTCTATTCATAAATTAATTTCTAGGCAGCAATTTATTTTAGTTTGTGAGATATGATTGAATTTTCATGGCGATGCCATACAATTTCTTAATAAAACGCGCAAATCCCATTGGAAACGTGTACTGTGACAGAGCGATACGACGTTTTGACTGACCGCGATTTCAGTGCGCGCGGTCAACCAAACTGTCGTATCGGCCACCTGCGCTGCATTGACTTTGCACGTGAAAAGCGATACGACGTTTTGACTGACCGCGCGCATTCAAATCGCGGTCAGGGTTGTTGTTTTCCCTATGGCGTTTTTGTACAGGGGAAATCTAAACCGCTCAAACCGAAATTACAAGCACGGAGCTCTTTTGCGATATTTTTTATAATTCTTGGTTTTGTGCAAAAATAAGGATACCATTGTCAAGCAATTGTCTTGGTCTTTCCAACCATGTATTTTTCTAGCAATGAATATGTTGTAAGGCCGGAGAATTATGTGTGAAAATTATAGTAACTTTGAAGTCGATTTTCTCTGAAATGGGGTTTCAACCGTCGTATGTGGATACGACGGTTCGGATGACCGCCGACGTTCTGTTTGCTTTATATTATGATCGCACTAGGTAGGGGATTCAAAACTTCTACATAGAATTTTGAAACTCATTAAATATGCTAATTTATGTGCATTTTTCAAAATTCACAAAAAATGCTTCTTCTTAATTAATTGACCGATTTTGAATTGTTTGCTTCCATCTGGTAGAGCCTCATGAAGGTCACCAAACTTTTACACAAAAATTTGAAATTTGGCCGGAGTAGAAATTATTTATGCTAATTTATGCGAAATTCATAAATCACAGAAAATGCCTCTTCTTTATTTGTTGACTGAATTTCAAAATGCTGCCTCTTCGTCATTTCAAGTCTGATTTTAATTATGTTTGCTTTTAATATGATAGTATTAGGTGGGGGATTCAAACCTTCTACACAGAATTTTGAAACTCATTGAATATGCTAATTTATGCGCATTATTCAAAATTCACAAAAAATGCTTCTCCTTCGTTATTTGTTGACCTATTTCGGCTTCCTTTTGGTAGCACTTCATGAGGTTCACCAAATTTCTACACAGAATTTTGAAATTTTGACTAGGAAAAATTGTATCATATGCGAAATGTATTCATAAATCAACAGGAAATGCGTCTTATTTGTTGACCGATTTTGATTTTTTTTCCATCTGGTAGATCTGCATGAGGTTCACCAAACCTGTACATCATTTGTTGATCAATTTTAATTTTCTTTGTTTTATATGATCGCTTTAGGT
This sequence comes from Lytechinus pictus, assembly GCF_037042905.1. Taxonomy (NCBI): domain Eukaryota; kingdom Metazoa; phylum Echinodermata; class Echinoidea; order Temnopleuroida; family Toxopneustidae; genus Lytechinus; species Lytechinus pictus. The sequence continues at coordinate 15,803,730 of NC_087246.1, forward strand.
GGTGATACAAAATTTCAACACAGAATTTTGAAACTCATTAAATATGCTAATTTATTTATATATTTTCAAAACTCAAAAAAATAACTTATTTATTTGTTGATTATTTTTGTTCCATCTGAGAGCTACATGAGGTTCACCAAGATTCTACACAGAGTTTAGAAATTTTGACTAGAAAATTATTTATGCTAATTTATATAAAATTTATTCATAGATCACAAAAAAGCTTCTATGTAATTTCTTCATCAATTTCAATTCTATATCCTCAATTTATGTCACCAATATAATTCACTACAGTGACGTCAACTGGGCTGAAATTAAAATTGTGTTAAATATCGTTGCGAGATGCTGGATGATCGAGCTCCACATCATTGATGTGCTAGTTTTAAAAGGTTGTAATACTAGTATCATATCAATGACATCAAATGTTCTTAGAATGTCATAACTGAAACTGCTTTATAGTATTTTCACTAAAAAAAGAGAGAAAATATTGTTTTGATACATATTTATGATATAACATCATCTGATCATTTAAGAAATAAATTCATTTTACTATCATCGTTTTTATAATGTTATACATTATGTGAAAAAAATATATGTTGGTAGAATATGACTATAACATAAAACATCATTCTCGAAATGTCATGATTATAATTATGCTTCTCAAATATAAAAAAAAAACTTATTTTTAGAAAAGCTTTTCCAATGTTAAACAAAAATGTTTGAAAATGAATCAGAAACATCCTAATTTTGACATTTTTATGATATCATTTTTAAAGGACAAGTCCACCCCAGAAAATTGTTGATTTTTACAAATAGCGAAAAACTCTAACAAGCACAACGGTGAAAATTTCATCAAAATCTGAAGTAAAATGAGAAAGTTACAAAGTTTCCATTATTTTTCACAAAACAGTTATATGCACGACTCGGACATGCAAATGAGAGAGTTGATGTCCCTCACTCTCCATTTTTTGTATGATATTGTTTGAATTATAAAATGTATTTCAATTTTTACAGATTTGACAATAAGGACCGAATTGATCGAACCATAAATTTTAAAACAAAGGTAATACCATATGTTCAGGGAGGAACAAAACTTTGTTTCACAGGACAACAGGGATAAAATTGGAATATTCAATATTTCATATAATAAATTACAAAAGAAATAGTGAGTGATGTCATCAGTCCCCTCATTTGCATACCTGTCCAGGATGTGAATATAACTGTTTTGTGAAAATTATAAGGCGAGACTTAAAAATGTCATAACTTCGTTATTTTGCATCTGATTTTGATTTAATTTTTCAGTATTATTCTTGTTGGATTTTTTCTCTTTTTATTCAAATTAACTTTTTATGGGGTGGACTTGTCATTTAAGACACAAATAATTATCATGCCATGGGTGTGACAATAACAAACTTTCCCACAAAATTATGATAATATATATATATTTTTTTAATAACTAAACATTTTTGAACAAAAAGGTTTTCTAATGTTTTCCTGAAGTACTAATGAATTGTACAACAAACATTCATATTTTGGTGTTTTTATGATATCATAATTTTAAGAAACAAAATAACATTTTACTATAATATCTCTATAATTACGGTAAATAGATATAAAAAAAATACTATCTTAAAACTTTGGTAAAATTTAATGATTTATAAGACATGTCTTATACTTCATAGACATCACCATTATTGTTATAAAAATTGCACTGCACTTTCCGCTTTCATCTGGTGTTTACAAATGCGAAATGATGTTGATATTTTGATCGAGTTATACCATATTTTTGACTTGTATTTAAGTGTAACAAAGCTTGCGTGCGCTTGCGAAATCTCTTCTATCCAATGAACGGCCTTATACCTCTCAAATCTTAAAGGTCAAGTCCACCCCAGAAAAAGGTTGATTTGAATAAATAGAGAACTCAAACATGAATAACGCTGAAAACTTCATAAAAATCGGATGTAAAATAAGAAAGTTATGACATTTTAAAGTTTCGCTTATTTTTCACAAAACAGTTCTATGCTCAACTCAGTGATATGCAAATGAGAGAGTCGATGATGTCACTCACTCACTATTTCTTTTGCTTTTTATTGTTTGAATAATACAATATTTCAAAAATTGCACTGCACTTTCCGCCTTCATCTGGTGTTTACAAATGCGAAATGATGTTGATATTTTGTTCGAGTTATACCATATTTTTTACTTGTATTTAAGTGTAACAAAGCATGCGTGCGCTTGCGAAATCTCTTCTATCCAATGAACGGCCTTATACCTCTCAAATCTTAAAGGTCAAGTCCACCCCAGAAAAAGGTTGATTTGAATAAATAGAGAACTCAAACATGAATAACGCTGAAAACTTCATAAAAATCGGATGTAAAATAAGAAAGTTATGACATTTTAAAGTTTCGCTTATTTTTCACAAACCAGTTCTATGCTCAACTCAGTGATATGCAAATGAGAGAGTCGATGATGTCACTCACTCACTATTTCTTTTGCTTTTTATTGTTTGAATAATACAATATTTCAATTTTTACGAATTCGACAACTAGGATCCCCTTGCTTGAACCACAAAATGTTAAAATAATGGAAGTTCAGGGAGGAATGAGACATTATGTCACATGACAATGACGAGAAAATCAAAATATTTCATATTTCATATAATAAAATACAAAAGAAATAGTGAGTGGATGATGTCATCGGTCCCCTCATTTGCATGCCGACCAGGATGTGCATATAACTGTTTTGAAAAATTAAGCGAAACTTTAAAATGTTATAACTTTCTTATTTTACATCCGATTTTGATGAAATTTTCAGTGTTATGTTTGTTTGATTTTTCTCTTTCTATTCCAATCAGCTTTTTGTTGGGGTGGACTTGTCCTTTAAATTATAAGGCCAAATCTACTGAAAATAATGAAATAATTTTTTTTTTTATATGATAGAATAATTTTGATTGGCGCATATACTTTTTTTTGTATGAGAGCGCCGCTAAAAATCAAACAACAACATCTTGACTTTAACAGTGAAAATAGTAATTGTGACGATGGTACAACGTTGGAATGTAGTTTGTTCCTGTGTTGTTCGAACAATTACATTATGCCAACGTTGGGAAACATTCAACGTTGGGAAAACATTTGGCCATCTGGACATATTCATTAGCCAGAGAATGACCAAAATTTCAGCTTATATATACGTGAAATCTTATGTTTACGTACCTGTTAAAAGTTTCACAAAAGTATGGAGCCTGATTAACATATCATTAATTCATTAAATAGATCATTCATTGGTGAAATTTTCAAGGTACATGTATATATATAGAAAAATTGTTATTAAATGTATTCTGCCAGGTATCGGAGAGTGGTCTCATATATAGGAATCAATGACAGGTTTCAGTGGATAGGTGTAGATACAGAATGATAGGTTTAAGATAAGGATAGGATTAGAATATGATAAAATATTTTATGGGATAAAGTTGTAGAGATCAACTTCACCTTGAAAGCACATTAAAATTTTGGAAACATTCACTTGTTACATTAGTAAGATACCATTGCAACATTTTCTCAACATTTTTAGAATATTAAACAATAACAATTATATTTTCAATTTTTATTAAACTGTTACTGTTAGATCTATTTGCTAACTTAATATACAATTGTCCATCAAATTGAATAGCTCAAGGAAGGATGAAGTTTATCAAATTTGAACACAATTGGTACTTGCCGGAATTTTCATAATTTTCAATTTCTTGAAAAAAAAACCCATTTGATTTAGTCTAGTCCATCCCAACGAAAACTTGATTTAAATAAAAAGAGAAAAATCCAACAAGCATAACACTGAAAATATCATCAAAATCGGATGTGAAATAAGAAGTTATGACATTTTTAAGTTTCACTTCATTTCACAAAACAGTTATATGCCGCACATCTCGGTTGGTATGCAAATGAGTGAACTGATGACATCACTCACTCTCTATTTCTATTGTACTTTATTATATGAAATAATTTTATTTTCTCGTCATTGTCATGTGAAATGAAGTTTCATTCCTCCCTGAACACGTGGAATTCCATTATTTGAACATTTTGTGGTTCAGGCATGCAAGGAGGTCCTAATTGTCAATTTCGTAAAAAATTGAAATATTGTATAATTCAAACAATAAAAAACAAAAGAAATAGTGAGTGAGTGACATCATCAACTCTCTCATTTGGATGTAACTGACTCGTTCATATAACTATTTTGTGAAAAATACCGGTAAGCGAACTTTTAAATGTCATAACTTTCTTATTTTATATCCAATTTTGATAAAATTTTCAGCAATGTGCTTGTCTGATTTTTCTCTATTGATTCTAATCAATATTTTTCTGAGGTGGACTTGACCTTTAATTTCCATTTTATTTTCATTCATTTTGCACAACAAATTAGTCTAATTAGACCAAATGGTAAATGGACTAAATGGCTATTGGCCAACTGGTCATTAGACGAAATGACATTAAACTAGATTAAAGTAGACCATGTGGTGTGAGGACGAACTGATGGTAGATCAAATAGACAGTTTGCAAATGGACGAATAGGCATTAGACGAATTGGAAGTAACCCGTATCCAATTATGGAGTAACAAACTCATCAATACATTTGAAACAACTTAGCTCCATGCTATTGCATTACACTGACTGCCCCTTATCATGGAGGTCAGGAGGTCATTTCATGGAAGCAACAGGGTCCTGGTTTTCGTAGTCTAGTCTTATAAGCTGTAATACTTATTCCACGGATGAAATCATTGGGTAAGAGAAAAAACATTTCAATAGAACAAAATGTGAATATCAAATTATCATGGCGGTATATGTCTATTCTGTAGAACATCGGTCACATCTGTGTATTTTCATCGTCCTTGGGGGTAAACTTGTATTTGAGTGGAGGCAAAAGTTTGGTACAAGAGACTAGTCGTACCTGTAGGCCACTGGTCTGGTTTCCCCTGACCCTCCACTGCCCATTGACCACGATGGGGGTGGGGGCCAGGATCCGTTGATCGCTGCCTGAGCCAGAGATGTTTACCAGCTGTTGCCTCCTTGTGACTGGTGTAGTCTATTTATTCAAACTTTGATACTTGGTTTATGGGTGGAATCATTTGGCGAGAGAGGAAGGCGCTGGATGGATATTTTTTAAGTGCATGAACACGGAGCCTTATGTTTATAGTGTAAAAAAAAAAACACAACTTTGCATTTTTCACCCTGTTTGAGGTGAAGTTGTTTCGGGTAAAAATGTGTCTTGTTTGGTGTGTGAGACTAGGGCACCTGACCCCCTACCGTGTAACTTGTTTGATTGATGCCTAGCTTTTCTGGTACAGCAAAGTTTTGTACTGGACCTTGTTGGGGAGGGAAGATGAGTGGATTGGCGTTGATTAGAGATTGGGAGACATGTGCCCTCTATGTTAGCTTTGGGAAAAGGCACTTCCAAACAACAAGGTCCAATCTGGACTACTTATCACTTTGCATTGGATATGACAAGTAAGCTTGTGAGAACGTTACCCCTGCTGTTTGGGGGAGCATTCCTTCCCATAGTGTACACTGACAGTCTAAAACTCATATCATCCAGGAAGCTGACACATGTCTTGTACGTTGTAAAATCAGCAATACTTTATTTCGAAAGACACTTCCTCAGATGGTAGCTTTATAAAGAAGTACTTTGGATATATCGTTATAATTTTACTGGAGGAAGTGAAAGTTACATTGGTATAATACTTGTATGCCTGGATCAATAGAGCAGACAACTGTGAAGATCATCAGATTCATCCTACATTACGGCGGACTTGAACATTAATTGTTTTGTTACTACAGGAAGTATGTGCATTCATTTACAAGGGATATAGGGAATACACCTCAATGGACATTTCCTGGGAAGACATTCTTGGGAAGCTGTGATGTACATGAATGACCCATTCTATTCATCCTCTCTGCAGACTCGACAAGCATATCCCCAGCTCAGTAGCATCTTTTCGACTATAAATTATGGCAGGAAAAATACTTGTACATGTACATGTTTTATGTCACTTTCAGGTAATTGTTAATCACCTCCACAGAAATTCCTGAGAACACGGCAAGAGATTTGTGATCAGCACATCTATAATAACTTTGAAATTGTGAAGCAAACTTTGTATCACATTGCGCTTGAAATTTGTTGTCCCTGGAGCTACATGTACAATGAATCTGGAACATTGGCTTTGAATACATTGGGAAGATCATTTTAAGTTTGTGAAAGGAAACAACCTGACAAATGAGACAGAATATGGTACAGAATTTCCTGACTACAGGTGTATATTCGATATTCTGCAAGAAGCTGCCTACAGCATGATCATTTCTTCATGATCAGAGATCTGGCTTCTGCCTCCATTCTTTGTTTTAATACTGCAGGGAGTACCGTAATTGTGACTTATATTATTTACAAAGTATACAACTTGAATGGGACTTCCTTGAGTCATATTAGACATTCATTCAGGACACCTTGATTTGTGCTTCAGCTCTACATGTACATTCAAGATTGTATGTAGCCCTTGACTGGCCTGGAACTACTGCAGGAAGCCAAGACAACATTTCTCTCAAGGTTTTCATCACTATCATTTGAAGTATCAACATGAATAATTTCATCAGATCAGCCAAACCACCTGGTGTGCCGGGAAAGAAAGTAGGTTATTTTAAATTAGAATGTTGTGAATTTTCTTTTACCGGTTACTCATGCTGAACTTTTTCCCCCCACTTTTTTGCACTATTGCACTCACAGGCTATTCAACTCTTTGTTACAGGCCATCTGAACTTTTGAGCAAGGACAGTAGTATTGTGAATCTAGAGGAAAAAAATCACACTCCTCAATCTGTTAGTTAAATAAGTGCACTGAAGTGTTCAATTTTACCAAATAGTTGTATAGTATTCACTGGAACACTTGTACATTTTCTGTGTAATTTTGAAAAGCAGTACGATACATCTTTGTTGCATGAATCTCTTTTGCCTGTGAAGTTGTATTAAAAAAGCTGATGCTCGTAGCTACTGAGGGAAATTCTTACAGCATGGATTATCTTTCAGAGGTATTTTCTTTCAATGCATGTCTATCATACACTTTACACAGACAGTACATGTAAGCATTCAACTAAAATTAACTGTACAGTACATGTACAGTATGTACAGTACATGTATGTAGGTACTGTTTTGATTGTTAAATTGCTGAATTTTGACATACAGTACAATGTACATATGCTTGTATGCATACTGTTGTTTGTTTGATATTAAGTTGTTGACATTGTACAGCATGCATACATTTATAGTGTCCACAAAAAAGAACATTATGTACATGTACATGTAGACTGGAGAGTCAGAGTGTAATCAATGAATGCTTCATGAAACTCCTTTAATGAATTTACAGCTTTATTCCTACAAACTGAACACATCTGTGAAACATATGTGCATAGTTGGCCTACATGTTTTATTAGTTGTGTAACTTAAATAACAAAGTACTGTACATGTACATGTAGGCCTACATATAAGTTGATAGGTTATATATAAAATATACCTTAATCTTGTTTCTCATTGTTTTTCATGATTATTGATTGTGAGATTGAATTGGAGAGGTGTTGTGTACAAGATGGTGTTACTTCCGGTTTTTAATTCTTGTTTTTTATTGAAAATCATATTTTAAACTGTGGTACAGGTCTCTTTAATTCAACATACAGGTCCTTTATTGCTTTAACTTCACCAGAAATTAGATATTGTTATGATTTTTTTTGCTACAATGATTCTTCATTAAATCTACATGTATTATTGACCCTGTTTTATCATTTAAAAGGTAATCAAGTATTGAAACTCAAAGCTATTTTTCTTGTACCATGTCCATTGCATTGTCTCATGTATCATTTGAAAGTATACGGTATATGCACAATTTGCACATTTTTCAAATGATCATGATGATAAACCACCTGAGTGGTATACATGTCAGAAAGTGTGCATTATCATTGTTGTTATCGTTGGCAGTGGTGGTGATGTTGTAATTCATTGTTATTTTCATTATTATTGTTATCATGATTTGAGGCTTATTACTAAAGCTAGGATACTAATTGATGGTGATGATAGTGTGCCTCAGATTGACAGTCCTTTATAAATATAATTTTCATAATAATCATCATAATTATGTTTTGTACATTTAATTTTGTATATTATCCTTTATCATGGAATGCCCAGAATAAACAGAGGATGGTTGACAAGGAAATGGCTATGGCAGAGAATAGGAGTTTAGCAGACTTCAATCTATCACGAGAAACAAGGTTACGGGAAGGACGCAACCAGCTAGCGCGACTCCACGAAGAGGCCAAGAGGATACGAGACGTTTATGATGTAGACAGGAGAAGATTAGGTATGTATATTAACCCTTTGTCCACTAGATATCAAACTGAAGACTGCTATCACATTAAAAGCCCATGTAGCCAAAGAAACTTGAATAAATAAAGAGAGGATTTTCACAAAGTTGTGTGTTAAGAATGCACATTGTAAGAAGGGCATTCTTAGGATGAGTAGACCTACAATTCAATAGGCACCTGTGGAGTGTCATCTCTAATTATATAGAAGTCATCCAGAAGTTGTCAAGAATAGTGGTCAAAAGGTTGAATACTGCAAACCATGTTTTCATATAGTTCGAACCTAAAGTTCCAGTTGATGTTTCTTTTCTTTTCAGAGTCTTTAAATGAGAATTATTCATTGGATGCTGCCAAAGTCATGTTAGAAACCTCAGCAACCAAGACAGAAGAAGAATCAGAGGTTAGTATTATTGGGTTACAAATCCCACGGTTGGCTCTTTGTAGCTAATCACAATTATTCCAGGAATAAGATCACAGATTCAAATCATGCGATATGTGACAGTGGGAACTTGGTGTTACATAAAGCTCTTTGATAAATAACTATATGACAAATTATTGGAATTAGTTAATATGCTAATGAAATACCAAAAAATTTTCATAGTGTTTTTATAGTGAAATGGGGCTGAATATCTCTACTCCAATTCATACTAAGTAATGATTGATAAGCTTCGTACTTTAATGCTTGTTTAAAATAAGTCTTTTGATCTACATGTACAAAGATTATTTTTCAATTTAACTGATTGAAATTAAAAGAACTGAGGTGCTGATTAGCATCCTAAGTACATGTATGTTCCCGTCAAACCTAAGGTCATGCATAACTTAACAGCTCTATGAATCTCCCCTAGATAATTCTTCAACTTCAAGACAGGATCTCCAGGCACACTTATTACTTGTGTGGTTGAAACTTGAAATTAACCTCATATCTCAGTACTTACAAGCAATTCAGTTACATGAACAAATAATGGGTTTATTTTGTGTCATGAAGTATTTGAGAGGACAGAGCAAAAGGTGGAAACATGGGGTGTGATCAGACCGAAAAATGCTAAAAGCATTTTGTTGCTGCAAAGTACCAATGCTGCCCTGATTAATATATTGTAAAGATGATATGGAAGGGATGTGGTATGTTCCCTGTTCTTATGCCAATACCATATTACCAATGCAACAGAAGTGAGCGTATATTGTTTATCCATTAAAAAAAAAGACGCAACATTTGTGACATGGCCTAAATTATATGAACAGTGTATGGTTTGATTACTGTAATATTACTGTAGTATACAGGGTCCCATCTGCAAAATGAACGTAATTTAGGAGAGGGCAAAATACTGGTAAATTCAGACCCCTTAACATGTTAAATGAGGGAAACGTCAACTAACATCAATGTTATCCAAGTATTACATTAAAGGGATATCTATTTCACTTTCTGTGGGTTTTTCTGAAACGGAGGGTAGTGAGGGTTGTAATATATAATAAGCCTACCAACTTTAGGTAGTTGAGGGATTTCTGTTTGTATTAATGCATGAAAATTACGATTTAGGGACTTTCAGATATATATGAGATCCATGCAAGTACTTTGAATTTCAGTGGAAATTCAATAAGTCTGTTGTTTTATCACAGTCAAGGAAATGAAAAGTCCATTTCCTGTATTGATTACTTGAGAGGATGGAAAATCCTCATTCAAAATCTTGGAAGAGACGAATGATTATTTCTGTTATTTAATCAGTATAAAAGAATCCCAGGAAGACTGACCACAAGTTTTTATTTTGGCCTTTGGGTCTATGTAAAATGTATCACATTTTCATGTTCATGTTCAAATATGGTCTGTTATACATTTGAAATTATAAAGTAGGGAATTAATGAGAATGTACAAATATATATCTGAGGGTTCATTTCTCTTCATTTGAATTTATCATAAATGTTTTCTGTCTCAATTGTAAAAAAAAAAAACATTGAAAACTGAAGGCAAATGCTTTGTGTTATACTATGGTTCATAAGAAACGACTTGCCTTCTAGCATTCTAATAATGGCATGTAATATTGTGACAGACCTTTGTGGATATCATAGGCATGGATTCACAGGGCAAGGCAAAAGATGTGCATGTCCCTCTTACAAAAAAAAAATGAAAGGTTCCTCACCCAATTCCTGAAATGCCTGTCATGTTTGAAGTGATAATTTGTATGTGTGTTTTTTTTTTTTCATTTCAGATTTTTTGGAGAAAATTCTTCTTGGTTTGAATGGGGACCTTTTTTATGTTTGTCTGAAAAATTTTGTCTCCCCATTTATGAAATTCTTGATCTTCCCCTGGATTATATGAATGCTTAAACAGCTTATTTAAATTTCTGGTATGTTACGTATATATATTTTTTTTGTCAACCTGCACATGGAAAAAAAGGGAATGTTTTTTTGTTCAACTCAAGAGGAAGTACCTTCTTGTAAGTATTTTTTCTTGTTAATATTATTCACACTTGACATGAATCATTTGTTTGTTTCATCCCCACTCAGGAAATTGCTGAAGAGTTCTTGAACGGCAACTTACCCTTATCGGATTTTGTTGAACAATTTATCCAGAGGCGCTCGATGGCACACATACGACGGATTAAATCAGACAAAATGCAAGAACTGTTGAGAAATTCTAGTCGAACCAATCCTCCAGCTGCACAGAATGTAGATATCCCCATGACCACGCCCATGGGCTACACCCCCATGCCCACCAGACCTGCACCAGCTGTCCCCCATGCTACCGGTAGCCAGATGTACTATCCTGGATACCCGTCACACACCCCTGCACCTGTTCCTGCCCAAGTGGCAGCCAGTGGGTCGTCATGGTCACCCTACCAAGGATCGTCCAGTACACCATCCCTACCGGCTTATCCCCGTTAACAGCATCTTATAAACTGCCAAAATGAGACTGAGCATTATTAGATGAAGGCACTGGTAATGGAGGCAGTGACAACAGGCAGCCATCAACAAGTGCAGTCTGAGTTCAATCTTGATGCTAATCATTCTATGCTTGGACAAGTTGAGGGAGCTAGATCTAGTACACCTGTCCCTATTCTTGAGAGGAATAAATGAAACTGCTTTTTCATCTCTGTAACCATTTACAAATTAAGTCCTTAGTAGTACATTTTAAATTCAGGAATGTTGCTGCTGTTTAGAATTTTCAAACTCTGTTTATATTAGAAGGCTTATAGGTCAGGATATACAATAGAATGGCAGGTTTCTTGAGAGTGTATCATAAAATTGTTGCCATATCAGGCATGGAAGAACCTCATGCTTAGTACAAGGAATGTGGTAGAGCAACACTCATTTTAATAGAGCAAGTTTCCCCAAGGGTATGGCTATAGAGCCAAGCCATCAAATTGGTCTTGAAAATAATTACCAATTCTGTAAAGTGAATTCTGATTGTAAGAGCATTCATTCAAGAAATTTATTCAAAATGGACAGAGCAATGTCACTGTCAATTTATAGAAGGATATCTATTGGATGTTTCATAAAAAAGCAGTTCGTTAAGTTACACACAACTTTGCGCACAACTGGAACGTTTTCTTAGGTGCTAAGTCAGTCGCATGCCATAGGCATACATCAAATAGCAAAAGATGGATCACCAGTTGTGCATGAGGTCATTCGTAACGTACATACAGCTTTATGAAACACCACCCACTTGGTGCCTTTAACAGATTAAAGAAAATTGCTGAAATGTAATATGGTACTGAAATCCATGTGATTGTCCATTGAAAATCACTCACAAAACTTCTCCCCTTATTACAATGCTAGAATCAATTCTCCCTTGATTGGGATTCTAACTTTAACATCCCCAAGCATTCTTTGACAGTGTCCATAATATTTCAAAGAAAATATTTTTCATATATATGCTGTTATTAGTAGGATCAGCCTTGATTGTTATTATAGCAAATTGTATATCTTACTATATAATCATGCATGCTAGCCTTGCTTTTCTATATGAATATTATGATGATGAAATGTTAAATCTGATCATGTATTGATACATTTTGATTATAAAGGCATTTACACTGCCATTTAAAGTTAGCAGTCTCTGTCATAATCATTTTTTTTTCTACTCTTCATTTAAAAATAAAACTTTAAAGATCTTAAACAATCAGTTGGGTCATACTGTACTGGAAAAATCTTCTGAAATCTAGTGGAAAGCCCTGGCTCTACCACCAATGACAACTACCTTGGTAACTTAATTAGTTCTTCAGGCTTAAAATCATATGGGTGTAGGAGGGGGTTGGGCTCTGCCTTCCCCCCCCCCCCTCCAGATAGGGGGGGGGAGAAATGGAAAATGATGAAGTATGATATCATTTTCATATATGTCAAAAATATATTCCAAAATTAAATTCTCATAAAAAGGCCCAAATTTTTGCTTGCTTGCTTACAAAATTTGAGTTTGTGCCCACATGGTTTTGTTTATTATACCACTGCTGAAAGTGATTTGAATAAATGAGTAAAATAAGCATAACACTGAAGATGTCTGGAGTTCTCTGATCAAGTCATCTCCCTATTTTTCTTTTTTTTAAATTTCATGTGAAACTACAGTTATTCAAATTTCTGCTCTAAAAATTAAAACCAAAGTTGACTGCTGAATCAATGTGTAAAATTGTAGTTTCTTTACCTTGTGTAAAGTTTTAGCGAAAAGAAATATATTTTAATATGCAAATGTATGAAAACTAAGATTACCCAAAAAGAGAGATTAAGCTTTCAATTCTTTAATTTATCAATTTACTCTTTTGATTCTTATTATACTATCTTTGGCCCCTGAGTACCCCTTTATGTCAACAGTTAAATCCTTTTTTCCTTGGTACTAATACTACTGATGACAAATGTACCAGATAATAGGAAGTTCAATGCATGGTGACGCTGATCTGTAGAAGTATTGATAGATATTTTGTGATCAGGCACCACGAAACTACCAAATAATCACCAGCAATTATCTGTTAGTATGTGATTGGTTCTGGAAGAGGATATACAGCTTTGAAATGATGTATAACTCAATATGATCCCAATACCATTTACCAAAAGAAGAATATTCACTACCAAAGAGGGGGTTAGAATTTGCCAGTTTATTGAAGTGCTCTGATGACTGGTAGCCCATTATGAACAAAGGTGACAATTGGAAGATTAGATCTCAAAAGAATTTTTGTGGAAGGAGTCATCAATTCACCCCAAAGTGTTAATTTAAACACATCCTGTTCTTTGTAATGAATCAAGTATGTGTATCAGTGAAAAAGCTTGCTTTAAAATGAATTTATATATTACATTGAAAGTCAAATGGTGATGTCCAGAAATAATTTACAGTAAAAAATGTATTTAAGAATCAGTCATGAAATAGCAGCATGTGTTTATTTGGTACAACCTAGTTTTACAGTACATAGACAAGTGAATGATACTATCAGAAAATATCTCAGTACATAGACAAATTAATGATATTTCCAGAAAATATAAAGAACGTTTATTTGATAGTTATGACCAAGAACAGTGTTGACAAGCTCCAAATGATGATAACACTGTGGATCCAGGTTGTATTTGAGAAATACGTTTGTTTGTATAAGTTGAATTGACAAATTTCATAGGGGAATGTTCAGATTTTGATCAATAACCATGACAATGAGTTTTCTATTTGTATGTACCAGTTTAAAAGTATATTCTTATTTTGTTTAATAAGCTTAATGATTAAATGATGGTGTGGGCTGTCGCAGTGCATGAAATTCATTTAAAAAATCAACAATTTTTGGTCAGATTCAGTTGTAAATTACACTATACATAATTCTGTGTCATTACTATTGCTTTATTAAAGGATTCATATTCCTGTTGAAATTTTTAGTTTTGAATGTGATTTGATTGAATGATATCTGTATGATCTTGCCATCGGGTGTTGTAGGACTAAGGGTCTTTTCATTTTTTTTGTACCAATATATTTAGGAACTCTAGATTAGATGTCTTTGTGTGTCCAAATTTCCTTTACACTTTTATTGTTATGTTCATACCTAATATTAATGAATAAGTTGCCCATATGATCCCTTTATCTTCTAATTGATAATGTGACAGCCTTTCAAGTAGACATTACCATGGTCTAACAAGTTTTGTTTTTAATATAAGGCAATGTCATGATGTAAATACGGCATCATTATTCACATGCTTCAATTTAGTCTGTTGTGCCAGTCAGTCCTATTCAAGGATGAAAGGTAGAGCTTAAGATTGTTATGGGGGGGGGAGGAGGGGGTCATACAATATGCCACTCTCCTTTGACTAGCAATGGACGATTCTCTGTGGAATAGCACAGGAAGCACTAAAACTTATATGCTGGGTTGGGATGAGGTTTCATGATTTTTTTTTCTTTCAAGTCTAAAAATAACATCACCTTGTTGGGCCATTGTCATAGAGTACCGAAGTGACTGTCACAATTTTATTTTATTTTATTGTTTTTGATACCATATTTTGGTTGAGCATGATGGAAATCACCTACAACCTAAATTTTTGGGAATCGGTCCATGGGCCCGAAGATAGGACCTCATTAATACATAATTGGCCCTACTGAAATCAATGTATTATTGGCCTGGTTCTAAATGTAATGAACCAGGCCAATAATACATTGATTTCAAGTTGATGGCAAAAAAGGATTAACGATCACTCCCTTTGTAACATTTTGAATCATGCTTTTGGCAATGAATTTACTTTTTTTTGGCACTTACCTTTTGGCAGCTGTTATTCATTGCATGTTTTGGCAGTATTATTTCCTACGTATGATTTGCAGTACTGTTTGATGTCTCAAAAAAAAAATTATGTCATGATATATTAAATTGTTTTTACTTGTACTTCATTCTGATTTTTGAGTGAAATCTTTAGAGTGATTAATTCATTTTGCACATTTAATTTAATGCTCTTGTAGTGTTCTCTTGAAGAAATTTATTTGTAAATTAACCTGCATTTTGATTTATATATTTATGTTTGGAGTGATTAAAAGTTTGGGTGCTTTTATTCTAAAAATGTTGGAGGGGTGCAAAGTGATTTGGCTATCACAGAATGGTTTCATGCACTGATATGGCAGTGTACACCTGAATCTTAGCATGTGTTTTTCTTGTTTTTTCTTGCATTTAAAGAAATATTGTTGTAAGCCTTTTGAAATAACCACTTGGTCTAATCCCACTTGTTTAATGCTAGATTGGTCTCGTCAAACATCTTTTTCTCAGCTATCCATCCTGTTTTTTTTTTCATTATTCATGTGATAACTAAAGTAACATTAGATCAACTTCAAATTTAGTCTTAGTTCTAGTGACATTGATCTGAACATGTTCTGTGGTCACGAGGTCAAGTTAAAGGTCACAGATGTCATTATATACCTGAAAATATATCTCTTTGTAGTAATTGAAGAAATGTTTGAGGGATAAATTTTTAACTTGGCTCATTTTTTTGTATTAGTGCTGTAATTTAATTATTTCCAAATCCGTTTAAGAAAGAATGATCGGATTTGGGGGTTGCGGTTTCAAACGCCAATGGTCATAGAGGTCATTATTTGAAACTTTTAGAAGTTGGGTGTGTAATAATTATATTCTTGATTTATAGGGGGTAGACATACATTTTGAAAATCCATCTTTAATTAGTAATTTCATCTTTAATCAATTGGCTAATATAAAATAAACATGCATCATTTAAGCATTGGATTTCCCAAAAAATGTTTAATGTGCAAACATTCAAAGCTAGAAGTGAAAATGCTATATTTGATTATTTAAGATCTAGGTAACTACTGGAGCAAGATTTCAAGTACATGTACATCTAAATATTTTTCATATTTCAATCATTCTTGCTATTTGTCTGGCCTTTTTAAAATTTGTATTTGCCCAATTGGCATGCTTAGCATTCACGGCTGGTGTCATTTTCTGATGCATGCCTGTATTGGATCAGTAATTAACGATCTGAAAATCTTTACATACCTGTTACATGTACACGAGTAATATGAATATTCAATTGTTTAGATTATTTCCTGTGATTCTTATGATGATGAATATTTTTCTTCATTTGTCTGTACCTCCAATCACATACATGTAGATTAAGAGCAAATGAACAAAAAATTGTCAGGATAATTTTTTTCCCTTTAAATTTCACCTCATTTTGTACATCAATGCATTCATTTAATCATTCATGTAATGACATTGATGGAATGTCAATATTTGTACTTTTTTGTGGAATGTAATGACCTATCCTAGGAACATAAATGTTCGAGACCCATTGCATATATTATACATTTCTGAATGATAAATGAGTTACAGTTAGTCTTTTAAACAAAATATTCATGTAAAACAGCTACCCATGTATCTTAATTTGTTATTGTCATTGTCATTTTTGGCTTCATTGCAAATGTTTACAGAACCCCAATATCCAGATATTTGGCAGTATAGTATGTGTCATTATTGTACATGAATATACATTGTAACTTTATTGCTTTAAAAATCAAATGTCATGTACATGTAAATGTATATTAATAACAAATGTAATAAATACAATATCATTATCATGATCCTTGTAATATTGGAAGTATTGATGTATGGAATTTTGTAAATCTTTGTTGATTTCCAGTGAAAAGTAATTTAGCAACCGGTAGGTCTTGGAGGTAGAATTTTTTTATGATAAAGGATGAGGGGTGAAAGAGAGAGAAGGGAGGGAGAGAGAGAGAGAGAAGGTAAAGGGGAAAGATGAATGAGGCAGAAGAGTCAGATATACACAGAACTGAAGATGAGAAAGCAATATGAATTATAGATTGGGCACCTCTTCAAGTCTGTTGTATTGTGTTAAAGCTGAGACTAGTGAGAGGGATAAACCATGTTCAAAATCACTCCACTTGATGACAAAAACAAATCATAAGTTCAGCATACATCATTGTGATTTTAAAATCCATCTTAAAATAGATAATAATTTATTTGTCCACACACATACTGTGAAAAAATCAACTTCAAATACTTGTTTGGCAGTTGAGTGTACCAATTAATGAATCCATTCCATGCCATCACTTGCCACAGTACCCTGTACATGTAAAAGAACCTGACGAGTCAACTTTATTTGTTTTATCAATTGGGACAACAAAGTTGTATTAACTTGAGAAGCAGAGTATTGACTTGGCCATATTGCATCAAGTAGACGTTCATGTAAAAGTTAATGAACGTGAAATTGTAACTGCTTTGAAGTTTTAACATTTACCAGCTAATAATATTTCTAAAGAAAATGCAGCAATTGGCATTTTCAACTTTAAAAATGTCTTAGATTTACTTAATTTTTCTTAATATACTTCTTCAAAATAAATTATTTTATCTTATTCTTGCATTTAATTTGATTGTTTGAAGCAGATAAATTAAAAAAAGTTCTTCAAACAACAGATTAAAATGGCATGCTTGGCTTGAAGTACAGTAATGTAAAGAGTATATTGCTTTGAAACTTGGTGTATTTAACCAACCCAAACTTACATGAAACATGTAATCCAACTGTTTGAATGTGGCTTCTTATGATTAAAATTACCAGTAACCCATTGCACGTTGGCTTTTTATTAATCTACAGTATAAGTGATCTACATGTAGATATATCAATTAACTTCAATAAAAGCAATGTAAAGGATAAAGTCATTACTTTTAAAGTTTAAGCACAATCATCAAAAGAAAAAAGAAAATCAGCTGCAGACACATTAATGATGCAGTGGGTATATCTCTTGCACACAATCTTCTAGAACAAGATGTAGTTCCCGTAATTTCATCAATACAATCATTATCAAAGGTATAAGATCAGCAAAGCATGATTAAATTTGGGGAAAAAACAATATAATAAAACTATGATAATATGGGGATTATATACCCTATACAAATGTATAAGGCAACGAGCACATTTAATACATATTCAAATAAAAAGATGAATTCCCTCCAAATAATAATAGGCATTTATATAGCGCCATCTATCTAGAAAATTATATTCCGAGGCGCACAAGAAAACAAAGAATGAGAAAATTTGGATGAGTGTCAAAGTGCCAAATACTGTTAGAAAAGATAAGACTTCAGTTTAGATTTGAAGGTCTCCAGTGATGGTATGATTCTTAAATTTAACGGCAAATTATTCCAGAGAGAAGGTGCTGAGGCAGAGAAAGCTCGCGCACCATATGCTACACGTGTCTTGGGAGTGTAAAGTTGCTATAAGTTGAATAGATTGAATAATAGGTACATCTGTACAGAGTTGATGAAAGATAATACTGTATTCTACATGTATGTGTACCCTATATTCCACTCTCACATCCATTACAATATTGGTCAGATTTATTTCCTCTAAAACAAATCTTGCTTATTTTGTCTTTTGTTTATGCTTTTCATTAAGAGCATTGAAATTCATACATGAATTACCATACTTTATTTCTCCATCTAATAACATGAAAATAATCATAGTTGTTAAACTTTGTCTTATGAGCCCCATACACTGTATAATACAATTTCAGTATCAGTGCCAACTAAATTTGCACTTTCACAACAAATTGTATGTTTCAATGATGAAAGAAACAAACATTTTTTTTCAATATCAAGAAAATACTCATACATCAATGACAGATTTGATTAAAAGAAAATAAAATCCAAATAAAAATGATATACATGTACAGGTAAAAATATTGAGATTCTAAAAATAATCTGGCAAAAAGTGAATATTTTGACACACCCTATATCTATGTACATGTAATTGTAAGTGTTGGTTGAAGAAAGGAGGTACCTGGATTTAATATTAAGGTCTACAAAAATGTACATTGTATACAGTGCTTAAAAATAACAGTTTTAAATCAATATATCATGTGATATTTATTTTACTGGTACACACATGTACATGTAGATAAATTTTCTAGTTATCTTCTATCATTTTGAGCTTGTGATTTTTTTTCATTAGCATTCAATGCATCATTCCATTCAACACTCTTTACAGCCATTACAACTGCTGCAATCATGAATGCTGCAAGAATGAATGGAGAGATCTTGGCCCTCTTCTGGAGCTCCATGTATTCCTCAATGCGCTGCTGTCTCTCTGCTCTGTCCCTCTGTTCCTTGTCCCGAGCATCCTTGTAGTGCTTGCTGAAGAAATCATCCATGTTCTTGGCTTGGCGTTTTGCCTCCATGCTGAAAGGGACACCAGACCCGGTGTACGTAGGATTGCGATGGATTTCTTCGGCAACCTTCTCTTCTGGTTTCACCTCTCCATGAACATCCCGCTGGTTGAGGGTGCCACGGTCATAGCGCTTACGTAGTGTGAGGTTCCCGAGAACGCTGTAGGCTTCGTTGATCAAGGCAAACTTTCGTTGGGCTTCCTTGCTACCTGCATTTTTGTCTGGATGATAGATCTTAGAAAGCTTGAAATAGGCCTCCTTGACCTGGGCTTGTGTTGCACTTGGTGTGGTGTTGAGAACTTCATAGTAAGACTTCTCTTTATGACGGGATCTTGGTCCAGTTGCATAATGCCTCACTAGCGGTTCCTTCAAAATGCCAACACTTTCTCTTTGCTTAAAAGACAGACTTGATAAATAATTAGGGTGAAGAAGAACTTGTGATGAACTGAATGCTGTTCTCATACATGAAAACAATTGTACATCATCACTCTGTCTCAACTCTTTTTTACTTAGGCCTACTCTTAGCTTCGATTGGTGATAGCTCAATCTCATTCTAATTCTCTTAATATTTTCTCCAAAAGTTGAGGTAGTTTTCTGTAAAGTACCATGATCTGTCCTCGCTGATACCTTAGACATAAATACTTGATATTTAAAGTCAGACAATGAAGATGATTGGTGTAAATTTTCCAAACATGAAGAAGCTTCTGCTATCGGGGTATCAGGTATACTTGCCCCCTGGAGTTCCGGCTGATCGCGATCACAGGAAGCCGTTGGTAGCTGCAAACAACTCACCAATCCAAACGCCTGCTTCAGCTTGACTCGATTGTCAGTGCCATAACGTTTGATCAAGAACTTGTTTTTATGTGGGACTTCGTACCTACAATGACAAGATCTTCTGAAGAAAGCTGCCATCTTCCAATAAGTTCTCTATCAGCTTTTTCGAAATAATTGATCATTATTTCGGCTTACTGCGTTTCGACATCGTCTACGTCGCCTCCGAGCTAGCTGAGCTGAGCTGGCGCGCGATGACCTTGATCGATCGACCTTTCGCGAGATCACGTGTTGCCAGGCAGATCACCTGACATGCCTGACATAAACGCGATCAAGAAAAACAACATTTTGAACAAGTTAACCACCATGAATTTGCAAGATATTTCTTTGAACTGTTGTCGAATTGTTGCGGTGTTATTCATATGGATATCAAATTCATATGCTGCACAGTCTAAGCCAAACATTGTTCTTCTCTACACCGATGACTTGGGCTTTGGTGATCTGCAGGCTTACGGACACCCGACAAGCTCAACGCCCAACCTCAACCGTCTTGCAGCCGAAGGTCTCCGCTTCACTCAGTTTTATTCCTCAGCTCCCGTATGCAGTCCATCGAGGTATCATCTCTGCACCTTGGCTCTTAATTTACATATTTCCTGAGACTGTGTCTGTCATTTTTTCCATAATTATTAGGGAGGGTGTAGGAATAGAGGCGCTAATGCAGTTTTGCACCAGCCAACTTTGAGCAAATTTATTTCCCCACCAGAATAAGGCAGAAATTAATCGTTCACAAACATGACTGACAAATGTCATCGCAAGTCTCTCACTCTCAGTCACATCGCTTCGCCGTAATTTTGATGTGAGCTGAAGTTAGCGACAAAAAGATTTGCCTGCAGCAGTTTGTTTGCATGATTTGGTCGCTAACTTTAGTCTATATTGAAATTACGTAGAAGCCAAGCGAAGCGATGTCTGACTTGGCCTTGGGGATTTGAACGATAATGTTGAGATCGAGGCTGAAATGCAGCTGTTCCCAATCGCGATATTTGGAAAAGCGGTAGGCATTATTGTTAATTGACCTTGAAATGTTACTGAGAGACTTGTGATGACATTTACGAACAATTAATTTCTGGTGGGGAAATTTGCACGAAGTTAGCCGGTGCAAAACTGCATTAGCGGCAGCGCCAAGTTAGATTGGCATGATGGGATTTCAACTTCACTTTGGACATAAACTTGTCATTCATTTTTTGTTTTACTTGGATACTTATTTATTGATGCTTCTGAACACAGGCTTAATTAAGAGCCTCTGTATTCCAAATATTTTTGAAATCTTCAATACTTATCCAGTCCATTCTTAAAAATGTGAACACTGGGTGCATTAACTAATTCATTACCGTACAAAGAAGACTACATCATACAATACATGTACAAGGTTCCTCATTCTTATGTAGAAAGATTTTTTTAATATTATTTATACTGGTATAAAATATATAGGTCTGATAATGTCAGGCCTATAATTCAGTGGCTTGCCTTTTGTTCTCAAAATTGTTGGCTTATACCATTCAAGTTATATGATAGAACATATAGTTCAGCAACAAAACATTTTGATAAATTTGATTCAGAGTCAGCAAGCAAAAAAAAAATGATTGTGTGTGTGAAAGGTTGCATCTGTACTCTAGATTTACATTACTCACACAAATATCCCTGATGGAAGATCAGCTGGTAATTAAATGTAAATCATGCTTATTTGAAATTTCTGTAGGGCTGCCATTTTGACGGGAAGATACCATGTTCGTACAGGAGTCTATCCAGGAGTGTTTGACCCTGCATCTTCTGGAGGGCTCCCTCACAATGAGACAACATTAGCCGAGATACTCCGCCCCCTTGGATACCGGACGAGTATCATCGGCAAGTGGCATCTAGGTGTTGGGAAGGATGGTGAATATCTTCCTACATCTCAAGGATTTGATCACTATTATGGCATTCCATACTCCCAAGATTTTTGCCCATGCTTAGTGTAAGTATATTGGTCCATTTTCAGGAAGCAGTAAAATGATATTAAACCATGCCTTAGATAAGTGGTTTGACTATGGGTAGGCCTCCTTGATCTGTAGCTTGAATTGATGCAAATAAAAAAAACTCAATTTATCCGTATTTTCAGATCAGTTCATTTTATTTAAATTCCAAGTAAAACATAACTCAAAATTACAAGTATCCACACACGATTTGGAGGTAATGCTTACAATTGTATATGTACATGGTATAAAATATTAACGTAATAAAGATTTAAGGAAAAGCAAAATACAAAATCCAGATGGTATGTTGAGTAAGCTACCTCGTGGGGGGAAGTGAAAGATTTGCATCAACATTAAACCAGATAAAATATATCAAAATTGAAAAGAAGGACAGTACACCTCACAAACCCTACATAAACAGTTTTAGATGAAAAGAGAAAAATGCATGTAAACTATTAAAGCTATCAGCAAATATTTTGGTACTCATACCAACGAAAACTCACCTAAAGTGATAAAGTTGAATATATTTTTTACTAATCCAATACATTCTAGCAACATGGTAATTTCCCAGGATACCTTGATTTGAATGGTTGTAGATCATCTTGCACTATGGGAATTACGACTGATACAGAATTGCTGTTGAGGACAAGCTTTATGTAGTTGTGTCCTCATCCCTGGTTTACAAATCCTACATGTATAAAAATAATAAATGTTGAATTTATATGAAAAAAAATTTATCAGCCAATCAAATTATATAAATTAAGGGACCAGGACCCCATTACATGAAAGCAACCATGATTGCTTTAAGTTCGGGATATTTAGTTTTGATGGCTGTTGAACATCATAACTACTGGTTGTTATGAATGCAAAAGGGGATAAATGGTAAAACAATAGCTTGTAGGTTAAGAAGTCTGAAATACTCTACCAGCTAGTCTCAATAAATCAGCAGACAAATTTACTGGCTTGGCACATACATATATGTCGTCCCTGATTTGCTGATTGGTTCACATGATTTTATCTGATTTTGCCTACAGGTTTCACAATTACATTATACCTTTAATGCCCATGGATTTTTAGTGTTTTAATGAAAATAGTATACTGAATTCCACTCTAAGAGACATTAAAGAGATACTCCAGACTAAAAATAAATATCTAAATAAACAGAGTAAAATTCATCGAGCAAAATGCTGAAAATTTCATCAAAATCTGATAACAAATAGAGCTATTATATGTTAATGTTAAGCAATATTTTGTTAAAACAGTTGTATGCATGTCTTCATGAGTATTCATTTATTCATTAGGCGACCTGATGATGTAATGTCCCTAATTTCGCTTCTCTTATTACATGTAATCATAATTATTTCATAAATTCATGTGTGTATATGTCTCCCTTATATTGAAATAAGTTGCAGAAATAAATATCTCATGCAATCATTCAGTTGTCAATCAAATTTTTATAATTCTTGGAGGACAAAAATTTGAATAAACATATTTTTATAAAATGAAATACAAAAGAACAAGTAGGGATATGACATCGTCACTTTGTTCGTTGAATATTCATGAAAGCATGCATAGAACTGTTTTACTGAAACAATGCAAATCTTTAAAATGTCATAACTTTGATGTTCCTTGTCCGATTTTGATGACAAATTTCACTGTTTGTCTGATTTTTCTTAATCAGCCTGGAGTACCCCTTTAAGAGAAGACCATACATGGTACAAAATGGCTTTTGAAATGCACTGTTTCGACATCTACTGCGGATTACATTCCAGCTGTAGTTTTAGTTATTTTAAAGCTTTTCTGGAGTTTTGGTAAATCTCTTCAAAAGTGCATGTCACTATTCCAATTCATTACTAGATATTAATGTATGTTCCAATAGAATATGGTTATGGTGTGAAAGATGAAAACTAAAAATGTGTTTTATTGGATACATTTTGAGATTTTTACATTAAAATTAAATTCAATTGGGTGCCTGATCAAATGAAATGTGTGCATAATTGTGTATTTGTATAAAAAAAATGATATTCAAGCATTAAAGAATTGGCCTAATATTTCAGGACATTATCTTTGTCAGTTGGTATATAGAATTATTAAATCTGTAAAGTACCTCCGAAGGGCTATTTAAAATAAAAATGAAAATAAAAATATTGCCAATTGAGGGAGATGGATGCAAAATTCAAAATCTAATAGAAAATGCCCAATTTAAATTTTTTAATTCTGATGCCTGGAAGCTAATTCAATGACTGCTACACTTTTGTAATATAATTTAGGTAATAATCTGGTCTAACCTTTTGCCAAAGCTTTTATAGATGTCGTAGGCTTGATATTTCCTGTTCATTTTTCTTATCAATCATGTTTATTAGTTCGTAGTCCATTTTATGAAGACTTGTTACAATAACCAATGCATTATTTCCATAACCAGTTTACTATCAGCCTATCAAGTTGAATGATTTCAGTAGTATTGCAAACTTATTAAAACAAGTTTTATGAAATAGGCCCCAGAATTTAAAAGTACATCTCGAGATGTACTTGGTCTTTAATGCTCAAAAGTTGGATTTACCCCTTCCCAAAACTGTTGCAGCCAAATGCAATTTAATTTATTGTAGATTTAGGCATGAAATCATAACGTATATAGGCACAGTCTGACACACATATCTACTTCTATTCTTATAATGAAATTTTGATTGAACATACAAAACACAAGCATTTTTTGTCATGTATTTTAGTTTGTTGGTTTTTATATGAGCTTTGCCAGCACTGTTTAAGATAATGTATAGCATGAAAATTATTAGATTTTGATTATAATTTCTTTTTTTCAGCTGCTTTTATCCCAAAGACCCTTGTTTTGATGACTGTCGCACCAATGAAAGCCCGTGCCCTATCTTCAATGACACTGTCATCGTTGAACAACCCGCAAATCTCACCACCATCGAGGCACGCTACACGAACCTTGCAAAGAAATACATCTCTGACAACGCAGCGGCAGACCAGCCATTTTTCCTCTATTATGCCTACCACCATACCCACCACCCACAGTTTGCAGGAGAGCAGTTCCGCAATACGACGATCAGGGGCACATTCGGTGACTCACTGGCAGAGTTGGATTGGAGTGTTGGTGAGGTGTTGAATCAGCTAGATAGCAGTGGAATAGCAGACAACACGTTTATATTCTTCACTTCTGATAATGGGTAGGAAAAACTAAATATTGGCACCAGGAATTGTACTGAGGAATTTAATATATATTTGGTCGGGGTAATGTTTCACTCAGAAATAAGGAAGACTCATAGGGTCATATCATCCAACTTGACAATTGAAATATCTTTGCACAGCCTTTTAATATTTTTATGATTTCTAGTGAATTCTGATTTTTGTCTCGCCTGCATAGCAGAGCGAGACTATAGGCGCCACTTTTCAGACGGCGACGGCGGCGTCGTCAACATTGAAATCTTAACCAAGGTTAAGTTTTTGAAATGTCATCATAACTTAGAAAGTATATAGACCTAGTTCATGAAACTTAATAAGGGTAATCAAGTATTACTAAACATCCTGCCTGAGTTTCAGGTCACATGACCAAGGTCAAAGGTCATTTAGGGTCAATGAACTTAGACCATGTTGGGGAATCAATATCAAAATCTTAACCAAGGTTAAGTTTTTGAAATGTTGTCATAACTTCAAAAGTATATGGATCTAGTTCATAAAACTTATACATAAGGGTAATAGTGTATCACCAAATATTCTGCCTGAGTTTCGCGTCACATGATTAAGGTCAAAGGTCACTTAGGGTCAACAAACTTTGGCCATGTTGGGGTTATTTGAGGAATTGTCATAACTTTAAAATTTTATGGATCTAGTTCATGAAACTTGGACATAAGAGCAACCATGTATCCCTGAATATCATGTGCGAGTTTCAGATCACATGACCAAGATCAAAGGTCACTAAAGGTCAAAGAACTTTGGCCATATTGGGGGTATGGGAGGAATTGTCATCATAGCTTTGAAATTTTATGGATCTAGTTCATGAAACTTGGACAGAAGAGCAATCAAGTATCCTTAAACAACCTGTGCTAATTTCAGGTCACATGACCAAGGTCAAAGGTCATTTAGGGTCAACAAACTTTGGTAATGTTGGGGGTATTTGTGGAATTGTCATCATAACTTTAAAAGTCTATGGATTTAGTTCATGAAACTTGGACATAAGAGCAGCAGTGTATCCCTGAATACCCTGTGTGTGTTTCAGGAACATGGCCAAGGTCAAAGGTCATTTAAAGGTCAATGAACTCTGGCCGTGTTGGGAGTATGTGTTGAATTGGCATCATAACTCAGGAAGTTTATGGTACTTGCTCATGAAACATCGACATAAGGGTAATCAAGTATGAATGATAGTTTTGCACAATCCTTAGGTCATATGATCATGGTCAAAGGTCATTTTGGGTCAATGGACATAATATTTTATTATCTTATTAATGTTTTCTTCTGTGAATAATTATTCATTAGCTGTTTTTCAGAGGAAGCACTGCTGCTATATCGAATTGCGTAATGCAGGCGAGACTGCCAGAGGCGTTCCACTTGTTTTTTTTTGGCTTATTATTATCCAGTGTGAAATAGTAAAAGCTCTATAATCCTTTGTAGTTATGCCTTCATCTACATGTATCCATGGACAAACATTAAGCAAGAACCTTGAATAATCAATTTTTTTTAGTTCTTACAAAAACTTGAAATTAGCATACTATTTAGCAGTATAAATGTATGACTCATCTCCACATCACTCAAATTATGCTCAGGGAATGGAGGCTATTCGGTAGTACAAATTGGCACTTTTATTTGACTATGATCGCTAGATCCCATTTTGTGAAAAAATATTCATAAATTAATTTGAATGGTATATTGATAATTATAATTCAAAGAGAATATGCTCATAATTTTTTCTTCCCTAAATTAAGACAAATCCTTGACAGTACGGACCATAGGACTTTGTAATATTACTTTGTTGAAATGTCTGTCTTTTAAATAATAAAAAAAAATATTTTTCTTGAATCCAGCCCAAGCCTTACTCGAGAAGTAAGAGGTGGAAATGCAGGGCTCCTCAAGTGTGGCAAAGGTACCACCTATGAGGGCGGTGTTCGTGTACCGGGTATCGCACGCTGGCCCGGTCGCATTAATCCAGGTCGCACGATTGAACTGGCTTCTCAGATTGACCTCCTACCGACGATTGCGAATATAACAGGAGCTACACTACCTGAGGTGCTGTTAGATGGAGTAGACATGAGCCCAATATTATTTGAAGGAAAGAAGGTGAGTTGAAGACCATCTGTTTGGACTGAAATATCCCTCATCAGGGAAAAATCAGGGAATTTTATTTTCTTGAAATGCTGGGAACCCTGTTGTAATGTGCAGTTGAGTATATACATATAAAGGTTGTTCAATATAAATGTGTACTGTAATTGTTATTATTATTATCATTACTATTATTATAGTAGTAGTAGTAGTAGTAGTAGAAGTAGTAGTAGTAGTAATAGTAGTAGTAGCAGCAGCAGCACTGGCAGTTTGTTTAGTATTGGAAGTTGGCGCTCTAGTTGTTAATGAAGTATTGCAATGTTTTATCTATTCTGTATAATACCTTGTTCAGATATTGTGAGTCAAATTTTGTACATAAAAAGTTAGTGATATTTGTTGTGCCATGTCTCAAAAGGCATTAAACTGAAATTTTGATCGCAGTTTTATAATCAGGAGTTTTACCAAGTGCACCTTGGCCCAAAGTCCCAAACAAATTTACATGAAAGCCAAACCAAGATCATAAAAAAAATTACATGAAAATAATAAAAATGTATCTACACATAAATAATGACTCATAAATGTTATCATCGTTCCTCTTTTCATGTTGATAATGTTCATCACCAGAGTTTGAGAGAAGACTACATCTACTACCCTGTAAATGCCAACCCCAAGATCGGCATCTATGCGGTGAGATGGCACCAGTACAAAGCACATTATTACACCCAGGGTGCCGGTACCAGCGGTTCCTTCAACCATGACAAGGATTGTCGGCCCACGGCCAATCGGACTTCCCATAATCCTCCACTACTTTATGATCTTCACCAGGATGCGTCAGAGCTTTATGATCTCAGGAACAGTACTAACTATCCAGAAGTGATTGCTGAGATTGAACAGGTAAAGTAGGTTTGGTGCCTTGAAAATGAATCACAACTCACCCCACTTTGTCTAATGCATAGTCTCATCCACATGTAGTTATTCCAGTTTGTCAAGGGTTTTTTCACTAAGATCTAGGTATTACCAAATAGTGTGAAATGCTCTAAGGCACAATATCTTTCCAAGGCAGAGCTACATGCAATCTACATATTAAAAAATGGAACTGAATGAGGTGATCAAAAGTTTGGTCAGGTGACTGAAATCTCAGTATTTTCAATGGATTTATTGAGTGCATGTGCTCATGAATATTTGTATATCATAACATGTATCCCAGCCTAATACCAGTCAAGTGAACCAACGGCCCGAATTCACAAAGGGAGCTGAGAGAAATATTGAGCCCAGATATCACTCTTAGGAAAGATATCTCATTATAGTGAATAATCCATCTCCCAGATCTTCTAAAGTTCTTATAACCGTTTGTTTAGGCTGTATTCTTATATAGCTCATTTAACTATTTTTTCTCTGGATACAAGACATATAGTCTCTCTGATTGAATAAATATGAGAGACTTGGGTGGTGTTTCACAGAGATTCAGTGTGACTTAAATTCATGATCAGGTTCCAATGCTCATCTCTACTCAATGCATGATATCATTAATGGATACAAGTTAGCGTGTATTCCTTGTTCATGATCTCACCAATGCGATGATGCATCATATACCACTGGGACTTTATTTGCAATTTGTTTGTCGTACTTTAATATTCATGAAACACTCCTCAGCTTATGAGATGATATACAAATAGCGAATAGGCATGAGTGCGATGGTGCGAGATTTCACATGAGGTGAAAGAAAGATGCTCTATTTAACGAGGCATTAGCCGGGTTGAATAGAATGTCTCTTTCTTTCACCTCGTGAAATCTCACACCATTGCACGAATAAGAATATTCGCTATTTGTGTTGTACAACGCCTCGGAGTTTAGTGAAAATCTGAAAAAAACAAGAGTTTTTCCCTGCAGTAATCTATCAAAATGGAGCAAAAATATTGAAAGCGAAAAGCAAGACCCCATAAGCACATGACCTCGGGTAGCATTGTGCATTTAGCCAGCAGGCTATATGCGTATTTCACCTTCATTTTTTACTGACTGAGCGCAATGAATTGAATCATATTGTGAAGTCACCTCCTAAAGCCGTGCAACGGCTCATTTTGGATGGTACGTCGTGTGTGCAACGGTACAAATGTTTGACATTCAGTCTCCCATTTGCTCGCGTACAACAAGCTAAGTAGGCGTTGTACAATATGAAATGAAGAAGACTTAGTGGGCAATGTGGCAAGTCAATCATTTGACCATTTAAAAGAGAAGAATATAAAGTTAAAGATCTTTTGTACTGTTATTTCCAATCTTATCTCAAAAATATAGAGTAAATATCAAGAACAATCATCTTTTACTTATCTGTCTTTTTTCAATGGCAGGTCAAGGCAAAATTTGAAGCTACCATGTTCTGGCCCAAATCAGAGGTACGCAAACCGGATAACAAGAACTTGGAACCCTGCTGTGACCTAGGATGCACTCCCTTCCCAGAATGCTGTCAGTGTCATTCGGACAGTGACCGAGCAGCTAGTGACCATGATGGTCATTTACATTGGACTAAAGAGATGTTAGATGAGAGCTGGAGGTCAAGGCCAATTGTACAGGTCCAGGAACAAGAACATCTAAATGGTCATCGGTAACAGTGGTAGAGGATGATTTTTTAACACTTGAACAATATGAAAGACGATTTCATAAAGTTTGTTTTGTTAATCAAATTCTCATGGTTTAGAGGGGTAAAAAAAATTATGAAATATTGAGAAGTAAATGTGTTCCTTTTATTGAAAGTGCTCCTTTTGTCATTCAGAACTCAAATTTTAGGGGTCATGGTTTCATGTCACTTAATTTCATTTTCAACAAAATATAGATTAAGTAAATACACTCATCATGACAAGTGAACAACATACCAAGGTCATTAGATTCACTATATCGGTTGAATGGGAGAATACCCCCTTTCCTCATACCCAATCCATAATATATATAACCTTCATGGAAAGCCACACAATTAATGTTTAATGGTTTAGAGGGGTAAAAAAAATTATGAAATATTGAGAAGTAAATGTGTTCCTTTTATTGAAAGTGCTCCTTTTGTCATTCAGAACTCAAATTTTAGGGGTCATGGTTTCATGTCACTTAATTTCATTTTCAACAAAATATAGATTAAGTAAATACACTCATCATGACAAGTGAACAACATACCAAGGTCATTAGATTCACTATATCGGTTGAATGGGAGAATACCCCCTTTCCTCATACCCAATCCATAATATATATAACCTTCATGGAAAGCCACACAATTAATGTTGTATTAACTCATAATTAGATGTTACTTTGTAATGATGTTTTTATTTTATTTGCGAAATAAAGATTGAATTGAATCATGATGACTGAAAGGTACTAATCAAGATGGCAACATGACTTCATGAACCAGTAAATGTAGCTAAACTCTTGGTTTTCTCTGTTTCTATTGATTTTTAAATGTTCACTATGAAATTGCCAATACACTGTACTTTATTGTAACTTAGTCAGGGAAAGTTAGATCAGACCCACTCACACTAGTTGGGCGAGGTTAGTATTAATATACTTACCTCGCATATTTGGCAGTGGATTTCTAACTAGTGGGTCTTGCGTGCTGCGACGCCACTTCTGGCATCCACAACACACGACTTCTATAGCTTGATTTTTCTGTGCGCGGCGTCATGTAATGAACCCTTGAGTGGATCAGACCGACATATCACTGACTGAACAAATGAAATGATTCTTGTATTTCTCAAAGTTTTTTTCAATGTTTATTAGCTGAAATACTGAATTGAATATTGTTTATTTTTTTGAAGGATTCATCCATTTTATTCATTATTATTTTTTTGGGGGGTGGGTACATTTCCTTAAAGTTGATATTCCAACCCTCTATTTGCTTAAGTGATTTCTCTGTTTTATGTTCATCTCATAACTTAAAAAATGCCTTGACTTTAGTTTTATCAGCCAGTTTCAGGGCTTGATGCATTCAAAGAATGTCCTTCAATATATATTCTCTTTATCATTGTAATTTGTTAAGTTTACTTGGTCACTTGAAATTAAATTCTTATCAAAAGTTTGAAGTTTTAACACAGGTGATGTATATAAAATGTTATTGTATACGCAGGATATAAGTCAATAGCTCAGATAATATGTATTGCAATCAACAGAATTCATTAGAAATATATAAAACATTACCTCTGTCCCCATTTCATGCACGCCCAATGAAACAGCCAAGTGCCATCTAGCTCAGTGCTACACAATACCAATATGAGAAAGGGTCATTCTGCTCTCCATTGTTGCACCTTTCATTCATGTAGTAATACGAAACATGGCATGCAGCAGTGCCACTCAACAGACCTTTTAATTCTTCTACCTATTTCAAATCTGATGATTGCAATTCAAAAGTGGGACCTGTGATGCCAACAGTAGGCTATAGACCATTTTGTAGTTACTTCATGGGCAAATTTGGTAAAATGACCTTTCATTTCTTTCATTGTGATAGGCAGATTTCAAAGCAAGGTATTATGTAAGCATGCCTTACATAGCAGGATGAAGAGATTGAATAGACCAGGGGAGCGTTTCATGAAAGGACTTGTCAGACGTTTTATCCGACAGTTACCATAGTAACATTGCTTATCAGCCAATCAAAATCAAGGAAAGATGTCAGATCTGACAACATGTCGGACGAAAATGTTGATGAAACGCTCCCCAGGTGACTAGAATAGCACACCAATGAACTCTATGAAGGTATTTGTTCCCTTTTTACTTTGAATGCATATTACAGGGGCCGCGGAACCGGGGGGGCTGGGGGGGCTTCAGCCCCCCCCACTTTTTTCCAAAACCGTGTACAAAAACGTAAAATTGACCATATAATTGTGATTTTTAGCATGGTCAGCCCCCCCACTTTTGGCTCAGCCCCCCCACTTTGAAAACCGTTCCACGGCCCCTGTATTAGAGGATGTTGTACAATGTACTTGGCAAACTGTGAAATATACCAGTCATTCGTGGACGCATTGTTTTTTGTGGATGTGAATGAAAAACACAATTCAAAAGAATATATGAATAATCAAGACATCAAAGTTGGTGCTTATCTCATTAAATTTTAGCATGTTGTTATGACAATGTACTTGGCTAACTGTGAAATACCAGTCGCTAGTGGACATATTGTTTTTTGTGGATCTAATAAAATACACAATTCAAAAGAATATATGAATAATCAAGACATTGGTGCTTATCTCATTAAATACCAAACCACCATGTCACTTTACTACCAATGACCTTCTGATCATGTGCAGCATGGAACTACGAAATGGCTTAGAGCTTATAACAGTATTTTTGCTTGCCATTTAAAATATGATTACTGAGACAGGCCAGCTAATGATGCTGAGGAAATCCATTGGTGTTTCTTTAGGGAGATGCAGAAACATTTCAGGGGTGGCACAATAGTAGGTGTGGGGTCGCTGCATCCCCCCCCCCCCTCCAAAATAGATAAAGATAAACATGGAAGAAAAGAGAATATATGGCTTGGTCTTGTATTATGTAATAACATGTTTTATATTTTGAAAAATTAATCAGTCGGTTGGGACCAATACCATAGTGTCACTCCTGATAAAGAATCTTAATAGTTATGAATTGTTTAACTATGTTAGTTTGTATGATGTAATTACATATTATGACTTATCAACGGTGAGAGGAAAATAAAGATATTTATTTTTATTACATTTCAGAACATTCTTGTCATTGGATGTATCTTTGGTCTCTGTCTTTCAATGAGTAGTGTGTTACTAACAAAACTGAATGGCAGTCTTACACTTCTAATGCTTCTTTATATCCTTGTTTGGAAGTTAACTGGAATAGAAGGAGGAGAAGAAGAAGAGAAGGGAAAATGTAAAAAAATAAATCAAGAAGATGAAGATGAAGAAAACAGAGAGGAAGAAAGAGGATGAATGAGTAGTCAGAATAAATCAAAAAAGGAGAATACGGAGATGGAAAAGGTGAAGGAGGAAGAGGAAAAGTGAAGAAGGGGAGGGGGATGGGAGGAGGAAATTGTTTACTCTAAAAATATCAAAGGATTTCCGATCTTGAAAAAGGAAAGAATTCTCTACAGGGATGACATCCA
Source organism: Lytechinus pictus (assembly GCF_037042905.1). NCBI lineage: Eukaryota > Metazoa > Echinodermata > Echinoidea > Temnopleuroida > Toxopneustidae > Lytechinus > Lytechinus pictus. The sequence goes on from NC_087246.1 coordinate 15,837,401, forward strand.
ATAATGTTATTGAAAGATCAAGTAATCTGTCGGTTGTGACGAATATTGAAAATATAAAATAATCATTCGTTCAGGTTGCATTAAAGCGGTGGAATTGTCCATTGTTATCCAAATCATCTGTAGAGGTAAATTATGTGCAAGTCTCTGGTGCCTTTTAGCAAGACTTAGTGTTTAATATTTTTTTAAATATATTATTGAACTATTTCTTCTCACACTCCCTTCCTATTGGATCTTGATACCCGTCCCCAATCTGTTATGAATTCAGATTTTCTCATCTACCGCCCTCTCCTGTGCCCCTTTAAATTCACCTTTACGTCCTATCCTCTATCCTAATTTCAATCCCGCGCACCAAACCCTTAAAAAAAATCTTAACCCTTTATAATCTACCCTTGTACCCTCTATTTCAAAAACCACAATATCACCTCTGACTTTTTCTTTCTTTCTCTCTTCACTCTTTACTCTGTCTCTCTCCCTCTCCCAAGATCCCTTCCTTTTTCTCTTTCCGTCCCACCCATCTCGCTTGTCTACATTCCACTTTATATCTATTCCTCTTTTACTTCCCCCTAACTATTCCTTTTGATGCCCCCATTAATTTTTACATACTTTCATCACTTTTGTTCATGCCCTATCCCGCATTCGTCATCGCCCTATCCTGTCTGTTAAGTTTAACATGAATGTCAATGCCAAATTATCATAACTTAATTATGAGTCTCGTGTTTTTTTTAAAGGAGACGATTATAATGATGGAAGGGAAGAGCATACTTAGGGAAACACCTTATTAGAAACAGCCTCTCGACATCACAATCTCGATAAACTTATCAATAAAATCAGATTTCGCTAATGAAAATAGACATAACATGGTCTCACATTCTCATGATCATTAATAGCATGACAATAGTTTTCATCAATGCAGCGTGTGAGAAATTATTGCTTCTTCCTTCATCTGTTCATGCATAGTCTAGCATAAAACCCTATTGCAACCCTATTATCTTATACGAAAAAAAGCTAGGAGCAAATGTCGTGTCGCTTAGAGGGTCCATTTATTAGTTTTATCGCCCTTCATTTATTTTATTTTCAGGAATTACCCCTTCATTATGCAAACCGTTTCCTTTCAAAAGTTGACTTGCAGTGAAAAAAAAAAATAAATCTCCTACATAAAAAACACAGTCAATGCTTATTCATCTTCTTAGTGGATTGTACTCCCGGATGGTACTTTTGTACTCTACAGTGCGTCCCAAAAAAAACTATACACTTTTGAAATGGCTGCCAAATAAAAAATATATCACTTTGGGGGAAAACACTTACATACATGGAAGCCTATAAAGTCAACTTTAAAATGACACCAAAAAGTTGGAAAACTTTTCATGCTTGAGCGAGCACTGCCCACTAAAACAAAGGGTATGAAAATTAGGGTGGGCAGGAATTAGCCTTCCAATTTCTTTCAGTTTTTGAGATGCGAGTCCCTTGGAACTTGCAAAGTTGAGGATGTTTTGATAAATCAATGATCAAGCATTATCAATTTAGGTTTTTAGAGCAAATTTTAAGAATTATTAAATTGAAATTTAATGTATGAGTGAACATGAAATACAATTTTTCACTTTTTAAGTGGATCTCAGCAATGTGTTCATGGAAGTCAGAATAGGGATAGGACTTAGGTGGGGGAAGTAGGTTGACGGGATATGGGTCAACAGAACACTTAACCCCCCCCCCTCTCTCTCTCTACCCCTTTCACCCCTCCTGAGAGACTAGCCTTTGCTAGGGTGAGCAGGAATTAGCCTTAATTCCTTTTTTTTTGTTGAGGTGAGTCCTTTGGAACTTGCAAAGTTAAGGGTGTTATGCTAAATTACTGATAAATGGAGATCCGTTTTGGTTTCTTAAGCAAATTTCACGAGTTACTAAATTGAAATGTAATGCATGAGTAAACAGGAATGGTAATTTAAGTGTAGCATTTTTCGTTTATTATGTGGATCTTAGCAAGTGTGCTTGTGAGAGTCAGAGTAATGTGATGGTACCTGTTACATGCAAGGGGATGAGATAGGGTAAGACTGGGTTAAAGGGGCATTCTTCTTTGTGTTCTCTTACAAATTACATGTCATGTACTCACCCCGCCCTCCACCCCTTTCTTTCTCTTGGTTGGTATTTAAAACTTAAAATGCCAAGTGACTGATGGTTGATGGGTCTTTCTTTTCCATCGAATGATTTATTAAGAACTTGACTAATTATGATAATTTATGAAATCATTTATTGAAAAAGGTGAATATTTGATTGATGACATTGATTGAGTTTATTTACTAACAGATTGTTGATTGAATGATTGATAGATAAAAGTTGATGATCTAATTTTCAGAATTTATTATCAAATTGACAGTCCGCTTTGCACTTAATGCGTACATGTAATAGCAATCAGTCTCAATCTCAACAGGAGGGGGGAGGGACGGACCTGTAGGAGGGAGGCTAAACGTTCTGTTGACCCTTTTCCCATCAGCTTACTTCACACACTGAAGTCATTTCTTACCCCTATTCTCCTGACTCCAATGAACACACTGCTGAGACCCACATTGTAAGTTAAAATGCTTCACTAAAGATTGCAATTCATGCTCACTCATGCATGGAATTTCAATTTGATAATTCATGAAATTTGCTCTAACAATTTAAATTGATAATGAATGACCATCAATTCATCAGAACACCCTCAAGTTTGCAAGTTCCAAGGGACTCGCCTCTCAAAAACTGAAAGAAACCGAAAGGCTAATTCCTGCCCACCCTAATTTTCATACCCTTTGTTTAAGCGGGTAGTGCTCACTCAAGCATGAATAGTTTTCCAACATTTTGGTGTCATTTGAAAGATGACTTTATCGACTTTCCATATGTATAAGTCTTTCCCCCCAAAGTGATATACTTTTTATTTGGCAGCCATTTCAAAAGTGTATAGTTTTTTTTGGGACGCACTGTATGTTGAGTGAGTTGGGACTGATATCTTCAATAATCTTCTCAAAATCACTCCCTCACCGAAACAATCACTTAATTTTAAACACAAGAGCAGATCCCGCTGCATCAGAATGTTGTTTATTATAATTGTATTCTTTGTCAGCATTTTCTTACATTATTTTGTTTCAACGGTCTAGGTTGCCGCAAACCCCTTTGGCATCAGAGATCCATTAGGAAAGAGTTTCCATCATCATGACAATGTACTTCCAGTGTGCGATATTTTATGCATGTTTAATTCTATTTTCAGAATTAAGACGACAATCTGTCGGCTCACATATTTGTATATTTAAATAAACAAAACTATTTATCTTTTCCCCAGGCAATTTGCAATTTAGAACAGGAAAAGCAAGTATTGAGGTTGCTCCATAGGTGGCGGAAGCGGGGGGGGGGGGCGGGGGGGACATGTCCCCCCTAGATTTTAGGTGGGGGACGATCCCCCCCCTAAATTTTTTGTCGATAACCTTTTTTTTTTCTTTTTGCTTGTCAAAAAAAATTTGTGGTCCCCCCCTAAAATTATTGGCTTCCGCCGCCAATGGGTTGCTCCCATCTTCAACTTACTGACACGCGGACTGCTATCTTCAGAAGAAAGCATTCTGGTTATGTCTATTACTACGAAATTCGTCTCACAAGTCAATTTTAGGAAATGGAATTTAAATTTCATGTGTGCAATAAGGACATTCGGCATCGGTAGAGAGCAATTTGTCGTATTTTACAGTGGTCTGCATGCTGGACCTCCTGCTACACTCTGCCTGAATTAAGGCACAAAGTGCTCTCTCCCCCCTCCCCCCCCTCTCTCTCTTTGAGTCATTCTTGTCCTGCCAAGAGTTTCACGTTCGAGGAAAAGATGAAAAGAAAGAGAAAGTAAAAGAAATTATATCATTTTTTTAATAGTGCGTCAAAATTGATCATAAAACTTCATCTTCATTTTAAAAATATCACAATTTTCGCTCACGACTTATTAGAATTATTGTCCGACCCGCCATATGTAGTGTCCCCGCAATTTTCTGGCTCATTATATACGATCTGCCGTTAAATTGGTCAGAGTATAGTAGGTCCATGATAGTACAAATATTTGTACCTCACTGTTTGGTTTTTTTAGTACTTGGTCATGTTCTTGGCAGTTGACCTGTCTAAGCCGTTATGATAATGCTTGCAAGTTTCCGAAGGATTAAATGCCTAGATTACACTCTGTATAGATTAAGGTGACACCATAACAGTTAGAAATATGATTTAAACAGTTCAATATTATGGAAGGCTCTGGATTGCCGCATATTTTTTATTTTTTATTCTATTCCTGTAATCCAAACTATGCTAAATCTAGGCGTTTATTATGCTTTTTTGTATGATACAGGGTTTTTCTTCCTTTGTGCTCCAATAATATACTAACAATAAAAAAAAAAGGATTTCATTAAAAAACGCAGGTCATTTTTTCCAGAATTCATGGTGCTGCTGCTGCCTATGAAAAATAATACACGCAGCACCCCCAAGGAAAATGATACACGATACACGCAGCACCCCAAGGAAAATTTTGTGGGGTGCTGAAGCACCCCCGCTTATCAGGGCCATGAACAACACTTTATAAGAAAAATATAATCTGCAACGAAATTTATCTCGCCAAATTTTAACTGGTCATAAGTGAGGGGATGATGTTGTCCATTAGTTGTCCATATTGGAATACATTTTATTTGGAGGTACTTTCAGCTCAATTCAATATTCAATAATCGGAGAACGATTTAAAGGGATGGTCCAGGCTGAAAATATTTATATCTCAATAAATAGAGTAAAATTTACAGAGCAAAATGCAGAAAATTTGATCAAAATCGGATCACAAATAACGAAGTTATTGAATTTTAAAGATGTGCATTATTCCGGTGAAACAGTTCTAGGCATGTCTTTATGAATATTTATTAGGTGGACTGATGATGTCATATCCCCACTTGTTCTTTTGTATTTTATTATATGAAATTAGGTCTATTCAAAATTTTTTTGAATTTATTGCCGCAACTTATTTCATCATAATGGAGACATATCATTTACACATGTATGAAAAAATGAAACATTTATGCTTTCATGTAATAACACAACAAAAAGGAAAGTGAGGATGTGACATCATCATCCCACCTAATGAATATTCATGACGATGTGCATATCATTTTTTTTTAATATTGATGAACTTTAAAATTCAATAACTTCGTTATTTGTTATCTGATTTAGATGAAATTTCCAGCATTTTGCTCTGTGAAGTTTACTCTATTTATATAGATATAAATATTTTCAGCCCGGACCATCCCTTTAAAACATTGATATGAGGTTTAAAGAAATTATTTGAATATTTTGTATAATATTCAGTTTAGGTCAATTTAGGGGCAAAAATTCTTGTATATTTATCTCTTTATTTATTCATTATTTCAACTGAAACCACATAAAAATAAGAATAAAGGCACGACATACCCAAAATATAAAATTATTTATTCCATGCGTGACCCTAGGAAATACAACACTCCATTCAAACAATAAGAAATATTATCATAATAACGAAATCAAACTATGTATATAGGCCTGTTTGCTGTGCAGGGACAACATTCCATGGAGAGGAGAAAGACTGCTGCAATTAGAGGAAAGAACAAAAGTGAAACGAAATTGGAAAAACATAAGACAAAAATTGCGGAAAGAGATTGCTTGGTCGTTGAACTATAATAACCCCCTAATTCCAAGATAACCATTCAAATGTTACCCACATTTTTGGGCGAAGTGGGCGATGTAATTCTTTCATTGTGTCTTTTGATAACTTATTCAGAGAAAAACCATAAAGTAATTTCAGAGAAATCACTAAAGAAATGACTGTCAGCACGAGATATAAATGAAGAACAATGAATATAAGATACACGCAGAGCCAACGACTTTTCATTTATTTCAAGGTTATACAAAGAAATCGCACTTTTCCTCTCCCATTAGTTTGCGCTTATTCTCTTTCATCTCTGTGTATATTTAGTTCTAATAGAGTAACATATCCAATGTCTTAATAATCACCATTGTTATGATTAGTATATGATATTTTTCGTTGTGAAATAATTTCCTATTAATCATAATCCCATACATGCCACCCCCAGAAAAACCCCAAATACTCCTGAACGTGTGCTTCTATATTCTCCTTGAGGACATTTTTTTTATAGGCCTATATTTTGTGTTTATTAATAAATTAATATTATGAATTACAATATTTACACACAATATTGAGATGATTATCAATAATAATAATAATAATAATAATAATAATATATATATATATATATATATATATATATATATATATATATATATATATATATATATATATATATATATATATATATATATATATATTAAGGCATGGCTTGCAATGAAGGCATTCCATACATTTATGGGGCAGGGGTATGTGCCCCATGCGGGAATATTAACTTTGAGAGATCACCAAAATGGTTTACTATTTAAGGGCACAATTTTTTATAAGCCGTAACCTCAGTGTCTACCCTGGGCGCCATAATGCCTAGATACGCCACTCACCACCCTCATCTTGGATAAAAATAAATAAATAATAAAAACATCGGTCCAATTTAGCAAAGCCACTGTATATGCCAGAGTGATGACCAGAATGGCTCGAACTCGGTAACATGGGTACAACAGGGTTCGTTCGCGGGAAGCAACCACAAGTTGATTTTTTTTTCCAAGAATAAAGTAAAAACTAACATGAAAAACCACCGAGTGTCAAAGAGTGAAGAGGTATAAGGTTAATCTAATTTGCCTCACAGCGCGTTTAATAGCACGGAGTTGATTGATAACATTTTCTCAAGCAATGATCAGGCTCATCCATGTTAGCTGCTACTTAACCCCCCCCCCCCTCTCTCTCTATTTTAGACGATCACGACTCTATACCTTAGCAATTACATCGTCTGCTGATAATTGAAAGGCATGTCGCCTTTTGTTTTCAATCTCCACGGAAATAATTTCACTCACAACCATTTTACATGTTTACCTTTGACAAAATCCCCCTTGCCCGGCTTCAAGGAATTGCAGTGCACCACATCCGTTTATGGGTTTTCGATAACTTATACATTAATATTAGTTTTTTACAAAGTTGATGGGAGGAGATATTTCTGGAAAATTTTCTAGCTGAGAGGAGGAGCCCAAACAGAACAATGAGTTTACGATAAAAATGTAAATGGAAACTTTTGTTCATCCCGAATACCGTTTCAGGAAACAGGTCAAATTCTTTTTTGGTTCTTTGCGCCGTCAAGAGAAAAGACGTTAATGTAAGGATCTATTATCGTTCTTATATAATTTATGCATGATTTGAGGTGTGATTTAGGGGTCGCAGTGATGGGGGTGCTCAGTGCATAGGACATGGGCCTGGAAACGATTTTAAAAGAGGGGGTAGTGTTTGTTGACAAAAAAGTGATTTGGGTCAAATCCCTTCGTTATAGCATACCAACCTTATTTCCAGGGGGTGCTGCCCACCCACAGAAAAAAATCCTTCCCCATCCCAGCATGCAACCTGCCTTCTAGGGCCGTGGCATAGGCCTACACTCATGAAGACATACCAAAAGGAATTTGATAAACATCATTGCAGTGCATTTACTGGATCACATTCCACAAAATCTACTTAAAGATAAATTCCAGTATTGGTAACGATCTCAAAATGACTTTTTACAGAATCTAATATAATGACCACCCAAGTGTCTGTTTGTATGAATAAAAAATATGTGCCAAAGGATTCTGGAAGAAATTGTGTAATTGCTGAGAAATAAGCAAAATAAGCGCGGATTCGGTCACTTCCGTCGGGTCTTTATTCCAGCAATAATAATGCACTGTCCCACGTGTGCCTAACTGTGTTGGTGATCTTGAGTGTGAACATTTTTCAGCGTAGATTTCAATATTTCACGAAGTTCAGTTTATGTAACTGTACCAGATCTAGATCCTCGATGATATACTGACAATTAAGCCTGGTTTTACAGACTTTCTCATGAAATCAGTGTTTACTGCAATTACTGGCATTTCTCTTTAAGTGTAATTTCCATATGTCTCAATCCTGGTGCCTATTTGCCCCCAAAGAATTCATGTTCAGATTTTCAAATTGTTTGAAATGGTGATTTTCAATGTTTCTGAAATTTCACATTTTTAAGAAGCTGTCTCTTTTCCATTGCCACAGTTTTAATTATCCTCAAAAAGTTTTTTTTTCACACTCATGTCAGTGACATCTTTCAACTAAGGCTGTTCACTACATACTTCTCTCAACACCCATGCTCAGTTTAGCCCACCACGGGGGCGCAAACAAAATTGATCACATGATAAGATCAGGAAACTAACAATTCCCTGTCAAGATTTCAAACATCTAGTTTTCAGTGAACCAAGACTAGAGCATGTGGGAGAGTAATGGGCGACACCAAGCAAACATAATACAGAGCAGAATTTATAGTAAATCTATAGGAAAATTGCTATGTTCATAGTCTCTTCTCTTGATTTAGAATATTGACATAGAATGTGGCATTCATTATTTTTTTTGTAATCTATAAACAAAATTTTAACATAAATAATGTATGAAGCTGTAATAAAAACACTGTAATGACAACAAAGCCTCTTTTTTTTTTGAGGGGGGAGGTCAAAGTTTACTATGACACAAAGAGAGAAAAGGATAGATAAGGTAAAAACTGTTGCAGAATTTTTCTGAGATGGTACGTTGATAAGTCTATGATGTATGCCATGATATTTAACAGACTTTTTATTGGATTAAGTTTTGGATACTTTCATGAAAAGAATTGCATGAAAATAAACTAGCTAGCAGATCATAATAAAACCCCCAACAAATTGGTTCCAAAATTCAAAACAAGAATGGGGTTATGCATAGTCTAATTGACAAAATGTGAGGACTATGAGGAATGAGATGAATCTACATATTATCTACAAAGCGTCAACAAATTTTGAAAGGTAATCCTTCTTGCGCATATATACATGTGCGGATATAAATCCATAACTCTTAAATTTGACACTTTTATTTCAATGTAATTGATGAACTCGTATGATCTCTGTGTCGTATTCCTTTCCCTTCCTTGCAACTCCTCTCTTCCTGTTGTCTTTCTCTATCCATATTTCTCCCTCTCTTTCTTTATCCATCTTTCTTCCTCTCTTTCTTTGAATTTTTTTTTTCTTTTTTCCCTTATGACACGTGTTCTTAATGTACAAGAAGTATATACCGGTAAATGATAATCTGGACCACTATACCAATATGTGTTAAGGATAATATTTTACTTTCAAATTCTTCTAACTTTGTTTATTCTAACGTAAAATTTTGCAGCCTTACAACTTCATGTTTTTACCTCTTTTATAATGTTTGTACCTTCTTTTCTTCTGACTTTCTGCTCCACTCCTTCCCTTCACTCCCCCTCTCTTTCTCTCTATCCCTTTCCACACCTCTCTCTCTATCTGCCTCTCCTCCTCCCCATCTCTTTCCTTTCTAGAATTCCGCAACACAAGTAGTTTCAATACCATACTTTATCCGTATTATTCATTTTGTAATTATCTTTATTGTTTGAATATTTGTTGTGTCTTTACATGTATTACCTTGTGAATACATCGCAATTCGGCCTTAGCCGCGATGATGTCTTGATTTTTATTAATAAACCATTTATCTATCTTTTATCTATCTATCGTCTTCTAATGAAAAAAATATATTTTGACAAAGAATTTTTTTACGAGTATTGTTGAGCAGTTTTAATGATAAATAATTATTTCTTAAATAATATCCCAATTAATGAATAACACATGTATTGATTATCAAGACACAATGGGTATCGAGTTGTCTTAGAATCCTTAGAAATTATAGAATTTCCATTAAAAACACAAACTAAAAAACAATGCATTTTTTTATATTAAAAGTATCATATATAACAATATTATTTCCAGAAGCCTTTTTTTTTCATTTTAGTAACAAAATACAGATTACCACACTATATTCCAAACTAAATTTGGGCGAATATCAGCACCCAAATCTGCTGAAGGAACTGAAATATGTAACAAAGTGATAAATGCATGAATACCTCAACGTTTTGGGAGTTCCTTTATATTATTGCAGAATAGGGGCTCAATCAGATGACAAAATAAAAAAATCAATGTGAATATACATACAAAACAAGAACAAAAAGGGGCTTATTTTCACAATTTCTCTGATTAGAATTTGGATGATTATCATGAGATGCTATACTGTAGATTGATAATGCCATATTTTCATTCAAATATGAAAAGCTTCCCTAAAAATAATACAAAAAAAACCCTCAGAAAGTGTGATAATTTACTACATTAAAGATTCTTGACTGCCCAAATGCCAAAAAAGAAATACAATAAAAAAACTTTAAAGCAAATTTTCTACATGTACACATTCAAATTGACTTGTCTCAATCTTGAATAAAAGCTGTTTTTTTTTACAAAATACAAATATTACATAAAATATCATTATTCAATGGAAGCTATTTTGTACTGTTTGTATAATCAAAACTACAATACACAATGGATTTCATCTCATTTGAATGATTCTCATTAAAAAATAAAATATGAAATCTGCAGCTGTTAATTCATTACAAAAATTTACACTACAGCGAATTGCACTAGCACATACCACACTTTAAAAAAAGTACATAAAGAAGACATTTTGAAATATTTATCTTCTATAAAGGATTCTGATGAATAGAGTAAAATTAAAATTTGAACCCCCCAAAATGATGAAATTTTAAAAATGAGTTACAGATTTATCCTAATCAATGAAGAGCATCCAATAGGAAAGTCAAACCAAATCTTTAAAACTTTTTTTTCAACCAAGATGTTGTGGCATTTTGAGGTCCTGCATTTAGGGGTGCCACAAGAAAAATATAATTACAAAACTTATATATTTCAGTGTATAATATTGACGTCAAACCCATAATAAACCCCCAAATAGAAAGAGGGAGTAGAGTAATGAAAATTCATGTTTGAAAAATAAAGTTCAATTCAACTTCCCTCTCTTGCATGATTCTTAATCAAAAATGTTTATTACTTCATTAACTAAAATATAACAACCCTGTCAATTTTGTAACAAGCGGTCTAAACATATTTGTGTCTTTCATATCAATAATACATAGCAAAACTAATTTACAACACAAGAAAAACACATTTCGAGGAAACAAAATATCCAGCTATTGAACAGTTCATTTAGGTAGAAAATAATGAGGAGTAACGTGGGAAAAAAATATTACTGCACTGCTAATACTGTGACGATCTTTAATATTTATATACATCTTTGAATTTCTGAAACTTCACCAACCAGCTTGTGAGATTTTCGTAAAAATCTAAATATGTTAATGATATTCTCAAGGATATTTTTTATTACAGTTTACATAATTTTAAGAGTGATCAATAGAATAACATCAGATGTAAATGCCTGGAAATCCTAGAGTCTCCCAGCTTAGAAACATAATAAAAATTCCTACAACCATAGATATGAAATTGAATTGATTTTCAAATAAAATTTGAAATGTAACTTTGAGCAGTATAAAGAAATGTAAAGATGAATTCAATTACATAATGAAAAATGGCAAAAACATGGCATAAAAACTGAATACTTTTTATAGAAAAATTACATAATGGGGGAAAAACTCTTTGAATTGTTTATATTATATTATAAAACAGCTTGCTCTTATTATCAATGAAAATAATGAAACTTTTGGATAATGAATTGATCAGGAGATACTATGGCAAAATGAAATACCATAAATGAAAATGCCAAAATGAGGCAAAAATTTGTTGTTGTTTTCAAGCTAACTCAAGATTTAGTACAGCACCAATGTATGCGAGGAATATTTCATGTATCATCAACTGTGCCTGCATGGGCAAAACGCTTCATGGCTTTTATGAAAGCAATTACTGTATAGAATAATAAGTTTTTACTAACAATTTACTGTTGGTGTCAAAGGAACACTCACTAACATTTTCAAAACACTGTATTCTCTATTTGTGAAATGAGAGCACTAAAAGGGCTCGAAACCCTAAGGTCTCAACTTTCCTTTTCTTTTAGAATAAATATCAGTTCAATTTATCAATTTATGAGACCTTCTATAGCATTAACAACTATTTTGCCCACTTCCTGTGACTAACTAATAGAAAAGTTGTGAAGAATTTATCCTATTTCAATTAAAAAATGTCTAATTATCATTAACTTCTGGTACCCTGTGACATATTACATGTACCTAAATTTCAAACATATATATGTACTCTACAAAGAATGATCATATCCAATTATTCTAAAATCTATGACTTATAAATGAGAGTATCGTTTGCTCCTATTTGTACAATGCCCTGTATGCACAATGCTAAGTTTAAATTTCTACACACACACAGTTAAAAAGTACTCAAAATTGAAAAAAAAAAACCTAGAATGAATACAGATATCCAAATTTTAAAAATGCACAATTTACAGCAGCAACAAACAAAATACATAGGCACTAACAAAAATCATTATTCATTAATTGAATTTGAATTATTAATCGTAAGTCCACATATGCTTGCATATTCATTAATTTGTACGAGGCACAATGTTTTTACTCCTAAGGCAACGTTTACTGTCATTTATTACAAAATATATATTCTGATATAAAATATACTACAAAAAATGCATTCAGCCTGTGAGCCAGGCTAGGCAGTGTGTGGATAGCACCTGTTTATTTTATAAAGACACTTTCGGACTCCAAAGCAGGGAATAAGTTTATTTTACAAGTTCGATTAGCATTTTTGGTCATGAGAGAAAAGCACTAAACTGAGTTTGGAAAACTATATGTTAAATCTGCTCCACAAGACTTTTTGTTGTAGCAGTTTAAAAAAAATGTGGAGTACATTTCGATGCGATACAAGGAAAATTATTCCCTGTGAGGGGGAGACTAATGCAAAGCTTCACAAACCACTGTTACACGGCAGTACAAGTGGATTTCTTAATTATTTGAGGTCACATTGATTAGCAATAGTGTAAACATGTTGATGTTGATTACAATTTACATGACTGAAAAACTTGCTATAAACATATCAGTGCAAATTATTTATAGCCGTAACTTCTCCAATACAAAGAAATATTTGAAAGGTCTGAATCTCTTGAGTTTTTTTTTTAAATGAAGCAAAAAATCTACTTTAATTGTGAATATTATCATGCACATTACTTTATGATGAAAAAAATAACAAGTGATTCAACCCATAATATTTTTCATCCGCTACATGGCTCCATACTGCTTTTAAGTTTGAGTGTCTTTAAAATTTTCTGCACATTTTCGTCTTGGGTGGCTGACAAAAGAGCATTCACAAGTGTATGCTCTACTACTGCTTCATATCCCTTTGACAGTCGTAATGACATAATATTTACACATTTGTGGGATGTTAGTTCCCGTTTTAAGACTAAAAGAAATTTAGAAACCTCATTAACAAGTGCATAGGTTCATAAGTGAGTGTTAGATAAATAATGACAGCCGAGTGCAGACCCTGCAATGTGTTTTCCTGCATAGCATTATAAATACATACCCTGCATCGTAAAGCCTCATACTCTCACTGACCATTTTCAAATAGAGAATAGCAATGAGATGCTGAATTTTGTTTGAGCTACAGACTTAATTCATACTTAAATAGGAAATTCACCCTGAAGAAAAGATTGTTGTAAAAACAGCGGAAAAAATAGAAACAAAATATCGGTAAAGGTTTGAGGAAAATCAATTAAAAATTAAGAAAGTTATCAGAATTTTGGTTTTTGGATTTGGGACATCATAAACGAGCAGCTGCCCCATATGTTATGTAATATGTAATGCATTGATAAATTTCAAACTTTTAATGGTTCGTGATGATTTATTTTTGTTTTCTTTTAAGGAACGGGTGTGAAATGATTTGTATATTGATATACTGAAGGTACAGTAAATTTTTTTTTTCAATTTTCTGAAAATAATGACATTTCATTGATTTTTTACCATATGATATTGTAGGAAAGCTGCTCGCATATGACGTCACAAATTAAATAATTAAAATTCTAATTAAGAGCCCTGGAAAATCTCAATTCACTGTAATATTGAAGCTTCTTCAAAGTTGCAGATTTGTGCAGTAGGTTGTGAAAAATAGCCCCTAAATATTGAAAATAATTTTTTGTCTGTTCTCATTCACCCTCTTACTTTCTTGACATATCTGTGTCTGTCTCACACCACTATTCGTCGGTGTTCATCTGAACTGTCACATCAGTCAATTTTGGTCAAAATATTAATTTTGATATTTTGCAGAAAATGGAGATACAAGTCCTACTCTATACAAAATTAATAATAATAATAACGCAGTTCTTGTATAGTGCATATCACATTATGTCATAACGTCCCTATGTGCTCCCAAAGGACTTGGATATTATTACCCTGGCTTTAGCCCCGCAGCCTTTTACAGCGCGGTGGCATTTCAAAGAATAAATTCCTGCCAGGTACCCATTCACCTCACCTGGGTTGAGTGCAGCACAGTGTGGATGAATTTCTTGCTGAAGGAAATTACGCCATGGCTGGGATTCGAACCCACGACCCTCTGTTTCAAAGTCAGAAGACTAATCCACTGGGCCACAACGCTCCACGTTAAATTCAAAGGCAGTAACTGATTTTAGTTCCTGAGAAGGCGATGTCATTCAAATTTTTGATAAAATGCGCAAATCCCACTGGAAACATGTAATGAAACGGACAGCTGCCAGCAAACCATCGTTTCTGCATTGTGGTAAGCATTGTATTTCCTATCGCAGTTTTGTACAGGGAATCTCTAAACCGCTCAAACCAAAATTAAATGCTTGTAGCTCTTTTGCGATATTTTCTCTGATTCTTGGTTTTGCATAAAATAAAGATACCAATGTCAAGCAATTGTCTTGGTTTTTCCTGCACTACCATGTATTTTTCTATCAATGAAAATCTTGCAAGGCTGTGGACAAAAGTGTGGAAATTATAGTAAACTTTTAAGTAGATTTTCTCTGAAATGGGTTTGCACTTTCATATCTGTGATACGACGGTTCGGATGACCACCAACGAGGATAATGGTGTAATGGCAACACAAGTTCATACTGGCACTTCAGAAATTCAACATTATACATTCTCTTTCACCTATCCATTGACACAGAAGCATCATGTTTGCAGTAACATGCATCTGTAGTTTCCATCAAAAGTTAAATGTTCGATCATCATTTTGATCTGTACCAAATCTTATTTTGCGCAACTCTTTTTTGTTCTGCCTCTCTAATCTCCTGTCAATGTTCTTCTGGTCTCTATTGTGTCTCCTACGGTCTTTGATCACTATGTCAAATGCCAATGGTGCATTTGGTGTGGTCTCAAAAGCTTCTTCATAGGTGTTTGCTACCTGTTGGACTTGAGTGTCTGCAAGAGGGTTGGCAATGCCTCCAAGACTACTCTCATCCATTTGCTCATTGGAACTGTCCCAGGCAACAAAGCTCCCGAAGTAATTATTGATTGTTTGTCCTGTTGCATCTCTCAAGTTGTCTCTGCCTTGATGAGAACCACTTCCCCCATATCCCAAACCCGATTCCTTTCTCCCATTCTGTGGGCTAGGTGTTTCACTGGTGGTATGCAAGTGTGAAGGATTCAGATAATGTAAGTTGCTACCACTACCAGCACTTTCTCTAGCATCATCAGGAATATTTACTTGACCATTTAACCTGGCTTCTTTCCGCGAACCTTCTCTTCGTCTATCTCTTTGGTTTTCTCCAAAAGTGTTCCCACTATCTCTGGGTCTATCCCGACTCCGATCCCTAACGCCCCTCGATGGAGGATCTTCAGCTGTGATGATCCGGACTCTTCCTCTAGGACTGACTTTCATTCTTTCCCTCGTGCCATCACTATCCTTCTCCCAGCCTCTCTGTGGTTTATCCCTCACCCGATCTCTGTCTGTGACTCCTACTGGAGGGTCATCAAAGATTCCCCTGTTGTTATCTCTGTTTCCATCCCTTACTCTATCTCTACCTGCACCTCTATCAAGATCAGCATCTAAGAAGACATCTTGAGCATTGTCCCTCCCTCTTTTCTGGTCTTTATTAAACCCCAGCTGCCTTCTGCCTTCCTCTCGCTCTCGTTTATAGAGCTCCTTCCTCTCCTTCCTCTTCATCTTCCCCTCCCTGTTACTATCTTGCCAGATGTCGGTGTAGAGCTCCCAAGGATTGTAGGCAATTGAGCTTGTCAGGGTGCAGTGGCAGCAGTACGGCTGTGGCTCACATCCAGGATTGCAACAGGGCATGTACTCACTGTAAGATGGTTTATGCATCTCTGACACAGCCCACTCCATTCTCCCATCAAAGTCTTCCCTAATGCGGGTGATGAGCTGGATGATATCCTGGTACTCGGGCTCGTAGGCAATGTTGTACTGTTCTGCAGGATCCCTGTGGAGGTCATAGAGAAGGGGAGGGCTGTGTTTGGTTCTCTTGGCAGTCTTCCTGCAATCTGGGTCAGGATGTCCCACCCCTGAGAGAGTGGAACCCTTGGTGTAGAAGTGAGCCTTGTATTGCTTGTAACGAACTGCAAAGGAATTCTGTTTCTCACTGGCTGCTGGTGAGTAGTAGAAGAACGTCTCTCTCAAACTCTACAAGATTCAAACAAGAAAAAAAAAGGTTACATATTAGCAAGCATGCTGTGGATATCCATATTTTTTTGCTAATTATTAGCACAATCCATTTTTTAAACACTAATTCTTGACTTATGAAGATATCTTTTTGAGTTTTACGAGACATTATTAAGCAAAGGTAGGATAGGTTATAAACATTTTGGGTAAACATGGCTGTATATTCTAAGGGATGTTTTCAGGTGGAAATAGACAGGAAAGAAGACAGAGAATGAGAGAATGGGTGAAAAAAAGATTGAGAGAGGGGGGGGGGGAATGAGTGAGTCATAGACGGAAACAGGAACAGTCACAAGATCAGATGTTCAGAAAGGCTACTCACCTTGCCATCATTAAAGAGAAATGGTGCCATGTCTACACCGTCTAACACAGCATTGGGAAGTCTGGCCCCTGTGATCTTGGCTACAGTTGGTAGAATATCCAAGGTGCTGGAAAGTTCTAAGGTGTAACCAGGCTTGATACGACCCTTCCAGTGGGCTATGGCTGGGACCCGAACACCTCCCTCGTAGGTGGTGGCCTTGCCACACTTTAAAAGTCCTACACTGCCTCCCCATCGCTTAGAGAGACTTGGTCTGTAGTACAAGGTGAAATGCAATCACTTTAGGACTTTATGCTATAAAACTGTGAAATCTTCTCACTATGCAGCAAATTATATTACATAAGGGATTATGGGAGGTCTTTCACAATGAGCAAATTTTGATACTACAAAATAGTGTACTTCCTCAGAGCATGGTGTGACCAATGTGGTGAGGTGATTTAACTTAACACATTGGCTACTGAAGTATGACTTTAGAAAACTAATAACCATTAAAAATTCACAGAAGCTCATATTGATCACAGTTTATCAGTTATAACCACTGGATTAAAACAGACATCTCCTATTGGTCATTTCTGAGGTAAATGTAGATTACATCCTTGAAAAGAATCTGCAAGTTTAACTTGAGTATGGGAACTTGGAAACATACATGTAATTTTTTTTCAATAGCACCAAAGTGTTTTTGTCCAGTTAAAAAAAAACTATTTCAATTATTAATCATCCAATGCGATGTGATTTCAAAACAAATGTTGACATTTGGTGTAAAAAACAGTTCAAAATGCTGCAACAAAGCAACAATTGTCATCAATGGATAACTAAGAGTGATGTTTCCATATAGTCTATCAAAGCTGCCATTGACAACACATACCCATTGTCTGCACTGAAGAAGATGAATGTATCCTCCCATATATCCTGTTGATCAAGCTCTTCCATCACCTGCCCAATCTCCCAGTCCATTGCTGCCAGGGCATCACCGTAGTCACCCCGAGCAGTCGCCCCAGTGTTCCGCCAGTCTGCATACTGCGGGTCATGAGTATGCTGGAAGGAGTAGTATAGAAAGAAGGGTTTCCCAGCATCTACACTCTTCCTGATTGCCCTGCGAGCCTGAGTGGCATACTTCTCATCCAGAGTCATCAGGTCAATGGGTTGTTCGATGATGGTGGTGCCATTGTAGAGAGGACAGGGACTGAAGTTCTGCTTGCAGCTGTAGACGCAGGTTCGGTTTGGATGAAAGCAGATGCTGCATGGACAGTGACTGTGAGATGCAGGAAGACCTGAAGCGTATCAACAAGAAATCAACAGAAAGACAGTTATCAATAAATTGAAGAGCAGGAAGGGAGTCATGGGTCTCGATTGCAGCTGCTGTTAGCAGAGCTTCAGGTCAGATGAATGCAGACTACACTGTATGGACAGTAACGTTAGGATGCAGGAATACCTGAACAAAAATCAAGAAGAAAAACAGTCATCAAGAGGTAGAGTGGGCCCAGGCTCAAGTCCTGTTTGCAGCTGATCTGAAGAAATATGTTCTGTTCAGATGAAAGAATATGGTTCATTGGTGGTAACTGGAGAAACAGGAACATCTGAAGGATATCAACAAGAGATCAAAGGAAAATCACTTTTCATCTGCATATAATATTTCTGGTGCAGAAAGACTACACAGTACTGTAGAACCACAATGTTGTAGAATATATTAAATGAAATGAATTAAACATGACCATGACTCTTTTGATTCAAAGTTTAGTTTAAAATAAAAAATGTGAAAAGTTATTAATAGTCACATGATCAGGGCAGGGTTCATAAAGCAATTTCTCAGAACTTTTCAGACAACACTACTAAAATCCTGAAATCTGATTGGATGAGCCTGGCCAGTGAGGATCACTGACATGACGCTCTATCCAATGTTTTTGAAAGTGATACACCTCCAATTATAATACTTCAGTGTGCAAAATCTTTTAAGAAAAGAATAAAAACCCTACGAACAAGTAAGCTTGTGTGAAAATAGAAAATCCAAGAAAGAAACCAATGAAAGTTTAAGAAAATGTTGAACAAATAAAAAGAAAGTTATTCAATTCAATTCAATTCATTTATTCAAATTCCAATAAAACTTACACATATCATACAATTGCGTAAAAAGAAAACTTGAGCAGTGAAAATTTTTAAATATAATATTAAAATACGATATATAATATAAAAAGAACACATCATTATTGGAATAGGGCGGTCATAAAAAACCAAAAGGAATTGTCTGGATAACCACCCTTGATAACATAGTATAGAATTAGATTAAATCAATTTATAAATCATATTTAATAAAGAAAATTTATGAATAGGTAATGGGCATATAATTTTATAATGAAAACAAAGCAGAACACAACAAGATACAAAGACCGCACAAACCCAAAACAATAACAGGCAGTGCAGTAAAGACAGAATTTAAGTACTAGTGATTAAATATAATTTCAATTTTCTTTTGAAAGCATACATTGAGTTGAGAGACTTTATTGCAATGGGGAGATTATTCCACACGACTGGTGCATGATGTCTAAATGAAAATGATACATAATTTTTATTAACAGTCCACAAATGATATTTATTTTTATTTCTTGTGTTATAATCATGCACAGATGAATTTACAATAAGCATCGAAGATAATGATTCATGAAGTATATTGTGTTTATGTTTGAAAAGTAATATTGCACAGTGATATGAATTCAGTTGAAATACAGTAAGAATATTGAATTTGATAAATAATTCTTTTGAATGGGCTAATCTAGATGAGAATGTACATATGCGAATTATCTTTTTTTGTAACATATATATTGGGTTCAATTTAGTTGGATATGTGTTAGCCCATACTACATTGCAATAAGATATATAGGGTAATATAAGAGTATTATACAGAGTAAAAAGAATATTTTGGGGTAAAAATATGCTGAGTTTGCGGATGATACCAACGTTTTTTTAAACTTTGTTTGTGATATCTAAAATGTGATTTTTCCATGAAAGTTTTTCATCAATTATGACACCTAGAAATTTTAAATGAGCTACACGTTTAATATTATGATTGTTCATTTTGATATGTAAAAAATCTGAAATATTTTGAGAAGTATTATTGAGAGAGAAATATATATAATTTGATTTATCCATATTTAAAGATAGTTTATTAGAATGAAACCAGTCAGTTACGTTTTTTAGCTCAGTGTTTATAACATTATTTAAAGATAGTATTGAATCATCAGAAATTAATATGTTGGTATCATCCGCAAAAAGTAGAAACTTTAATTTATTTGTACAGTTCGGTAGGTCATTTATGAATATTAAAAATAATAGCGGCCCAAGGATTGATCCCTGGGGCACGCCACACAAAACATTCAAAGGTTCAGATAAAACATTGTTATAAAAAACATATTGTAATCGGTTTGATAAGTAACTTTTGAACCAGAGCAGCGGAAGACCCCTTATTCCATAGTACTGTAACTTACGTAATAAAATAGTAAAATCAATGCAATCAAAAGCTTTACTGAGATCTAAAAATATTCCAATTGTATGGTGCTTCTTATTCAATGAGTTAATTATATAATCATGTAAATTGATAACTGCCATTTCAGTTGATACATTTTTTAAAAAACCAAACTGATTATCATTTAAGAGAGAATTGATACATAGAAAATCATATAATCGATTATATACAGTTCTCTCAAGAATTTTTGAGAAAAATGGGAGCAAAGAAATTGGACGATAGTTAGAAATATCATGTAAATCATTTTTTTTATATACAGGAATCACTTTGGAAATTTTCAATTTGGAAGGAACTATACCAGATGATAATGACAAGTTAAATATGTGACATAATGGTTTAGAAATGAGTATAATTGTTTTTTTAATGACTATGGGACTTATACTATCGATTCCACAGCTTCTACTATTTTTCATTTTTTTAACAATATCAAGTATTTCATTCTCAGTGATAGGTTTAAAAAATAAAGATTTCATACATTCCTGTGGCAAGAATTTGGCATAATCATTATTATCTAAGCAATTTCCAGATTCATTTATCTTCAATCCAATCTTCACAAAAAAATCATTAAAACTGTTTCCTATATTCTTATCCCCGTGAACATTATTACCATTAACATTTATATAGTTAGGCAGCTTTTTCTTTTTGTTTCCAAGTACTTCTTTAATAATGATCCATGTCTTTTTCAAATTACCACTAGACTCTTTAAACTTTTGTTCGTAAAATCTTTTACGAGCATTCTTTAGTGCTGTATTTACAAAATTACGTATTTTCACATATTTTTTCTTAGAAATCTCATTAGGATTTTCACGATATTTTTTAAATAGTCTATTCCTTTTCCTCATCTGTTTTAACAGTGTCAAATCAATCCATGGTTTCTTTGCTTTTCTTTTTTCTTTGGATCTTGAAGCTTTTTGAAAGATATTGTTATATAAGTTACTGAATTTCATTAAAAATTTATTATAAACAATTTCAGTGTTTTCACAGAATAATATATCATCCCAATTAGCAATGGCAAGTTTTTCTTTGAAAAGATTGATTGTGTTTTCATTTATGTTTTGGCATGAATATATAAAATCTTGTTTAATCAAATTGTATTTTTTAGAAATTTGGAAAACCGGGAAGTGATCAGAAATATCATTTACTAATAGACCAGATGAAATATTGGAGTTGAAATTATTAGTAAGAATATTGTCAATTAGGGAAAAGGAAGATTGAGTAATTCTAGATGGTTTATTAATAAGAGGCAAGAAACTGTTGGCATAAATAACACTTAAAAATTGATTAACAGGACCATAATTAGAATATTTCATAAGATCAATGTTAAAGTCCCCCATTAAGTATGCATGCTTACATTCAGAATTTATTTTTTTTTAACAATCTTCAAAATATTCAGTAAACTCAAGTATGTTTGAGGAGGGTTTTCTATAAACAATACCTACAATAATATTTTTAGTATGTTGAAATGATATTTCAATAAAAAGTGATTCGTAACATTGTGAACAACTTAGTAAATCTGTCCGAACAACATAATTTAAGGAATCAGAAATCAATAAAGCTACTCCTCCTCCTTTCCCTTGACAACGATCAGAATTAACAAATGTATAACCATCTATGTTGAATAAGAGAGGGGTATTGCTATTAATCCAGGTTTCTGAAAAACCATATACAGAAAAGTTAAAAGATAAAGTGGATAAGTATTCTGATATTGCATCAAAGTTTTTACTTAAACTACGAGAGTTGAAATGTAAAATACTAAAACTACTATTTATATATTTAAAACTATCTACAAATTGATCATCTGAGAAATATTTACAGTTAAAATCAATATCCAACTCAAATTCATTGTCTTCATTTGCATTAAAAGTATTATATAATTCATTCAAATCTTGATTACTATAAAGATGATTGTTATCATAATGATGCATATTAATAAAT
The DNA here is from genome assembly GCF_037042905.1 of Lytechinus pictus. Classification (NCBI taxonomy): domain Eukaryota; kingdom Metazoa; phylum Echinodermata; class Echinoidea; order Temnopleuroida; family Toxopneustidae; genus Lytechinus; species Lytechinus pictus. The sequence goes on from NC_087246.1 coordinate 15,859,831, forward strand.
TCATCATCATTTATCTCAAAATAAGGAAAAACAGAATGGATACATCTAGGAAAAGGACATTGGCATGTATTATGAATGTCACATGAGTGAATGTGAATGCCATTGTTAAAGTCTCTGCAAAATGGACATGTAATAATGTTTGTCTTTACTACAAGGTTACAATCTATACATAACATTAAATACAAAGTCTTAAAACATTAAAAGAAAAAGAAAAGTTTAATTACAAAAAAGAGAAAAAAATTCAGGAGTCCAATTATTAAAAAGAAAAAAAATTGAAACAACAAAAGTCATTAAAAATCGTCCAGGAGTACAAACTTGAGAGAGTTAAATACGATCAATATCTCCTTTTGATCTGATGAGTTTCTTGGTACTTCCACTTGATTTGCTTATAGCAAAGATCCGACCATCCAGGGACCAGGCAGCTTTGATTCGTTCATTGTTCTTCGCTCTCTGTAGTAGGTCAGCATTCGTTGAGGTAAGGTCTTCCAGGATGGCCTTTCTTGTTCCAGCAAGCTTCCGTCGTTGTTTGATGACTTCATCACGTTTACGATATGACTTGAACTTTGCAATGATAGCTCGTGGTCTTCCTTCACGGGATTTCCCAACGCGATGCGACCTCTCCAGATCTTGCTTTGTCATTTCAATTCCCAAGACATCTGACGACAGCTTGACGATATGATCATCGGTGTTCTCATTAGCTACCTCAGGAATACCAAAAAACCTTAAGCAGTTTCGTCGAGAGTACTGTTCCTGTTGATTCAACTTATCTTGCATGCTGGCTACACTGTTGGTGTTAGTTTCCAGTTGATCTTGTAGTGCTTTAATTTCGGTGTTCTTCTTCTGGATGGTAAATTCCATGTCAAGGATACGGGCTTCTTGCTTCTCGATATCTTCTTTTAACTTGTTAAGGTGATTTACTACATGGTTCTCAATAAGGCTTATGAGACGTTTGTCTGTGAGGATATCTTTGATTGTAGCTGCAACTATTGCTGAAGTTCCCCTTGTTGTTGGTGGTGGAACTTCTTTATCTGCCATCTTTGTAAGTAGGCGATTTAGGATAGAGATTACGGCAGTAATCAATAGGCAGATGAGGCAGGATTAAGAAAACAATGGAGTTCCAGGGTAGGGTAACAATACAGTGCAGTATAGTTGAATGATGACAGCTCTACAGGGTTCACAACAGTAAAGAGATTCACTGCTGACGATTTATGAAGTACATGGGACTGTAGACATTATTTGAGTGAAGTCCTCCAAAGTTGAAATCAGCAAAAACAGGTTTATATCCAAAAGAAGAGATAAAAATGTACTCCTGGGTGATGAACACAATAAAACAGCTTAAATAAACATTCCTCACTAATGACAAAAAGTTCCAAAAACAAAAAAAATGATGAAAATTACGACAGCATTCCACACACCTCAGACTGCCAGTGGATCAGATATATACCTTCATTGATTTTCTTGACCAGTTTGGAAGTTGGGATCCCTGATGATGTGGACATCTTCCCATTGGCAATGCAACCAAAATGTGTGATGTCACACTTGTACAACTCCCCATGTAATATTCTACATAACTGACTTAAATTGTCATTTTATCAAATCTATCCATCGATCAGGTGGTTTTGTTTCCATGGGAGGTCATGTAATGAAGTTTTCATGAAATAAATGTATATCATGGACAAAGAATTTGAAGTGTCATTAGAAGGAGGAAAAATAAATGTTTTGGGGTATATATTCAGTATAAACAGGGGACAGTTGTACTTCCAAGACATTAAAAATCTTGGTCGCATTGCCAATGGAGGATCTATATAGCTAGTGATTTTTAAATTCATATGCTCATAACTTTCTTGTTTGTCCAATTGTTCTCAAGGTTTCATTGATCTTATTGTTTTATTCTCTTATTCATACAAGCTAATTTGTTCCTAGGCTTTCATTTTCCTTTAACAGTAAAAATAAAAAGTGTAGAAAAATGCACACTAATGATCTACACGAGCTTGTACCTGCATGCAGAAATTAAGGAACAAATTTTAGCGCAAACTGACAGTTGCTATGGCAACTTTCCAATGCATAAACCACAGACGAAGCATAATGAAGATATTGCCAATACATTTTCATACTTCAATGGGCCACATTATGTTGGGCAGCAAGTGAGGAAGATTATAATCATGACTCATGATCTATTATTGAATTATGTAATATTCAACATCCATGTCATCCGTTTGTTAACTGGTTATAAGACTGATGACTGGAATTTGGGACATAACTGTAAATAAATTCAAAATAACTTGTGAATAAATATCAATATTAAAGGCATTAACCATATTGTTTCTGGCCAACTTGTGAAAATATGCATCTTGAGCCTGTTTACACTTTTATAGCACATTTTAAAAATTCCTTTAGAGGTGTAAAAATTATTTAGGTCACTTTTAATGCAAGTTTCATTGAGCATTTATAGCAGGGGTTTTCATTTACATTGATGGATAAATAAATTATGTTTGCGGGTAATTCATCCAAAAAGGTGTCTCATATGGCGCATCATAATAAATTGGCAATGCAAAAGAAGGTCCTTATATAGACCCATTTGTGTAATTGGCTCCAGGTTTTCACTGCAGCAACATACTAGCATGATCTCAGGAAAGATGATAAAAATACAGCTTAGAATTGCCAAATGGTACAAACTCTGACACCATTCTAAAAACTAGTTTACTGGAAATCGGTTCAGGAAACCAGTTTGAAAGATCGCTTTGCTAGCGTTCCCATTTGATCACCTGAAAGTGGTTTTCAAAACCACTTCACGGAAAGCAGTCTTGTGCTATGGGAACACTCTCAGTGGGGTGACATGTTTTGCGCAAAATTTGAAACCGCAGTATAGCATTCCACATACAGTGTGTGGAGTAGCGCGCTCGAAATGTGCGAAGATCGCTCCCCGAAGAACGGTTGTGTTCTCACTTATGCTAAAACCAGTTTAACTAGGCAAAGCGATCTTCAAAACTACATCGTGAGGTGGTTTTCTGAAGCGTTTGGAAGATCGCTTCTAAGACAGCTTCCACCGTTCTCATTACACGTTAAACTAGTTTCCACTAAACTAGTTTTAGGATGGTAGTGAGAATGGTGTCTAAGTCAGACTGGGTGCATCTGTATGTATTTAAAGAAATACTGAAACTCTAGCACATTTACACACCTTTATCCAAATATATAAATAGAAAAACATAAGGAAGAATTTTGATTAGTAGGCAAATCATTCCAAAATGAAATACCATGACAAAACATTTATCACTTTCAATTGTTCTCAAGTGTTCTGTGTGGATGTAATTCAAGTGTATAAAAGTAGGTCAAAACAACAATATCAATGTCCAACCGGTCTGAATTTCACTAAAAAAGGTCATATTATTCAGGGTTTCCTCACCGATAACAATGGCTTTCATAGTATATAAGACTAAAGACACTGAGTTCCTGATGCCTGAAATTGGTTAAAACATAATGTGCACTTAAAAATGACAAGTCTTCTACTGTAATACTAGTTTTAGGAAGTATGTTTGAATTTATTTTTTTTAATAATTAATTAATAGCTTTCAGTCCTTGTAAAGGCTGGTTCAAATTTTAGATTTACACAAAAAGAGATATTTTGTTATTGAATTAAATGAATTCATCATCCTCTTACAGGAATAAATATAACATTTGAGAAATAGAGTTTGAGATTACAAAAACTGATCTGTTTCAAATGATATGATAGATTCCATGGAAAGTATTTTTAATAGTCAAAAGCTGAGCCAGTGCTTATACTATACCAACATTGATCCTTCCAACTGCAACTATTCCCTGCAACAGTGAGAAAATATTCACAACATTGCTATATGATAGCTATCAAACTTGTTTCATTCAAGTTTTGTTGTTGTTGTTGGCTTCATGCTTTTTGAGTATAGAAAGATCATGCTATGTACATGTACATTGACTTTGGATTTATATGCTAATAATAGCCGAATTTTCTGTCTTCTCAGAAACCAATTCTGAGGTCTTTGATGTTCTAAATTCAAATTTAGTTTTCTTAAGGGATATGTACAACACATACAACAATGCATGGCAAAATTTAATTTTAAAACACACGCTAAACACCGAAGACAGGTTTGATTTAGAATTTCTGCTGATGAACAGTTGTATTTTATTTTACTTTATTTTATTTTGGATTTTGCTTTGTTATCAATTCATTTTGCTGTATATATTGGTAACTTGATTTTTATTCTTGCTGAAAACTGCAATTTCCGTAACATAATTCTGTGTTTTTCCTGAATTCTGTGTATTTCAAACATGCTTTCTTTAATGTGGCAAACTGGGGACTTAAACAAAGTGCCTCTCCATAAAACATTTTTGGGTCACTTTACCACTCAAACATGGACACTGAATTCTAGTTCAAAGTAAATATTTAAACAATATATTATATTACCATACCACATGTATTGTGGGTCCAAAAAACATTTGCAGTGAATTTTAAGTTGAGGCTGTGTCCATCAAAGGGATCGTTTAACTTTGTGAGCAACCGATTTAAAAAATCTCGTACTAAGGCTGCGTTTATCCGACCTCAAGCCAGAATCATGATTTGAATCATGATTGGAATCATGATTCAAATCACAAACATGAATCACAATTACTACAGAATTAGGGTTTAGACGACCTTCGTTCCAACGCTGTTTCTCCTCGGATTCGGACCGATCCAGTGCGCATCACAGTGCGCAGTTTGACCCAGGAAGTATAGGTCAACTTATACGCGCGTTTTCTAAATGTAGCATCGCGAGCCCATAGCACAAGCAGAGCCCTCAGTTCCTCGTCCGTCCAATTTGATCCTTTATATGAATTGGAAGTTGAGGACATGGTGATGATGAGCAGGAGAATGATAGTACTGGATGACGATGATGATGGTGATGAATGATGATATGAATTCGAATAAAGCTAGCTCTATTATTTCGATAACGTTGGACACTTAATTGGAGGTCGGCGACGTACATGTGATGTGACAACGTGGGGCGCGTGCCTTGGCAAGAACCGGAAATAGCTCGACACAATGACGTCATATAATCATGATTCAAATCACGATATCGTTTATTCGAACATTTTCGTACGTGATTCTGCAGAAACGTCTTTCCAAACGCCCCTTTTTTCGTGTTTCATGTTTGTGATTCTAATCATGATTATATTCAATTTCGACTAAACGCAATCGTGATTCTGCAGAATCGTGATTTGAATCATGATTGGAATCATGATTATAGGGTAAAAAAGTGGCGGATAAACGCACCCTAAGATGAAACATGTTTATGAGTTTATGTATTTGTTCTTAAAAAAAACCTGGAATTTGTATCAATGCCAGATGTAGGGATGATCATCTGAGAAGCAACTGCAATTTAACACTAAAACCATTAAGGTTTGCAATGAATCACTCAATGCCCATGACCAATCAAGATCATCGTTGCATTCACACTTTCTTCCAAAAAATGTCCATGAACCAATCACAGTTTTTCTATATTTTCATTCCATCAGCAGAATGTTTTATACAGTGTGGAAGCCAAAATAAAACAATGAAAACAATTACTATTTCCAGTTTGTTTTGAAATAGTAATCCTTGGATTCCAATTAGGTTTATGAATGTACCACTCTGTACATTAATTGAGCACAAGGCTACAAAGATGCACTCATAGAACCATGGATGAATCTAACTGCATATTTGGCAACGTTTTCACAGTCAACTGGGTTCAATGTTCTCTCCAGGACCTTTGGGGGAGGGAGGGGGGGGGGCGGTGGACTAGAATTAAAAGTGGTATGTACTGTAGATAACCTCATAACCAACCCATATTAAAAACATTTTGCTTGCTATAAGCAGATTAAAATGATTTAAATATAAGCCTATTATTAGTTTTGGTAAATCTCCCAAAAGCCAATGTCACTACCTGTATTCCAAGTGAGTACTAGACAATATGGATGTGTTTCAGTGTTTGCCCTAAAATGTATCAGATGTGAACTTGTGAAGAATATGGAATCAAAATGTGATTGATGTGATAAATTTGCTGATTTTACATCAAATTAAATATCCAAGTATATTTGGCTTGGTTAAAAAAAACATGTTCAAACTATTAAATACTGGGTAATTCAAATGAATTGTGTTCTTAACAATATACTAATTATCCAACCCTGTGGCTATGCAACCAACCTTCAATTTGAACCAATGGCCCACTGGTTGCAAGACCATTGCTTAAAACCACCGTAACAGTATGTATCTCCTTCGTCACATCTTTGAGGCATTTTAAGTATACAATGCTTTTGTTGAACTGTCTGCTTATTACACAAAACAAACAAATTATTTCCACAAAACAAACTGAATCCTCTTTGAACAGCTGACTGTTCAAATAAATTATTATCAGGTAAAAGGAATATTTGCTCTTCTTATGAAATACATTGTACAATATGATTTTGTGCAAATATAAATAATGTGGTATTAACCAAACATACTTGGTTGACAACCAAAACCAAAATACTTTTTTTTCTCATGGACATAAATTGTGTTTACCATATATACTAGACAACAAATGACACCCACTGATCAGACATGAAATAAATATTGGATGAAATATTTATAGAATTTTATCTATTGAATTATATCATCAGTCTACATACCTGGGGGTGTTTCACACAGATTTAAGTATGACTTAGAGTCGCACTTAAATGCCAACGCGCACATGATATGTAATGCACAATCTGATTGATGGATATGTGGTAGTGTGCGTCCCGTGCGCATGATCTGACCAATGTGGTGATGCCTTCTATACCGTACGCAACTGGGAATTTAAGTGCAACCCTATGTCACACTTAACTATTTGTGAAACACCCCCCTGACAACTCTAGCATTAGAATTCATACTATCTTGTGCCAATTTCATGGACAAATTAATCCTGGATTGAGGAAATATATTATAAAGCACATAGTTATTTCCAGAGCAACTCGGCCTCATCAAAATATTGTTGTTGCTATGGAAAATATGTTTATGCACAGTGCATATTTAAGTCCAGTAAACATCAAAAAGAGAATCTTGTTTTGATAAAAACTAGTACAATTCCCACAAGTAGGCCCTTTAGCATTAGTATCATGATTTAAGCTGGTCCTAGAACCCATACTCATCTACATTGTACTTTCTTAAACCAGATTAATGTTTAATTGGAATGCTGAAAACGATCTTGAAATTGATTTCAAGTGGTCTTCCAAACCAGTTTGAAAATCCACCACACGTGGTATATCAACACCATTGGCATGACTGGTTTGAAGGGATACTTCAGGATGAAAACAATATGATTTGCACAGATAAAGTGAAAACAGCTTTGCCAAGCCAACATTTTGGGACCAAGTTTATGGGCTGGCTATCTACATAATTATGGCCAAGATGAAAACCCGGAGGGGGGGGGGGGCAGTCAAATATATTGCTGTACACACGCGTGACCACAAAAAACGTGTGTAAAGGGGTGTTTTTTCAGTTTTGGACACGTTCCGCGCGGGCTCGTTAAGGGTATAAAAAACACAAATTTTCAAGAAAAGGGTTGGTTTTGAAAGACTGGTCAATGGTCAATCGTGGGGTCAAACATATTTAGGGTATGTTTTTTCCCCCAAAGCTTTTTTTTAAGACTAGCCAAACGTGTTTAGGGTATTTTTTTCCCCAGGCTTTTTTCCCTGAGGTCATATTTTGGCGACAACTTGTTGAAGGGCCAAAATGTGTAATAAAGCCCGCAAAAAAACTTGTTTTAAAACATCAATAAAACTTGTTTTTTATTAATATCTTACTGCTGAGGCACATTTTTCAAATTTGATTTTGCTTTGTTTATTAATACATTTCTTGTATTTAGGTAAATGCAACCACAATTGAGTTTTCAGTGAAATTCTTCTGCACCAGTGTTATGAACCAGTACAATAATACACTGAATTCAATGGGCTAATTATGTATTCATGCGGTCATATCTTGGGCGACCAAGGACTGATTCCCACCAAATTTAGGTTGTGGAGGTATTTTATCACGCTCTACCAAACTATGGTATCAAAAATGCACAAATGGAAAATTGATTACATCACACTTCTGTACTTCATTTTGATGACAAGAAGGGAAAGAAGAGGTCATAGGCCTTTCCATGTTTATTCTTCTGAATTTCCAAGAATTCTGTTTGTATGTCATGTGCATTAAGAAATGATTCCTGAGCCCCCCCCCCCGGTTCGCTTTCTAGGAAATTCACTCTTGAGAATGAAGCTTCTGTAGAGAAAACATCAAATTAGAAAAGACATCATGTTGGCAACTTTCCTGCAACGGATGAATTGTTTCCTTTTAATTTCACTTTACCTAATCTTTTAGGCTGTACCAATTTTCCTCAAATATACTCTGAATGAACGATATACATGGTAGAGCAATTCCCCTGTACTAAAACTTCTCAAAGGTAAAGTTCTTTAAGATTAATGATCTCCAAAGCAAACATATTACACCTCATTGAAAAGATTCAACACCTTAGAATGACCTCTGCTGAAGGTAAATAGATTAATCTCCTTGTTAAGACCAGTATCATGACCATTCACACCACAGAGAAAAAAAAGACTATGCATGAATTAACATTTGGAGACAGGAAATGTAATGAATGATGTCACAAAGGCATTAGCCTATAATCTAGGTGGAGGCTGCAGTTATTGTCTTTGCTGTTATGCTGAACGCGAGAGATACGGCTAATCTGGCGAAGACTACGCATTTGTGGATGCGAAGCATCCACTGCCTATACACTCTCGTCTGCCCAATCAATATTCATATATTCATCTCGTCGTTTGACGTGTTGTGGTACCGGGATCCGTGCCGGTACTTGTATTGCTGTTGCATGCCAACGACTTGAGATCATAAAAGCAAAGATATTATCGTTACACAGAGGGATTGCCTGGTAGATTTCGCTTTTCCACATCCCTCCCGTCGTCAATAATGCTACGAATGGCAGATTCAGAAAGTGACGTCATCTCACATGACTTATATGCATTACCTTCTTCTTTCCAACGTATTTCTGATTGGTCTGATTTATTTCTTCTCATACATATGCATGAGAATTTTTCATACGAAAAACTGGCGTCATTTCAAGGTCGATAATAAAAAACAACATCCAAAGCAAGACGGGAGTGTATAGGCCGTAGATGCTTCGCATTCACAATGTGTAGTCTTTGCCAGATCAGACATATCACTTGCGTTCAGCTTAACAGCAAAGACAATAACTGCAGCCTCCGCCTAGATTATAGGCTACAAAGGCATTGGCATCCCTACCTCTTAAAATCAATGTATATTGAGGATAAATTAAAGATGATAAGCTAAAGTGAATAAATTTTCACAAACATGTAGGATAAACACTATCTAACTCAATGGAATTTAATATTTAAGGCATTTGTTTTTATTGAAGTAACACCAAATACATCAAAGTTATTTCTTCAAAACACGGCTTAATTTTCCAACACTGAATGAAACATTTTGCATTACAATGTGCAAAAATAAATCAGTCCCTTAAACATTTTTACAAATACTGTGAAATTTGTGAGTCTGAATGGGGTAGGTGTGTGTTGGGAGGGGGGAGGGGAGGTGAAGTACTTGAAGATCTTGATCCTGCATTGACCTTACTACAAGAAAGATAAAAGAAACTCAATAACACCAGAAACCAAATCTGAGAATGATATCATGTTGAGAAGGGGCTCGATAAAAAAAGTGCATGTGACAAGTTCATAGAAACTCAGCATGCATAAGGACAAGAAATTCCACAAGAATTAAGATTACCTGAAATAGTTTGTACAAGTCTCAGTTAAGGGCCAGGTTGCAACTTTCTGGAACACTCTAATCTAATAGACAGTTTAGGATGATCAAAAAATATTTTTTATATAATAAATTTAGACTTCCAAGTATTACTATTAGCTTTAAGATACATTTTAATATAGGCCAATTTATTGCCTGCCAATAAAGGCAATAACATTTTCACAGGAAATTGATATACCACAGTTAAAGTTATAAAGGGTAAATAACCATTTGATTCTCAACAGAGAAAATCAAATGTACAGTATTGCAGCTTGTATCTGTATCACTCCTACCTTTTCTTGTGTAATTAATGCTAATTGTAGTTTACAATGATAATCTTTATGTTTACAAATGATGGGATGAATCAGCATTATCCAGCATGGACATGATGGAAGTGACTCACATAAAGAAATTCACATTAAGTGATTAACTCCAATAAATCACGTCTTTGAGATTTTCCTGGGGTGTTTCATGAAGTTCATCATATTAAGTTAATAAACTTTTCCGATGATTGGAATATGGAATGCCAAAGTAGGTAAACATGAAAATCATTGTGTATTGCATTAGTTTTAATTATGCTGTAGGCCTACAAAACTATATAAAGTATGTTGTTTCCAAAAATTGGTTCAAGATTATTTGCAAACAACAATAAGTTATTACCATCTGTAAAATTCTACACTAGTACACACACAATGACATAATAACTATGTAGGCCCACAAAGCTAATATTTTGCTAAGGCACCAAAGTTGAAACCCAAAGGAGAATAATTCCTTTAACTCCCCCCCCCCTATGGACATGGGCAATGCTCTATAAATGTAAACTATGTCCAAATTATTGTATCTAACTTTAATAAAATCAAAGTAACTGACATTTCTGAAACGGTTGGAGGAGGAACTTGTCTTACAATGAGTGGTAATCCTAAAGATAACATGTTGATCTAAAGTTGATACCTATAAGAAGGGAGAGGGAGGCAATGTCACGTACATGCTGCGCACTTCTACCATAGATTCTTGCAAGATTCAAGACTTTCCTCACCAAATGTGCTATGTTACAGATCCAGACATGGTACATGTAGGATGCAAATGTCAATGTGATTCAACTGGCATGTGCGCACAGGTAAAAAACAATGGTTGCCTAGCCAGGTTGCTCCCAAGGGAGTGGTGATGGTGTACTTTATGTGAGAAACAGTGATGGTACGAATAGAATAATATGTAACGCGGTTAGAAATGCAATTTTTTTCCTTCAAAATCTAAATAGTGCTCAAAAGCATCTAAGTCTTGCCAGCATTGTGCAATATGACATAGCAGCAGAGCTGACTTTAAAAATAACTAAGATTATAACATTTCAAAAAAGAGAAAAAATATATTTGAAAAAAGTCAAAAGTTTGTTGATCTCGAATGACCTTTAACCGCGGCTTTGAAACTTTTTATTCATTTGATAATGATACTCTGTATTTATATAGCGCTTATTACACATAGGAACAATGTCTCTTTAACTGCTTTACAGATATTATTCTGTCATCGGATCCTGGCTTGTCTGAACACAATGCATGCACTTTCTCCACTCCCTGGGGATCATTCTAACATAAGTTTTAAACTCAATTGGTATGCTTTTGCATCCTACCAGGTACCAGGTACCCATTGAGTACCTGGGTGCAGAGTGGCAAAGGCGACATGTGGATTAACAGGCTGTGGTGGAATTTGAACACAAACGTGTACACCCTAATCTGTACAAGATTCAAGGAATGGGTATGACAACTAAGCTATAAATTATGACAAAATATAAATTTTATCCAATTTTTTTAAAAGATTATTATAATAAGTGATATTTTGTTTAAAACAAGAGCAAATATTAACCATGGTCTTTTGTACTTTCCATCCTCTTCACAAGTTCAGACAGTTATTCACTGGAGGTACGTAGAATGTTCTTACAGCTATTGATAGCACATTCATAAGAGAACAAAACAAGATATGGCTGGAACTACATTTCAAAGGAAAGAAAGCGAGAGCTTGTTTGTCTTGAATGTTATCCTGGAGAGTAGGAATTGGTGTTGTTCATGAAAAAAAATGAAACTAGATTTATAGAATACATTGGCATCATGTAGCGCCAGACAGGTTCAAGGTAAGTTCATATTTAATCAAATAAACGTTCCTTCCAATACACCTTGCTAAAAATAAAATAAGGAACCAAACTAAGGGATGGTATCTAAATATACAGAGGCACTAAATGAAATGTTTCAAGGTGAAAAGTACAACGTGAAAACATCTATGCTGGTCCTGGCGCATAAAAAACTTAAGCCTGCTACAGTAAATATGGTAACTTCCATGTAAACAGGGCTTGACTTTTCTTCTTTCCCCTCCCCCCCCCCTTACTTTCTCTTCTTCTCCTCAATCATATTTTTCCTTCTCATTCCTTTCTTCTCTTCCTCCCTCTTTTCTTCTAAAAAAATACTGCTCATCCCTCTTTTTCTCATGTTCCCTTAATTCCTCTTCTCCCCTTTCCCCCTTCCTTTGTTCCTTCCACTTCTTCATAATCCTTCTCAATCTTATTCCTCAATTTCTCTTCCCATTCCCTTCCTGCCCCTACTCCTCCTTTTTTCTCTTCTTCCCCCACTCTCTACTGGCTACCATCCTCCCATTTTCTCCTTCCCTTCCTAGCATCTTCCTCTTCACTTTCCTTTTTTTCCTCCTCTTCTATTGGTCTTCTTTCTCTTTTTCCTTTCTTTTTTCTATAATCACGCTTTTAAGCCAAGTTCTTGTGAAATTTCAGGCATCAGGAAAATGGTATATGGAACCATTGTCTTTCACAAGTTCATTTCACTTTAAAAATATATCACTACCCAAATTTCCAACATAATACAAGATTGCTATTGCTTCATGTATACAAAAGATTCTATGATCAAGACCTCTTCAAATTCTTCAAATTTCACCCCATGTGATGGTGGAATGATGCAGGAGTGGGATATCCAGGAATTCCTAGTTCAAAAATTCTATGAATTTTTCTTAGCAGATGTAGCACGTAAACTGTACTGCATTTTCAAGGCTTTCCCAACATGAACCATAAAGTCCCTATGTAAGGTGAACAAAGGTGGATGTCATCAGTTCAGATGGACTGACCATGTACAAATACCAAAACGATGATTAATATATAACTTTTGGGAATGTTGTACTTGTTTTCATGTTTATCAAAAACCCCAAAATATTGACCTTACAAATTACAGACCAGAAAGTCCATTATATCTTGAAAAGACATAAATATGTTTATAAGAAATTACAATGAAAATAACTTTTTGAAGATCTATAATTAGCCCCCAAAATATGAATTCAGCTGTATTTTGGCAAATTCCTCCCCTAGCGTGACTACAATTTAAAAAGAAATAAAGGCTGGCCTCTAGTATTAACTGCACTATTATTGGTCTCTCATTCGTAAGGATTCTAAAATCTGTAGACTCTTTCACCCAATTGTTGTCAGGAATGCATTTTGTACAATTAAAATATTATTTGTGATATGGACAAATAGAAGGGTCAATCGTTCATTAGAAGACATAAAAACACATGGTTCATAAGGGGGGAGGGGCAGTAGAGGGGTGAGAATGGACAAGAACTGAGAATGGGAATTAAGAATTGAGAATGGGGGTGAAAGGAAACAAGTGGAATGCCTCTGGCCGTCTCACCTGCATCACGCGATTCAATATAGCAGCAGTGCTGATTTTGAAAACTTCTATAACTCGCACAAGATGTTCAGTGATACTTGGTTACTCTTATTTCCACGTTTTATGAACTAGACCAATACACTTATAGAGATATGATGGCAATTCAACAAATACCCCCAACGTGGCCAAAGTTCTTTGACCTTACATGACCTTTGACCTTGATCATGTGACCTGAAACTCGCACAGGATGTTCAGTGATACTTGATTACTATTATGTCCAAGTTTTATGAACTAGACCAACACACTTTCAAATTTATGGCTGTAATTCAACAAATACCCCAATTTGGCCAAAGTTCATTGACCCTAAATGACCTTTGACCTTGATCATGTGACCTGAAACTTGCACAGGATGTTCAGTAATACTTGATTACTATTATGTCCAAGTTTTATGAATCAGATCCATAAACTTTCAAAGTTATGATGGTAATTCAACAGATACCCCCAATTCGGCCAAAGTTCATTGACCCTAAATGACCTTTGACCTTGGTCATGTGATGTGAAACTCATGCAGGATGTTCAGTGATACTTGATTAACCTTATGTATAAGTTTCATGAACTAGGTCCATATATTTTCTAAGTTATGATGACATTTCAAAAACTTAACCTTAGGTTAAGATTTTGATGTTGATTCCCCCAACATGGTCTAAGTTCATTGACCCTAAATGACCTTTGACCTTGGTCATGTGACATGAAACTCAGGCAGGATGTTCAGTAATACTTGATTAACCTTATGGCCAAGTTTCATGAACTAGGTCCATATACTTTCTAAGTTATGCTGTCATTTCAAAAACTTAACCTCAGGTTAAGATTTGGTGTTGACGCCGCCGCCGCCGCCGCCGCCGCCGTCGCCGCCGCCGTCGGAAAGGCGGCGCCTATAGTCTCACTCTGCTATGCAGGTGAGACAAAAACTAAGGTGGTGCTGCACCAGCCCAAGTTTGCTCTTCGCGATTAATCTCGAGATTCAAGAAACCCCGTCTCCACCATCGCAAGAAGAGCAATTCCTGCTCGAGCGAGGCATCGATGCATTATGGTCTGATGCCATGAATAAATAATTCCGAGTGCGTCTGCACCTGCGTATTAGTGGGATAATTCGTAAAATAGCGTGCTATTTTGCAAATAATCCCAAGTTGACTTGGGATTGCAATCTCGAGATAAATCCTACGAACTAGCGCGATAATTGAGTCTCCATTACAAATAATAATTTTGAGATTGTTCAGATCGGGATAATTTGCTGGATCAGAAATAATCAAGGAATCAAGGAATAATCCTTAGTCATCCTGGATATACAACTGAAACTAAACATTTTGATTGCTTTTCTTTTGTAAAGAGTAAAATTTTAACAACTTTTTGGGGGGGATGCTGGGTACAATCATCCCCAGTGGCGGATTTAGAGGGGGGGCACTGGCCGGATCTTTTGAGAGTCATATTCAATATTTTCAATGTAAATATGCCATTAATAAAGAAGTGTGCCCCCCCCCCTTTTACTTCACAACAAATATTTTCAATGGGAATGTGTAACTATTTTTTTTTTGCTTGTCAAATTCTACATGGGACAAAATGACTTTCAGCTATTGGGGGAAAACCTTTTTTTTTTCTTTTGCTTCTCAAAATTTCCTAGGATAAATGTGCCCCCCCCCCCCACCCTCTTGGAAAATCGTGGATCTGCCCCTGATCATCCCTCAGTTTTCAAGGAGGAAAACAATTCTTTTTATGTGATATAAATTCATAAATATCATCCTCATCATCATTCCTGTTGTTATGATAAATAATATTATATAGTTATCAATGAAATCATTCCAGAAAAGTCAATTTTTTTCTCACTCTCATGTGTATTACGTATTTGATCGTTTTGACCAAGTAATTGTGATAAATACAGCATTGTCTCAGAAAAAATGACCAATCACACCACATAATTCATGAATTCTAAGTACCAGACTAATGAATGTCTGGTAATAGGGAAAATAAGAAATGCCAATGTAAAGTGGGCTTTCAGTGCCAGACAACCTCCAATCCAAGCTAAATTTTACCATTGACCCCTTTTGTCTGGAACTATTGTGACTCCTGAATACTAAAGTCAGTTGACAGACAAAATTAAAGGGGTAATTGAAATCCATCCAAAAGCAAAATAGAGTGAAAAACAACAATAATCTAGTGAAAGTGTAAAGAATCATCAAATAGAAGAAAGTAAATCTAAGTCACACATGCATAAAAATAGAGTTTTTATTCTTGATTAATGTTTACACTTTACAAGCAGTTCTCTTCTAAATGATGTTGTATGATTCAAGTCCCCAAATCATAAACTAAATTCATCTCTCCATGCCATATCAAGTGTAAGACTAAAATTAAATTATGATAGAGAATACTTTGGCTTCTTTTACACTTGCATGTAAAAAGAATGTAACTGATATCTATACATATATTTCAACTAAGCAAACTTTCAAAACATGCGATAGAAATATTCCAGTCATTTGTAAATTCATGCAGAACTTTAAAAAGATCTTTAGAAATAGCTGTATGAAAGCAGCCCCCAGGACCCCTGTTAGCATTGAACCCTGATCAATATGATCTTAATTTAAAGCATGATTTGGATTCCTAGGTGGGACCTACTAGAAAGCCAGTCCTAAGCTCAGCGGGAGCTTGGTGGGAAATTCCGCATAACGAAGGATACCCCAAAACAGACTGAGAACATGAGCTTGATCATGGAGGTAGAAATTTCTACCTCCTTGGCTTGATCAAGCCAAGGTCAAAACTCCTCTCTATCAGTCCTTTCTTTCCTCTAATAAAAGAGAATTGTACATAACCTCTGTAACTTGCTGGAAGACAAACACTCTATTCTTAATGAAGTAAGCTCTTTATTTTCTCCTGATAAACAGAAGTGGAAATTTGCAAAATGATATCTATTCATATCCATAATAACTTTGTCCAAATTACAATGAGATATAAATATACTTTATAAGTCCAGAGCAATCCTTCAAGAACAAACTATATCAATTTAAAGCTGAATAATAGCCCAGCCTTATCATCCTATTACCATGATAATGCAGTTTAAAAAACATTTGGAAAATGCCAGGTTTGTGCATGGACACAATTTACAATGCATTTAGAAAATGGGAATTGCATGTTTTTACCCAATGACCAATGTTGGTGCCAATTTTATGCGCACTGGCCCAAAACTAAGGAAAGATTTTATCTACAACGGCCCGTATTCTGAAGTCAGGTTTAACTTAGACCGCGGTCTAACTCTGTGCTAAAATTATGGGGAGCCAAAAATTCAAAAATTCTTTTTATATTGTATATTTCTTATGTTTTACTATTTTGTTTCCTTTTGCTTTCATAATGAAGGTGTCATATGAGTTAATAAATTGAATGTGTACTGTTAGGGATTTCTGACCCAATTGGCTCTCCATCGTTAAACCAGGTTTTAATTAAAACCCGACTTCAGAATACGGGCCAAAGAGTTTTCCTTGGTTTTCGGTCAAATATTGTTACTATAGCAACACAATTTCCTACTGATTTGAAAAACATATCTTGCACATCTTTACCTCAAGACGAATGTGTGTACAAAATTTCATGAGAATTGGTTAGAAACTGGGGAAGTAGCTTGAACCACAAGATTTTTACCTTAGACTTTTATTCTAATAATATTGTGTTATCATGGCAACACAACCAAATATTGTCTTGCAGATCATTACCTCAAGGCAATAATATGTTGTTACCATAGCAACATTATTCCAACACATGTAGAAAATATGTCTTGAACATCTTTAGCACATGACCAATATATGCGCTACAAATTTGTTGAAAACTTGACATAGTTCGGACCACAATAGTTGCAACAAATGTATGTTGATTTGTAGGTGCACCCCTTCAAAAGCGCAGAAATTAAAAAGTTTATGTGATAGTACACTGTTTATTGAGGTGCCTTTAGAAATAGACTGGTTATCATCTTGCTTAATGTGTTCATCAGGCAGAGGGTGGGAGGACAAAGTGGAGGAATTATGGGGGTGGCTGACGAAATGATTGAGAAATGCTAACTGCAATATCAAAGGATTGGTGAAAAGTTTAAGAACTCTTCATACAGTGCATGTACACACATGCAAGCAAGAACACCTCCTCCGCTCCCCTATACATGTACATACTTGCAGCCTCAAATTCAGCTTTTAAATAGGTTACAGGAACACAAATAGAGGAATTATGACCAACAATCAGACCATACATTTTTATTAAATGATGGTCTGCTTACCTACATAGGTTAAAGCAATTCTCTATCCAAACCCGAATCTCAAAGAAATCTAAGTTGCTTCATGGAAGTGAAGAGGGAAAAGAATGAATCCTGTTGAATTACAATTCGAGGTGGTTCCAGAATTTCAAAATACACATAGGGGTGTTCCAACAGTGAAAAGGTCTTTACAGAGCATGAGCGGGAAGGGGATGCAGACTCCAGGATTGAAAAAAAATAAGGATTGTTGTGCAAGGCACAATGCCTTTATCAATGCTCTAATAACCTACTTATAACAAAACATAAATCTAACCACACACTCAGAAGTGAAATATGAAGTAAAATGTTTTTTGACAGTTTTTTTCTCTTTTATCCTAAAAACCTGATTTTATTAATTTTTATATCTAAGGAAATGAATATATAAAATGGTGCCGACAAATATATTTTGGCAGTATCAACAAAAACTTAATCGGTCATGGACATAGGAGGACAATTGGAAACATTGTCTGTACCACACAGAGATGACTTCTACCCCAGACATAGCTTCAAACTAGAACTGTCAGGAACAGTTACAATCATACATATGCCATGCAATCAACGACACCGTTCTCAATACGCTTTCTAAAACTAGTTTACTGGGAACCGGTTCAAGAAACCAGTTTAAAAGATCACTTTGCTAGCATTCCCATTTGATCACCAGAAAGTGGTTTTCAAAATCACTTCACGTAAAGCGATAAAGCGATTCTCAGTGGGCTGACACGTTTCATGCGAAATTATAAACCGCAGCGTAGGCATTCTACACCTGTCGTGTGGAGTAGCGCGCTCAAGCGAAGATCGCTTCCTGAAAAACGGTTGTGTGCTCACGCTAAAACCAGTTTTACGAGGCAAAGCGATCTTCAAAACTACATCGCGAGGTGGTTTTCTGATCCGGTTTGGAAGATCACTTCCAACATCGCTTCGACCGTTCTCATGACATGTTAAACTAGTTTCCACGTAACTAGTTTCCAGTAAACTAGTTTTAGGAAGGTAGTGAGAAAGGTGTCAACCTCTCTTAATGGCATGAACCTATTGACCTTTATGTCATCTTTATATAATGATTGCTATCAAGGGAAATGGTATCTGAGGTTTAGCTAGTCTCTATTAACCCAAATGTGCATCCCTAGGATGTGTGTCACTCTCAGCCCAATCCATGGCCCAGGGGTGTATTCTTCTAAGCCGTTGGGTGTATTATCATAGGGTGCAGTCCTATTCCTATCCCAATTCCCAAAGGTGCATCCTTATGCCCCAGCATAGAACTATCCTTAGGTGGTTTCAGACCGCCTCGAAGTTCGCCAGTTCCAGGTATTCTCTGATCGGGAAATTTACCCCGATCAGAAAATACCAGGTATTTTGGCGGTGTGAAAGCAAACTACGCGTAATATCCCCGAAAGAAAATACCCGATAAATAGTAGGTACTTGGCGAAATTACGAGAACTTTCGCGGGGATTTTTCCAAGGTCGTGGGTATTTTGGCGGTCTGAAAGCAAATTACGGGAACTTTTAGCCCAGCGTGTCGTTGGGTGCGGCGCCGTGCATGGGTTGCTGCTGGGCTAGTGATTTTGAATTTCGCGCCTTGCTGCTTATCAGACCATACTGCGCATGCTCGTAACTTCAGGAACTTATCCCGAAGGGTATGTTTCAGGGCGGTGTGAATGCAGGAATAATTAATGGGTATTTTTCAGCCTAAAAAAGTTCTCGTAATTTAACGGGGATTCTTGTGATCGAGGCGGTTTGAAACCACCTCTTGAGCACTTTTAGAAATGTACGTCCACATAGTGGACTGGTACGATATGACGTCATTTTTTGGCCTGCCATATGCCTCAGGTCCTCACACACGTCCACTATCAAAATCGAGAACCTCGCCACATCCATTTTGCGGTTCTCCTAAATCATAGACGACGTGCACGTGAGTGACGCCATTTTAACCGTTCAAGCCCAGCATGAAGATCAACCTTTCCCTTTTAAAAGACAGTTTTCAGTGACTTTTCACAAAATTAATGTAAGTTGTACGATGCATTATGTTTATCATATTTGAAATTGCTTTCTGATCTCGAAAATATACATCGATATATATCCTAACTCGCGTAAAAAGGAATCAAAGCAAGTGAAAGGGCACATGTGCACAAGTTGCACCTTCGCATCACCCGACCGGGTCGCCGGTCGATGGTGCGCCAGATCTTCCGGGTCGGGCAGCGTGTCATGACCCACTGGTTATCGCGCTGTTTCAAGTGGACGTACGTACACGTACAAGTCGAGTGAAATCTAAAGTATTCGCATCTGTAGTGAACGAGGGCAGACGACGACGTTGACTCGAACGATCAGAGGACTGCTACGTCGTTCACGTTCACTGCTCCTAAAAGCCCTTCTTACTAGCAAAAGGACACACTCCTGTTACTATTAGTAGCCCAGGGGGTATCTCTCTTTGCCCAGGGGTATGGTATATTTCTATCATCCTAATGATACATGTATATCCCTATTATGCAATAGGTTACCCCTATGAGCCAAGGGAGTATTACAAATGTAGCTAAGGTCTAAGGAGTTTAGCCAAGGGGTATATACCTATAATCATCGATGATTTAAAGGAGAATGAAACTCTTGGAGCAAGTTAGCTTTCGTGAAAGCAGAAAAATCAAAGAATAAGATCAACAAAAGTTTGAGTAAAATAGGACTAGCAATAGAAGAGTTATGAGCATTTGAATTTCCAGATCACTAATGCTATGGAGATCCTCCTATTGGCAATGCGACCAAGATCTATGATGTCACAGATGAACAATTCTCCCCTTTTGGACACTGAAAATATACCCCAAAACATCTCTTTTTGCTCATTCTAATCATATGACAAACGATTCATCAATGATGTAATGTTGTGAAACCTCTGTACTTGTCCTCTCATAAAGAGAACACCTCACCTTGTGATAGACTCTATAAAAGTGAGAATATAATACCCCTTTCATAAACCCAATAAAACATATCCTCCAATTAGCCGCCTAAGAGTAATGCGGATAATTCAATAAAAATTGTGTTCACAAACTCCATAAATTATTTTTACGAGCGCCCGTCCTGAAAAAGGCGGATAATCGTCATGACAACTGGACACGCCCCCTCCAATGCGGTTGTGTTGGAAAAGGGTGACCTTGTGACCGCACCATGGCAATTATCCGCATTATTTGGAAATAAGTTCATAAACTCAAAATCTTGTCCCGATGCCGCTATTATGCGGATAATAGCAGCATCAGAATAATGCGGATAACCCTTGTCCTCCTCTGATTTTACGACCAAATTATGCTGCTATTAGCCGCATAATTGTGTTTTATTGGGTTTATGAAAGGGGTATAAGTGAAATAAGTACTAAAGTAATGAGGGAGTTGTACGTGTGTGACATCACAGATCTTGGTCGCATTGCCAATTGGAGGATCTACATGGCATTAGTGATCTCGACATTCAAATGCTCATAACTTTCTTATTATTCATTCAATCTTCCTCAAACTTTCAACAATATGTTTCTTTGATTTTTCTCTTTGATATGGATTCAGCTGGTTTCAAGGGTTTCATTTTCCTTTAATTATCCCAGGGGTGTACCCCTATCGTCTGCTGTGCAAACCCTTCACTCAAGTTAAGGGTCTGAATTGCAGCCTACTCATGCCTTGTGTACTGAAGGCCCTCTCGCTCGCTGAATTGAAACAGCAAGTTTTGTATGTGCTAGTCTTTGCTTGGAGACACACTTGCTGATCAAAGTTTCAATCACGGTCTGTGCCTGCAGACTAGTAGTACCCCAATATGAGCCAAGGTTTGTATCCCTATATAAGCCAAGAAGGGATGTATCCTCATTATCCCAAGGGTGTATTCAATTTAGCCTATCAAATGGGGAAAGGCCTTGATATTTACAACAGAACTTTCTATAATACCCCTTTCATAAACCTATCCTCCAATTAGCCGCCTAACAGTAATGCGGATAATTCAATAAAAATTGCGCTCACAAACTCCGAAAATTATCCGCATTATTTTTACGAGCGCCCGTCCTGAAAAAGGCAGATAATCGTCATGACAACTGGACACGCCCCCTCCGATGCGGTTGTGTTGGAAAAGGGTGACCTTGTGACCGCACCATGGCAATTATCCGCATTATTTGGAAATACGTTCATAAACTCAAAATCTTGTCCCGATGCTGCTATTATGCGGATAATTGCAGCATCAAAATAATGCGGATAACTCTGGTCCTCCTCCGATTTTACGACCAAATTATGCTGCTATTAGCCGCATAAATGGGATTTATGAAAGGGGTATCAGACAGCATTTGTTATCCTCCAATGTATTTTAGCCAAAACGGAGCGAAATTGAAAACTTTTTCTGATTTTCATCCTCTGCTCCGATTTCATCATGATGTCATATTTACGCTCATATATCATTTATGATATGGTTTGATTACATGCAATGTGCAAGGGACGTTCTGAGAGAGATGTCGTATTAAAATCACGAACAAAAAGGCTCCCTTATTTGCTTTTCACACTGCACTTTTTTCCCTTAACCCCAGGAAATTGGTGGGGCTAAGGGGGGGTCTTAGCCCCGCCAATTTCCCGGGGTTAAGCCTAGCCCACTTCGTTTTCACACTACGTTTTAGCAAAGATTGGATTTAATCAATTTTCAGCAGGTGATTCAAGTAATGGATTTTGAAAATATTTTATTGAGTCTTGAAATATTGCTACAATAGGTGTATTGTGACTGACTTGAGGTTCGAGAATACAAGGTATTCTCCAATTATGAAATTTACACTAGGTGGTTTCAAACCGCCTCGATCACAAGAATCCCTATTAAATTACGAGAACATTTTTAGGTTAAAAAAATACCCATTAATTATTCCTGCATTCACACCGCCCCAAAACATACCCTTCAGGATAAATTCCTGAAGTTAGGAGCATGCGCAGTATGGTCTAATAAGCAGGCAAGGCGCGAGATTCAAAACCACTAGCCCAGCAGCCACCCACTGCGCCCGCGCCCAACGACACGCTGGGCTAAAAGTTCCCGAAAATTGCTTTCACATTGCCAAAATACCTGCGACCTTGGAAAAATCAGCGCGAAAGTTCTCATAATTTCACCAAGTACCTACTATTTAGCGGGTATTTTCTTTTGGGGAAATTACGCGTAGTTTGCTTTCACATTACCAAAATACCTGGTATTTTCTGATCGGGGTAAATTTCCAGATCAGAGAATACCTGGAACTGACGAACTTCGAGGCGGTCTGAAACCACCTACTGATCTACCCCGATCAGAAAATACCAGGTATTTCGCCAATGCTGCAAAAGTAAATACTTGTAATAGAAAATACCCATATTGGCAAGGACTTTTCCAAGATCGCAGGTATTCTCACAGTGTGAAAGCAAATAAAGAGAACTCATAAGCGTGATCTGCGTGGGCTGCCGAACTACAGCTTTTGAATTACGCACCTTGCCCTCTAATAAGACCATACTGCGCATGTCAAAAAAACTTCCAAGAACTAATACCCAAAAGGGTGTGCTTCTGGTCGGTATGAATGCAAAAATTAATGATTAGGTATTTTGAGGCTTGAACAGTTTCTTGTAATTTTACAGGCATTCTGGTGCTTGAATTGGTTTGAATGTACAGCTAATAAGCATCCTCACATCAAATGTTTTTTAAATGTAATAAAGTTATTTGAGACTACTGAAATACAATGAAGAATTTTAATGAGGCAATCCGGACATACATCGACAATAAGAGCCATATTATTGACCACCTCTGAACCCATAGGAATCATTTTATCATTTTTGACATTTTTATAAAAATACATGTATATTATATCTACACAACAAAGTAAGTCCCCCCTTAATCAAATTCCTGTAACTTTTGAACGGAATTATTTTGAGATATGATATTTCGTAGGTGGTTTTCTACACTCATTAAGCAACTCCTGTGGGAAAATGAGATTGATCGGTTGAGTCATGCATGAGTAATTAAAGATTTAATTTAAAATGACCATTTTTGAAAGTCACTAGAGTCATTTTTCAGATTGTGTAAATACAAAGTTGGGCAAAAATTGTTTTTAGGTGAATTTTATGGTGTTAATGCTGTTTTACTATCCATCATTTAGCTACTCCACACGCAATTTTGATATCGTATGTTTATGGTTGAGTGAGCACAATGTATTGTGACGATAGGGGTCTATGGTAGTATCCTCTACAACTTGTAAGAACATGTTGAAATTTGAAAATGTTGGTGGCTCCCTAGATTATAGGCCCCTCCCCCATTCTAAAATTCTGGATCTACCACTGATTTGACCATAAATTCAACTGATCCTGAGAAATTGTTAGGAAAATAATACATTTATGCTTTATTCATTCCCAAGTTTTCAAATGTGCTCGTTCAACCATGAAAATGTCAAAAGTTCAGAAAATGTGTGGTGATAAAAATGATGGATGATAAAAACAACAGCAATTAAGTCATATTTGAAACCGAATTTACCCCCAATATTAACTTTATTACCCTTTAAAATGAGTCTGTGACATTGAAAATACCCCTTTTTCCACTTTGATGCGTGCTCACTCATCCATAAATAAACAAATCGATTTTATTTTTGCACAGAATTCTGCCCATAGGTTGATAAACATTACTGCCAAATGACATTGCTAAAGACAGCCTTGAAAAAAAAGTTCCACCATATTGAATAAGGGGTTCCTTATTCTTAAACATATGCACCCATAATGTACACAATGTCTATGAGAAAGGAAGTCAAAATTTTAACAAATGTGAAATTAGGGTTTGTTTCATGGACGGTATTTGTTACTTCTGCCAAGTTATTTCATGAAACTTTGCACATGGCTTCAGAGTAACACTATCCAAAAGGCGCGCACACCAAAATAACCATTCGATATGACGCAGAGTGGGGCCAAGGCCTTGAACTTTCTTCTCATTTGCATAATTTTTAATATTGTGTGCTCACTGATGCATTAGACATCGGGAATTTCATAAAAATCAAATCAAATGAACTATGCAAGGAGGTTTGTAACAGATATCCATAGTTAGCAATTGCATTTTTTCCAATAACGTAAAAAAAGAGCTAATCATATTCCACATGTTCATTCAAGCGTGAATATTTAATTAAACGCGTTTGAATCATTCAAGCATGTCAACTGGTCATGAACATCAAGATAAAGTTGAGAAAAGATCATTTTCAGTTACCAAAATGAAACAATGAATACTTGCCTATGATATTTGAAAATCGTATTTTTGTTTTCAATAAATGTTCATTGAACCGTGAAATGATGAATATTGTTGAAGATACTCTTCCCAAAAATAATTGTCATCATATTCGATCATTTTTATCGATAGAAATGTGTAAAAAATCCATTTATAGCAAATTTGGACTTGTGTTTATTCAACCATGAAATTTAGCCAAATAAGTTGTATCGTCTTTTAGAAAGTACCTTTTACAAGCCTTCTGACTATTTTTCATGATGAGAATGTGGAATTCGTTCTAATGGAAGTGGAATCAAAGTCATGATATTTGGCTTGTGACTTTTGAAAAGTGACATTTTTGCCTTGTGGCGGTGCTCACTGAAGCATGACGTAAAATACGTCCATAACATTTACTCACAGGGTAGCTTATAAAATTACCTACATGCTTATGTCAAAATATATTAAAAACTCGCATAGGTTTGGAAATTATTGATGTTTGTTTAAGGGGGGACTTACTTTTTTTGTTGTGTATAGTTGCATCACTGAAGGATTGGGTCAGGAATTAGGAAACCAAATAACATATGTTTAAAAACTAAACTACCTAAAGATGTGTTAAAACCTATTCAAATAGGCCTACCTATCATACTACTTTCATTTTTGGAAGTGGAACTATATGGACTGTCAATTGGAAGAAGCCTATCACTAAAATATAGAGGAAAATGCAGTATGCAAGAAACACCATTCTGGGTTTCCAAAATGACAGTTAAGCAGAGAAGTCATTTCAGATAATGCTTATTGTCATAACCTATTATAAAGGAATTATCTGTATACCTCATGTAACCTTGAGAAATGGATAGGAATCCTTACGTTAGGAAAATAGTGTCTTTAGATTTAAATGCTTTAATGATCACAAAAATGTTTTTACCGATCTAAATACGAAACCCCCTGTACTAACTATCTATCCATCACTCTTTCTGTCAAGACATTTCCATTGTGGAGAACTGGGTTGGTATCACAGGACCACTGAGAGAGAGAGAGACATTCCAACCTAATTTTTGTTTAGCAAACTCTAAATTGAGGATGATTAATAGTCTACTGCTCACATACCAACATGGTTTAGTTGAAGCCTCAAGAGTTCACATAATCACTTGGGATTACTGAACTTTTGGAGGAGAAAGAAGAAGAAAAAACATTTACAGAGGCACTTCAGGGCTTGAAAGTCACAGACATTACAATAACACAGTACTGCATAGATACTGCACAATTAACATACTAGGATTATCTATCAAGGTTTTTTTATCAGCCATATGGTAACTTGGTAAAACATTTTATTAAGAAAACCTTTATTTGATTTCATATTTTCTGTAACAAAGTAAAAAAAAAAGGCAATAAATATCAAGAATCGGTGCGTTACTTTCAATCCATCTTGTAACTCATCATTCATAAACAAGTGGAGTGCCTCTAGCAGTCTCGCCTGCATTATGCGATTTGATATAGCAGCAGTGCTGACTTGAAAACAGCTATTGAATAATTATTCACAAAGAAAACATTCATATGATAATGTCCATTGGCCCAAATGACCTTTAACCATGATCATGTGACCTAAAATACGTGCAAAACAATAATTCATACTTGATTACCCTTATTTTTATGTCTACGTTTCATGAACTAGATCCATAAAGTTTTTAATTTATGATGACAATTCCACAAATAGCCCCAACATTACCAAAGTTTGTTGACCCTTAGTGACCTTTGATCTCGGTCATCTGACCTGAAACTAGCACATGATGTTCAGGGGTACTTGATTGCTCTTATGTCCATGGTTTCATGAACTATATAAAAAACATGTAAAAGTTATGATGATAATGCCACAAGTACCCCCAACATGGCCCAAGTTTGTTGACCCTAAGTGACCTTTGACTTTTGAACTCATGCAAGATCTTCAGTGATACACTATTACCCTTATGTTTCATGAACTAGTCCATATTCTTTCTAAGTTATGACATTTCAAAAACTTAACCTTGGTTAAGATTTCAATATTGATTCACCCAACATGTTCCATCTATTTAAGTTCCTTGACCCTAAATTACCTTTGACCTTGGTCATGTGACCTGAAACTCAGACAGGATGTTCAGTAATACTTGATTACCCTTTTGTTCAAGTTTCATGATCTAAGTCCATATACTTTCTAAGTTCTGATGACATTTCAAAAACTTAATCTTGGTTAAGATTTCAATGTTGAGGACGCCGCCACCACCGCAGCCGTTGGAAAAGCAGGGCCTATAGTCTCGCTCTGCTATGCAGGCTGTCATGACATGTTGAAGTATATGTGTATTTTTAAATTGTGCGCTTGCGCGTGTCCTTGTACGTAGACTAGTTAGAACAACACGATCGAGTTCGTAAAATCACAGCAGTTTGCTTCATTCAATTGATCACAAGATTTCCTTAGTTTTCACGCTTTATGCTATGCAAGGTATGTTGAGATTGGCTCAAAAACTTTTGTAGATTTAATGAGAATGTGTAGTTTATTAATATCTTTGTATTCCTCTTTTAAATACCTTGTTGAAGAGATTTAGGTTTAGATTATACTTTGAAAATCCATCACACTTTCCAACGAAGGACCTTGCGTATCTTGAATACACGCAGAAGTTCTCTGCGGTAGATATCTTCAAAATGTTGTCTTGTGACACGCAATTCTTAAGATGTACTCATGATTATGACTCTACGAATTTAGAGTATTTTCTTAAATCCAAGTTTATAGGATTTATTGTTGTTTAACATATTTACAAGCCAGTTTAGTTATGCACTATTTTTCCTACTCATTTGATGTGGTATGGTCACAAACTTACGTGCGAGTTGGCTCGCGGATTGATATTTCCAGGAATTTTGGTGTGATCCGCCGCCCGGAGTTTACACGTGTTATAGCAGGGTTTCATGGCGTTATTGTTTATCTTTCAGTAGTGATAGTTAATGTTGTCTTACAGTTAATTCTTGTTACTTAGAACTGATGTCTTTAAAATTACATTGCTTACACAAAATTCGTGAAATAATAATTCAATCACCACTAATACTGATAATTGTTTTTCAAGTGAATTTTATTGATTCAGAAGGGAAACAAAACAATAGGAATTTTCTGTTACAGTCTTAGAGATTTAACTGATTAAATCTATACCTTGTTATTTTGAAGACAAATATATTTTTCACAGATGTTTGTTGCTAGATAATTATGATATCTTATCATATAGGGTAGATTTGTTGGAATTGGGAAACAATGATATTAAGACTGAATTAGGAAAGTTTCATTAATTCTCTCTTATTACTTTCAGTTAAATTCTACCTTTGACAGCAAAATGGTTAAAGGGCATGATTGATTATTCCTTATGTCTTTAATGAATATTTTGGGAAAGAATAATGATACATGTACAGAAATGCTTTCTTTACTAAGATATGTTTATCCTTTATTGTTTATTTACAGGAATCTCACACAGTTGTTGAATAACTGAACACTACAATGTTATTAGACATAGTCTAATAAATGGGAGCATATAGTTCACAGACGCCTTCCTTGTAGTTCATTGCAACAACGTGTCAGAACTTACGAATTCGTGACATCTTCAACAACTATAGTGTATATCAACCTGCTTCAACTTACATCATGGCTGACGTCAACAAGTTGAAGCTATCAAGACGAAACATCAAGGGTCAGTTGACGCGAACATTATCGACAATTGACAGCCTTACAACAGATGCCGTTGGTGATCTAGACATGTTAAAGAAATACATCACTAAAGCTGAGCAACAATTTGAGAAAGTGGAAGAGAAACATTCGGCGCTGATGGATATCATCGAAGATCAGAGAGAGTATGAGGTGGAGGAGAAATGGATGGGAGAATGTGAAAATGAGTACGTCCAGGTGTTAATACGGGGAAGGAGGGTCGTCGACCGTCAGTCTCAATCTCCCCTGGACAATCAACAGTTTCTCCCCTCTTCACCTACAATTCCACATCCAAGATCCAGTCCAGCTTCATATGCGCCATCTCCTATGCCCCACACCGCTACGTCGGCTGCTCCAAGAATGGCAAGAATGAGATTCCCAACTTTCAATGGGAACCTTCGAGACTACAAGCGTTTCAAAGAATTGTTCACCCACTGTGCAACAGAGTTAACAGAGATGGAATGCTTCCATCAACTGACCGAATCAATGATTAATGTCAAAGAACGCGACAAAATCAAAGGGTGCATTAGTGTTGAACGAGCCTGGCAGGTACTTGATGAGTGTTACGGCGATCAGGACAAAGTAGTAGACAGCCTACTAAAAGATCTAGAGAACCTGAGGACATACGAGATCAAAGGCAAAACAAATCTCCCCGCCATGGGTCATTTTGTCCAGACTCTTCAAAACTTCGAAACCCAAGCTGAGACCATTGGCCTATCTGGAGAGCTTAACAGTAAGATCATGTTGAGTCAGATTAAGCAGAAGCTCCCAGAGGAACACTGCATCGCATATTATAAAGGTGTTAGAGATGACAGGATTGATGATTCCCTCACCGGTCTGGTCAAGTGGTTATACAGCCAACTTTTGCTGCTCGAGAAGGCGAAGCCTAACAGTGGGGACAATTCGCCTAGCCCTCCACAAAGACAACATAAGGTGTATAAGTCCACAAGCGCTGCTTCATATACTTCTGATAACCAGAGCCAACCAAGCAAGGCCAGACACTCCGGGGTCACCAAGTGTGCCATCCACCCCAATGCAGACTCGCACTACTTGAAGACCTGCAACAAGTTCAAGAGCCTGCCACAGAATGAGAAATATAAAGTAATGAGAAAGAATGGTATCTGTTACCGATGTGGGCATAACAACTGTGTTGCTGGCAAGCCTCCACATGACCAAAACTCTTGTCAGTTTGTTGCTCCATGCAGAGTCCAAACGTGTGGCAGTGACTCACACTTCGCAGCTGTCTGCCCTGTCATATACGGAGAGAGTGGTCAAGGTCCTGCAAACCAAACACGCAACACTATGGAATCTCCACGTTCAACCTCAATCAACGTGACAACAGCCCACACCAACGAGACAGGGAAGCTTCAAAGCACTTTACCTACTGTTGTTGGTTATCTACGATGTGGCGATGTCCGGCACCTGGTGCGCATCCTGTTGGATGGTGGTAGCCAAGCTACACTGTTAAGGGAAGGGATTCTTCCAAGGACAGAGAGAGGCCTTTTCCAGGACCATGATCTGAGTCTTGTTGGTGGCAGCAAGATAACAAGGAAATTGAGACTGTTGGACTGCTACATTGAAGATATTGCAGGGAATTGGTCATGTCCTTTAACCATGACAGAGATAAATCAACCCTGCGGTGATACTCCTATTGTACTACCAGAACAGCTTCGGCAGTATGAGCATCTGAGCGCCATTGATATCCATGCTGCCCCATCCGAAACCATCGACGTACTCCTTGGTGTGGACAACACACACTTGATGATCTGGGAAGAATACATCCTTGGCGAAAAGTTTGATGATCCTGTCGCTGTAAGATGCCCCTTTGGCTGGTTTGTTCAAGGAGGACGGTCTACAAGTTCAACTTCACTGCTGAACTACATCAATGTGTCAGCCATTGGACCATTGGAAGAGTTCATAGGTCTGGAGACTGTGGGTCTGGAGCCCAAGAAGTGTAAGTGCTCCTCAGATGTATTGGACAAAGAAGCAACTGAGGCAATGCAACGGAGCGTAACTCAGCTTTCTGATGGATCGTACGAAGTCAGACTGCCATGGAGGAAGTCACCCGATGACCTGCCGGACAACTACAACTATGCTGTCAAAAGGTTGAGAAGCCTTGAGAATCAGTTCAAAAACAGGCATGAAGATTGGGACATCTACTGTAGACAGATGAGAGACCAGTTAAAGAGGGGTGTTTCGCGCCATGTCTCAGAAGAGGAGCTACAGCGAGACAGAAGCACTGGAAAAAAGATGTGGTTCCTGCCACATTTCGCTGTCACCAAGGACTCGAAGACAACTCCTGTCAGAGTGGTATATGACGCGAAGGCCAGGTTCCAGGGCCACTCATTGAATGACTACCTCATGAAAGGTGAGAATATCAACTCTGATCTCTTTGAAGTTGCCCTGAGGTTCAGGGAGAACGAGGTGGGCATCATTGCAGACGTCAGCAAGATGTATCAAGCCATAAAAATCAAATCTGATGATGC
Organism: Lytechinus pictus; assembly: GCF_037042905.1. Taxonomy (NCBI): domain Eukaryota; kingdom Metazoa; phylum Echinodermata; class Echinoidea; order Temnopleuroida; family Toxopneustidae; genus Lytechinus; species Lytechinus pictus. Next base: position 15,891,016 of record NC_087246.1, read on the forward strand.
TCGATTCCACAGGTTTGTGTTTCGAGAGAATTCTAGCCACCCAATTCAAGTCTACGAACTGACAACTGTCACCTTTGGGGACAAGCCCTCACCAACTGCCGCTATAGTCACCCTTAGACATGTGGTAGATGAACATGCACCGGAAGACGACAAACTCAAGGAAGTGGTTGCCAGGCAGTTCTACGTTGATGACCTCAATGAATCTGTCACTAATGTCCCAGAGGCTCTAGAGCTCAAATCTAAGCTTAGCAAGACTCTTCAGAAAGGCAACTTCACCATCAGAAAATGGCAATCGAATGCGACAGAAGCCTGCGACGAAACAGAAGACAGCACAGATGCCACTGCCCTGGGCACTAAATGGAACCTCTCAAAAGACACGTTGAGGGTAAAGGAGGTGAAGTCGACTCTACTTGTTCCTACCAAGCGCAATATCCTGGCCCAAACTGCTTCGTATTACGATGTGTTTGGCATGTTATCTGGGCTCCTCGTTAGACCGAAGATTCTCCTGCAAAAGTTATGGCAGCTAAACCTAGACTGGGATACCCCTCTCAACGACAAGGGTGAACTTTGTGCCATTCTACGAGACATCAATAGAGACTTGGAGGAGGTAGCTAGCATTGAGATTCCAAGGTGCTTGATCCCAGAGCCTTTCAAGGGGATAAGGCCTTTACCAGAAGTGTCCCTGCACGGAGCGAGCGATGCTTCAGAAGATGCCATGGGTATTGGTGTTTGGCTACGATGGTCTCACCCTGAGGACACTGAAGCACATCTATCATTTGTATGTGCAAAAGCCAAACTCACTCCACTGAAGCAGTCTAGCATTCCTCGAAAGGAACTTCAGGCGATCCTTCTGTTGTCGAGGCTCATGCTTACTGTGAAGAAAGCCTTGCGGCTCAACATCGCCTATTCCAAGATCTGGACAGACAGCATGACTGCCATTAGCTGGGTAAGAGGTCAATCCAAGTCCTTCCGGTCCTACGTCGCATATCGTGTTGGCGAGATCACAACAGAGTTCGACCCCATCAAGGACATTGCATATGTACCATCAGATCAGAATGTTATCGATCTGGTTTCCAGAGGAGGAACTGCCAATGAAATGAGACGAGTCATTGAGGGACCAGTGTACTTGAAGCAATCACCTACGTTTTGGCCAAAGACACCAGAAAATGTTCCTGTGAGCCTTGGAGACGAAGAACAGAAAAAATTCCATGTCCGGAATGCCAAGACACTGGCTCTCAGAATCAACGTCGTCTCTAAGCCTTCTCCGATAGTTGACTCAACCAAGTTCTCCAGCTGGTGCAGGTTAAAGATGGTGACCGCTAGAGTTCTCTCCGTGAAAAAACTGCCCAAGAACCAATGGCTGAAGCAGCTCGCAAAACAGATCTCTATGTACCCTTCTCCAAAACTTGTCAAGGAGGCTGAATTATACTGGTTAAGACAAGCACAGCGAGATGTTGACTTCCAGGATCCTAACATCATGAAACTGGACCCATTCTTCGATGAAGAAGACCAAGTCTTCCGTGTTGGCGGACGAATTGACAGGGCTCCATTGTCATATGATGTGCGACATCCTTATCTTCTCCCTAAGAAGAGCCACATCAGTCTGCTGATCGTGAGAGATAGACATGCACATGCCCTTCACGGGGGTCACTTGAGAACGGCAACAGAAGTTAGGAAGCGTTACTGGATTGTCGGAGACGTGAACATATCCAAACGCGTGGTGTACGACTGTGTCGTATGCAGGAGACACAGAGGCAAGCCAATTCAACAGAAGATGGCTGACTTGCCAGAATTCCGAGTCACTCCTTGCTCACCCCCATTCAAGACTACATTGGTTGATTACCTTGGACCAGTGAATGTAAAGCTGAACCGGAATACCACGACAAAGGGCTACTGTGCTGTGTTCACGTGTGCAGTGACCAGAGCCGTGCACCTCACCTGTGTTCAAGACCTGTCTACACAAGCGTTCCTACAGGCACTAGAAAGGTTCATAAGCATCAGAGGGGCGCCATCCTTGCTGGTCAGCGATAATGGCACTGCCTTCAGAGGAGCTGATAACACCATCAATGAACTGAACTTGAAACTGAATCAGACAGTACTGAAGGACCATTGCCAACGGTACAATGTTCAGTGGAAATTCGGACCTCCAGGAGGACCTCACCACCAGGGGGCCGTTGAACGATTGGTCCAAGAAGTTAAGAAAGGTATGAGACACCTGGTGAAAGCTGATCGTTTGACTTTCGTCGAGTGGGAGACTGTTTTCTGCCAGATATCCAGCCTGATCAATGGTCGACCCCTAACTGCAAAATCATCGTCACCCCTGGATCATCCTCCACTAACGCCAAACCACTTCCTGATAGGTAGAGGTGACTTGCCATGCCCCGAAGTCCCGTGTGAAGAATACAAAGGAAACCACCGGAAACGTAGGGAGATCTGCAATTTCATGGTAGATGGGTTTTGGCGACGTTGGATGGAGTGCATCCACAAACTCTCACCACGCCAGAAGTGGCAGAAATCTGCTGAGAACTTAGGAGAGAGGGACATCGTACTCGTCATCGGTGAGAACCTGAAGCGCGGCTCCTGGAAGATGGCGGAAGTCACGTGTGTCTACCCAGGAAAAGATGACCTCGTCAGAGTAGTGGACGTGAGATTCGCAGACGGTACAAAACTGAAAAGACCTGTGACAAAGCTTGTTCTGCTTATGAAGGAATCTGAACGTTCATAGATTAACGTTTTAGGCTTTAGTAGTTGGGTGACACCGAACTCTGCCAAATTTTCACCTTGAGATATTTTCACCTTGGGATATTTTCACCAGACTCTTAGTATATCTAACTTCGAACTTGAGTGCATCAACATCAAACTTTGGACGTTTTTCATCGAAATCTAAGTGTTGAATTTCGAACCTTGAACTCTGGACTTCTATCAACTGTTTTGTTCATTTTTATATGAACAACCACCAGTGATATTTTCAGTATTGTTATGTTTACAATGTATGTGTATTCAGTGACATTCCGTCACCTTTGGGGGGATGGGATGTCATGACATGTTGAAGTATATGTGTATTTTTAAATTGTGCGCTTGCGCGTGTCCTTGTACGTAGACTAGTTAGAACAACACGATCGAGTTCGTAAAATCACAGCAGTTTGCTTCATTCAATTGATCACAAGATTTCCTTAGTTTTCACGCTTTATGCTATGCAAGGTATGTTGAGATTGGCTCAAAAACTTTTGTAGATTTAATGAGAATGTGTAGTTTATTAATATCTTTGTATTCCTCTTTTAAATACCTTGTTGAAGAGATTTAGGTTTAGATTATACTTTGAAAATCCATCACACTTTCCAACGAAGGACCTTGCGTATCTTGAATACACGCAGAAGTTCTCTGCGGTAGATATCTTCAAAATGTTGTCTTGTGACACGCAATTCTTAAGATGTACTCATGATTATGACTCTACGAATTTAGAGTATTTTCTTAAATCCAAGTTTATAGGATTTATTGTTGTTTAACATATTTACAAGCCAGTTTAGTTATGCACTATTTTTCCTACTCATTTGATGTGGTATGGTCACAAACTTACGTGCGAGTTGGCTCGCGGATTGATATTTCCAGGAATTTTGGTGTGATCCGCCGCCCGGAGTTTACACGTGTTATAGCAGGGTTTCATGGCGTTATTGTTTATCTTTCAGTAGTGATAGTTAATGTTGTCTTACAGTTAATTCTTGTTACTTAGAACTGATGTCTTTAAAATTACATTGCTTACACAAAATTCGTGAAATAATAATTCAATCACCACTAATACTGATAATTGTTTTTCAAGTGAATTTTATTGATTCAGAAGGGAAACAAAACAATAGGAATTTTCTGTTACAGTCTTAGAGATTTAACTGATTAAATCTATACCTTGTTATTTTGAAGACAAATATATTTTTCACAGATGTTTGTTGCTAGATAATTATGATATCTTATCATATAGGGTAGATTTGTTGGAATTGGGAAACAATGATATTAAGACTGAATTAGGAAAGTTTCATTAATTCTCTCTTATTACTTTCAGTTAAATTCTACCTTTGACAGCAAAATGGTTAAAGGGCATGATTGATTATTCCTTATGTCTTTAATGAATATTTTGGGAAAGAATAATGATACATGTACAGAAATGCTTTCTTTACTAAGATATGTTTATCCTTTATTGTTTATTTACAGGAATCTCACACAGTTGTTGAATAACTGAACACTACAATGTTATTAGACATAGTCTAATAAATGGGAGCATATAGTTCACAGACGCCTTCCTTGTAGTTCATTGCAACAACGTGTCAGAACTTACGAATTCGTGACACAGGCAAAAATCTTACCATCAACATCGATGGTAACCAATATGAGAAGTTAAATACCCTTGTTATCATTGGCCGTTAAGCAAGGTTGCCATGGTACTTGACAATGAATTTTAAATCTTATGCCATTTGGCTCAGAAATCGATATCTTACACATATAATGTTCATAAAGCTAAAACAAGATTGCCACTTTCAGCTCAACGCATGACGGCACACTTCGAAATTCAGGCTTATATCTGAGCTCAGATGATTCTTTGAACCTATTCTTTAATATCATGAGGAAGCAAAAGACACCTACCTAAGAACTCGTCAAAACCATGGGCGGGCGGGAGGTACCTCCCTTCACGCCCTACACCGAGATGCCACTTGCCAACCATAGCTGTGTAGTAGCCACGCCCCTTGACCATTTCTGCGATGGTTTCCTCACGGTGTGGAAGGCCTCCAGACGATGTGACATTGAAGACACCAGGATAGATCCCAGATCGCATGTGGTAGCGTCCGGTAAGAAGAGCAGCTCTGCAAAGAGAGATAATTTTCTTTAAATTTTACAAATGTCTCTTAAGACGCATCATCAAAAGTCAGAGTCTCATTTTCTTTTCCGATAGGAATCATGCAATCATTTTTTCATCACGTATCCTTACATTGTTGTAGTATAACATTAGGGAATGCGGACAAGAGGCTTAGAACCTTTAAAGCGGGATCCCTCATGAAAGACATGGCACAGACTTTTACATGTAGTAAAGTACCTAAATACTGTACTATGTATGGTCTGCCATCTGCAGATTGGTAGATGGCCAATCATGTTACCTAATGGCATGATCTGTCCAACACGATGTAGGGCCTAATCAACTGGCTTGCCCAACTTCAAGGAATAGCTTTCAAGAAACAAAAATACAAAGATTGCATCTTTTGAAGAATATGTAGAAAGTTTAGATGATGAATCATCTTTATTTTCATGAAAGCCTGATGAAGAAGACTTTGACAGGAATGCCTGCTACAGTATCATTAGCACACTTACCCCTCAATCATAATCCTCTCTTTATATGTTTATATTGAAAGTTTCAATATTGTATTTCATTTTGAAAAATTGGTAAATACTGGATTTCCTCCTGAATCCTGATCTGTCCATATTACCGGTAGTCATAGCCATTTAATGGTGAGGGCTCTAGCAAAATAGAGGAAGACATTGTAAACCTCCTAAAAACAGAGGCAATGGCATATTGGATATCTTGACTAAAAGGATTCTTGTTTCCAGCTTGTGAAATTGAAGTTTAAAAATTCTCACAAAAGGATTGACAATTGGAAACAGAGTAAATGGCAGTTGTTCATTACTATGTGGGCTACTACTGAATAGTTTATAAGACTGCCCCAATGATAAAAATTTACAGCATCCATTTTTCAACCCAATCGCTGGCAAAAAGTGTCAACCATATTGTGTTTCTTTTTCTCAGTCAGTATGACTCCAACATCAATATAGCATGTTCATGTGATATTTCAGTCTCTTTCTTCACTTTTGCAAGACATCATAATAAACTAAATACAACGTTCAAGCATTCATTACCCTTTGAGATGATAAAGGATTATCTCCCATTACTCCACTCTGAAATGTAAGTGTTCAGTGTACTTTAGCGTAGGTTAACAACCTCCTCGTGTTCTGAAAAATGGCCAAGCAGAGCCGAAGTGGCATCTGTGACAAAGGTAATTGAATGGTATTGACAGAATCAATTACTTGCAAACATGTAGTCGACACCTAAAGTATATTGTTGCTTCATCTCATTTCATGCCTTGAGGCGATAGGGATGATAAATCAACAACATGAAAGGGAAAATTACCCCAGTTAAGCCCAGATATATCACCAACTTAAGCTCCCAAAGACATCATTTACCCTCAAAGTTAAAAGCCAGGATTCTGACCTGAATATGAATAGAAATTTGATGTTTGGGTACTGGTATTTCTCTTGCTGCAAGCCTGGCCAAGGGATATGGGCCATGCATTCACTAAGCCATTCTAATCCAATCTATCACCCTGAAATCTTTGATTTGTAAGTCAAGTTTGCATGGAGAAAATGAAGGGAAACTGGGACAATAGTCAATTTGTCACAACTGACTGATCCTGTTTACCGTATCTATTTCAGGTGAAGGCTGCAATGAATAGACTTGAATCCTATCTCCACTATCTCTCATGCTACAGCAAATTATTTCAAATGACTTGAGGTCAGACCTAAAACCTGTATTATTAACACATGATTACAACACAAGGAATATTGTATTTTCCCCATTTGCTCTTTTCAAACAGGATACATTTTATTTCTCTCTAGCAGAGCACTGCAAATTATGGTAGATTTTGTAAAATTAGATATGTGAGAAAATCGGAATGGCCAGAAGCAAAGAGTCCTTCGGACCATAATAATTTTGTGAACCCGTACTTGCCAGCAATCCTCTCAGTCACAGTTCGCATCTACTTTCTTAAACTAAAAAATAGTGGAAACCAGTTTAACGATAACGGGAATGCTATCTTAGTATGGAAGGATAGAGTATGAATGTTGGGCACGCTACTGGGGACTGTGTTTAGTTCATGCCTACACTGCAGTGTCAAATTTTGCGCAAAACATGTGACCCCACTGAGAATGTTACCAACAAGACCCCTTACATGAATTGGTTATGGGAACCAGGTCAGGAGATGGTAATGAGAACAATAGCAATGCAATCTTCTAAACTGGTTTCCTGTAAACTGGCTTGGAGGAAACCAGTTTAAATAAAAAGTAGATGAGAACTGGGTCTCAAGTCTCGTCAGTCAGTAAGTTGAGTAAGTTGAAGCAAGGCAATTCAACTCACAGTACAAGTGTAAAATAGTTTTCCACAAATAGACTAGAGATTGATGCAACTACTTTAAAAACATGAACTGCATCATAAAACAAGAACTGGTATCATGCCTGCAGCCAGGCGCTGCTCAATCACATTTAATACATGCATTGAAGCTATAGAAGTGTCATTGCTGACAAAAAATCGAGAGAAAATATATCCAATGGGTTATTACAAGTAAATTATTTACTACAATTCATACAATTACCCCACCCCCCACCCCCCACCATCACTACCAATGGCACCCGCATCCCCCACCCTCACCCGGCACCCCCTCTGAGTGTGTGGGTGTATGTGTGTGAGTGTGAAATCATGCAAACATTTCAAGCTTGCTTCTTATCACTTACCACAAAGGGACTACAAAATTGGGGAGGAGATATTTTTCTTTCCCAAGCCCCAGAAGTGATGAAAGAAGGAGGAATGAGGCATACATTCCTTAAAATATACAATGAGGGATGATAAGAACAGAAATCAGTGAGCCTTGATTTTTTCCTGAGGGAACTGTTTTAAATTGGGAAAGACATACATGTATGTCTGGAAATTTTGGTATTTAAAGGACAAGTCCACCCCAATAAAAAGTTGATTTGAATAAAAAGAGAAAAATCCAACAAGCATAACACTGAAAATTTCATCAAAATCGGATGTGAAATAAGAAAGTTATGACATTTTTAAGTTTTGTTTTATCATTTCACAAAACGGTTATATGCACATCCTTGTCAGTATGAAAATGAGGAGACTGATGACGTCATCCACTCACTATTTCTATCGAAATGTTCAAATTTTCTCCTCATTGTGAAGTAAAACAATTAATTTCTCCCTGAACATGTGGAATTAGCATTGTTTAATACTATATGTTTCAGTAAAGTTGGTACTTATTGTCAAATGTGTAAAAAATTAAATAATGTACAATTCAAAATTTCAAACAATAAAAAAACAAAAGAAATAGTGAGTGAGGGACATATTTTATATAAAAGATTTCTTATAGCTGCACCAAACCAGACCAAAAGTTTGAAGAACAAATACCGAATATGTGATAATAAACTCAGAAATTTACCTTGGCTTTTAAAGTCACATTTTTGCATCATTTTCTGAAGATACTTTTTCCCTCTTTTTCTCTCCAAACTTTTTACACATTGTTGTGGTCAAGCATTTCTACAGTAATATAGGTGAGTGGCAATCCCTCCTAGGTATAAGGGGCTTGGCTTGATGCGTGCTGATGGTCGGCAGCGACAGTAACAACATATGCAGAGGGAATTTCTCATGCATAGTATATGACAGTTTTTCTAATCACTCACAATAATTCTGAGTCCATCATAAACTTATGGGTTGTTTTGTTAATGAGATCAAGGAGATAGTGATATCTCCTTGATGAGATTCATGTTTTCTATCTGAACACACTGTAAATCATGTGCGTGTTGTATATTTTTGTAACTTAAGCAGCTCAAAAAAACATGAGATTAAAAAATAGGCCATAATTCAAAAGGGGAAAAGTAGGCGTAATCCTTTGATAACTTTCCTTCCTTTATTTTCCTTTGAAGTTCATACAACAACATTCAAAGATTTCAAAAGGCCTGAAGAGGTGCTTTTCATACCCACCCAATCTCAGAAAGTATCCGATCAAATTTCCAATCAGGTGACCTGTTCTGCATATTTTACACGTGCTTCAAGCTGGTATAAGCTAGCTTAGTAGCTAGTGACTGGCTGGTTGCTTACTTATTAAGCAATTGAAAGCTAGCAAACCATAAAATTTGGCTTAATTATTTCTATGCATGCCTTTTACAAACTTTTAAGCTACATGCATCCGCTCGCTAGTTATTAGCTTGCTGCTAGCTAGTTATTAAGTGGTTGGCCGCGAGCTTGGAATATCTGTGAGGGCGAGCAGAAAACACAAGGTATTTTTCCACTTTGAAAGTACTTGTAATATCTCTTAAACAAAATACTTCCAACTTAAAAATAATTTAAGCAATGTGAAAGCAAATTATATGAACTTGAGATATGATATTAGGCAAGGAAAATGTGCACTTTTCGTAAGGGAATGCACAAGGTTTGGGTAAATTGCCAATTCGTCTACTGCCCACTCATCCACTCACGACATGGTCTACTTTCATTTAGTCTAATGCCATTCCGTCCATCAACATTTTGTCTAACAACCATTTGGTCCATTCATCACTTCATCTAATATCCATTTCATTTTAATTCATTTTTCACAATTAACACTTAGTCCACTTAGACCAAATGGTTAATGGACTACATGTAAGTGGCTATTGGACCAAGTGGTTATTAGATGGTGAGTGGACAAATTGGAAATAACCAAGGTTTGTTGCTAGCTCATAACTACTAAACTCTGTCTAGTTCAGGCAGATGGGGGGGGGGGGGCTGCAGTTTCAACAAGTTTTCCAACTTAACATGTATTTTTATAATCATGTAGGTATGAATACACCTTGATTTTGGATCAAGCTAACAAAAATTTTCTCACAGCTATGAGGGAATACACAATGTAATCAAAGATCTTATGAAAACACACAATACATGTACTTCCCACTCAAAATTAATTTAAGATATTACAGAAATAAGCCAAAGGTACCACGATTATCACATTTTTTGTTGTTGGATGAAAATTATGATGTGAAAGTGAGGATAGCTTTACAGTGTAACAAAATCTTTACTCTCTAGAAATTTTAGTTTAGCAGAAGCTCTCGGGTCTGTATGTATGGACCTCAAAAGAACAAAACTTGATAAAATTGAAACATGAAGAAAAGGTCTTTACTGCACCATCTGTCACTTCAGCACATCAAATTTTCTCACAAATTAAATCTACAGTCTACACTTTAAGTGCCACACAATGTGATCCAACCAAACAGACCAACATCACATGGTTTATTTCCGATTCGTCTAATGCCAATTCGTCCAATTGCCAACTCGTCTACTATCATTTGTTCTACCATCAGTTTGTCAACTCACCACACGGTCTACTTTCATTTAGTGTAGTGCCATTCCGTCTTATAACCAGTTGGTCCAATAGCTATTTAGTCCATATACCATTTGGTCTAATTGGACTACATGTAAGTGTTTATTGGGCGAAATGAATGAAAATGAAATGGATATTAGACCAACTGATTCACGAAATGGTCAAAGACGAAATGGTGGACCAAATGGTTGTTAGACGAAATGTTGATGGATGGAATGGTATTGGACTCAATGAAAGTAGACCATGTGGTGAGTGGATGAATTGGCAGTAGACGAATTGGCAATTTACCCATCACATTGGTTCCAACTAAAATCAACATCACTTTGGAAGACATGAAAACATCATTATTACCCTTGTGACAACATGCCATCATTTTGAAGGTTATCGCCATTTGATTGAAGGTGTTGATGATGACTGAGGCAGGCATATGGAACAGCTTCATATTTCCATTTTTCATATTTGGCAGGGAATGGCATTGACTTGATATACCGCATGTATGACATATAATCTGTTGAGAGGCAAGAGGGTCTTGAGCATAATAAACAACCCTGTCAGGTGATAAAACAATGCTCATCAGAGTAGATGAGTAGACAAGATATTTTGTCTCTGCAAGATGAGAGGAGACATCTCCTCTTCTCCTTGTCCTCATCAAGTCAACTTGAAGACCCATCACCCCATTCTTCTTTTGTCTCCTAATCCTGAATTACAATGTACCTCATCATTATGGTGCACTTACTAGTTTTCACGGAACTACTTTGCACCTTTCAGTTATTAGCTGTGATCTCATCAAATCTGTCACGTGGGGGCATTGTGGTATGGTGGTTATGACACTCTTCTTTCAATCTGAGGAACGTGGGTTCAATTCCTAGCCATGGACTGTTTTCTTTCAGCAAGAAATTTACCCATATTGTGCTGCACTCAACCCAGGTGAGATGAATGGGTACCCGGTAGGAAGAAATTCCTCAAATGCTTGAGCACCTATATGGGCAGCGCAGCTAAAGCCGGGGTAATAATAGCAGCGTTTTGTATCCCTAGGCAAAACATGCTTTAAAAATCCAACTATTATCATCAAATCTGACAGTAAAAAATTCCAGTGAAAATTGCAAAATTTTTAGTAAATCTGATCTTCCAGTTTTACCACAATCTTCTATATTTCCACTATGTTTGAGAACAGGTTATTGTAACGAGTATGAGTAATGACTACATTTGTTGAAAACTTAAAAACTGAAAATATCTAGACTCTAGAGGCAATATATAAAGCATTAATATTATGTGAAAAGTAGGGCCTAGAATTGATAGAATCAATATTCTTCAAGACAACAAAGTTTAGCTACATGTAATTATCACTTTCAGATTATTTCATATCAGACAGAGTCAATGCACTTCAGCAGCATAAACATGATCAAATAATAACATTATTATAATAAAGTACATTCTATTAGATTTAATGTGTGATAATATGATGTGGTTCTAGACAGGCCTCAGCTTCTCAGCCTCCTGACAGTTCTGTCAGACCGACTCGAATTTGAGAATACCAGGCATTGCTTGTATCAAGAAATTTAGGCTTATCTACCTGTATCAGAAAATACAATGTATTTTCAACAATATAAAAGCAAATTATTACTTGTAATATTCCCAAAAGAAAATACCAGCTAAATAGTAGGTACTTGTCAAAATCATGATTAAGAAAAACGTTCACAGGGATTTTTCCAGGGTCAGTTATTCTTGCAGTGTGAGAGCAAATTATGAGAACTTTGGGCAGCGATTTTGGATCATGCGCCTCTCCTGTTAGTCACATCATACTACCTACTTTGAGACTTTTCCCTGAAAAGGTCTGCTTTGGGTTGGTGTGAATGCATAAAATAATTATTGGGTATTTTAGAAGGTCAAGTCCATCCCAGAAAAAGTTTATTTGAATAAATAGAGAAAAATCAAAACAAGAATAATGCTGAAAACTTCATCAAAATCGGATGGAAAATAAGTTATGACATTTTAAAGTGTCGCTTTTTTTCCCCAAAACAGTTCTATGCTCAACTCAGTGATATGCAAATGAGAGAGTTGATGATGTCACTCACTATTTCTTTTGTTTGAATTATACAATATTTCATTTTCATTTGACAATTATGACCATCTTGTTTGAACCACAAAATGTTAAAACAATCAAATTCCACATGTTCAGGGAGGAATGAAACTTTGCTCACATGACAATGAGAAAATTCAAATATTTGATATAATAAAATACAAAAGAAATAGTGAGTGGGTGATGTCATCAGTCCCCAAATTTGCATACTGACCAGGATGTGCACATAACTGTTTGGTTAGATTTAGCAAAACTTTAAAATTTAAGATCCCATTTTGATGAAATTTTCAGTGTTTGATTGTTTTCTTTCTATTCAAATCATCTTTTTGTTAGGGTGGACTTGTCCTTTGACAAGTTCTTGTATTTAACAGGTATTCTGGAGATCAAGTCGGTCTAAATACACCTAAAGTGTAGGTCTATTTCCTACATAGAAAGTAGCAGAGACTACTTGAATAGACCTTGTCCCTACCTTGACAGTCTGAACTTGTCATCTTTGGTCCTACCCAATGGGGGTTTGGATTGCTCTTGACCCTCGAGGTGACACAATGTCAGAGGTCATGTGCTATCAACAATACCTGAGCATTCTCCACAATTTGAAATTGATGAAATAACATTCACACAGAGAAATTTGATAGCTTTGTTAACTTCCTGCTTCTTTAAGTTCTATTGAGCCCAATTCTTGGAAGTTCTTTTGAAACTGATGAGGACTATTTTTTATAATTTGGGGGCAAATTTACCTTCCCCCCTCATGTTTCTCCCCACTTTTTATTTCTCGAGGGGGTTGACACAAATATTTGTTACTATTGTCTATGTCTACCCTAGATCTGATGTCGCAGATGCAGTAAGGAAAATCCTAGATGTGGTGCAACAACTACAGATAAATTCTCCAGAGACGGTCCAGCTAGTTTTAGGGGATATGAACAATTGTGAATTAGAAAGGTTCCTACCACAATATTACCCTTTTTACACAGGATTTTCTTAGCCCCGGACTATCGCTAACCCTGTACTATCCTTAACCCCATACTTTTTTTTTTCCTTTTCACACATGCGTAATTGTTTGCTAACCCCGGATAAGGAATGCTTGCTTTTCACACACGAAACTCGCTAACCCCGGACTAGTGGTAGCTCATGAATATTCATGAGCGCACTGAGGGGTCATTCATTGTGTTTATGGAGCGCGCTTTTTCTCATCGCCGTGTTCGCTGTTCATGAATATTCATTATGCTTACCTCTGATTGGACAACAGGGCCGGCTCTGTTGCGGGGCATGAATGGGAGCGCTTAGCCCACTTTCGTTTTACACTAGCGATCTTAACCCTGTACTATCGCTCTTAGCACCGCAATTGCTGGGATAACCCTGCTTTTTTGCAGGGCCAAATAATCCTGTACTTAAGGTGGGGTTAGCCCACTTTGCAAAAATGCTGTGTAAAAAAGTGGGCTAAGCTTAACCCCGTACTATAGGTGGGGCTAAATGGCAATTTAGCCCCACCTATAGTACGGGGTTAAGGAAATTTTAGCGTGTGTAAAAAGGGTATATGTTCAATATGTGAATACGCCAACTACAGGAGATCTTATTTTAGATAAGTGTTATGGTAACATTGCAAATGCATATAAAGTAATTTCAAAAGCCGCAATTGGCAGCTCGGATCATAATGACATCCAACTCATTCCCAAGTACAGGCAGAAACTAAAAAGGTTTAATTTTTGTTGAGGAATGTTAAAGAGTGGAATGAGAACAATATGATGGCCTTGCAGAGTTTCCTGGAATGTACGGACTGGGACAAACTGGTTAATGAATCATCTCTGAATGAAACAGTAACTATAATTAGCGATTACATTAAGTTCTGCGAAGATATGACCATGGATGGACACAACCAGCAGAATATTATTAATGGAAAATGAAAACGCATTAAGTAATATTGATAATAACAGAGTGAAAGAAACTTTGAAAGAATTCAAGAGGTGAGTTCTTCGTAGGAAGAAAGAATTTGGATCTGAAATGAAAAATAAACTTGAAAACTAGTAATTAAAAAAAAAAGCCTGGGAAAGTCTCAGAAGAATAACTGGATTTGAGAAAAAGAAAATTACTTCCATTGATAACCCTAACGTTTTTGTTGGAAACCTGAGTGTCTTTTTCTCACGTTTTGATGTTAGTGTCAATAGGAACAGGGTAGAGTTAGAAAACATTAAGAGGGTGTAACAGAGCAAGATGTTATTACTGAAGGGGATTTTAGGAAGGTGCTTTAAATAAAGAGTAGTAAAGCAACAGGGAACGGGGACCCAGACGGGTTAGGTGGAAGAGTGTTAAAGTCATGTAGTCAACAGCTCTGTGGCATTTTCAGTTGTTTATTTCAATGGTCATTAGATTCACACACAATTCCATTGTTGTGGAAATCTGCCATTATTTCCCCTGTACCCAAAACTAGCCAAACCAAGACAGTTACACGAATTCAAGCCTTAACAAAAACCCATGATTATGAAATGTTTTTGGAAGGTTGTTAGAGATATATTAAAGGAAGAAACAAAGAACATTGTGGACTCGCTCCGGTTTGCATATCAAGATAACAGAGGTGATGAGGTCTTGACCGGGGGGGGGGGGGGGGGGGAGTAAAATGTATTGCTGTACACATGCGTGACAAAATTCGAGTTCTTTCTCCGTGTGAAAAATAACCCTCTATAAAACAAGTTTTTTGCAGGCTTTATTTACACATTTTGGCCCCTAAACAAGTTGTCGCCAGAATATGACCACGGGGAAAAAGCTTTGGGGAAAAACATACCCTAAACATGTTTGGGTAGTCTTTAAAAAAAAAGCTTTGGAAAAAAAAATACCCTAAATATGTTTGACCCCACGATTGACCATTGACCAGTCTTTCAAAATCACCTTTTTTCTTGAAAATCAGTGTTTTTTATACCCTTAATGAATGCATGAGCGGCCCGTCTCCAAAACTGAAAAAACACCCTTTTCAACATTTTTTTTTGTCACGCATGTGTCTTGAGGATGCATATGCTTTTTTTGACTCACACTGTATTACATGTAGATTACAATTACCGGTACGTACATTTAGAAAATTGTTTGCAGATTTTACGTCGGCCTTCATTAAGGGCAGCAAGGGCAGCTGTGCTGAGACTATACTACTTGGTGTTGTGGGGGGACCGCGACGAGCGTGGTGGTGGTTTCGGCATTGGGTGGGTGCTGTTAAGACATTGATCAGTGTTGTTGATGTGTAGTGTGGTTTGGTGTAGTGTGTGGTGAGTTGTGTTGTAGTGTGATGTACTGTGGTGAAGTGTTTTATAGATGTGTGGTGTGAGGGTGTGTTCTGGTGTGGAGTGGTGTTTGGTATGGTGTAGGTTGGTCTGTTATAGTGTGTGGTTTATTGTGATATGGTGTGGTGTTTACACGTATGTGGTGTGGTGTAATGTGTTATGGCGTGGTGTTCGTGATTGCTCGATGTCAAACCAGGGCCAATTGGGTGTTTGAACCGGTACCGTGCTTGGAGCGTTCCTCCTACAGCACCAGGTTAAAATCGACACAGCTGTTCTTGCAGCGTACTTTAGGATTTGTTTGGATATTGTTAATTATGGTGTGTAACTTTGTATTAATATATTATTTAATGCCATAATTTTTGTAATTATTTATTTAGTATAATATTTTACATATTATGTTTTGTGTACCAACAGCCAGAATATTAATTTTTAATTTTTTATGCCAATGTAATTTATTTCATTTGAGCATGACAATAAATGTTGAATATCTGAATATCTGATTTCTGAATATCTACTTCACATCATCTTTGTGGAGACATATGATGGGGATCTGGGTATGAGAGAGTTGGCTGTTATCTGACTTAGGATTTTCCCCCATTGGGAAGACTTTTAACATAAATAAATTTTGAAACAAAATTTTCAACATGGAATCACGTAGGCATACTGAAAGTCGCTCGGAGTTGTAAACCAGCTTTAAAAAATAGCTTTGCAAAATATACATTGTAGGCATAAATCATTAAAATTTCCATCTTTAAACTCTTTGAAAACCGTCCTTTGGGCCTGTCACTCAAATGTCCAAAGAACAATTTCTGTTGTTGAACGTTGCATTAGTTTCATGACAATTTCAAAGATTTTTCGTTCCATTATTGTTTGTAAATATCCCACAGCTCTGGTCATAAGGAGAGCAACCTTCTTGCCCAGATACAAATTTCTGAGCAAATACTTCACAAAATGCTTCATTTCTTCTGATCTCACCTTC